>NW_027507690.1:60000-669215 GCF_037356315.1 Lithobates pipiens | reverse complement strand
CATTGAATGCTATTATTGAGCTTATGATCTACCAAAACGCCCAGATCCTTCTCCACTATGGATTCCCCCAGTTGTACTCCCCCTAGCATGTATGATGCATGCATATTCTTAGCCCCCAAGTGCATAACTTTACATTTATCAACATTAAACCTCATCTGCCACATAGTCGCCCAATTAGGACAGAGCATTGAGGTTGGCTTGTAAATTGGAGACATCCTGTAAGGAACGTTCTTCCACTGCATAGCTTGGTGTCATCTGCAAACACGGAAATGTTACTTTGATCCCAGACCCAATATCATTTATAAAAGATATTAAAAAGTAAGGGTCCCAACACTGAACCTTGGGGTACACCACTGATAACCTTAGACCATTCAGAGTAAGAATCATTAACCACTACTCTATGAATTCTGTCTTTTAGCCAGTTTTCTATCCATTTACAAACTGATATTTCCAACCTGTAGACTTTACCTCACACATGAGCCGTGTGTGGAACTGTATCGAACGCTTTTGCAAAATCCAAATATATCACGTCCACTGCCACCCCTCTGTCCAAGGTTTTACATTTACTTTTTTTTTTCTTTTATCATCTTATTTTTAAACTGTTCCTTTCATTTTTTTAATCATTTTTATCTCAGGGAGTGTAAATATCCCATATGATTGCAATAGGTAGTGACAGTTACTCTTTTTGAAAAAATTAGGATCTATTAGACCCTAGAGCTCTCCTCTGGACTCAAAGCGCCTGACCACACCAAGATTGGTGTGATAAAATGCTTTCCCAATGATGCCGTTTACATCCAGCGAAATCTAAGTCATGAAATGCCAGTAGCTTCCAGTTTCTTAGGCCATAGAGATGATGGGAGCCATTCTGGTCTCTGATCAGCTCTATGGTCAGCTGGTGGAACCACCGGCTGCATTCCCAGGTTCCCTGACAGCAGAGCCAGAGAAGACCATGGAAGATGTGGGGGGAGGGGGGGGGGGGAGGGACGGGACATTCCCTCCCACTGCTTGTAAAATAAGTCCAAAGGCTAGTTTGCCGCTAGGATTGCTTTTACATGAAAGCCGACCGCTTGATTTGATCGGTGGGTATGCCCACCATTAGAATACCTCCCTTCATAAACCCACTTCTAATGCTGGGCATACATGCACCATTTTGTTTTTTAACTGTGGTGGTGAAATCACCTCCTACAGCGCTGGAGTTAAGGCTTTATTTTTCGTGGGAGCAAACGCTATTGCTGTCAAGATAAATAAATCAGTGCTGCAGCTGAATGGCCTATAAAATATAGACCGAAGCATGGGGGTATCCGCCCCAAAAGTTAGGAGCAAATCACTCCTCCACCCCTGCTGCCCCCATGCTTTGACATATATGCTGTTTTTTTTTTTTAAACTGTGGTGGTGAAATCACCTCCGACAGCACGGCTTTATGTATCGTGGGAGCAAACGATGTTGCTGTCAAGATAAATAAATCCGAGCTGCAACGGAATGGCGTACCTGAAAAGCAAACATGAAGAAGAAGAACATGAAGAAGAAGAACATGAAGAAGAAGAACATGAAGAAGAAGAACATGAACAAGAAGAACATGAACAAGAAGAACATGAACAAGAAGAACATGAACAAGAAGAACATGAACAAGAAGAACAAGAACAAGAAGAACATGAACAAGAAGAACATGAACAAGAAGAACATGAACAAGAAGAACATGAACAAGAAGAACATGAACAAGAAGAACATGAACAAGAAGAACATGAACAAGAAGAACATGAACAAGAAGAACATGAACAAGAAGAACATGAACAAGAAGAACATGAACAAGAAGAAGAAGAATGTACCAGCGTCTGGCCTTACGGGGAACTAGGTACGGCGCCACAAATGGTCGTAATCAGAAAATGTCTATTTGCTTATGTGTATACATGTTCCTTACTTATGTAGTATACAGATTGACTCTCTGTTCGGAGTTTAAGATGGTGTCCACTCCCTACATCCCACGCATTAGAAGAATGCATTTGAGATAAGAGAACCAGCTTCAACCAAACTTCAAGCATCAAGTTTCTCCATTTCTCTCGTATTTTAACCAATAAGATGTACCTATTAGACTGACATAGCAATGACGTATCTTTCTGTATAAAATATCAACACCGCCCACGAATAAATCAGAAGTTAGAAGTAGCCTGAGCTGAACATGTCTCAGAGAGTGTTTACTTCTAATGTGCATGCACATTTATACTTTTTAATTGGAAATAGCAGCAGATAACCTCCAACTAGTTTGTAGTTCTTATCCATTTCATTTGGCGCCGAATGTGGGGGCTCCAGGCTTCAAATCGAAGGGAGACCGCATTCCAGGACTGAACAGCTGGCCAGATCAGAGAAGGGGGTTAAGCACGCAGCCCTAACAGTACGGTAAGCATATTGATTCTTACCATTGTACGACTTCTCTGGTTGGGCCGGTTGATTTTGTCTTGTTGGCTCCGTTCGATTGCTCAAAGAGGCAGGCAACTTATTTCTCGCCTGGGGCCGTTTTAACAAACCTGCCAATGGTTTTCTGCTGACTATTATCCGTTCAGTGTCTGTCATTCTGAAGGACTGCAAATTTAGCAGACTGAAAGTGCAGCTGCAGGCGTGTGTCCATCCTCACCCCTAGATTCTGCCTCTAGTGGTGGGGTGGAATTCTGCAGGCGTTTATAGATGGGTTACTTGAGGTTGGAGGACCTCTGAGGGTTAATCTCAGCTGCGGATTGGGCAGTCTGAACGAAGGCTTGCAGAATAGGGCAGTCTTGCAAACGTCTATAAACGTTTTTCTCGGGTGAGCTTTTCCTGAGGGTTAATCTCAGCTGCGGATTGGGCAGACTGAACGAAGGCTTGCTGGAATTTTTGCAACTCAGGTGAACTTCTCACGAGAGCTATCTTTGCAGTTCAAAGAGTGTCAGGTGTAATGTCCTGTCCTGAGTGTATTTGTGGATTACTGTTTGCCATACACGAGGAGGGTTGGAGATTGGTGAAGGTGAGAGAAGGTGGCTACCTGAAGGATCAGTTGGGCCATAAGCCACTGCTCCCCACCACCTCTGACGTGCTAGTTTTGAGATTTAAATGTACATTACCCAGTGAAACTGGGTTTGGGCAGACTCTCGAAGAGATAGAACAGCCAGGAGTGTGCAAGGAGACAGGATCACTTGCAGGGATGCGAGCCCCCACTCTAGGAATTCTTTGATAAGACAGCAGTCAGAGTAGTATTAACCCATTAGTTGCCTGTATTCTCCTCTGAAGCCATCCGCTGAGGGGAAGAGAGGGAGAGGGAGAGGGAGAGGGAGAGGGAGAGGGAGAGGGAGAGGGAGAGGGAGAGGGAGAGGGAGAGGGAGAGGGAGAGGGAGAGGGAGAGGGAGAGGGAGAGGGAGAGGGAGAGGGGAGAGGGAGAGGGAGAGGGAGGCTAGCATGTGATATTGTGAAGAGGAGAGAAGATGTTGAAATAGTTAACAAAGTTGTGTTATGTTGCTAAAGAAAGAGAGAAATCCTGTGTGATAAAGGAAGTTAAAGAGGAAGTAAACCCTGATGGGTTTACTTCCTCTTTTTTTCCCTGCAAAGGTAAAGCATAATGGACTACTATGCATCGCATAGTAGCTCATTATGTGTCACTTACCTGACACAGGAGCCAGCGAAGTCGCCGCTGATCCCTGTAGTCCGCCGCGTCCATCTTGCTGGTGGCGTCTCGCAGCTCCGACCAATGACAGCGGCGCAACCACGATGACGTCACTCCCGCGCATGCGCACGGGAGTCGCGCCTCGCAGCTCCGTTGCTGTCATACGGCGAAGCCGCGATGACGTCACTCCCGCGCATGCGCACGGGAGTCGACAAATTTGGCAAATCCATTCTTGGATTGCCGCATTTAGTGCGCCTGCGCGCCGCTGTCTACGGCGCATGCGCCGTAGACAGCGGTGCCCATTTTCGGGCAAATATCTCCTAAACCATATAGGTTTAGGAGATATTGCTTGGACCTACAGGTAAGCCTTAATCTAGGCTTACCTATAGGTCCAAGTTGTTTGGAAGGGTTTACTTCCCTTTTAAGAAAGCTGACAATTGTATCACAGAGTTGATGATATGCTGGAATCACCGTGTTATGCAAAAACCTGAAACAGAGGAGGGGAGGGGCAACCCTAACACCCACTTCCTTCTCACCACTCCAGCCCAAGCACAACCCGCTGTGACAACTCCACCCGGCAGCCATCTTAGAGCACCCAGGCCTTCACTTTCTGCCCAGCCCAGTGCACTTCCTACCGGCGGCCATCTTGGTACACCCAGAAGGCCCAGCCATGGTCTATACCCAGTCCTTCCTGTTTTAAACCAGGATGGTTCCTACCACACACCTGCCTTCCCCAATACAGAAGCACTACCTTCACAGGCCGGATAGGTTAATGATGAAGAAGTGTCCGAGTGGGAAGGCCAACAACAGGCAGCAAGGCCACCTGCTGATTTAACCCCCAATCCGGCTCCGGACTCACAGTTCCGAGAGGATCTCAGACATATGCTGGCAACCATAAGAAACAGTGCCCATTCTCAGCCCCCGCCCCAACACCAGTCTCGGTTACCAAAAGGGGCACCGGTGATGTATGTCGCTTTTACCCCATCACAAGCAGCAACCTTAGTGACAAGTCTGCCTGACCCAGAGAAACAGCCAATGCCCTTCTACCGCAGGATAGTGCAGATACAAGAAACTTACTCAGCTGCCTGGAGAGACTTGATCAGCCTATGCCAAATTAAAGCAGGACATGTCTTTTGGCCGGTTATGCAGGCGGCCCTACTATGATGTCTGCCTTACAAGTGCCACTTCCTACACCTCAGGCGTGGAGTTCTGTGCACAACTCCGTGATTGGGCAAAGGAGAAATTGGCAGATCAGACCACCACAATCCAAGATATTGCCCAAGATAAAGGGGTGTCTGGAGAAGTATTATGCTAGACTCATACAGGCCTTTGATGATCTGGGCTTCTCCCTCTATGAAAAAGGCACACGCAATCTGCTTTTGTCTCAGGACTCAGAGGATATCAGAAAGCCTGATGGTGGTCCGCCCTGAATATCGCTCACTGAAAATGCCTGATTTACTGTTGGTGGCCAGAGGGATAGAAAATCAAAAAGGGGAAAAAAAAAAAAAAAAAAAAAAACAATGCCCCTCATGGTAACATAAGACGAAGATCCCGCCTACACTCGTCCACCACCACTGCCCAATACCAGGGAAAAGATCGTCTGTTACAACTGTGGGAAGCGGGGTCACATCAGAAGAGTATGCAGAGCCCCAAGACATCCGAGACAAGACAGGAATCCCCGTGAAGGGCAACGTGGACATGAACCTCCACCACCACGCCCCAACTCACGCTAGGAAATGGGCAAACCCGTGTCACCCCTTATGACAGTGTCCTCAAATGAGACTGGGGGACCCCTAGCAAAGGTCACGTTACCTATACAAGGAAAACCTACCACTTTTCTCATTGACATGAGTGTAGCCAGGATTGTGTTGAGGGCTTAGGACCTGCCTGATAATTCTTTCCTTTCCACTATTGGATGTTTCCTGCGTGGGAGTGGATGGGGTGCCATGCCAAGTGGGGACATTTCCTGATTTGCGTGTCCTCTACATGTCCCTTGAATCTACTAGGAGCTGATGTGCTGTCCAGACTACAGGCGTCAATCATTTTCACACCTGAAGGGGGGGGGGGGGGTGAAGTTACATACTCCCCTATCCTTGGAAGACTCATTTGCTTTGTATTCTCTGCCTCTCCTGATGACACTTCATGGAGCAATAACTCCAAGTTCATTACCGCAGGAAGTACTTGACAGAATCCCTGCGTGCCTATGATCCACAGGCCCTCGTGTCAAACGGAGCCCTGATACCCTGCGCACCTCCATGCAACACACCTCTGTTCTCTAGGAAGAAGAGAACCCCTAAAAGAGAACCAGCTACTTGCGGGGGTGTCCCTGACTGCAAAGTACCTCACAGTGGTGCACCATGCAAACGCTCTCTTCAGTGTCCACCCTCACCCATCCTGCTGGTACCTTTTGCATTCACCTACGAAAACAACATAGCTAAACAGTTATGCCAGAAGGTGCACAGAACTCTCCAAGCTAGTTTGCAAAAGCTATGGCTATTGTCCTTGACACATAAGAGGATCACCTGGAAGAGATTCTCCTCCAATATGTTGATGACCTTCTCCACTGTGCAGCTGACTTACCCACTGTTGAAGTCACCTCAGAAAGCCAGTTGTGCTATCTTGCCAAACAGGGTTGCAAAGCCTCAAAGCCCAAATTGCAGTGGTGCTCAACCTCTGTCATTTTTCTTGGACACTGTCTTGTCCCATGGGACAAGACACCTCACTGAAGACAGGGCGAAAGCAATCTTTGACATCTCACTGCCACAAGGCCAGAAGCCCCTTCATTCCTTCCTTGGACTAATTTCCTATTGCAGAGCATAGATTCCAGAACTCTCCCTACTGATGCAACCTTTGTATGACGCCCTGAAATCAGACCCCTTCCAGATGTCTCCTGAAGCAATAGCCAACTTTGAGGCCTCAAACACACCATCTCTGGCGCTAGGGCTCCCAGACTATGACAAAACGTTCAAGCCCTTTGTATCCGAACATCTGGGACATGCTACAGGAGTACTCACCCAATCACATGGCATCTGCCTACGCCCTGCTTATTCCTGTCGGCTGGATGCGATAGCAAGAGGAGGCTCATTGTGTCTGCGATCTGTCTTTGCTGCACAAGCCTTGTTTGACAAAACTTCGGGCTTGGTCCTCGGACTCTGCCTTGTTCTGCTTGCTCCTCATGACATTGCTCCCATACTCCACCAAGATTCACCTGAAACATCTGTCCACTGCCAGACACTTGAGACTCCTGTGTTCCTACCTTTTAGACAGCATTATTCTATTACGTTGTCAAACGCTGAAACCTACCACCCTTCTTCCACTTCTCGAGGAGGGAAAGGAGGAGAAGTCGAGTCTTGACTTGTCACCCCATGACTGCATCAAACTAATGCGGCTGGAAACCACGCATCTCCCCACCATGAGTGAAATACCCCTGCAGGATCCAGGTCACCACTGAAAACTCGGTTCTCCAAACTGAAACCTTACCACCGGTGATGTCTGTACAGGTGGCAGAGCTGCAAGTACTTATTACAGCATGTAAATTGGCAGAGGGAAAGAGCCAACATTCATACAGACTCAAGATATGCTTTCAGCGTTGCACATTATTTTGGTGTTATCTGGAAGGACAGAGGGTTCCTGACGGCTGAAGGAACACCTGTGAAACATAGCTCAGCCATCAAAGGACTTGATGGACGCCCTGCTTCTCCCAACCCACGTGACTATTCTAAAAGTAAAGCACACGACAAACTCAACTTGAAGGAAGCTCGAGGCAATCTAGCCGATTCAGCTGCCAAACAGACAGCCAGTGGTCCACGGGAAGTGGACAGCAGGGTGGTAGAAGACCGCTCCGTGCTTATCCTGCAGACTCTCCCAGTGGACAGTTTATCTGAAATAATTACAGGAAGCAGCAAGTCCGGATGAGAAGGAAAGCTGGAAACGGAGAGGAGGAACTCTCAGAGATGGACTATTCGAGTGCAACAAGAAGCCTTGTCTACCCAGGAGTATGTACCCAGCCATGGTGCAATGGGCAAATGGAGCTGCCCACTTAAAGACTCTTATGAACTTATGAGTTACTCCATTGACCAACAACTTCTGCAGATCATGCACTATCTGCAACAAATGTAACCCAGAATGTACAGAAAAGGCACAGAAGCACCTGGCAAAAGCTCTATACCCCTTCCAGAGGATACAAATTGATCACTCCCAAATGCCAAAGGAGTGACAGATTTGAATATGCCCTAGTGGAGGTGGACATGACTGCCAGGACCACAGCTAAGAAACTACTGAGTGAGATGGTATGTAGATTTGAGGTCCCAGAGGTGATAGAGAGCGATCAGGCCCAGCCTTCACAGTAACCCTTACAAAAGATTAGGGCAGCACTGGGGGTTCAGTTGGCTCTACACACCCCTTACCACCCTGGAAGTAGCGGGAAGGTAGAAAGGATGAAAGGGACATTAGAAAAACAGGATGTTAAAGATGGCCCAAAAGACTAACATGAGTCATCCAGACAGTTTGCCCATTGCCCTGTTCAGTGTCAGACACACACCCCGGGGGGGAAACATGCCGTATCCCCTTATAAAATTTTGTTTGGTTCAGCCCCCAGACTTGACTGTCACTTTCCCCAACAGTTACAGTTGCAATCTGATGTGTTGACTAATTATGTAACTGCATTATCACGAGAATTAACCCAAATGCATGTCCTGGTGTTTTCTTCCATTCCAGATCTTGAATTAGATACAGGAACACACCAACTACTGAAGATTGGGGGCTGGTAAATACATTTGTGAGAAAACATTCTCTTGAACCCAGATATGATGGTCCATTCCAAGTTTTGCTGACCACAGCCACCTCAGTCGAATTGGCCCGGGAAGGACACCTGAATACACGCTTCCCACTGCAAGAAAGCTCCAACCCCGCGAGGACAAGATCCCGCCCACTTCATGACGACCATGCTGCATATCCTTTTTCTGTTTGGTCTAGGAGGGAGGCCCAGGAGGTGGCCATCACAAAAAATAACATAATTACTAGGGATGATCCGAATGGGTTTTTTGGTGCCGAAACCGATACCGAAAATGAAAAATACACTAGGCCGAAAACCGAAACAGTACCGATACCGAAAATGACTGTTTTTAAAAAATATTTTTATACAGGAGGTGGTCAGAGACTGGGGACATGGTACAGGAGGTGGTCAGAGACTGGGGACATGGTACAGGAGGTGGTCAGAGACTGGCGACATGATAAAAGAGATAAGTGCAGCCAGCAATGCCCCCCAGGTGATGCAGCCAGCAATGCCCCCCAGGTGATGCAGCCAGCAATGCCCCAGTGCAGCGAAGAGAGCCGTCTGGTTGAATAGAGCACCAGGAACATCACAGCTTTAATTTCAATAGCTGCGTGTTCCCCGTCGCGTGCCGTCACACACAGCCCCTCCCCCTTGTCCAGGCACTTTGATAGACAGATCACCCGTCCAATCTGGACAGGTGATCTGTCTACCAAAGTTCCCCGGACAAGGTGGAGGGGCTGTGTGTGACGGCGCGCGACGGGGAACACACAGCTATTGAAATTAAAGCTGTGATGTTCCCGGCGCTCTATTCAACCAGACGGCGGCGGCTCTCCTGGGCTATACACCCCCATCATGGGCGGCACCAGAGGCGGGGCGGGGGCGGAGTTCCACCACAGGCCCCGCCCCATTTTTGGCTCAATTATCGGCCATTCTTTCCTTTCAGCAAATTGCCGAAAAGGGCCTTTTCGGCCGATATGTTTCGGCGGCCGAAATTTCGGTGCATCTCTAATAATTACATTTTGGTATAACTCTTCAGGTACATATGTGACCATCTTTACCTTTGATTACTGTGACATAGTACCTTGTCCATTTGACTCTTTCATGGCAATGCCATTGGTACAGTGACATCCCTGATGGTAAGGATATATATGTGTGTTTTACAGACAATTACTGGGGACAGAATTGTGGTTCCTGGGAGGGACAGTGGGTTGGAACATAGGACCAGATTAGAGGGTATCTGGACCGGTGAATGTGCCCTTTAAAAAGGTCATTATGCCCCTCCATATCCTAGCAAAAGATGCTCCTGATACATACACTGACCCAGCACACAGTCAGAGGAGGAAGCGAGCAGTTCTCTCCGGAAGCTTTGACCCTCATGTGTACATAGATGCTATAGGAGTTCCAAGGAGGTGTCTGTAAAATGATAGAAAAAAAAAAAACCGGAACCTGTTACATAGTTAGTAAGGTTGAATAAAGACACCAGTCCATCCAGTTCAAACTGAGTGAGTGTCTATCCCTATCCCTGTACATTACACACTCACATTGGTCCCTACCCTCAAGGAGCCCACATATTAAGGTCCCCATTCATATACTAGGGCCAATTTTGGACAGAAGCCAATTAACCTACCTGCATGTCTTTGGAGTGTGGGAGGAAACCGGAGTACCCGGATGAAACCCACGCAGGCACAGGGAGAACATGCAAACTCCAGGCAGGTAGTGTCGTGGTTGGGATTCGAACCAACGACCCTTTTTACTGCTAGGTGAGAGTGCTAACCACTACACCACTGTGCCGCTCTGTTGCACCTACATTCCTGATAATACCGGTTTAAGTAACTTTAGCTATAAAGAAATTAGATTTGTCATTGGAGTTGAAGAAGAACTCAGGTATTACAGACCCATGGAATCAATATTTTAGCTGGATGAGTGGGTGGCAATAAGTGCTCGCCCAGATAGGGGTAACGGTACTAATAATCCTGGTTCTTTTAGCCCCGATTGTATGCTGTATTCTACCTTTCGTAAAGAAGTTAATGAGCAAAGCTGTAGACAACAGCCCCCCTACATTTCTCCACCAAGAAGAAGAGGATCCTATTATGATGGAGAATGACAAACCTTCACTCCTCTACAGTCACTCCCTGTCCAAAATCTCACAATCCTATAGGGTTATAGGGATAGATAGCACCCGATTGCCCTTCTCCAGCTGTATCGAGGGGGGTAGTGAACTAGTTGCTGCCTAACTATATACAGCAACTCTTTTTAAGCCGAGGAGAATGGGCCAGGTGAGTAGGACCTTTAGATGAGGTACAGAAGAAAATAGCCATTTTAGGGGGGACTGTTAAGGAATCTAAATGTAAATAATGATAATCATAAAATGTCTATTTGCTTATGTGTATACATGTTCCTTACTTATTATGTAGTATACAGATTGACTGTGTTCAGAGTTTAAGATGGCGTCCACTTCCTACATCCCACGCATTAGAAGAATGCATTTGAGATAAGAGAACCAGCTTCAACCAAACTTCAAGAATCAAGTTTCTCCATTTCTCTCATATTTTAACCAATAAGATGTACCTATTAGACTGACATAGCAATGACGTATCTTTCTGTATAAAATATCAACACCTCCCACGAATAAATCAGAAGTTAGAAGTAGCCTAAGCTGAACAGGTCTCAGAGAGTGTTTACTTCTAATGTGTATGCACATTAATACTTTTTAATTGGAAATAGCAGCAGATAACCACGAACTAGTTTGCAATTCTTATCCATTTCAACACCAAGTCCCACACAATCTTGCCAGCGCTCCCTATGTAATCTGGGCAGTTCGGCGGCTCTATGCGGCTATCTTTTCCCTCCTAAACCATAAAACTACATGTATAGCCTGTGGCCCTGTCACAGAGCTTATACATCTAGACCCCATATCTGGCACGCTTGCTGGGAAGATACTGTTTGAAAGACAAGCTGCCAGAAAACTTAATCAAGGACTCATCAATGCAGACAACTTGATAGGGAGTAAACAAGTCTGTAAAACGTTGGTTAACCACTTAAGGACCGCCGCATGGCATTGTACGTCGGTGCAATGGCACAGACAGGCACAAGCACGTACGCGATCGCCTTCCAGTGGGTGGGACCCCCTCCCGCTGGATGCGGCAGTCCATTTCACTGCAGGAACGATTCGGGATGAGGGGATGGCCGTTGGTTTCTGGCCACCCTCTCTCGATCGCTCCTGGCGAATGAGAAGCTTCCCCCGCTGTGTATCGTAAACACAGGTTAGTTTGCTTTTTATAGCATCAGGGCACCCACCATTTATTACCCAATAAAGGTTTAACCCCCTGATCACCCGGCGGGTGATATCAATTAGGTTTTAGGGTCAGGGTCTGCATCGCCCCAGGCAACGATAGGTTAGTGCCAGGACCGCTAACACCCACGCGCAAAGCATACACCTCCCGTAGTGGTATAGAATCTGAACAGATCAATATCTGACTGATCAGATCTATACTAGCGTCCCCAGCAGTTTAGGGTTCCAAAACCCAGCCCACCCAAGTGCAGTATCGATCGATCACTGTCACTTACAAAACACTAAACACATAAATGCAGCGTTCGCAGAGTGAGGCCTGATCCCTGCGATCGCTAACAGTTTTTTTGGTAGCGTTTTATATTTAAATCCGGAAGGCAGTGCTTGGTTTTCGGGGTCCCATACGTGGCTAGACTCCAAAAAGTCCCACATATGTGGTATCCTCGTACTCAGGAGAAGCGGCAGAATATATTTTGGGGCGCAATTCCACATATAACTATGGCATGTGTGAGCAATATATCATTTAGTGACAACTTTTTGCAAACTTTTTTTTTTTTGTGTCATTATTCAATCACTTCATAATATAATAAATAAATAATAAAATATTCAATGGGCTCAACATGCCCCTCAGCAATTTCCTTGGGGTGTCTACTTTCCAAAATGGGGTCATTTGGGGGGGGGGGGGGGTTTGTACTGCCCTGCCATTTTAGAACCTCAAGAAATGAGATAGGCAGTCATAAATTAACCACTAGAGATCCGCGCTATAGCCAAATGACGGCTACAGAGCGGACCTCCTTTGCCAGGACGACGTCAATAGAGCATGCACGAGGGGGCGCGCTCTGTGATCGGCGAGTCTATGAGACTCGCCTGATCATGGATCCGAGCAAGGGGTCGATCCCGACCCCTTACCACGTGATCAGCTGTCAGCCAATGACAGCTGATCATGTGATACAAACGGAGCCGGTAATCGGCTATTTTTCCTCCTCGCGCTGATAGCGCGAGGAGAAAAAAAAAAAAGCCGATCACCGGCGGCCGTGATTGGGACATCAGTCCAGATCACGGCCAGCTTACCAGTGCCCACCTGCCCCCTGCCAGTGCCACCTCAGGAATAAATAAGTGCCCCCCGTCAGTGCCACCCAGCAGTGCCCACAATCTGCCTCAACAACGGTGCTGCACCCCAGTGCCACATATCCGTGTCCATCAGTGTCATCTACCAGTGCCGCCCATCAGTGCCACCTATCAGAGCCACCTATCAGTGCCCATCAATCAGTGGTACCCATCAGTGCCCCTTAGTGCCACCCATCCGTGCCATCTCATCTGTGCCCATCTTTGCCCAGTGCTGCCTTATCTGTGCCTATTAGTGCCGCCTTAACTATGCCTATCAGTGCCCACCAGTGCAGCCTCATCAGCGCACTTCAATGAAGGAGAAAAATTACCTGTTTGCAAAATTTTATAAAACTATTAAACATGATTTTGTTTTTGTTTTTTATTTTGCATCTTTTTTTGTTTGTTTAGCAAAAAATAAAAATCCCAGCTGTAATTAAATACCACCAAAAGAAAGCTCTATTTGTGGGAAAAAAATGATAAAAATTTAATTTGGGTACAGTGTTGTATGCCCGCGCAATTGTCATTCAAAATGCATCAGCGCTGAAAGCTGAAAATTGGTCTGGGCAGGATGGGGGTTTAAGTGCCTAGTAAGCAAGTGGTTAAAAGCTGTGTAAATTCCAGAAAATGTTCTCTAGTTTGTAGACGCTATAACTTTTGCGCACACCAATAAATATACGCTTATTGATATTTTTTTTTTTACTAAAGACATGTGGCTGAATAAATTTTGCCCTAAATGTATGACTAAAATTGAGTTTATTAGATTTTTCTTATAACAAAAAGTAGAAAATATATTTTTTCCCCTCAAAATTTTTGGTCTTTTTCCATTTATAGCGCAAAAACTTAAAATCGCAGAGGCAATCAATCACCATCAAAAGAAAGCTCTATTTGTGGGAAGAAAAAGGACACAAATTTTGTTTGGGTACAACATTGCATGACTGCGCAATTACCAGTTAAAGCAGTGCAGTGCGAAATTGTAAAAAGACCTCTGGTCCTTAGGCTGACAATTGGTCCGGGGATGAAGTGGTTAAGGTGGTTTACGAGGGGTCAAATCTTGTAGAGCTAATAGTATCCGAGGACGACAGTGTTCATGGTTGTTGAAATGCATGAATCGCAAGATCTGCTTGTATCGTGCCCTGGTGGCAGAGAACACGGGCATATAGTGAATTGGGTCAGTGGACCAATATGATTGCAACTCACTCTTTAGTTATGCCCATGAGGAGGGATAGGCCCAGAAAGATCTTAAATTTGGGAACCGTAATTGGTTTCCAAGCTCTGACAAGGGAGGACTGGGGATTAGCGGTGATGTATTGACCAGCATACAAATTGCTTTGGTCCACAATAGAGATCTTCAGTGAAAAACAGCAAATAAAAATGAAGTGATGTAAAGTCAACTGTTTCCACCTGAATGCCGGGTTGGCCAGTGAATGAGGGAAGTACGAGTGCTGCAGAAGTGGTGGGTTCCCAATTAGGATTGGAGAATGCAACAGGAAGGGCACTATGGGCTCGACAGGCCTGTGTTTGTCGTCTTCTTGGTGGCAGTGGGACACTACTTGTGCTTGCCACCTCCCCAGCTTGAACTGCACTTATGGGACTCGCCACGTCACCACGTGTTACTGCAGTGCTGGGTGTACTAGGCTGCTGGTGCTTGCCAGTTCACCAGAAGGAATGAATAGCACTAGTACTTTTCTGCTCCATACGAGAGCCATGAGGTTCCTGCACCTCAACAACAGAAGATCGGGGTCTGGTACGCCTGACCTTGGCAGGGACCACAACTCCGTCATCAGAGCCATCTGTCATGGAGCCGCTGTCTACAGGATCATATTCTGACAGACGAGTGACTTCCTCTTCACTATCTCTCACGCTCAGAAACGTGTAGGCCTCTTCAATAGTGTGTCAAAAATATAGTGTAAGCGCTCAACTTGTATATATTTCTTATAGTGCTACAAAATGATATGTGCTCAAATGTATATATAAGGTTACCCAAAGGAAGGAGGTTAATACTATAAAAATACAAAAAATATATAGAAATATATAAAGTGACTTATACATATATATATGTATATAAACCAAAAAAATGGTGACTAGTGGATGTTTTATCCCAAAGGAGAAAAAAGGTGACTGTAGATTTACATAGGAAATAATCACAGTGATAAAGTCCATAAATGGATATATAGTCCAAAACAATCGTGCAAAGTGTCAATAACAGCCAGGGTTCTGTGATGTTATGACCGAAGAAAACAATATTTCACCATGTGACGATCCCACCACCGTATAGGGTACAGGCTTACCGGATCTATATGACCCTAGCAGACATACGCCTCAGGGGTCAATCAAAGCTTGTGATCCCAGCCAGAATGGTCTCAAGGATTAGATGCATCAGTCATGGCATATACGATCCCAACAAATGACTAGATGTGGTCACTATTCCTCATGTGCATATACAAGTCCAACAACGACTCAGGCATGGAAGATGAAGAAACAAAGCCAACATGGCATAATAACGTTTTTAAAAAAACTTTAATAAAAAATTTAATTTGCTAAAACTCACATTTCCAAGATGAACAATCAAGCATGTCAGAGAGAAAAAAATGGCAGTAGCGGAGTCCTCCCGACGCGTTTCGACCCACCGGTCATCATCTGGATCATAAAAAAAATGCCTTTTTCTTTGTTTCTGTCATAAATTTTTGCGAATTAGTAATTTTTCTTCATAAATTTTGGCCAAAATTTATACTGCTACATATCTTTGGTAAAAATAACCCACATTAGTGTATATTATTTGGTCTTTGTGAAAGTTATAGAGTCTACATTACAAACTATGTTGCCAATCACTGAAAATTGATCACATCTGACCAGGCCTTCAGTACATCAGATGATGACCGGTGGGTCGAAACGCGTCGGGAGGACTCCGCTACTGCCATTTTTTTCTCTCTGACATGCTTGATTGTTCATCTTGGAAATGTGAGTTTTAGCAAATTAAATTTTTTATTAAAGTTTTTTTTAAAAACGTTATTATGCCATGTTGGCTTTGTTTCTTCATCTTCCATGCCTGAGTCGTTGTTGGACTTGTATATGCACATGAGGAATAGTGACCACATCTAGTCATTTGTTGGGATCGTATATGCCATGACTGATACATCTAATCCTTGACACCATTGTGGCTGGGATCACAAGCTTTGATTGACCCCTGAGGCGTATGTCTGCTAGGGTCATATAGATCCGGTAAGCCTGTACCCTATACGGTGGTGGGATCGTCACATGGTGAAATATTGTTTTCTTCGGTCATAACATCACAGAACCCTGGCTGTTATTGACACTTTGCACGATTGTTTTGGACTATATATCCATTTATGGACTTTATCACTGTGATTATTTCCTATGTAAATCTACAGTCACCTTTTTCTCCTTTGGGATAAAACATCCACTAGTCACCATTTTTTTGGTTTATATACATATATATATGTATAAGTCACTTTATATATTTCTATATATTTTTTGTATTTTTATAGTATTAACCTCCTTCCTTTGGGTAACCTTATATATACATTTGAGCACATATCATTTTGTAGCACTATAAGAAATATATACAAGTTGAGCGCTTACACTATATTTTTGACATGTTCTCCAGCTAAAAAATCCCTAATTTTAGCGTGTTGGCAGCTCATCACTTATATATTTCCACATTTTTTGATTTTCTCTTTAATTTTTCATTTGCGCAATATTGTTGGTGTATAACCTCTTCAATAGTGTACCTTCGATTAGCCATTTTGGGCTCTAAATTTACTGGTACACTAGCGAGACTCACAGGTAAAAAGCTCCTGACTGTTAGGTAGAGGTACGCATCTTCACTGGTCTCACGATTTGATTATCATCATCTGGTCAAGGATTACCAATGAGCCCCCACTTTCGCTTGGGCCGCCTGGGTGGCCCCTCCTCCCTGCAATCTTCTAGGACACATCACAGGTCCCAAAAGATTGCCGGGCTATGCAGGACAGCGCACCTGGCTGTAAAAGCTGCAAGCTGTCACAGCTGGATGCTCACAGTAGTAGTGCTAGCACCGTGGATAGGTGGGGGAGAGAAGGGAGTGTTTGGGTGGCCACATCTCTGGATTGTGGGGCCAGTGAGTGTCTTTTTATTAAAAGTCAGAAAAATACACTTTTTTTGTAGCCACTGACTTTTAATAACCAAATAATTTACTGGAACTCCACCTTGAATTAAAAATAACCTCACTCCCTTAAAAAGTGCAGTAATCTGTTGCACTACAGGGTACAGGCATTCACACACAGTGCTACCATCAAGAGGGATAGAAACCACAGCTGACAAACAGCCCCGTGAAGTTCCCTGTACTGTCTCTCTGCCGACAGTTCCCTGGCTTCTCCGTTTGCACCTCCCAGCCCACTAGGAGTTAATACAGTGGAATGTGCAAATGGGAAAGCCAGGGAACTGTCAGCACAGAACGTGTATGAGGTGCAAGTAGAGTAAAAACCCATTTGTACTCTACTTAATGTTAAAATAACTGTTTTAATAAATCCATATTACAATCAAGTGCCCCGCTGTATGTGCTTTTTAAAAAAATATGGCGTTTCATACCTCATTTCTCATTGTGCATGTACAATACATGCCACTCATGTGACTGCCTGACTCGCCTCTCGCCTGACTCGCCTCTCTCCTGACGTCAACAGGGAATTCTCGGCCCCGCCCACTGACTCTAGCTATCAGAAGAGAGGCGGACGGGGGCTGAGAATTCCCCGCTGTCAGGAGAAACGTGAGGAGAGGCGGGCCAAGTAGTCACATGAGCGGCATATATTGTATACACACACACGCACACTCTGAGAAATGAGGTATGAAGCTCCATATTTTTTTGTTTAAAGAGCACATACAGCGGGGCACTTGATTTTAACACAGGATTTTTTTTTTTTTTTTTTTTTTTTTAAGAACAGTTATTTTAACAACATGCTCGGAGCACTCTCCAGGAGGGGCGGGGCAAGTCGAGATGTCACCTGCCAAACGATTTTTCTGGTCGTATGCATCGATGCCACATCGTAGACACACGAATCATGATACATCAATTAATTTCTTACTGAAAAAACACTTTACCTAAAGCACTTTGTTATTTCTTGCACGTGTTTTTCAGATGTTAAACAGGGTAATTTTCTTCTGGCACCACAGGAAATAAGACCTGTCTCATCTGAGCAAATCAAAAAAATATGCTTCCAAGAAGACATTCTTATTCAGTGCACATAGCACTAAGCACACAGTGCAGTTACACATCGTAATCAGTCAGATTTCAGCTAACTTCAACTTGTTTGTGTGCTAGGAGTTACTGCTCCCTTTACATCATCTTTAGCACTGCCTTATGGAGTAAGTTTGGATGCTGTTAAAGTATAAAATTAAAGCGGTTGTAAAGTCACTAATCACAAATGCTGGAATCTGCTCCGTTACAGGAAGATATACTGTGCCTTTTTAAAAAAATATTCAGAGAAATACATTTTACAGCACCATTGTGCGGTCACATGATCTCCCGTCACTCTCCTTTGCCAATCGAAGGACTACAGTGGGAGGGGCTGAAATGCCCCTCTGATGTCAGCTGGAAGGAGAGCCGCGGGAGGTCACGTGAGTGCACAGTGGCACTCTGAAATAAGGTATTTCGCTGCATAATAATAAAAAAAAAAAAAAAAAACAGACACTGTACAATATATCTTCCTGTAACAGAGGGCATACTGGGATTTGTGATTTTACAGCCATAGCAGAATGGGGGGAGGGGCAGGGAGGAGATGGCTCACACACACACAGACTCCCAATCTGGAAAAGCATGGAGGAGGGAGGTGGGAGAGGGAGAGACTGCGGGATGATGGAGGCGTGTAAACTGACCACAATATCATAGATCAGCAGCAATAATTACCGTGGTCAGCGCACTAAGTTGGACACAGGAACGAACAGGATCAACCAGGAATTTTACAGCATAGAGAGGGAAAAATTACACAGCACAAACACTGTGCTGTATATCCTGATTTAACCACCTCAATACAGTGAACTTACACCCCCTTCCTGACCAGACCAATTTTCAGCTTTCAGCGCCCTCACAGTTTGAATGACAGTTACACAGTCATGCAACACTACCCATATGAAACTTGTGTCTTTTTCCACACAAATAGAGCTTTCTTTTAGTGGTATTTAATCACTAGTGGGTTTATTTTTTGTGCTATAAATAAAATATAATGTAAATTTTTGGGGGAAAAAAAAAATGCCTTTTTCTTTGTTTCTGTCATAAATTTTTGCTAATTAGTAATTTTTCTTCATAAATTTTGGCCAAAATTTATACTGCTACATATCTTTGGTAAAAATAACCCACATTAGTGTATATTATTTGGTCTTTGTGAAAGTTATAGAGTCTACATTACAAACTATGTTGCCAATCACTGAAAATTGATCACATCTGACCAGGCCTTCAGTACATCAGGTGTATCTCATTTCTTGAGACACTAACATGTCAGGAAAGTACAAATACCCCCCAAATGACCCCTTTTTAGAAAGTAGACATTCCAAGGTATTAAGTAAGTAGCATGGTGAGGTTTTTTTTAAGTTGTAATTTTTTCCCACAATTCTTTGCAAAATGAAGATTTTCTTTTTATTATTATTATTTTTACAAAACTGTCATATTATCAGGTTATTTCTCACATACAGCATATGCATAAAACAAATTACACCCCAAAATACATTTTGCTACTCTTCCCGAGTATGGCGATACCACATGTGTGAGACTTTTACACAGCTTGGCCACATACAGAACACCAACATTGAAGTAGTACCTTCAGACGATCTACGAGCAAAAATGACGCATTACACTTTTGAAGGCCCTGGAGTACCAGGACAATGGAGTTTCCCATAAAATTACCCCATTTTGGAAAGCAAACACCCCAACATATAATCTGAGGCATAATGAGTCATTTTTTTCCAGAAGTTTTTGGAAAAAAATGAACTTTTTTTTTGTTTTTTTTAACAAAGTTGTAAATTTATAAAGATATTTCTAACACATAGCATGTATAAAGCAAAAATTACACCCCAAAACACATTCTGCTACTCCTCCCGGGTATGGCGATACCACACGTGTAGGACTTTTACACAGCCTGGTCACATAGAGAGGCCGAACATTGAAGTAGTACCTAGGAGCATAAATAACACATCTCATTCCTACCCATCACACTTTTGAAGGTCCTGGAGCACCAGGACAGTGCAATTACCCACAAAATTACCCCAATTTGGAAAGCAAACACCCTAACATACAGTGCCTTGCGAAAGTATTCGGCCCCCTTGAACTTTTCAACCTTTTGCCACATTTCAGGCTTCAAACATGAAGATAAAAATTTAATTTTTTGTGAAGAATCACCACCAACAAGTGGGACACAATTGTGAAGTGGAACAAAATCTATTGGATAATTTAAACTTTTTTTGCAAATAAAAAAACTGAAAAGTGGTGCGTGCTAAATTATTCGGCCCCTTTACTTTCAGTGCAGCAAACTCACTCCAGAAGTTCAGCGAGGATCTCTGAATGATCCAATGTTGTCCTAAATGACTGATGGTGATAAATAGAATCCACCTGTGTGTAATCAAGTCTCTGTATAAAAGCACCTGCTCTGTGATAGTCTCAGGGTTCTGTTGAAAGCGCAGAGAGCATCATGAAGACCAAGGAACATGCCAGGCAGGTCCGCAATACTGTTGTGGAGAAGTTTAAAGACGGATTTGGATACAAAAAGATTTCCAAAGCTTTAAACATCCCAAGGAGCACTGTGCAAGCGATCATTTTGAAATGGAAGGAGTATCAGACCACTGCAAATCTACCAAGACCTGGCCGTCCCTCTAAACTTTCAGCTAAGACAAGAAGACTGATCAGAGATGCAGCCAAGAGGCCCATGATCACTCTGGATGAACTGCAGAGAACTACAGCTGAGGTGGGAGAGTCTGTCCATAGGACAACAATCAGTCGTACACTGCACAAATCTGTCCTTTATGGAAGAGTGGCAAGAAGAAAGCCATTTCTCAAAGATATCCATAAAAAGTCTTGTCTAAAGTTTGCCACAAGCCACCTGGGAGACACACCAAACATGTGGAAGAAGGTGCTCTGATCAGATGAAACCAAAATCAAACTTTTTGCCCACAATGCAGAACGATATGTTTGGCGTAAAAGCAACACAGCACATCACCCTCAACACACCATCCCCACTGTCAAACATGGTGGTGGCAGCATCATGGTTTAGGCCTGCTTTTCTTCAGCAGGGACAGGGAACATGGTTAAAATTGAGGGGGGGGGGGGGGGGGGGGGAAGATGGATGCAGCCAAATACAGGACCATTCTGGATGAAAACCTGTTGGAGTCTGCAAAAGACCTGAAACTGGGACGGAGATTTATCTTCCAACAAGACAATGATCCCAAACATACGGCAAAATCTACAAAGGAATGGTTCACAAATAAACTTATCCAGGTGTTAGAATGGCCAAGTCAAAGTTCAGACCTGAATCCAATCGAGAATCTGTGGAAAGAGCTGAAAACTGCTGTTCACAAACACTCTCCATCCAACCTCACTGAGCTCAAGCTGCTTTGCAAGGAAGAATGGGCAAGAATTTCAGTCTCTCGATGTGCAAAACTGATAGAGACATACCCCAAGCGACTTGCAGCTGTAATCGCAGCAAAAGGTGGCTCTACAAAGTATTAACGCAAGGGGGCCGAATAATTTTACACACCCCCTTTTCATTTTTTTTTTTTTTTTTTTATTAGTTAAAAAAAGTTTCAAGAATCCAATAGATTTCGTTCCACTTCACAATTGTGTCCCACTTGTTGGTGATTCTTCACAAAAAATAAAAATGTGATATCTTTATGTTTGAAGCCTGAAATGTGGCAAAAGGTTGAAAAGTTCAAGGGGGCCGAATACTTTCGCAAGGCACTGTATATATTCTATGAGGCATGGACTGCAAATAGGTACTCGGGTACTCAGATGGACTGGGACAGGTACTCAGATGGACTGTGAGTGACAGGTCCTCTTTATTGGGGGGGGCGCAATCAGTATGATTGGTGTACACTGTAAGAGGTAACGAGATGTTACCGCAATCTGCTCCTTACACGCGATCGGTGTGCGAGGAGGGGAACCAGGGAACGAGATCGGGGTTTGCTTACATTTTAGTGATCGGATGTGAAATGATCACAGCCGATCACGTGGGTAAACAGCCGGCCAATGGCCAAGGTCAATTTGGATTGTTGCAGGCTGGCAAGAGAACTGGGAATATTTCTTTGTTGTTTTTTTGACATGCATTGTCCTAGGTGCTCCTTGCTGCAAAGGCCAGTTCTAGGATGGGGTGGTTGTTATTGTTTGTAAATGCTGCAATACATTTTGATGCTACTTTGGTTCAATATGGTTCTAAATTGAACTTACTAGCTTGATGACTATTCCAGGGGGATCTCTGATATTAAGATTTCGGTATCTGAGGATGCGATTATTCTAAGCATCACTAATGTATTGTTCTGGCAACCTGAGAAACGGGTTACCTTTTATGCCACATTTTTTACTATACTTTTCTCACTTTCAAAAAACATTAAACAAAAAAAAGGTTTTGCCTTTTTATATTTCAGATTTTGAGTGGTGAGGGGTTAGAAACCCCATCAAGTTTTAATTTTCGTCTTTGTACCCATTAGGAGAATTACTCTCTCCAATTGTGTTGCTCACCAATGTTGTTGGAAATGAATTTTGAACTGCCACCAGAACAGGAATAGATAGAACATCTTCCTATGGAGACACTTTCTCCTGACATCTTTCAGACAGGATTTCCCTCACATACCAAAAAGAAGATCTTACTCCCTGTTGAGTCTACAGCCCAGGAAGTAAGGGGAAAATCGCCCCAATTGAATACAGGTGGGGGGGGGGGGGGGGGGCAGTTTACCAGCTCTTATTTTAGCCCAAACACTTTTTTTAAAGTTTTGGCTTTTGATACGATTTACGCAATATGAAAACAGGAGTCTGAATTTGAAAATGAGCAAACAGAACAAAAAGCATCATCATCATCATCATCACAGCTGTACCTGATACCACCATGGCCTCATTTGGTCCACACGTGTAAAACACCATCTAGATGGAAAAGATAAGAAGGTACATAAAATTAGTATATCTTATATGTATTAAGCACTTATAGCGTCTTGAAAAAAATTATTCAACCCCTTGAAATTTTCCACATTTTGTCATGTTACAACCAAAAAACTGAAAATTTATATCAATACTTACCGTAATTTTCCTTTCCTGATAGGCTCCATGGCAGCATACGTGTGGGTAGCCCCGCCTCCATGATTACCCAATAGGACCCAACTCCCATAAATCTTTGCTCCTGGCAACTATCAGTGTTCCGTAACTAGCCTACTCCAGGGAGGGAACTCCTGCTGCCATGGAGCCCATCAGGAAAGGAAAATTACGGTAAGTATTTGATATAAATTTTCAGTTTTCCTGAAAGGCTCCATGGCAGCATACGTGTGGGAAATAACTCGCCAAATACACCCGGGTGGGCAAAATGTCGAGCAAAGAACAAAAGTTTATTTAGCATTGTCAACCAACAAAACTTGCAAACCGAAATTAACAGAAGACAGAGCCCCTGGCTCTACACAATAATGAGAAACAAAAGTATTAATGGAAGACCAAGAGGCCGCTCTGCAAATAACTTCAGGCGCAACATGTTGAGAAGCTGCCCATGATGTTGAGATACTCCGTGTTGAATGAGCCGTTAGTGCCTCAGGAGGAGCCAAGCCCTTTGCTCTGTATGCCCTCTGAAGGTAAAAGGTAAATCAAGGCCTGTTTGGAGAAAGCTCAGTATGTCTTGTACTGTTGGAGAACTACAAGAATTTTCTCTGGAGGACATATGGGCCGAAAACTTGGACCATATGCGCTCATATACTCCGTTAGTACTCCCCCGTCTGGAATTGAGAAGGGTTGAAATAGCTTCTTCCGGACAACCAAGAGCTTCTAGCCTTTCCCTCTCAAAAGCCACACCCTGAGGTGTAGACATGATGGGCATGGATGTAACCTTGTGCCTTGAGATAGTAAATCCGGCCTGAGAGGCAGGGGAACCAACTCTTGATAACTGAGGAGCAGCAGTAGAGGGAACCAAGGCCTGTTGGGCCAGAATGGAATCACTGCAAGGATCTCCACCTTCTCTGTCCTGAGCCTCCGAAGGAACGGCAGGATCACCGGAACTGGAGGGAAGGCATAAGCTGTCTGAAACATCCAATGTTCTGTGAGGGCATCTATCCCATATGCCTGAGGATCCCTGAACCTTGAGTAATATTTGGGAAGCTTCCGATTGCACGGGGAAGCGAACAGGTCGACCTCCGGGGACAATCCTAAAGTCAGAAGCCAATCGAATACTTCCCTGTGTATGGGCCATTCGTTGTTGTCCATCGCGATAGGAAGTCCGCCTGAACATTCTGCACCCCTGGGATGTAGACCGCAGAAAGGTTGGACAAATTCTTCTGAGCCCAGTTCATTATCGGCTCCACCTCCTGTAACAGAGACCAGCTGCGAGTTCCCCCTTGCTTCCTTATGTAAGCCACCGCGGTTGTGTTGTCCAACCTTAGCATGGCCGAGGCATTCGCTATCAGATGGTGGAATGACAGAAGCGCCTGGAAGGCCGCCCTTAACTCCAGAACATTGGAGACAACTCTTTGTGATGGAAATGTCCACCTGCCCTGAGCGACATCCGAAAGGCAGTGAGCGCCCCATCCTCGGTTGCTGGCATCTGAAGTTACCGTGACCCATGAGATGAGAATGATCGAATGGTGGTTGCGCAGGTTCTTCCCCTGCAGCCACCAAAGAAGAGACGTTCTCATGGCTGGAGTGAGGAATATGCGCTGTGTCTGGCTGGATAAGTCCCACTGTTGTAGAAACCCTTTCTGAAAGGGACGAGTGTGCCACTGGGCCCACTTTACCATGGGAATGGTGGCTGACATTGTGCCAATCATCTTCAGACATTGGAGAGCCGAAAGATGGGATGACGCAAGGGCTGCATAAATCCTGTCTCGTATGACTCCAACCTTCTCTCCTGGAAGGGCAATGGTACCTTCCACCGTGTTGAACTGTGCCCCTAGAAAAACGAGGGACTGAGTTGGATCTAGAAGACTCTTTTCTAGGTTCAGAAGCCACCTGAACTCTTGTAGAGTGGAGATGACTAGATCTTTGTGCTCCAAGAGTTGCTCTCTGTTCTGAGATAGCAGAAGTAGGTCGTCGAGATAGTGGTGGAGACGAACACCTTTGACTCTGAGAAGGGCCACAACTGCCAAAAGAACTTTGGAGAAGACCCCTGGGGACGTTGTTAACCCAAAAGGGAAGACATGTAAATTGTAGATGTTGATTGCCTACCGCAAAGCGGAGGTACTGTTGAAACTCCTTTGCCATGGGCACATGGAAGTAAGCATCCTTCAAGTCGACTGAAATCATCCAGTCCCCCTGACTGCTGGATGGTAAGCAGAGATTCCATCTTGAACTTCTCTTTGTGAATGAAGGAATTGAGATGGGTCAAATCTATTACTGGCCTCCATGTTTCAAAATTTCAAAAGGATTTAGCGGAATCCTGCTTGCCGGACAAACCCCCTTTTGAGGCATTTTTAAAAGAAGACTGCCTGGATCTCCATGACCTTGAGAATTCTCAACCAGGTCTATAGCTACGTGCCTCCCTGGCACGATCAGGGCCCTGTCTTCTAGGAATTGGACGCTTTTGATTTTGAAGACATCTGTCCTGGGGAAGAAAACCAGATTTCCCACTTGTAGCCCGGGATATGGCAGTATCCAGCTTGTTACCAAACAAAGATGTCCCCTCAAAAGGAATACGGCACCAGGCCTGTTTGGATGCTGGATCCGCCAGCCATGGACGGAGCCATAACGCACGGCGTGCTGAGACAGCTGCTAACATATCCCGAGATATCAGGCGAATAACATCAATAGATGCCTCCCCCAAAAAGGCAGACGCCATTCTGATTTCTTGAATGGGGGAGTCTTTGGCTGTTTCGATAGAAATACCCCTCAGGAATTCTTCCACAGTATCAGTCCAGGATTCTATGGCCTTAGATACCGCTGCCATTGCAAGCACTGGTTTGCAAGCCATTCCAGAAGTCAGGTAGATCCTTTTTAGGTCTGAGTCGTTCCGCCTTTCTAAAGGATCTTTAAAACATACCGTATCTTCTAAAGGGAGGGTTACATATCTCACCAAACGCATGAGAGCTGCATCCACCAGTGGAGCTGACTCCAGGTGTTTCACAGCCTCTTCCTTAAAAGGGTATAGCTTCAGGATTTCTGACTGCATGGAACCCTTTTTATCCATCTTGCTCCATTCCTCTGTGATAATGTCACCCAACTCCGAAAGGAAAGGAAAATATTGTCGCTCCTTATTGAGCTGTTTAAAGAATTTTCTCTGCTTTGGTGGGGAAGTAATAGGATCTTCCCACTTCAGAGCTTCTCTCACTGCTTTAACCAATGAAGGCACCAGTCCATAGTCAAATCCTAAACCAGGATCCTCTAAGTCAGATTCACTGTCTGAGATGGGAGCAGATAGGCGACTTGGTTGAGAGGATTCCCATGTCTCCTGCAATGGGTTCTCTCCAGTTGGAGGGACCAACAAATCTGACGGGGATTCACACAACTGTAGAGCATCCCTCTCCTGCAGAGATTCCTTCACAACCCGTCTTACTATTGACTCCAAACGCTGGTCTGCACCATCCCTTTCATCTGCAGCTTTGGAGAAGCAGTGATCGCATAGGGATTTGTCTAATGGAACAGGCATCCTGCACCCCCAGCATGATTTTTCCGTCCGCCTGCTGAAGTGAGCAGCAGGGGGGGTGAGAATAATTCCTGTCACGCTGTTCAGACCTTGACTTATGCTGGCTAGACATTGAGGATTTATGGCGGTGTGATCTTGATGATCCACTGCGTCTAGAGGCATTAAGCTGTGGATCAGACCCAGAAGGGCTGTAAAGACAAAACAGACAGAAAGAGAAAAAAGACACACAGTCAATCCTACCTATGCAAAACTCTCTCCATTATAAAAAAACATGAATGCTAGCAACCTACCTAACATGAGCGGGCTGGCCACTAGGAGGCAGTAAGGCGTCCATATTCCAAACAAACCAACAGATCAAGAAATACCACAAACCAAAGAGAAATAAAAATGCATTTTTTTTTTTTTAAGAGTAAGCATTTCCCTAGCTTAAGGGACATGCTCTTACCTTAAACCGCCAAACTGTCAGCCCCGGGAAGTCGCTGCGTCCACTGCAAACATTCCCAGGGTTCTGACAGCTTCCAAAGATTTTTAAAAGTGGCGCCCTTGACGTCATTGCCGACGTCAGAAGCGAGGCGCATGCGTGGGAACCAAGCCTCGGTTTCACATCGGGTTCGCACATGCGCAGAACGCCTGTGTAACCCGGAAGTAGGAGAGAGAGGTTTGCTGGAACGCGGAAGCGTCCGCAAACAGCATAGAGAAGACCGATTTAGACAAACGAAAAGGGCAAACACACAAATACATTGCTGCCATGGATACACAAAAGGCTCACCACTCCACCAACGATCACCTGGCCGAACGGACTGGAACACACAAGCCGCACCTCCAAGCAGATAATGGTCACCCATAACAACGGGACACAGACCGTGCGCACTTCAGGTAGGAAATCCTTTCTTCAGCGCTACTCTGCAAATACACTCCATACCCTGCTTAACAGTCAGGGCCTATCGGAGGAAAAACTCTCAGCCAATCGATCGTCATGAAGTTTTGTTTCCCGGGAAAGAAACCATCTGGTCCTACTGGGGAGGACAAAAAAGGAACACTGATAGTAGCCAGGAGCAAAGATTTATGGGAGTTGGGTCCTATTGGGTAATCATGGAGGCGGGGCTACCCACACGTATGCTGTCATGGAGCCTTTCAGGAAACATAAATTTTTGATTTAGATTTTGTTATAGACCAACACAAAGTGGCAAATAATTGTGAAGTGCAAGGAAAATAAGTGTTTTTCATTTTTTTATTTTTACAAATAAATCTGTGGAAAGTGTGGCATGAATTTGTATTCAGCCACCTGAGTAGAACCACCTTTCGCTGCAATTACAGCTGCAAGTCTTTTTGGGGAGGTCTTTACCAGCTTTGTACATCTAGAGAATGAAATTTTTGCCCCTTTTTTGTTGCAAAATAGCTCAAGCTCTGTCAAATTGGATAGAGAGCGTCCGTGAACAGCAATTTTCAAGTCTTGCCAGAGATTCTTAAATGGATTTAGGTCTGGACTTTGACTAGGTCATTCCAACACATGACTATGCTTTGATCTAAATCTTTGCATTGTAGCCCTGGCTGTTTAGGGTCGTTGTCCCGCTGGAAGGTGAACCTCTGTCCCAGTCTCAAGTCTTTTGCAGACTCTAACAAGTCTTCTTCTAAGATTGGCCTGTATTTGGCTCCATCCATCTTCCCATCTACTCTGACCAGCTTCCTTGTCCCTGCTGAAAAAAAGCATCCCCACAACATAATGCTGCCACCATCATGTTTCACAGTGGAGATTGTGTGTTCAGGGTGATGTGCAGTGTTAGTTTTCTGCCACACATAACGTTTTGATTTTAGGCCAAAAAGTTCAATTTTATTCTCATCTGACCAGATCACCTTCTTCCACATCTGCTGAGTCCCTCACGGCTTCTCTCAAACTGAACTTTTTATGGCTTTCATTCAACAATGGCTTTCTTTTTGCCACTCTTGCATAAAGACCAGATTTGTGGAGTGCACAACTAATAGTTGTCCTTCCAACACATTCTCCCATCTGAGCTGTAGATCTCTGCAGGTACATGTGGTGTAACAGAGTTTGCTAGCACTTTAAATTGTTGAAGGTAATAAGTCAGAACAAAGCAACTCTGCTAAAGTCAGAAAATCCACTTGGCATATCTTAATCTGAGTTTCTGTTCGCTAATGAAGCAAGAATATAGGCAGCACCTCATAGGGTCATTGGAAGCCTGTGATGCGTAACTTTCTTTGTCACCAAATCACATTTGAACTTCCAAGGCAGGCTTGAATCTGACTGGTGTCTGTGATAGGTACCTTAGTGCCTGCAATGGGCAGAAAAATAAGGAATTATGGCCACTAGATGTAGCGGATTATCACAGGAAATCTGTGTTTGACAGGCGTGCAAGGATGGTTCAGGAATTCACCAGAGAAAAACTCTGATTTGCACGAGTCCATACAGTCTTTGCATCTTTCGTGCTGTACAGACCTCTGCTCCTGTGGGAATGAGCTTGCTTGTTAGAACCAAATATTTTCATAAGTAACCACTTAAACCAAACTATAGCTGATCTAGGCGATCCAACCAGGCTGCAAACCATGAAGAAAATGATTAGATGGGGTGCACAACAAGACACTCCTTTTGCTTAAGGAACTGGATCTCAAATTAAGTGAAAAAATGGATTGTGTTGAGATAAAGAAAGAAAAATTGTAACGTGACCGTTTTGATTACGAGTCCAATATGGTATACATTTGGAGCAAACCCCAGTTTCAGTATAAAGCCAGGAAACCATCTACATCAAGTATCAAAAGCAAGCATGTCAGTTTTCCCTGACACAGAAAAAAAAGCCTGGATTTCACTCTAATGCCGCGTACACACGAGCGGACTGTATGGCGTACTTAGTTCGTCATACAATCCGACGGACAGTCCGTCGTACTTTCGACTGAACGGACTTGACCACACACGGATGCACAAACAGTCCGTCGAAAGCTTGCGCGATGACGTGTACAGCACGTACGACGGGACTAGAAATAGGAAGTCCAATACACAGCAAAGCACCCTTCCGCCGTGTAAATCCTTTCTGGGCATGCGCCATTCTTAGTCCGTCAAACTAGCATACTGACGAGCGGATTGTCCGCTGAAACCAAAGTACGACGGACAGAATTTAGAAAAATCCGAAATTCTTAGTACGCCAGACTGCACGCTGAAAAAGTCCGCTGAAGCCCACACACGAGCGGACTGTCCGCTGAAATGTGTTTCGACGGACTAAGTACGCCATACAGTCCGCCCGTGTGTACGCGGCATTAGGGACACAGGATCAGATTCATCACCAGTAATTTTACTAGTAATGGCGATGATCAGCGATTTTTAATCGGGACTGCGACATTATGGCAGACAGATCGGACACTTATACAGCGATCAGTGCTATAAAAATGCACCGAATAATGTGTAAATATAGAAAATGTAAAAGAATAATGTACCAAAGTTAACCTAATACAACACAGGGTCACCACCCAAAAAAAAAAAAAAAAAATATTGATAAAATATAAAAAAATGGTGATCAACCTTGTTCAGTGTCAATAAAACCAAATTAAGCAAATATAAACCTCTTTCACCATGAATAATCCAGATGTATACTAACTGATACTATAGATTTTCAAGGGTCCTTGAAAAAGTCAAGTTTCTATTGACACAACGCGTCGGGAGGAGCCTGTGACGTCATGCCTATGGCGTATGAGGAGATCCCAGCTGTATGAAGGTCCTTCAATATATACGAATATCTCTGCGGGAAAGTGTGAATGAGGTTTACCCTAATTATATGGGGAATACTTTGTTATATTACCTGCGCAATGGTCTTTTTTTTCCCCCTTTGTCTTTTCATACTGTGCAAATTATTTGAAAGCAAGAAGCCGGTCCATTCTAAAAGCAGGAGAATCTGTGAATGAACCATCTGTTTTTTTGTGGACACACATTTAAGCTTGATTCCAGATTGTTTTATGTAAATTTAACAAGCAGAGATATAATAATCGATAATGAAAATCGGTGTCAACGATTTTCATTATCGATTAGTTGGTCCGCACCTTCCGCCTGTATGTTCCGTGAAAAATAAAAGAAATCCTTTCCTCCCATCTCCTCCTTCCTGTGTCCTCGGCGGCACTCTATGATCAGGCACGCACTCGCCGCTGCACGTCTGCGGCGCGCCTCTCCTTCTTGCTGATGTCACGTGACATTCACACAGATCTCAGCCCCGCCCGCTGCTGCCTCGAGGGAACAGAGAGGCGAGGGAGAGAATCTGTGAGGAGGACACTGAGCCGAGCTGCACACAGAGTGTGAAAAAAAAGGTAGCAGCATCAGCAAGTTGTAAAAGCACACACAACATTCAGTGCCACACTGGTGTTTCTGCAGGGGGGGGGGGGAAATAATAGTGCCCCATTGGTGTTTCTGGGGGGGGGGGGGGAGGGGGGAATAGTGCCCCATCATTGGTGTCCCTGGGAGGAGTAGCGCCTCCCGGGGACACCAATGATGGGGCACTATTCCCCCCCCCCCCGGCTGAAACACCAATGTGGCTCTATTATTCCCCCCTCCCCAGAAACACCAATGTGGGAGGAATAACGCTCCGTCATTGGTGTCCGTGGGGGGGGGGGGGAATAGTGCCCCGTCATTGGTGTCCGTGGGGGGGGGGGGGAATAGTGCCCCATCATTGGTGTCCGTGGGGGGGGGGGAATAGTGCCCCATCATTGGTGTCCGTGGGGGGGGGGGGGGGGAATAGTGCCCCGTCATTGGTGTCCGGGGGGGGGGGGGGGGGGAATAGTGCCCCGTCATTGGTGTCCGTGGGGGGGGGGGGGGGGAATAGTGCCCCCGTCATGGTGTCCGTGGGGGGGGGGGAATAGTGCCCCGTCATTGGTGTCAGTGGGGGGGGGGGAATAGTGCCCCGTCATTGGTGTCAGTGGGGGGGGGGGAATAGTGCCCCGTCATTGGTGTCAGTGGGGGGGGGGGAATAGTGCCCCGTCATTGGTGTCAGTGGGGGGGGGGAATAGTGCCCCGATCATTGGTGTCAGTGGGGGGGGGGGGAATAGTGCCCCGTCATTGGTGTCAGTGGGGGGGGGAATAGTGCCCCGTCATTGGTGTCAGTGGGGGGGGGGGGGAATAGTGCCCCGTCATTGGTGTCAGTGGGGGGGGGGGGGGGAATAGTGCCCCGTCATTGGTGTCAGTGGGGAGGAACAGCGCCCCGTCATTGGTGTCCGTGGGAGGAACAGCGCCCCATCATTGGTGTCCGTGGGAGGAACAGCGCCCCATCATTGGTGTCCGTGGGAGGAACAGCGCCCCATCATTGGTGTCCGTGGGAGGAACAGCGCCCCATCATTGGTGTCCGTGGGAGGAACAGCGCCCCATCATTGGTGTCCGTGGGAGGAACAGCGCCCCATCATTGGTGTCCGTGGGAGGAACAGCGCCCCATCATTGGTGTCCGTGGGAGGAACAGCGCCCCATCATTGGTGTCCGTGGGAGGAACAGCGCCCCATCATTGGTGTCCGTGGGAGGAACAGCGCCCCATCATTGGTGTCCGTGGGAGGAACAGCGCCCCATCATTGGTGTCCGTGGGAGGAACAGTGCCCCATCATTGGTGTTGAATAACAGTGCATAGAAATATTGAAGAATCATTAATTTTTATAAAAAAATGCAAAAAAAATTTAAATGGCAGAGGATGCTGCTGACGCAATGACCTCAGAAAAGGGTGTGCGACCCAAATCTTCTAAGGCATGGGAGCATTTTAATTTAAATGCTGTAAAGAAGGTGGTCACCTGCAAACTTTGTAAAACGGAACTTGCATGGCACGGAAGCACAACAACGATGAACAAGCACATGAAACGGAAACACTAGGGGTTCACAGTGGAAGGCGAAACATCGGGACGGTAAGTTAAACCCGAAATGATATGCGAGTTACATAGAAATAGCTTTTCCTACATACTAATCATATTATCTTTTTCTTTGCAGAAAGAAACAGCGCACCATGACAGTTTGTGCAGCAAAATTGTCCGTGCACTCCCCAACAATCAGCAGTTATAACAGATTGTCATGAAAATGCTAGTCACCGACATGCGGCCACTGTCCATGGTTGAAGACCGAGGATTTAAAAGCATGATCAGTGTACTGAACCCTGAATATACTTTACCATCAAGAACCCATTTTACCAAACTAGTGGAGAGAAAGTACCAGGAGACATTTCAGAATGTGAAGGATGCCATCAGCGCTAATGAAAGCAGAATTGCCATTACTGCAGACATATGGACAAGTATAGCGACCGAGGCTTTCCTTGGCATTACATGCCACTACATAGCGGAGGATTGGAAGATGATTTCTATCTGCCTCACTACCATGCCTCTGGAAGACAGACATACAGCAGCAAATATTGCAGAATGGTTGGAGGAGGTCACTGAAAAATTTGAAATTCCGGCTCAGAAAATAATTGCCATTGTGCATGACAATGGAGCAAATATTGTGGCTGCTGCAAATATCCTGGCGGACAAGCATGGCTGGGCCAGTATCCGCTGCACTGGTCACACCTTGCAGCTGGTGATCGGTGCTGCGTTAAAGAATTCTGGAATTGAGAGAGCCGTTAGTGCTGCAAGAGGACTAGTTGAACATTTAAAAAAAAGTTAGCTAGCCAGCAGCAAATTGAAGGAGAAACAAAAGCAAATGGGTACATCTGAGCACAAGCTTCTTCAAGATGTAAGCACAAGATGGAATAGCACTTACTATATGGTCGAACGACTCATTGAACAAAGGTGCCCGGTAACTGCAACTCTGTATGACCCATCAGTTACACAAGGAGGCAAACATTATCTGGACTTAAAACCAGACCAGTGGAGTATTCTTGAAGAACTTTCCACTGCTCTTAAGCCAGTGCTCGACAAAACCCGGGCGCCAGGTCGCATTTGCGACTAGAATCAGTGACCTGGCGCCTGGGGCAGCATAGCTGGGGGTATCCTGTCTCCGTGGACCCCCCCCCGGCGCGATCGCGTCGGGCCGCGCCGCAGGCGGCCGGTAATTGAGCCCCCGGCTTTGAGGCCTTCTGTGATCCTATGGTTCCTTCTGGAATCTGGCGCCCTCTTGTGGTGGCCGTTGGAATTACAACCAACAATGCTAATGGGATTGCCTGCCAGTCTTTCTCCATCCCTTTACTTAGAACCCCTAAACAAAACAAAAAAAATATATATATATATATATCTAACACCCTAGAGAGTAAAATGGTGGTCGTTGCAATACTGTCTGTCACACCGTATTTGCACAGCGGACTTACAAGCGCACTTTTTTTGGGGGAAAAATTATTTATTTAATAAAAAAATAAAAAAAAATAAGACAACAGTAAAGTTAGCCCAATTTTTTTTTTTTTTTATACTGTGAAAGATAATGTTACGCCGAGTAAATCGATACCCAACATGTCACGCTTCAAAATTGCGCCCGCTCATGGAATGGCGACAAACTTTTACCCTTTAAAATCTCCATAGGCGACGTTTAAAAAAATTCTACAGGTTGCAAGTTTTGAGTTACAGAGGAGGTCTGGGGCTAGAATTATTGCTCTTACTCCACCGATCGCAGCGATACCTCACATGTGTGGTTTGAACACCGCTTTCATATATGCATTCGCTTCTGCACGCAAGCTTGGCGAGACAGGGCGCATTTAAAACATTTTTTTTTCTTATTTAAACTTTTATTTTTATTTTTTTCACTGTTCTTTAAAAAAAAAAAAAAAAAAATGTGTGTCACTTTTATTCCTATTACAAGGAATGTAAAAATCCCTTGCAATAGAAAAAAGCATGACAGGTCCTCTTATATATGAGATCTGGGGTCAGAGACCTCACATCTCATAGTTACACTAAAATGCAATTTAAAAAAAATAAAATAAAACAAAAATGTCCCTCTAAGAGCTATGGGCAATGACTTGGAGACAGGTGGGGGCTGGGGGCTATCTTCCCCTCACTTGTCTCCATGTCAGGCCAGGGACAGGTCCAGATCGCCGTCACGGACCTGGCTCCTAACTTTTTTAGCTGGCTCCTAGATTCCAAGCAAATTTGTCAACCCCTGTCTTAAGCCCTTTGAATGCTGCACTGTATTCATGAGTGGCCAAGAATATGTCACCCTATCATCCGTGCCAGCACTGGTAAAGGGGCTAATGTGGTCCAATGAAAGTGCTTCTTATGAATCATCTCCACTAAAGAGCTTCCAAGCTACTGCAACAGACCAACTTCAAAGCAGATGGAAGGGGATCCTTGAACAGGTCCCAAACACCGTAATGCTTTCCTCTGCCCTGGACCCACGATTTAGAAGACAAAATTTTTTATCACCAGAACAGATCATAAACGTGCAGGCAAAAGTACAGACAGAGGCACTTGCTTTAAGAAGGGAGATGCTGGTGCAGCAGCAAATGACCACCATGTCGCCTGTAACTAGAGATGCTGAGCCTTCAACATCTACAGGGTCAGCATCTCATTCTCTACTTGACATACTCCTTGAGTCTGGGGGCAGCAGTGAAGAGGAGGAGGGACAACTTGAGGTGGATATTCACACACAAGTCCGAAATGAAGTTCAGGCTTATTTTGCTGAGAAGCCACTTCCAAAGGAGGGAAACCCTTTGAATTGGTGGAAGGGTAACCAAGATAAATATCCTACTTTGGCAAAACTTGCAAAATCCTTCTTGTGCATCCCAGGCACCTCTACTCCATCGGTGCGCCTCTTTTCTGCTGCAGGCAACAGTTTGTAAAAAGAGAGCCAGCCTTAGCCCTGAGCATGTTAACATGTTAACGTTTTTTACATTCAAATGCAAAGTTTCTTGAACAGTTATAGTTCACCTCTTTTCAGAATGTTTTTGTACTGCTGCAAAGTTGTGTAATGTTAATGTTAAACGTTTTTTATTCTGCAGTTTGAGAATAACACGCAGTTTTTTCATGATTAAGTTTTTTTGTGATTTTATCCGATTAATCGAAAAAATAAATCGGCCGATTAATCGATTATGAAAATAATCGTTAGTTGCAGCCCTAATTAACAGATCTCCGTTCTGTCTCTGTGTGGAGCAATTGCAGGTGCCCGGCAGTCACACGCGCATCGGCTCTGGCCGCACGCTCCCTAGTGGCCAAAAGGCAAACCGACGTAAGGTAACGTTGTTTTGCCCAGGGGAGCCAACCTACCACAGTACAACTGCAGCAGCTGGTTGGGAAAGGGTTAATGAGGTAGATGGGGCAATACCCCTCTCTTGCAAATATAGGGTATAGAAAAAAAAAAAAAAAAAAAAAAAAGAGTTTACACACCTAGGAGAGGTGGAAATAATTTTAGGATACTTAGAACGCAAGAGGAATTCTGAATATTTTCCTTACAGACAAGAATACCAGGAGGGTTGAATTTCCAAAGCAAATGTCCTGAGCGATTTATCATCTGTGTGTTTATATTCATTGATCATGACGACTTCGCAAATACATTGGAATGGGGTTGTCATACCCAGGATCTGTTCCTTCTTTTGATAGATGGAAGTGCTGTATCTTTTAAAGTTCTGGTTGTTACCATTTTTTCCCCCCCGTTTTTCCCCCTTTTCCGCCCCTGGTATTATCGTAATATGTAATATGTATCATTAGTATTTCGTTTTTATTCTTTTTTAGATACTATTTTATTTATATTTGTGGATCACATCAAATTTAAATTGCTATGTGAGCTCTAGTGAGAACAGAGAACGAAAAGCACAAATCCAATTGCTGAAGTCATTACACCTGTTTTTTCTGCTAATTTGCATGTGATTTTTTGTATATTAGTATGCTGGTAATTGTATTCTTTGTGGTTTTGATGAAGCACGTTAGTTGTGTGAAACGCGTTACCCTTTTCTGCCTTTCGCTATATGTATATATATTGTATTAGGAGGGCAGCCGTTCCTTTCATCTTCTCTAAATTTTCATAACATGTTCTGACTGCAATGGCTTGGTTTTTTTTGTTTTGTTTTTTTTATCTATAGATATGAATTGATGGGCCTTGATTTGAAATTAACTTACATAGATATTGAATATTTATAAACCATATTTAGATGCGTTTCATAACTCTTAAGAAGATGGGATTTTATAGACCCTGAAATGTTTTGGCCGTTTTATGGTTTTCCAGTTATGAATAATCATTATATAAAATGGACTCCCAGACCCTTTGTCTGACACTCTCAGAGTGTACATGTGCCTGTTCACAGCCACCATGTGAACAAATAGTGGAAAGTCCCAGAATGTATTAAAGACTGCTGTGCATCAGTTTATGCAGAGGATTTTTACTTAGTTGGAAAATGAAACAACCTCACTGCACCTAACTGTCATTTAGTACGGAGACGCCTTGCAATCCAATTATCCCCAATTCTGCAATAACGAACTGGCTCCTGCCTGCGTTTACCACTGGCTTCCTGCCCAGCAGATTAAGCAACAAGTAACTGGCATTAAGGTTTGCCTCTCACTCTCATGCTTAAAGCGGTTTGGTACCTAAAAATAAAACTTCATATTATTAAAATCACCAGATCGAATACTTACCTAAATGAACCCTGAAAAAAAAAAATATATTCTTTACTTACCTTTTATTTCAGAAGTTTCTGCTGACTTCCGGGTTGTCCTCCCGTGGGAGAAGGCGTGGTTATTGTCCTCGCAATGGTCCCTGGAAAATTTCTAAGCTATTTCCCAAGAATCCATGGGGGGACAATGAAATTGCGAAATCTCGTGAGATTTCGTTAGGACGTCGGCCACGTGATGAGGGCGTGTCCAAATTTGCCATTTTTAAAGTGGGCAGGCAGCTGTATCTGCCATTACCACTGCTATCACTGAGCATGCGCGAGATGGAGCGGAGCATGCTGGGAGCGGAGCGTCATCGATATACAGGAAGTAAATGCCTGTGGGCTTCAGACGCCCACACTTAAAATGGAAGATGTCAGAGCACTTTTTTAAAAGTCATCCCGAGGAAAAGAATCGTCGCGCCGGGGGTCAAAAAAAACGCCGGACGTGGATGCTAAGCGAAGGTAGCAGTCGCCCACCTGTGACACAGGTAAGAAAAAAAAAAAAAAAAAAAAAAAGAAGAGCGGAATCCCGCTTTAATACTGGGAAAAGACATCCAACAGTAAAAACGGAGAGGTGCAATGTTTAATTTTTATGGATTTCAATGGAAAACGCATAGCATGGGAATGCAGCCTTAAACTATGGTACTGTGCAGTTACAACTAACACATGTTCCTGCAACGTATACATTAATGTGGCCGCATGCAAACAAAAAATAATGTTAATGTCACCCTGTCTCTGGGCAACACATGGAAGCCAAAGCTTTACATTTCCTATTCTTAATTGCTGCTGTTCCTGTAGCGCTATGGATGTCTGCACAGACTGTGCGTATTCAGACAATACAAACATATTTTCATGCCAAATATTTTAGAGAGAGACCATGTCACCGATGAGTCCAGTAGGGCCCATGGGGTAGAAGGAAGCAATCACAGCGTGCATTTGAGGCATAGATATCCAACACTCCTGGATATGTCCGCTGTAAACAAGACTGATGAAAAGTAGAATGCTGGAATGGTGGTAAGGTAGGAGGCACAAGCCACCAGAAAGGGGATTATTCTGCTTTTGGATATATTTAAAGACCTGGCAGGTTCTTAAGCCTAAGTTCACACTAACGTGGTGCAGGAAACCCCACGATCAGTGTGCGCTTCCTGAACTGCATAAAATAAATAAATAAATAAATAAATCGCACAACCCTTGCGATCTGCAGCAGGTATCAGTACAATCTTAACAACCCTAAACACAGTGCATTTGCCTTCATCAGATCGCTTGGCAAAAAAAATACCATGTGATCTAGTTGCAGTGTGGTCCCAAAATTGGTGTATGCATGACTTTCATGCACTGTTTGATTTGAGAGAAATGTGGTGCAGTTCATAGTGTGAACGGGGGAAAAAAAATTCTTCAGTTGGACTTTGCACACTTTTTTAATACGGATGACTAGTTTAATAAAAGCAACGTCAAAATGTAAAGCCACCAACAAATCTCCCATCTGGGCTCTCATCATGGTAGCTCAGATTATTCAATCTGTCATGTTCGTTTACATGGTGAAGAGAGAGGGGAAGAGTTTTGAGTTGTCCATTTTCATCCGATCCGATAGACGGATGGTAAATGGGACCATCATCCAGACGGATGGTGATCCTATTCACCGGATGAAAATGGACAGATGGTCTATTTTCATCTGATCTCCTCAAGGAGAGGAGAGCGGGACTCCGAAAGGTCCGTCTCTGCACAGTGAGCGGAGATGGACCTGTCATCAACAGAGCGATCCCCGCTGAGCAAGCAGAGTCTGTCAAACTGATTCACCCCATGTGAAACGGGCGTTACCTGCTACAAAAGAAAACATCTAGATCAGGATGACCATCTCGTATCCAAGGGTACCTTAAATCGGAATTCTGGGGAAAAATAAAGATTTGGTGCCCCTTCCCACTGCAAGGGTTAGCTGCTTGTTTTGCCCAAGGGGTGATGAATAAGATAATATTTTCTGTGCTAGAATGACAACTCTCACTCATTGTACCTACAGAGGAGCATCCCTGTCACCCTAGGAAAACACCCCCTCCTCTACTACATTACAAGAGGGAGCTCTGTAGTCCTAACTCTCTTCCTGATAACAGTGTTTAATATAACACTGCAGAGTGCACAAGGCAGCATTGACTGCGGGGTGAGTATTTTTTCCTTTTGCAGTTATCTAGGAGACAAAATGCTTTCCATGGTATATTTAAGGAGGAATTTCAAGTTTTTGTAAAGGCCCAAGGTTACACTCTATGCATAAAGGTAAAACCTTGTGTGCAGCAATCCCCCACAGCCCCTCTTAATACTTACCTGAGCCCCATCTCGATCCAGTAATATGCACAAGTTCAGCAGCTCTCCCGGGTCTCTTTGACCCGATTGGCTGAGACAGCAGCAGCTCCCACTACTGCTAACACAGCGCAGGAGCCAATGAGAAGAGGGCGGGAGCAAGCCTGCTTGCTGTGGGGTCATTTGGCAGGAAGGAGGAACCAGGGGGGATGGTGAAGGACCCAAGAAGAGAAGGATCAGGGCTGCTTTGTGCAAAACCAACGGCTCCTCTTAATGCCGTAGGTCCTGGTACTGCCATCTTGGCCATGGAATCCGTCTGTGGATTCCTGAGGAACCACAATCAGCTCTGTGAATGGTCCCACAGCCTCTTGGGACACGTGACATATCCCAGAAGGTTGCAGTAGGGGGCGCAGCAAGCAGCATCTACCTTGCCTAGGCGAGACTTATGCAAGTGGGAGCAGGTATCTATCAAAATCTGTACTCAACCCCCCCCCCCCCCCCCCCATGACATTGTTAGTGTTTACACACCCTTTAAAAAAAAAAAAAAAAAATGGCAACATGCAAAGAATGCCTCACTTTTTTTTTTTGGAAGAAAACCAAAATATCAGTTTACACTTATCAACGTTTAGAAGCAAAAGAAAATTTTTTTTTACGACCCCCCAGACTACCAACCCCGAATAAATAAAGAACATGATTGGCCATATAGTGCAATTAATTTACATCACTATATGGGGCTCATTTACACCAGTTTGTGTATGTTGCGTAAGATCAGCGAGACAAGTTTTTACAATGCATCGCACTGTTTATTTTTTTTTACTTTATTGTAGTGTCATAAACTGACATTTTCGTTCAACTCGATGTACTGCAGCGCATTGCAATGCTCTGTGGTGCAGTGAGCTGCGCTGCATAAAAATGCATATATATTGCATTTATATGCAGTGATCTCCGCTTCAAATGTATGCTGTGAACACAGTACAAAAAAAAAAAAAAAAACACAAAAAAAAAAAAAAAACACACACTGTTTTATATGACCTTGCACTGATCTATGTAGATCAAGGGTCTCGAACCAGCTGCCCTCCAGCTGTTGCAAAACTACAAGTCCCATCATGCCTCTGCCTGTGGGAGTCATGCTTGTAACTGTCAGCCTTGCAATGCCTCATGGGACTTGTAGTTCTGCATAACAGCTAGAGAGCCACCAGTTTGAGACCCCTGATGTAGATGGTGTAAACAAGCCCTCCCTTTCATATTATCCAGTCCTTACGTGTTCTGTAAATATGGATCTTAATTGTATCATTTTAATCAGTATTTTTTACTGTTAATGAGTTTACTTTTAGATATACTACATATTATATAATAGATATAAAAAACACACAAATAGCCAGAGTGTTTAGTAAACACACACCCAGTATAGGTCATACACCCAAACACAGCCCTGCATACATTACAATACACAGGCACATGGCTGACTGCTGCCATCCAATCACACCCACATTATATTATATTATATTATATATATATATATATACCCCACACTGCACCTTGCTTAGCTCTGCACCCTCTTAGCAGATTTCTGGGTCCTCTGATGATTATTCTTCGATGTCTTCCTCTCAGTGTTTTCCTGTTCTGCGTCTGCTCCACCCTGTCCCCCTCCTCCACCACCACTCACACTAATGGCACAGGTCACATTAATTGGTATACCATAGAGACGTAGGTTCGGTTCGCAGCGCCATCTAGAGTCTACAACTGCTAACTGTGTGTGCTCAGGGGGATTTCCACCCTTCTGTGTTGATATCTCTCCTTTATTTCCAGCTGTTTTGTCAGATTAGGCGGGTCGGAAGTGACGTTTCGTCGCCGCCATCTTGCTACACCCCGCACTCCTCCATAGTAAGCATACAGTGAGAAGAGGGAAAGTGGACATTTTGTTACACCTACTGGAGTTTTGCATTTTCACACTTATATTTAAAGCAGTTGTATAGTCTGTTTTAAACTTGTACCTACAGGTAAGCCTATAATAAGGCTTACCTGTGGGTAAAAAAAGAAATAAATAAATCTCCTGTTCGGTTTAGGACCTTAGCCTGACCAGATGTCCCCGGTTTTAGGGGACAGTCCCCGGATTGAGGACACTTCAACAGGAGCTGGGGTAATTTTCAAAGACAGTGCAGAATTAAAAAAAATCAAAAAAAAAAATCTGAATAACACACCCCCGCTCCTACTAGCTTAGGGGGTGTATTTTTTACATTATTTCTGTCCTTTTCTAATAATAATGTGCTGGTCAGAGCGGATGGACTATTTCTTCAGTTTCCGACACATGCCCATTCAGCTCCGCTCACATGTTCTTCTGCCTTGGCTCAAGTCCCAGCCAGCTGTCAGCCTGCTTATCTCCTTGCCTTCCCCGGCAGAGTAATTTTCCTCCGCTCCCCACCCAGTAGTAGCCGGGGCCTGGAGAGTGAGACCTGAGAGGCTGTGAGGCAGGCAGAGGCGGCACCGGGCAGAGAGAGGCAGCTGAGCTCAGCTGATGATATCCAGCAGCAGGAATAGAGGGGAAGCAGATCCAATCGTTGGGCCTGCCAGTGCCTTCAAGGCTTCAACACAGGTGTGCTTTGGGGGTGTCTGTGAATAGACTACATTGCACTGTGTCTGTCTCTCTGGCATAATGGATGATATCAGAACTCACAGGCAGCAGGCACTTATTGGTCAGAAGTTAACAAAATCCGCACCCAGCAGCCATGGTATGTGACACCCTGTGACAGAGTCAGCCAGAGCCATGATAGAGTGCCTGCTTCCTGTGAGTTATCATAATGCTGATAACTTAACCAGTTTCCGATTGCCTGTTAGCAGATTTACTGCTACAGGGTGGTCACGCTGCACAGAATCACATATATACGTGATCCTGCATTTCTGGGTTTCAGAGCCAGATCAGCAGGTAAACAAGGCAGTTCGCCATTCTGTTAGTATGGAAGACATTGATCCTGTGTTCCTGCAAAGCAGGTACAGGGATCTATGTCTTCCCTTAGTAAAAGCACCTCCCCCACAGTGAGAAAACACTTGTTAGGCACACATTTAACCCATTGATTGACCTAAATGTTATTCCCTTCCCAGCCAGTGTCATTAGTACAGTGACAGTACATATTTTTAGCACTGATCACTGTATTAGTGTCACTGGTTCCCACAAAGTGTCAAAAGTGTTACTAATGACCCATACACACAAATGGAATGTCAGACAGAAAAAGTCCGACAGAATCTTTTCATCAGATATTCCAATCGTGTGTGTGTACCTCATTCTGGTGGACCTAGAAATAGAACATGTTATAAATATTTCCGACTGAACCATTTCAAAACCACTTGTCTGTATGCTGTTCCACCAGACCAAAAAGGATGCATGCTCTGAAGCAAGTACGAGATGGAAGCTATTGGCTACTGGCTATTGAACTTCCTTTTTCTAGTCCCGTCGTACGTGTTGTACTTCACTGCGTTCTAGACAGTCGGACTTTGGTGTGATAGTGTGTAGGCAAGACAGTTTCAGTAGAACTCCTGAAGGTTTTTCTTATGGAGTTTATTCCGACGGGAAAACCGGTCGTGTGTATACGGCTTTAGTGTTTGATTTGTCCACCGCAAAATCGCAGTCCCGCTATTGAGTCACTGATTGCTGCCATTGCTAGTTAAAAAAAAGCATGTCCCCGGATTTCATTTAAAAAATCTGGTCACCTTCGTTTAGGAGATATTCCCCGTGCAATGAGCCGCTGACTGCAGCGGCACATGCACACAGGGGATTCTCGGCTGAAAGCCTGGCAGATGCCGTACCTTGCCGGAAAGAAGTCTCCCACACGCAGTGACGACATCGCGGCTCCAGCCACTCACAGTGCTGGAGCCACGATCCCTGGAAGACACGTCGAGGCAACATGTCATCTTCCTCGGCGTGGACCAGGTCAGTTACCGACGCCTTGTTCTAAGGTGAGTATTTCATAATGAGCTAGTATGCGGTGGATACTAGCTCATTATGCCTTTTGCCTTACAGGGGTATTAAAAAAAAATTGCCAGCGGGTATACAGCTGCTTTAACAGTAAATTGAGGTTATATAGTGAAATACAGTACTTAGAACTATGTCTGACTGGTTAGATGTTGAATTTTAAAAGCAGCGGCAAGGCTGCTGATCTCACGAAACAATGGGAACTATAGAAGGGGTTTGGAGGCTAGATCCCAGGAAATGACTGTTGCTGAAACCAGATCTCAAGTCTCCCGGAAGGTGCGGGAGACTCTCGCATTTCTGCGGTGGCTCCCGCACACCTGCAAGCGCCTCCCGATCTCCTGGGAACGATCGGTGCGGCGACTGTCCCTGCTGCTGTGCACCGATCATCCCCAGCTTCTCTGTGTACTCCTCCGCCACCCCTTGTCCTAGAGTTGCCACCTCATCCCTTTAAATCTGAACGCAATTGAATTACACAGGTTCTGAGGCTAATTAAATGCAGATAAGGCACCAAGTGGGTTTAATTACCACCTTAATACTCCAAAGAACCTGCGTAATTAATATGTGTTCAGGTTTAAAGGAATGAGGTGGCAACCATACCTCGTCCCCTGTAACCGGCTCCCCTCCTCTTCTACCAGCTGGGGGGGGGGTCGACTAGTAATAGGAAACAGTGAGTTCGCTCCTGTGTCCTGTGATTACTGAGCAGAGTAAACTGTGCTCAGTTTATGAATGGACAGGAGCCTCTGTCTCCTGTTCATTCATCTTTAGTGCTGAGAAAGGGACTGGGAATCTGTGTCCTCAGTGCCTTTGTCTCAAAGGGGAGATGTCAGGGGTCTGCTTAGACCCCTGACATTTCACCAAAGCCCCCCCCCCCCAAAATAAAATATTGTAAAAAATTCAAAAAAATGAAAAATTGTAAAAAGAAATTATAAAAGTATTGTGAAAAAAATGTAAAACATTAAAATGTAAAACAAATCAATTATTAAAAGTAAAAAAACTACTGGCGCCATCCACTGACAACCACCCACACCCCCTTCCCCAGAAGCACTGCAAAAAATATTGAGAAAGTGATTTAAATAATATTTTGCCATGGGGGTGGGGGGCGTTTGTGGGCGTGAAGTGCCACCTCCCTGAGATAAGTTTGCTACCTCCCTGAACTGAGTTTTTGCAGGTTGAGATGTCTCTCAAAATCTGCCTTTAAATGGACACTAAAGGTTTGGTTTTTTTATTTTTATTTTAAAATAACAAACATATCATACTTACCTCCACTGTGCAGCTCCTGCTCTTCTGGGGTCCCTCGGTGGCTGTCTTAGCTCCTCCTCACATCAGATAACCCCCTTTCCCGGGTGGTTACCTTGTGGGCGCACTCCCGAGTCCAGCATACGCCAAACGCAGGACTTGGCCCTGCCCCCCCCCCCGGCGGCCACGTCGTTGGATTTGATTCACAGCAGCATGAGGAGGTCACGGACAGATGTTTTTTCACTTTCATGCATAGGATCCTTTAGTGTCCTTTTAATGTTGTAAAAAAGTACAAAAATGCAGCGAAAGCTATTTTTTATGGTAAAGGCAAAGCTCACCCTTAAAGTAGAACTATAGGCACATTTTTTATTTTAGATATAGTAAGGGAGGGTTATAACCTCTGTCAGATTTGTTTCACCATTTGTGTCCCATTGCATAGATTTCCCTTCACTTCCTGCCCCATAGCCGAACAGGAAGTAAGAGGAAATCCCTGCAAATTAGCCACTTCAGCCCCAGAAGGATTTGCTCCCTTAACGCCAGGCCATTTTTTGCGATACAGCACTGCGTCGCTTTAACTGACCATTGCGCGGTCAGTCGACATTGTACACAAACAAAATGTATGTCCTTTTTTTCCACAAATAGAGATTTCTTTTGGTGGTATTTGATCACCACTGCGGTTTTAAATGTTTGCGCTATAAACAAAAAAATAGCGACAATTTTGAAAAAAACAAACAAAAAACAATATTTTTAACTTTTTCTTATAATAAATATCAAAAAATAAATAAAAATGCCTTCATCAGTTTAGGCCAATATGTATTCTTGACATTTAGACAGCAATCAGTGCTAAATATAGCCACTGATTAATGTATAAGGCCCCTTCCACCCTGGCAGCTGTTAAAAGCATGTTTTGTTATTTTGAAATTCCAAGACTCCAGGCACAGCTATTTGTATATTACGATTAGTTGCATTTACTTGCGTTTACATGCGGCTGCTAAAAGCCCAGGTTGCTTTAATAGTGGCCTTCGGCTTGTCTACATTGTTGGGTCTGGTGTCTCTCATCATCCTCTTGACAATACCCCACAGATTCTTCTCTATGGGGTTTAGGTCAGGCGAGTTTGCTGGCCAATCAAGCACAGTGATATCATGATCATTAAACTAGGTATTGGTACTTTTGGCAGTGTGGGCAGCTGCCAAGCCCTGCTGGAAAATGAAATCAGCATCTCCATAAAGTTGGTCAGAAGAGGGAAGCATGAAGTGCTCTAGAATTTCCTGGTAGAGGTCTGCGCTGACTTTGGGCTTGATAAAACACAGTGGACCAAAACCAGTAGATGACATGGCTCCCCAAATGATCACCGGCTGGCGCTGACGCTGGCCCTGGCCCTGTACCCGGTAGTGACGTCATCTCCGTGTGTCTCTGTGCATCGTTGAGTACCATCAGGCTCTCTGGAATTGCTGGGAGCCACCAGTGCGGCCGGATCGCATGCAGCTTCAGCAAGTCACTGACACCTGGCACCATCCTGGGACAGAGCAGATGCTCCACTATACAATGCTGGTCTTAATCGCTCGTTTGTGAGTGTTTTATATACATTTTTTACTAATTAAATTGTAAATACTGCTACACTTAGAAGGTGCTGCTTCCTGTTCCTTTATTTTTTCCGAGTCTCTTCTAGCTTTTCTCAGTACTGTCAAATACTGTCCCCCATCGGATATGTCCGCCCTATACTGCGCTTGCGCAGTACGGAGGACAAAGGTGGCGCCGAAAGTCTCCGAAGGTGACCAGATGATCGTTAGCTCTACACGGCGCCTGAGTCCAGGTTCAAGCCCCACCATCCAAGTGGACCTAGAGTTAGGCTGCGTACACACGGGCGGATTGTCTGGCCAACTAAGTTCGTCAGACAATCCGACAGACAGTCCGTCCAAATTTTGAATGAACGGACTTGACCACACACGATGAACAGACAGTCCGCTGAAAGCTTGCGCGATGACGTGTACAGCACGTACGACGGAACTAGAAAAACGACGTCCAATACACTGCAATGCAACCTTCGGCCGTGTAAATCCTTTCTGAGCATGCGCCATACTTAGTCCGTCCAACTTGCCTACACACGAGCGGACTGTCCGCTGAAACCAAGTTTGGACGGACAAAACCAAGTTTGGACGGACTGTATTACGGAAATTCCGAAAGACTTAGTCCGCCAGACTGTCCGCTGAAAAAGTCAGCTGAAGCCCACACACGAGCGGATTGTCCGCTGAAACATGGTTCAGCGGACTAAGTTGGACAGACAATCCGCCCGTGTGCACGCGGCCTTAGAATAAAAATATGCTGAGCGCAGCGAGGCTGTGCCTGAAGCATGGCGAGTAAAGCGAGCCCGCGAGGGGCCCTGTTACAAAGCGGCGACTATTAAGTGTCCAGGTGCCGTGTACAGCTCATGGTCAGCTGTTCAACTTAGGAAACTTTTGGAAACTCCTTGTCCTCCATACTGAGCAAGTGATGTGCCTGTGCAGTACGGGAGGGACGTTATCCGATGGGGGACCTTTCTCGGCAGAACACCACCAGCCTCCAAGGGCAGCTTCTTTGTCCTCCTTACACTTTTTATAATGGACTTGATAATATTGCCCTACTGAGTGACTCAGTCACAATCATTTAACCATATCATTTCATAGCCTTATCCAGAGTGCGCCATATAATTTTATTTTTTTGTAGTGCTCTTAAATGAGACAAGTGTAGCCAAGTCCAGAGCCTCTCCAAGCCTAATGGTGACCTCCAGAACTAGGGACAGCAAACATCCTTCTGTGTAGAGTGGATTACGAGGCATGGTGGGTGTAATGCAGGGTAGATGAATAGACGTCAGACACTTCTTGAATGCAAAGAGTTTATTTTCTCTTAAACAGAGAGGGTTAGGGCCAGGACACCCTTTGGTAGTTGCAATGTTAATTAGCAGACGCCGAGACTTCTATAGGCAGACAGCCATGCAGGAAAAGGCACCCAGCCAGACAACACATCTGCATGTGTAGATATGCTTTCTCCTATGGCAACAATCTTGAACAGTTTCTAACAAAGTTTGTAATGAACTCTTTCACTTCTTCTACAATCTCCTATTGTAGATCTTCACTCAATTGAGCTCCCAGTCTTTCACTAGACCCTCTGATACACTGCCACTGGATCTTCTGAGCTCTTTCAATCTTCTCACTAAGTATCTTCCTCAAGCGTCACCCCCGCCTCCCTGCTGGGTCCCTGGTTTGGCACTCACAGATACTCCTCAAGCATCAGCTCACTGACCTGCTCGGTCCCTGGCTTGGCACACAATATTGCTCTGCAAGCATCACCTCCACTGGCTGGGTCCCTGGCTTGATATCTGCTGAAGTTTCCCAATTCTTCACCATCCCCAGTTGGTGAGAATACTGCTCTGGTACTTGCTTCAGCTACTCACAGTGGTCCCCAGTAATAAGGTAGATGGTCCTTAAGGCCCCTTTCATGCTGGGCGGGAGCAGGGTCAGCGGTAAAGCCGCGCTGCCCCATTGATTTCAATGGGTAGGAGTGGTGCTTCACCGCTCCAAAGATGCTGCTAGCAGGACTTTTTTCACCGCCCTGCTAGCGTACCGCTCCATGTGAAAGCCCTCACAAAGCCTTCACACTGGAGTGAAAGGGGAGGTTTTTTTTCAGGTGGTATATAGGCGCTATTTTTAGAGCTGTATTGCCTGAAAAACACCTCTGTGTGAAAGGGGCCTTAATGGCGACAGCTTCCCCTCTACCTCCAACCATGACATACTTCTGGTTGGACTGCAAGTCCCAACGTTACACTGCTCTCTTGCTTATGGATAGGCCCTCAAACAGCCTAGCAGCCAGATGTCCCCAGGATAGGCCTCAGACTCTGGCCCAGCAGCCCAGGGCCTCACAACACACAACACACGTCCACCTAGACAGCCATCCAGGTGGTACAGAACCCCGATCCCCTGACTTCACCTAAATAAATAAGCTCTCCCATCTAGCCAAGAGACCCAAGAAAATCCCTGCCCATTGGCTGAGACACCCATCTATTCCTAATCTGTCCTTACAATGCCCTTGTCTTATCCAATGCCACTAGATACCTGGCCATCTAGTTACAGAAGAGAGGTGCAGCAATTCCAGAATTAGGGTGAAGTCAATGGATTTCCTATCAATCGGCAAAGGCAACTTTAACTTGGCAGGTAAATTTACTAGCAATCCTGCCTAAACATCTGGGTGCTACACAAGTATACACTATAGAGGGATATGCTTTGTTCATATTTCATGTCTGAGGTTTACATCCACTTTAATTAATTTCAGTGCTTCTTCTGTGCACTTTGAGGCTGAATTGCTTTTGCAGTGCCTGCACCTACAGGGGGGGAGGCATGTTTTAAAACTTATTTACAGCTTTAAAAAAATATGTAAATACTTGAATGTCCTTACCTTGACCACAGGTTCACTTTAAAGCATCCTATATTTAGTTCCCAATTCAAAACCCAATTTGTCAGACAACCTTACAACTACTTCGTACAGCTGTATCAGAGGGAACACATGAAAATCCCCCACCTTATAATGCAATGGCCAATCACTGGTATGAATGCTTTCATTTGGGAGAATGGGGAAATGTGATTTCAACTTGTTCAGTATCTCAAAACCTACAAATGGAACTCTTTGCTAAGAGGGAACATGCTGATAGGAGGCGAGCGCAGAGTGACAGAGAGAAGATCTCATAAGTCTGCTGCTTTATTCCCATTCACAGACTGGGGTGATCTAACTGGATTGCACAACCGCAGAGAAGAAAATCAGGTCTCTTTCCATGCTAGACAGGATTGTGCTGTGTTCCATGTAGAGTGACCACATTTCCAAGCTGCCATTCAGGGACATCCCCTCTTCCCAAAAATAATCTTGTGCTGTAACGAATTACAACACAGCCAGGGCGGCGGGTGCGCCCTCTACCCAGAATCACTGACCACACCCCCAAAAAAGGCTGCCGCATCGCCACTTCACTCACTGACAGTATTTTTTTACCTTTTTACCTTGTTCCAATACACTGACACAAGAGGCGGGATTTATGATTTCTCCATTCACAAGCAGGGGTTCAGGGGTTGTGCCTCTCCAGATATTTCTAGCCAGCACAAGTACTGTAAACCCTTGTACACACGGTCGGACATTCTGCCAACCAAATCCGTTGGATTTTGTCTGACGGATTTTGTCCGACGGATTGTGTCCGAAACTGTTGCATACACACGGTCGGACCAAGCTGTCGGAAAATCCGATCGTTCAGAACGTGATGACGTTATTTTGTTACGACGGGACTACGTTCACGCTAGTAGCCAATAGCTTTGATGTAGGAATTTGATCTGAGTATGCGTGGCACTTTGTCCGATCAAAATTCTCTACACATGATCGGAGTATGTCCGATCGGACCAGTTTGTCGGAAAATATTTCCAACAAGTTGGAAAATTGGGTCCGACGGATATTCCGACGGAAACAGTCTGATGCATACCACACACAGTCGGATTATCCAACAAAACGGTCCGATAGGACACATTTCGTCAGAATCTCCGATCGTGTGTACAAGGGCTTAGTGTGTAAAGTGGTGATGTGGCGGCCTTTTTTGGGGGCATCAGATCAGCGCGGAGGGGTTGCTTTGTCAGTTTCATTCCGGGACACTGTCCTAGGACCTGGGACAGACCTGCAAAATGCGGGACTGTCCCGGTCAATTTGGGACACGTGGTCACCCTAGTCCATGGCCGTGTAGATCTCAGGGCTGGATGGACAAAAATGCAAACCTTTTGGCATGAGAGTCCTTAAACGTTTACATTTGAGGATCCTAGTAAGAAAATTGTTACCATACTGGGACTCACGAAGAAAAATATCAACAACATGTCAGCAAAGCCAAAAAAATAATGGTGACCACATTGCAGAGATTCCATTAGGGTTGCCACTTTTTCTTCAAGCCCAACCCGAACACTTTAGCGACGCACAGCATTTAAATTTTTTTTTTTTTTTTAGCATACACTATACGTTTTTAACAGACCTGGGACACCTTTGCGTGCTCCAAATTGAATAGAAATGTGGCAGGCATAGTGTCCCCTCACCCTCCTGTCAGGCCCTGTTCTGAGTCACATTCCTGTCTAAATAAGGTGTCTGGGTTTCAGGTGGACTGAAACCTGGACACAATTCAAAACCGGAACTGTCCGGGGGAATCCCGGACAGGTGGCACTGGCAACGCTACATTCCATCCATTTCTGTAAGCTTTAGTAAACAAATTCCTTGTTTTTTCCTTCTGAAAAATTCAACTAGCACCATTCACCTCTCAACCTTACCTGATTATTTCCCTCTGCTCCCACCTTGTATGTGCTGTAGTGCCCCGTACATGTCTGTGCTGTCAATCAAATTAGTTTCCTGTCGCATCATGGCAGCATACACTCTGGATTGTGACTCCTGATAGGACCACATAACTATAAAATGACGACACAGCCCCCACCCCAGCATTCTCTTATTTTTCCTCACCTGTTGGGACAACATGGATCAGTACCCCCTTACCGCTTTGCCCCAGCCAAGTTCTAGTCTCTCCTGGGTGGAAGTCCTTGCCGCTACAGCCTCTACACAAAGCTAAATGGAAGGAACCCCACTCTGGTGATCTCAGGGGTATGTTACAAACTCTCTCTGTGTCCTTGGATAAAAGCATAAAACATGCTTAACCACTTAAGGACCGCCGTATTGCCATTGTACGTCATTACAATGGCACAGGCAGGCACAAGCACGTACATGTACGTGCCTGCCTTCCAGCGGGTGGGGGGTCCGATCGGACCCCCTCCCTCTGGATACGGCGGTCCGGTTCGCTCCAGGAACGATCCGTGATGAGGGGATGGCCGTTGGTTTCTGGCCACCCCCTCTGGATCGCTCCTGGCCAATGAGAAGCTTCCTCCCACTCTGTATTGTTTACACAGGAAGGAGGAAGTGATGCCATTCTCCTCGGGGCGGTCTTTTTGACCGGGCTACGAGGAGAAGACTAAAAGTAAGTGTGCACCAACACTACACTGACATGTAGGTACACAGGCACACAAACCCCCCCCCCCCCCGAGTCACAGTGCCACTGATTGCATTGATCATTTCTTTACTGATCACTGCATTCAGTGTCAGTTGTAACAGTAAAAAACTGTCAGGGCAGTTAGTGTTAGGTCCAGGGTAGCCCCCTATCACCCCCCAATAAAGATTTAACCCCCTGATTGCCCCTAGAGTTAACCCTTTCACCCCCTTTTGCCAGTGTCACTAAGCGATAATTTTTCTGATCGCTGCATTAGTGTCTCTACTGTCGCTAGGTAGCTAGTTATTTTTTTAGGTTCCCCGCCAGATTTTTATATCGCTAGGTACCCCGATATACTACCCAATAATGGTTTTAACCCCCTGATTGCCCCTAGTTAACCCTTTCACCAGCGATCACAGTATAAGTGTCACTGGTGACGCTGGTTAGCCAGTTAGTTATTTAGGTTCCCCGTCAGGTTTTTATATAGCGCCAGGGACCCCCATATACTACCTAATAAAAATTTGAACCCCCTGATTGCCCCTAGTTAACCCTTTCACCACTGATCACCGTATAAGTGTTACGGGTGACTCTGGTTAGTTTGCTTTTTATAGCATCAGGGCACCCACCATTTATTACCCAATAAAGGTTTAACCCCCTGATCACCCGGCGGGTGATATCAATTAGGTTTTAGGGTCAGGGTCTGCGTCGCCCCAGGCAGCGCTAGGTTAGTGCCAGTACCGCTAACACCCACACGCAAAGCATAAACCTCCCGTAGTGGTATAGAATCTGAACAGATCAATATCTGATCTGATCAGATCTATACTAGCGTCCCCAGCAGTTTAGGGTTCCAAAAAAACGCATTGTTAGCGGGATCAGCCCAGATACCTGCTAGCACCTGCGTTTTGCCCCTCTGCCCAGCCCACCCAAGTGCAGTATCGATCGATCACTGTCACTTACAAAACACTAAACGCATAACTGCAGCGATCGCAGAGTCAGGCCTGATCCCTGCGATCGCTAACAGTTTTTTTGGTAGCATTTTATATTTAAATCCGGAAGGCAGTGCTTGGTTTTCGGGGTCGCGTACGTGGCTAGGCTCCCAAAAATTCCCACATGTGGTATCCCCGTACTCGGGAGAAGCAGTAGAATGTATTTTGGGGTGTAATTTGACTTATGCCCATAGCATGTGTGAGCAATATATCATTTAGTGACAACTTTGTGCAAAAAAAAAAAAGTTTGTAATATTCCCGCAACTTGTGGCAAAATATAAAATATTCCATGGACTTAACACGCCTCTCAGTAAATAGCTTGGGGTGTCTACTTTTCAAAATGGGGTCATTTTGGGGGGGGTTGTGCTATTTTGGCATTTTATGGCCTTCGAAACTGTGATAGGTAGTGAGGAGTGAAATCAAAAATTTGCGCCCTTAGATATCCTGAAGGTGGTGATTGGTTTCGGGGTGCCGTGCGCGACTAGACTCCCAAAAAGTCCCACATATGTGGTATCCCCATACTCGGGAGAAGTAGCGGAATATATTTTGGGGTGCAATTCCACATATAACCATGGCATGTGTGAGCAATATATCATTTAGTGACAACTTTTTGTAAATTTATTTTTATTTTTTATTTTTTTTGTCATTATTCAATCCCTTAGGACAAAAAAATAAATATTCAATGGGCTCAACATACCCATCAGCAATTTCCTTGGGGTGTCTACTTTCCAAAATGGGGTCATTTGGGGGGTGGATTTGTACTGCCCTGCCATTTTAGCACCTCAAGAAATGAGATAGGCAGTCATAAATTATAAGCTGTGTAAATTCCAGAAAATGTACTCTAGTTTGTAGATGCTATAACTTTTGCGCAAACCAAAAAATATACGCTTATTGACATTTTTTTTTACTAAAGACATGTGGCTGAATACATTTTGCCCTCAATGTATGACTAAAATTTAGTTTATTCGATTTTTCTTATAACAAAAAGAAGAAAATATCTTTTCCTGACAGACTCCATGGCAGCAACGTGTGGGTTAAGTCCCGCCTCCACTACCCTATAGGACACTACTCCCATAAATCTTTGCTCCCTGCCCATGGCCGTGTTCTTTTTTTGTCCTCCTCCGTAGGACCCATTACGGTCTTTCTACCTGAAGATTGCTCCCACATGTTTCCGTTGTTGGTTTGGCCGAAGAGCGACTGTGGATGGAATTGTCGCATGACTCCGCTAAGCCCTAGCTACTAGCAGGGTATGGAGTGGGCATTTGGATACAAGCGCTGGAGGAAAGCCAGGAGCCTAGCCACTGGCAGGCAGGCTGCGCATTCGGTCGGATAGCCCAGCTAAATAGCAGGCGACCTATTTTGCCCTGAGAAGTCCGGTATGTATTGTGCTTACCTTCGGCCTGGAGACGTTCGTGTGGGAGCGGTAAGATTGTTCCTCTTTCTTTCATGGCAGCAGTTTGTGTTTGTTTCTTGCCTTTTCTCCTTCATTTTTCGTTTGTTCTCTGTGTCTGTGTATGTGGGTATAGGCATGGCGGTCGGATTAGCCTGCGTTCCAGCCGCCGCTCACTTCCGGGTCTTCGTTGGTACGTTCGTTCTGCGCATGCGCGCGTACGGCACAGGATCGAGGCTTGGTTCACGCATGCGCAGTAGCGGCAAATTGACGCTATTCGCGCATGCGCAGTAGCGGTACACAGGACGCGGTGATGACGTCATTAAGGCGCCTTATTTAAACTTAGAAAATAACCTGCAAGCTTTGGGAATGCTTGCAGGTTACTACGTGACTTCCCCTTGTCCAGGTTTTCTGCTGTGGAGGTAGGTGGCCTTCTGGGAAGAGGGGGGTGGGCGTGTGTGTGTTTGATGCCCTCAGCCTTACTTATATGTCTTTGCAGCATTTATGGAAACCCCTAGAGATATGGACTCACCTCCGCCTGTATGTGGCCAGCCCTCTCATAATAGGTACTGTCTGGGGAGGAAGTAAGGGGGGGGGGGGGGCTCCGGTATTAGTCAGTGTGTTATCTTTCCTTATCTGTATATCTCTTCTATCTCTGTCTTAGCCCATCTAGATCAGAACAGCAATGCAGCTCAACGCACAGAGGAAGCGATTCTTCTAAGTCTTACCACCGGCACTCATATTCTAAGTCTAAACATCACGGCTCACCCTCAAGATCTGGGCGCCGTAGCGAGGATAGATCTCGCTCCTCCAGGGCTCATTCCAGCCACTCTGTTATTAATACTTGCTGGGGATGCAGATCGCAAGTTCCTATTGGGAAATCCCTGTGTGACCTCTGCTTTTCCAAAGCCTCTAGTGAGAGAGGGGGTACGGACCAGCAACTAAGATCCCTTGTGGAAAAAGTGGTGAAAGAATCCCTCAAGGGGATCGGGGCCAATCAGACCCCTGTGCCTCAGTCAGAATCACCTCAGTCACCAGTCAGGGATTCGCATGCTCAAGAGCTCTGGGAGTCCTCTTTAACAAGCCACCATTCAGCTGCTGCTTCAGACAGTGAATCTGAGGAAGATAGTCCCTGTGTGGGGTTTGACTTTGCCTTACTTTCCCCCTTGGTGAAGGCCATCAGAGAGGCTTTGAACTGGGAAGATGAGGTGGCTAATCCTTCCAAACAAAGGAAGTATTTCAAGCAACTTAAAAGGGAGCGTCTTAACTTTCCATTCCTGTCTGAACTTGGTGAGGTCATCACGGATGAATGGAGTAAAGTTGAGAAAAAGAATAGTATGCTCTCAAAAGTCCTAAGGTTATATCCCTTTAAGGAGGATGAGGTCAAGTATCTGGAATCAGCTCCACTCGTGGATGCAGCGGTGATGAGACTAGTAAAACATGTGACCCTTCCATTGGAGGATACAGTTTCATTCAAGGATGCCTTAGATAGGCGGATTGATTCCGATTTAAAGAGAGTCTACCTCACTGCTGGTATGGCATGCAAGCCAGCATTGGCTTTAGCGGCAATGTCCAAAGCCATGGAAGTCTGGACGGACGGTGTGGATGATACTCTCAGAAACATTTCGGATGAAGTCGCTAAAAACTCTCCTATCCAGGAGTTGCGGCTTGCTTCGGCTTTTCTGGGGGAGGCTTCGATTGACATCATCCGCCTTGTGTCCCGGGTCATGCTTTCAGCTGTAACCACCAAACGGGCCCTTTGGCTCCGTCCCTGGCTGGCTGATCCAGCATCTAAACAGGTGTGGTGCCGTATCCCTTTCAAAGGTTCTTCCCTTTTTTGGGAATAAATTGGATAATGCCATAACCCGGGCCACTGGTGGTAAGTCGGGGTTTCTTCCCCAGGATAGACGTTTAAAAAGCCGGAGGAGATTTTTTCCTAAAAAGCAGTATCAAGAGCAGGCCAGGGAGGCCCGTAGCTATAGACCGGGTCGGGAATATTCCAGATCATGGAAATCAAGGCAGTCATCCTTCAAGAAATCCGCCAAGAGCAGTGCGACAGGAGAGAGGGAACCAACCAAATCTTTTTGAGATTGGGCCCGCTCAGATAGGCCAGGTGGGGGCTCGTCTTCTACATTTTCGGCATGTCTGGGCGGCCTCAATCCAGGACTTCTGGACCGTCAGAACGGTCTCTTCAGGCCATTCTTGGACCTTCAGCAGGTCCCCAAGACTAAAGTATGTTCCCACTTCATTTCCAGCCACAGAAGAAAAAAGGCAGATCTTGTTGGCCTACGTGAAATCTTTATTGGCTCAAGGCGCTGCCGTACCCGTGCCAGACGATCAACGAGGGAGAGGAATTTATTCTCCTCTTTTTATGGTCCAGAAGAAAAACGGTTCTTGGAGACCAGTCATAGACCTTACACATCTGAATCGTTTTATCAAGAAGGAAAGGCTCAAGATGGAAACCTTGTCTACAATACAACAGTCAGTACAGTCAGGAGACTGGATGATTTCAATAGACCTAAAGGACGCTTACTTTCATGTCCCTGTGGCAGAAGATTTTCAGCAGTTTCTGCGATTTTCAATAGGAAAACGACATCTCCAGTTTGTATGTCTCCCGTTCGGACTTTCAACGTCCCCCCGAGTGTTCTCAAAGGTGTTGTTGGCCGTAGTGGCTCTATTGAGAACCAAGGGAATTCGTCTTCACCACTATTTGGACGATCTTCTGCTGCTAGCCCAGGACAGAGACCGTCTGTTACTGCACAAGGGTCAGGTTATCTCCACTCTTCAAGAGTTCGGTTGGATCCTGAATCTAGAAAAGAGTCAGTTAATTCCTTCCCAGGCTCTTGTGTTCCTAGGCGCACTCTTCAACACAGTGAGGGGTACCATCTCATTACCCGAAGAGAAAGTAGTGGTAATTCGAGACAGAATTCGTCCGGCCCTCTCAGCCTCCCATCTTCCGGCTCTTCAGTGCCTGAGAATTATTGGCACCATGGTGTCCACGATTCCAATGGTGAAGTGGGCCCAATGGAAGATGAGACCGTTCCAAAAAGGGTTTCTCCACCAATGGCTAGGCAACAAGTCGCAACCTATCCGGATCACATCTTCAATGAGAATCTCTCTACTCTGGTGGCTTCAGAAGGAGAACCTATTCAATTGCCATTCCATTCTCCCCATCTCATGGGTAACAATAACTTCGGATGCCAGCAACAGGGGCTGGGGCGCCCACTGTTTGACAGAAGTAGCACAGGGCACCTGGGACTTTCCTTCCAGGAGGATGGTGTCGAATATTCTAGAATTGAGGGCAGCCTTCCAGGCGCTCCTAGCCTTTCGTCATCTGGTCTTAGGAACCTCGGTCCTACTCAGACTAGACAACACAACAGCAGTGGCATATATAAGGAGACAAGGAGGTACTCGGAGTCTGTCCCTTCTTCAGGAGGTAGAGCCAATCATGTCTTGGGCTCAGAAGAACCTGGTCAACATTACAGCAACTTATGTTCCAGGAACGCAGAACGTCCAAGCGGATTTTCTGTCTCGGGTCAGTCTGGACAACAACGAATGGTCCCTTCACGAAGAAGTGTTCAGGTGGATTCTAACGTTGTGGTTCTCCCCAGAGGTCGACCTATTTGCTTCCCCTTGCAACAAGAAACTGGCGAGGTATTATTCCAGGTTTCGGGATCCTCAGGCCTACGGAGTGGATGCGCTGACGGATCGATGGTGGTTCAACAAAGCTTACGCCTTTCCTCCAACTCCTATTATTCTACAGTTCCTGCGGAGACTCAAAACAGAAGCAGTAGAGGTGATAGCTGTAATACCTTATTGGCCCAACAGGCCATGGTTTCCGCTTCTAATGCTCCTCAGTGTCAGAGATCCGATTCCCTTACCTCTCAGACCCGATCTTCTATCCTAGGGCTCGAAGCTCCATCCCTGCCCGGCCCATCTATGTCTGAGGGTCTGGTTTTTGAGAGGGGAAGGTTAGAGGCTCTGGGTTGTCCGAAGGAGGCCATCCCTACTCTCATGAGTGCAAGAAGGAAAAGTACCAACCAGGTGTATGAGAGGATTTGGTCTAGATTCACAAATCACTTATCTTCCAGGTCTTGCTCCAATGGTAATTTGACGGTTCAGGATGTTTTGAGTTTTTTACAGTCCGGACTAGACATTCCCCTATCTGTCAGCGCTCTTCGTGTGCAAGTCTCGGCAATTTCGGCCTTTTCTGGAGTATCTTGGGCTAAACATCCTTTGGTTCAGCAATTTTTTAAAGGAGCAATTAGACTTAGACCACAGAGGAAACCTAGATTCCCCAAGTGGGATTTACCCTTAGTTCTCGACTTCTTCTCTCAACTGGACAGAACACTTTCAGTCAAAGAATTGTCCCTAATGACATCTTTTTTGGTAGCCATATCCTCAGCAAAAAGAGTCTCTGAGATCCAGTCTTTAGGATCAAAGGAACCTTTCCTCACATTCTTCCCTGACAGAGTGGTCCTAGTGCCAATGCTGGGTTCGAACCCAAAGGTTACCTCAGTCTTCCACGAAAATCAGGACATTACTCTTCCTTCCTTTAATTCTGCTGGGAGTCAGGATCTTCATCCTCTCGACATGGGAATTATTCTGAAACGATACCTGGAGGCGACAGATTCTTTCCGGCAATCAGATTATCTTTTTGTTCTTTTTCATGGCAAAAGCAAAGGCCTTAGGGCTTCGGTCAGATCCATCTCCACGTGGGTGGTTCAGGCGATCCAGTGGGCTTATAAAGAGAAGGGCTTGGCTCCTCCTGAGGCGGTTACGGCACATTCCACGAGAAGTCTCTCTACTTCTTGGGCAGCTTCACGTCATGTGGCTCCTGAGGTTATCTGCAAGGCTGCCTCTTGGTCATCCATTCATACATTTATGGCTCACTACTGTGTCGAACCTGGCAGTTTATCTTCCGTTGATTTTGGTTTAAAGGTGCTGTCGGTGGACAGTGTTAAATAAATTTTTGTTCAGCATTTTTGCCCACCCGAGTGTGTTTGGCGAGTTATTTCCCACACGTTGCTGCCATGGAGTCTGTCAGGAAAACGGAAAATTCCTATCAAAATACTTACCGTAATTTTCCTTTCCTGATGGACTCCATGGCAGCAGGAGTTCCCTCCCAAAATGGCTGGAGTAGGCTAGTTATCGAACACGGCCATGGGCAGGGAGCAAAGATTTATGGGAGTAGTGTCCTAGAGGGTAGTGGAGGCGGGACTTAACCCACACGTTGCTGCCATGGAGTCCATCAGGAAAGGAAAATTACGGTAAGTATTTTGATAGGAATTTTCCGGTTTTTTTTCAAAATTTTCGCTCTTTTTCCATTTATATTGCAAAAAATAAAAATCGCAGAGGCAATAAAATAACATCAAAAGAAAGCTCTATTTGTGGGAAGAAAAGGACACAAATTTCGTTTGGGTGCAATATTGCATGACCGCGCAATTACCAGTTAAAGCAGCGCAGTGCGAAATTGGAAAAAGACCTCTGGTCCTTAAGGTGTTTATTGGTCCGGGGCTGTAGTGGTTAAACTGCTTCAGTTATCTTCAGTAGAGTCTTAAATACACTCTGTTGTTGCTTCCTAATTACCATGATAAGCCTTAAAGCGGGGGTCCACCGGGACTCCGCGTTTTTTTTTTTTTTTTAAAGCCAGCAGCTACAAATACTGCAGCTGCTGACTTTTAAATAGTGACACTTACCTGTCCAGCGCGCCCGCGATGTCGGCACCCGAAGCCGATCGCTCGCTCGTCTGTCGGGTCCTGCCGCCGCCATCTTGGGTATGGGAATCAGGAAATGGAGCCTTTCGGCTTCATTTCCCGGTTCCCTACTGCGCATGCGCGAGCCGCGCGGCGCAATCCGGACGGTCCCCGCTGCCTCTGGGAGCTGTGTGTTTCCCAGCAGGCAGCGGGGCACTTGCTGAAGGGGGCGGGCGCTTGCGGAAAGGGGCGTAACGTACGCCCCTTTCCGCAGAGAGCTAGCCCGGAAGTGGGTGCAGTTACCTGGATTATCCAGGTAACTGCACCCCCCTCCCCCCTGAAAGGTGCCGATTGTGGCGCCGGAGGGGGGGGGATTCCGATGAGCGGAGGTCCATTTTAGGGTGGACCTCCGCTTTAAGCAGGCTTTGCAGCATGCTATTAAGCACTCTGGCATGTAAGCCTTAAACAGGCTTAGCCAAAAGGCAGTGGTCTCCAATCTTTTGTTCCCTGTATAACTGTTTTTGTTGCTTTTTTCCCCCCATCTGTGCGCAGTATGATAGCTCTGGGCAGTCTGTTAGTTTTGCCAGCATCCAAGATGGCGCCGGCTGCCGCACAGCGCTACTGCGCATGTGCGAGCAGGACGTGACCAATTTAAAAAGCTGATTGACTAAAGCTGCACTGTACTTGGTATCCAGAGCCTAGATTGCGGTTGTTTACTTTCCTGCTTTTCCTTATTCAAATCCTCATCCACCATACTGAGGTAAGTGACCTGATCATTACTGTATCAATGTATCTTTGCTTTTACTGCTGTGTTTTCTCTCTTTTCTGTTCTCTTCCATGCCAATTGTTTGCATTGTGTATCTCCTTAGGCTTGCCCTTTTCTCCTTTCCATGGAGACCACTGCCCTAGCAGATCACCGTCAGCCTAATAGGTAAGGGGGGGGACGACTTTGGTAAGTAGTGAGGATTTAAAAAAGAGAGCAATCCCAACGCTGCTTATATGGTTAGCCTTACCAGGTCCGCAAATTCCCCCGAACCAAGGTACAGAGAGACTTTACACAGGAGAAGCCATTGCGGCCACAGACGGTGCCGCTCCAGTTGCAGGAGAAGTCGCTCAAGCCACAGAGGGAGTCACAGTAGAAGTCGCTCCAGATCTTATTCTAGATACAACCGTTCCTACCATGGAAGATCTCCTGTTCATAGACAGCAATCCCCAGTGTGACTTTCTGGAAACGCATGCTAGATTTGTGGTGCTTCAGCTCTCCCCGATAAACTGGCCTGCCGTAGATGCTTTGAGGAGGTTACTAAAAAGTAAGAACTATAGTCTAAAGAGCCTGTAGCTTCACAGATCCCTACTCCGGAGATAGAGTTGTCAACATGAAGTGCGTCACCTGCTCCTCCCAGTACGTCAAGAGAGCAGGATTTCCCGTCTGACTATGAGGGGTTGGATGCGTCTGCGGGTTTCGATTTTTCTTTAATAGAACCATTTGTTCGGTGAAGGAGGCTATTGGCCTGGAAGAACCGCTGGAAGTGTAACTGAAACGGAAGAAATACTTCCCGAATCTCAAAAGGGATTTAAAGGCTTTTCCATTCATTGAGGAATTGGACTGTTTAATCAAGGAAGAGTGGCAAGGTCCTGAGAAAAAAATTGAGTCTAAATAATAGGCTTACAAAATTATATCCCCTGAAGGGGCCTAATTTGTGCTCTCTCATCTCTCCTCCCATTGTAGACGCATCTCTCATGCGACTTGCCAGGCATGTAACACTGCCCATTGAGGACGCTGTGACAGAGATGTCCTGGATAGAAGGATCGACACGGATATGAAAAGGGCCCATATAGCGGCAGGAGGCGCTTGCAGATCAGCAGTGGCACTGGCAGCTGTAGGCAGGGCCATCTCCAGCTGGCCGGCGAATACCGAGAAGTTGGTCTCAGAAGGCTCGGATTAGGAGAGCATTGTGAAGGGGCTACAAGAGCGAAGTCTCGCAGGGGACTTTGTGGCAGAGGCATCGGTGGATGCGATTAAATCGGCATCAAGGGTCATGCTTGCTTCTGTAATGGCCAGACGGGCATTGTGGCTAAAACCCTGGTCGGCGGATCCTGTCTCTAAATCGAATTGGTGCCGCATTCCATATGACGGCGAGAATCTCTTCGGTGCAAAGCTGGATTCCGCAATTTCGATGGTGACTGGTGGAAAATCAGGACTGATACCATCAGACAGGAAACCAAAGCAGCAGAGACCTCCTCCCTTTAGGTGTAATCTGCCAGACAGATACAGGGATGCGAAAGCTTATAGGCCGGGGAAAGAATACAGGAGGAGCTGGAAGAACCCCCAAACTTCTTTTATGAAGTTCCAGAAACCCAAGACTTCCGCTCAAGATTCAAGCTGGCTTGGGCGGAAGCAATAAAGGACCCATGGACAGTGGCCACTGTCCGTTTCGGGCACAGGTGGTCTTTCAGAGGACGTCCCCCAGGGGATCATTTTTGTCTAACCAGACTTCCTCCATCAGGGGAAACCGGTTTCTACTGACCAGTTACATTCAAGAGCTTCTTCAAAAGAAAGCAATAAGAGAAGTACCCACAGAGGGAACGGGGATTCTACTCCCCATTGTTTCTGGTCAAGAAGAAATCAGGGGACCTTCACCCAGTTTTAGATTAAAAAAACCTCAATCGCTCCATTCGAGTGGAGACATTCAAGATGGAGAGTTTACAATCGATCCTCCAAGCCATAAACCTGGGAGATTGGATGCTCTCCATAGACCTTCAGGATGCCTATCTTCATGTTCCGATCCATGTCGTCTTCCAGAAGTTCCTTCGGTTCTCGGTGAATCAGGGCCACTTCCAGTTTCAATGTCTCCCGTTCGAGATCTCTACCGCCCCCAGAACCTTCACGAAGGTACTGCTACCAGTGATAGCATCCTTAAGGGAGAGAGGATTGAGAGCCCATCACTACCTGGACGACATTCTTCTCCTTTCAAGAAGCCAGGAGTCTCTTATCCAACATCGGGAGGTCCTTGTTGCCACTTTACAAGGACTGGGCTGGTTGATAAACTGGAAAAAAAGCAATGCTCATCCTACCCAGAGGATGATCTTCCTGGGTGCAGAGTTGGATACTTGGATAAACACGGTGGAACTACCGGTGTAAGGATTTCCCTACTGATTCAGAAGGTGAGAAGAGCAATCTCAGCAACATCCCTGCCGGCTAGAGCATGTCTCAGTCTTCTAGGCACTCTGTCTGCAACCATTCCTATGGTCCAGTGGGCCCAATGGAACACGAGACACCTTCAGACTTCTTTTCTGCGTCAATGGGGCGGCTCATCCATTACCCAACCGATCCACATCTCGGAGGAGGCCAAACAATGCTTACAGTGGTGGACTCGTTCCTGCAATCGGACGAGATGCAAGCATATAGTTCCCCTTCCTCAGGAATCTGTAACCTCAGATGCAAGCATGGAAGGATGGGGGGCTCACTACCAACATCATACAGCCCAGGGCCGCTGGCCATTCAGGATCCGGGATGCAGTTTCAAACATGCTGGAGATGAAAGCAGCCTTTCAGGCCCTCCTGGCCTTCAGTACTTACCTGAGGGGGAAACGAGTCCTGGGTGAGTCCAGGGCGAGTTCTGAAGATGGACAAAAAAGTGGCCGTCGCCTAGATCAACAGGCAGGGGGGCACCAGAAGCTCCTCCCTGATGGGGGGAAGTTCGCACTGTGATGGCGTGGGCTCAATTGAACTTACTGGATCTGAGAACGGCCTATATTCCGGGGACCGAGAATCTCCTAGCCGACTCACTCAGCAGAAGCTTTGTTTCCAACAACGAGTGGTCTCTGAGTCCCCAAGTGTTTATGCTCATAACTCAGACCTGGGGCTCACCGGACATAGATCTAGCAGCTACTCCAGCAAACACAAAATGTCAGAGGTTTCTTTCAAGAACCCCCTTCCCTTCAGCAGAGGGAATAGATTGTCTTCAACATCCCTGGTACTTCAACCTCGGCTACGTCTTCCCTCCGACTCCCCTCATAGCGAGGTTTCTTCTGAGGCTCAAGAGGTCGGCAGCATTAGCAGTGGCGGTGATCCCCTTTTGGCCAAGGAGGCCGTGGTTCACTACTCTGCTTCAGTTGAACACAGCGGATCCGCTTCCTCTCCCGATGTCAGCAGACCTGCTCTCCCAGGGCCAGCTTCTACATCCGAACCCGGAGAGGTTACATCTGATGGTCTGGAGGCTGAGAGGTCTAGGTATCTAGAACAGGGCTGTTCTGGGAAAGTAGTGGAGACATTACTTCAGGCTAGAAAGCCAACTAGCAACAATACATACCGAAGGATCTGGGAGAAGTTTACCACCTTTTCCCAACAACAAGGTTGGGGCATATCTTCTCTGACAACCCCGAAAATCCTGGATTTCCTGCAGTCAGGTCTAGAGAAAGGGCTTCGATCCAGTCCCCTGAAGGTCCAAGTATAAGCCTTATCTGCTTTGACTGGTGGAAAATGGGCTCATGACCCCATGGTCATCCAGTTTCAGAAAGCCTGCCTTAAACTAAGGCCACCTAGAAAACTCCAGGCATGGGACCTTTCTGTTGTCCTGGAAATCCTGTCCAAAGAACAATTTTTTTCGGCTTGACAACATCTCCCTTTGGGACCTGACACTAAAAGTTTCTTTCCTGATTGCTATTACTTCAGCAAAAAGAGTCTCGGAGATGCAAGCCTTGATGGCCAAGGAGCCTTATCTGGTCGTCTACCCGGACAGGATAGTGCTAAAACCGTCAAATCGTTTTGTACCGAAGGTATCCTCATCATTCCATTTTAATCAGGAGATTAATCTTCCAGCCCTTATCACAGATCAGGGTGACCCTCATCCTCTGGATGTCAGGGGCAACATCCTGAAGTATCTCTCAGTAACCGAGTCATTCAGGAGATCGGAGAACCTCTTGATTCTTCCATATGGCCCTAGGAAAGGTCAGGTGGCATCAGCTCATTCCATCGCTTCATGGCTGGTGAAAGAAATCAAGAAAGCTTACTTACTGAGTAAATTAGAGATTCCGGAGGGCTTAAAGGCGCATTCCACCAGGGCAGTGACAACTTCTTGGGCAGCCTATTTCGTGAAACAAATAGTGTAGTGCTAAGGTTGTGTAAACAATTGTTGTGTATGAAAACAGATAAATAAAAATAGAAATAATAAATACTAAAGGGATATATAGTCCCACAATTATTGTGCAATATAGTGCAAATTGGGCTCCATATCATAAATGCTGGAAAAGAACTTCTATTAGTTCATCCAACTATAAACTGTCCTCTTATCATGCTGAATGTAGAGGTAAGGGAAAAACCAATCTTCGCATCCAAAATGTAATGAGAGGAGAGGATGGAACCAACAGCAACGATCTATTTGACTGAAGCAATGTTTACATAAAATCTTCTATAGGTGTAAGATGGGTACTCTTACCAATGATGTTGGACCCACCTGTCTAACGACAGTGGGTCTGAAAGGCTTGTAATCACAGAAGGTTACACTCGGGCCTTCAATGGGATGGATCCTGGTGTACGATCCTCATTTCGTCATCCTGGACCTCAGATGAAGGTAGGCACTCCCGACAATCACTGTCTAGTGGTCTCCAAATTCCAGGGGAAACAGTGTTTAAAGGACCAGGTGTATCCAAAATCAAATTTCAAATGAAGCTCATACAAATGGCATATGGGAAAAAGAAAAAGGTGCAGATGGTGCAGATCAAAAGCAAACTGGTAGGTTTTTTGAAAAAATATGCGATGTACAAATTACTCAAAAATAAAAAGTGATCACGAAATAAAACATATAAAAGCAATGTGGGGTACAAGAAATGCACTGACGCGTTTCGACACAATCGGTCTTCGACAGGGGCATACTATGTCCCCTCACATTGCTTCTCAATAAATACACTGCTCAAAAACTTGTCCGCCCGCAAACAGTGGGTGGAACAGGAAGTTGTAACAAGTGGTATGTTAATGTTATCAACACATCTATTTAACTATTTATTTTGGACCTTAATTTAATCCAAAAATCGCTTATGCATTTTGCAGATCCAAATAACATAGAGAATATGCAGAGATACTAAAACGTGGTATATATAGATTATGATAACAATGAGATATTCATCTGTATATCCCAGTTGATAACATTACTATGTCACAATTGTTACTCACATAAAACAAAAAAGAGTATGGATTAACAAGAGCTGCTCTTGTAGGGTCTTGTATTGTAGGGTCTCGGCGGAGACTATCTGTAAAGCAGCCACCTGGTCTTCCAGAAAAACCTTTATATAACATTATAGGGTGGATTCTGCATGGCTTTCAACAGTAGATTTTGGAAGGGCCATTATTCAGGCCAACTCTTCTGTTCCTTGTTAATAAATGTATTTTCTTGCACTCCCACCCAGTCTGCGAGCAGGGCCAGATTAAGAACATTAGGGGCCTGGTGCTGAGGATTTTGGGGGGGTCTTTTATAAACAATAAATAAATAAAAATGCAACTATTTTTTGTTATAACAAATTAAATTAAAGAGAGAGAAGGAGGATGAAAGAGGGGTGAGGGGTAAGGGAGGGAGGATGACAGAGAAAGGGGGGGATGGGAGAGAGAGGATGCACATGAGCATGTGTGGGAATGACATCAGGGCAGCCTGGCCAAGGCAAGTGACGGAAGGCGCAGAACCCAGAAGGAAGTCCGGGTGAAGATGGAAGTGCCCGGGCCCCGCCGGACTGATCACAGCACAGCACTGGAGGGCTCAGTCTGACAGGTAAGTGTACCCTAATGTGCTAATATGCTGGGCATACTTGTACATTATGGCATAACCTCCCCCAGGTCCTCTAAAAAGTAGTAATGTTAGAAAAGTTTACTACCGCTTTACTATCACCGGAGCCTCTCATGGGGCCCCTACTGACCCTGTGGCCCTTGGGCAGTGCCTAAGTACATGGTTGTCAACATTTCAAAAATATTTTCAGGGACGCTTTTTTTACAAGTGCTATATTTAGAGTAGCTGACATCCCCCGTGTTCCTCTATATATCACAATAGTCATTACAAAATGAAATAAGTACTAATAATGGGGAAGAACAAATATGAGGACTGTGAGATTTCCTTTAGTTGAACTGACAAAAGTGCCCATTCTAGAGCTGGTAACATTGAGGATATTCAGTATCATTTTAAAGAACAGTTTTTGTGGGTAAGAGGCATAGGAGAGGAGTATGGATGGTATAAAAGTGGGAAGTATGTGCAGGTGAGGGAGAGGAATGTGGAGGGTCTAACAGTGGGCACTATGTACATGAGAGGAGTGCAGAGGGTATGGCAGAAGGCACTATGTACAGGAGAGGAGTGTGAAGAGTAAGACAGTGGGCAGTATGCACAGCAGAGGAGTGTAGAGGGTATGACATTGGGCACTATATATAAGAGAAGAGTGTGGAGGGTATGACAGTGGGCACTATGTACAGGAGAGTAGGACAGTAAGCAGTAATTACAGGAGAGGAGTGTGGAGGGAGGGTATGACGGTGGGCACTATGTATAGGAGAGGAGTATGGAGGGTATGACAGTTAGTAGTATGTACAGGAGTGGAGGGTATGACAGTGGGCACTATGTATAGGAGAGAAGTGTTGGAGGTATGACAGTGGGCACTATGTATATGAGAGGAGTATGGAGGGTATGATAGTGAGTAGTATGTACAGGAGAGGAGTGTGGATGGTATGACAGTGGGCACTATGTATAGGAGAGAAGTGTTGGAGGTATGGCAGTGGGCACTATGTATAGGAGAGGAGTGTGGAGGGTATGACAGTGAGTAGCATGTACAGGAGAGGAGTATGGAGGGTATAGCAGTGGGCACTATGTATAGGAGAGGAGTATGGAGGGTATGGAGGTGGGCACTATGTATAGGAGAGGAGTATGGAGGGTATGGCGGTGGGCACTGTATAGGTGATGAGTGTGAAGGGTACGACAGTGGACACTATGTACAGGAGAGAAGTGTATGACAGCGGGCACTATGTACAGGTGAGGAGTGTGTAGGATATGACAGCGGGCGTTATGTATAGGAGAGAAGTGTGGAGGGTATGACAGTTAGTAGTATGTACAGGAGTGGAGGGTATGACAGTGGGCACTATGTATAGGAGAGAAGTGTTGGAGGTATGACAGTGGGCACTATGTATATGAGAGGAGTATGGAGGGTATGATAGTGAGTAGTATGTACAGGAGAGGAGTGTGGAGGGTATGACAGTGGGCACTATGTATAGGAGAGAAGTGTTGGAGGTATGGCAGTGGGCACTATGTATAGGAGAGGAGTGTGGAGGGTATGACAGTGAGTAGCATGTACAGGAGAGGAGTATGGAGGGTATAGCAGTGGGCACTATGTATAGGAGAGGAGTATGGAGGGTATGGAGGTGGGCACTATGTATAGGAGAGGAGTATGGAGGGTATGGCGGTGGGCACTGTATAGGTGAGGAGTGTGAAGGGTACGACAGTGGACACTATGTACAGGAGAGAAGTGTATGACAGCGGACACTATGTACAGGTGAGGAGTGTGTAGGATATGACAGCGGGTGTTATGTATAGGAGAGAAGTGTGGAGGGTATGACAGTGAGCAGTATGTACAGGAGAGAAGTGTGGAGAGTATGACAGTGGGCACTATGTATAGGAGAGAAGTGTGGAGAGTATGACAGTGGGCACTATGTACAGGAGAGAAGTGTGGAGAGTATGACAGTGGGCACTATATATAGGAGAGGAGGATGAAGTAATCTGGGAAGGAAAAATGTAAAGGTTTGTGGAAGGATGTTTAGGGACTGTGTAGTGGTTAAGCGGGCCAGACATGGATTGAAATTACACCAATTAAGCAGAGACCCGCCATAGTCGATCTATGTATGGGCTAGCTGGTTTTACACAAGTCAACCTAATAACCGACTTGAGTACAACCAGCCTGTCAGGTTTTCCCCAAAACAATCAGAGCTGCCAGCTATAGTTAGCAGCACTAATCAATGTATTGACTGGCAGAACACAATAACACTGCGGGAGTGATCGCCCCATTCACAGGTCAGCAGGTGAGAGGGTGTGTGGGGACAGGCTGGGGAGAGATACTAGTCAGTCCCTGGGTAGGCACTGGTTAGTATCAGAGCCAGATACACACAGGTTACATACACTATGATCGTTAGAGCGAGAGCAATAATTCTAGCACTAGATCTCCTCTAACTCTAAACATGTAACCTGTAAAAAAAATGTAAAGCATCGCTTAATAGACAACAAAAAATCGTGATAACTTTAGTGGGTTTTTTTATGAATGAAACAGTTTCTTTCCAACATAAAAAGTTGCAAATACCACCATTTTATTCCATAGGGTGTCAGCTAAAACAATATATAATGCTTGAGGGTTCTGAGTAATTTTCTATCATAAAAAAATGATGATTTTTACATGTAGGAGAGAAGTCTCAGAATGGGCCTGGTTGCCAAGGGGTTAATTATCAGAAGTAATATACAAATAATTATTATCAGCACTGTGATGTCATCCTCTCAGTCTGCTGCAGAGTGTTCCGGCTTGTATTTATACTGCCGCTCTGTATGTAGCTTCTGACAGGCTGTGCAAGGAGCCCCGTATCTCCGGAACCATAGATGATAGCAGCCCCATATTTTAACCAGTGCTGGAGTGGGTCTTTAGCTACCTACCCCCCAAATATGGGGTCTCTGTGACTCCTGGTCACCGAGCTACAATCCTCGAAGTCGATCTTTTATTTTTTTATTTTTTTTTATTTTTTGGGCAAATGGGCCTATCTTGAGAAAGGGGCCTGGAGCTGCAGCTCCAATAGCCCCTATGTTAATCCGGCCCTGTCTGTGAGTTATTCCCCAGAGTGTATGCTGCCATGATGCAACAGGAAAACGGAAAATTGTATACTTACCTTTGCGTAATTTTCCTTTCCTGTCGCATCTTCATGGCAGCATACAATGTCCCACCTGTTTGAGGTGATTTATATATATGGAGAATGCTGGGGCGGGGGCTGTGACTTCATCTTAGGCTCGGTTCACACAGGGGCGACTCCGATCCAACTTCAGGTCGCCCCTAGTCGCCTCAGGTCGGACAACATTTAAAAATCAATGTAAGTGAATGAGAGCCGTCTTAATGCACGCTACTGACAGTCGCTCCGACTTCAAAAGAAGTTCCTGTACTACTTGAATCCGACTTGTAGGCGATTGATTTCAATGGAGGTCGCCTCCAAGTCGGATCTCTGTCTATACGGAGGCGACTTTGACAGAATTATTAGCTCTGAAGGGGGAACTCCACGCCAAATTTCTGAAAAAAATTTGGCGTGGGTTCCCCCTCCGAGAGCATACCAGGCACTTAGGTCTGGTATGGATTCCAAGGGGAACCCCCTACGCCGAAAAAAACCAGACCCTTATCCGAGCACGCTACCCGGCCGGCCAGGAAAGGGGCTGGGGACGAGCGGGCGCCCCCCCTCCTTAGCCGTACCAGGCCGCGTGCCCTCAACATGGGGGGTGCCTTGGGGGAGGGGGGCGTGCGGCCCCCCCACCCCAAAGCACCTTGTCCCCATGTTGATGAGGACAAGGGCCTCTTCCCGACAACCCTGGCCGTTGGTTGTCGGGGTCTGCGGGCGGGGGGCTTATCGGAATCCGGGAGCCCCCTTTAATAATGTGTAATGTGAATGTGAATGAGTATGGGGTAAAATGTACCCCTACCCATTCACCTGTAAAATAAAGTACAAAAAAAAACACAACACACAAGATAAAATAGTTTATTGCACAGCTCCGGGGGTCTTCCGTCTTCGGGGGTCTTCTCGCCGGACTCCTCCGCTATCTTCTTGTAGCTCTTTTACTAGTGGAGGAGCCCGGCTTTCTTCCTCACCGCCACTCTCTTCTTCCGACTTCGGGGGTCTTGTCCCCCTCTTCGGTTCTTCTGCCGGGCCACTGCGCCTTCTTATAGCTCTTTTACAGGCGGTGGCCCGGTCTTCTGTCGCCGCCGCCTTCCGTTCTTCTTCTTCTTCTTCTCCTGGAGATGTTGACTCGACGCTCTCTCCGGCCGCAATGCCAGGGGCGCTCTGCGCGGCGACTTATATAGGGACAAGGGGCGGGGTCATCGGTTATGCTCACATGGGTTGATGTCACATGGTGACCCGACCCCTTACGATGTCACAGTCCCGGAGGATGCTGGGACTGTCGCCATGTGACATCAACCGATGACCCCGCCCCTTGTCCTTATATAAGTCGCCGCGCAGCGCGTCCCTGGCATTGCGGCCGGGGAGAGAGTCGAGTCAACATCTCCAGGAGAAGAAGAAGAAGAACGGAAGGCGGCGGCGGCGACAGAAGACCGGCCCACCGCCTGTAAAAGAGCTATAAGAAGGCGCGGTGGCCCGGCAGAAGAACCGAAGAGGGGGACAAGACCCCCGAAGTCGGAAGAAGAGGGCGGCGGCAAGGAAGAAAGCCGGGCTAATCCGCTAATAAAAGAGCTACAAGAAGATAGCGGAGGAGTCCGGCGAGAAGACCCCCGAAGACGGAAGACCCCCGGAGCTGTGCAATAAACTATTTTATCTTGTGTGTTGTGGTTTTTTTGTACTTTATTTTACAGGTGAATGGGTAGGGGTACATTGTACTCACCCACCCGCAGACCCCGACAACCAACGGCCAGGGTTGTCGGGAAGAGGCCCTTGTCCTCATCAACATGGGGACAAGGTGCTTTGGGGTTTGGGGGCCGCACGCCCCCTCCCCCAAGGCACCCCCCCATGTTGAGGGCACGCGGCCTGGTACGGCTCAGGAGGGGGGGCGCCCATTTGTCCCCAGCCCCTTTCCTGGCCGGCCGGGTAGCGTGCTCTGATAAGGGTCTGGTGTGGATCTGGGGGGACCCCCACGCCGTTTTTTTTCGGCGTAGGGGTTCCCCTTGGAATCCATACCAGACCTAAGGGCCTGGTATGCTCTCGGAGAGAGTTCCCCCTTCAGAGCTCATTGGCCACGGCAAAAGTCGCCAAGTCGCCCCAGGTCGTGTCTAAAAGTCGTGTTCAAGTCGTCTCCAAGTTGCCTCACAAAGTCGTCCTGAAGTCGTGTCGCCCCTGTGTGAACCGAGCCTTATAGTTATGTGGTCCTATCAGGTTGTGGAGGCGGAGTCACAACCCAGAGTGTATGCTGCCATGAAGATGCGACAGGAAAGAAAAATTACGGAAAGGTAAGTATACAATTTTCTGTTTTAATTGTTTGAGAGGGGTAGTGGAGGTGTCATGGGCGGGAATATTTCTTATGTTTTCTTCCAACAGAAACAAATACTTCCTGTGATACATTAACTGAAATGTTTATACACCAAGCCTCAGCTTACATTAGTAGATGATTAAAAACATTGATTAATAAAGTTTGTTATATCACTCACCACTGATTTCATACTTACACAGACTTGGCTACACAATCATGCAGACCTATCCAGGGTCTACCACTAGGTGGACTAGGCAGCCTCCTAGGGCGCAGCCATGGCCTGTCACCTCCTCATCCCCGCTGGATGTAACCTATGGAGCCGCTGTCCCCGTGTGGTGGGTCTGCAGGAGTGTGTACTGAAGGTCCGGAGGAGGAGAGGGAATGTCTGTTGCCAGGGATGGTGCAGGGGCGTGGGGAGGGAACTATCACATGTATTACACTGACAGATTCCTCCCCCGGCTCCCCCAGCTGCAGAGCTGTTCGGCGGCTCAGGGCTCTGATTGATACCGAGGAGCTGGTCCACCTCCTTCATTGTCACTGGTCGGGACTTGTGAGGGGGTGTGGCCAGCCAAGGGATGATCCCACATGTCACTGGGGGACGGGGGACAGGGGGCGGAGCAGCCAGCCTCAGGGATGATCGCAGGTCCTTCTGGACAGAGCATCATGGAGGTAAAAAAAAGGCTCTAAAAATTCTGTTTTGTTTTTTTATGCAGCCACTGGACTGGGAGAAATTGGGTTGAAAACTGCTCTGCCCGATATCTCAGTCAAGACACTGCTACAGGAAAGACCAGATATCATCTTGGTCTTTGTCAACTTTATTATTTCTATCTTTAGACTTTTAAACAAAAGTAAAAAAGTGACAAAGATCAAGATGATATCTGGTCTTTCCTGTAGCAGTGTCTTGACTGAGATATTGGGCAGAGCAGTTTTCAACCCAATTTCACCCAGTCCTCTGCCCTGCTGTCACCCAGCCCCCTGCAGACACCCAGTCCCCTGTTGTCACCCAGCCCTCTGCCTTGCTGTCACCCATTCCTCTGCCTTGCTGTCACCCAGCCCTCTGCCCTGCTGTCACTCAGCCCTCTGCTGTCACACAATCCTCTGCCCTGCTGTCACCCAGCCCTCTGCCCTGCTGTCACCAGGTCCCCTGTTGTCACCCAGTCCTCTGCCCTGCTGTCAGCCAGCCCTCTGCTGTCACCCAGCCCTCTGCCCTGCTGTCACCCAGTTCCATGTTGTCTCCCAGTCCTCTGCTTAGTATCACCCAGCCCTCTGCAGACACCCAGTCCCCTGTTGTCGCTCAGTCCTCTGCCCTGCGTTCATCCTGTCCTCTGAACTGCTGTCACCTAGCCCTCTGATGTCACCCAGTCCCCTGCTGTCTCCCATTCGTCTGCCCACCCAGTCCCCTGCCTGCTGTCACCCAGTCCCCTGCCTGCTGTCACCCAGTCCTCTGCCTGCTGTCACCCAGCCCTCGGCCCTGCTGTCACCCAGCCCTCGGCCCTGCTGTCACCCAGCCCTCGGCCCTGCTGTCACCCAGCCCTCTGCCCTGCTGTCACCCAGCCCTCTGCTGTCATTCAGTGCCCTTTTGTTGCCCAGTCCTCTGCCCTGCTGTCACCCAGCCCTCTGCTGTCATTCAGTGCCCTTTTGTTGCCCAGTCCTCTGCCCTGCTGTCACCCAGCCCTCTGCTGTCATTCAGTGCAGTTTTGTTGCCCAGTCCTCTGCCCTGCTGTCACCCAGCCCTCTGCTGTCATTCAGTGCCCTTTTGTTGCCCAGTCCTCTGCCCTGCTTTTACCCAGCCCTCTGCTGTCGCCCATTTCTCAAAAAAAAAAAAAAAAGAATTTTAAATGTTGTCAACTATGTTCGCTGTGTACAGCAGTTCAATGAGGGGGCAACAAACATCACAGGGGGGTATAGATAGGGCCAGTGCTAGACTATTTTGCGCCCATTCTACACCGTATATAAATGATATTTTGGTGGTTCAGAAGTTGTTTTTTTGGGGGGACGCAAGTAGCTGGTCTCGCCTAGGGCGCAAAATAGTCTAGCACCAGCCCTGGATCTATTACAAACACATCTATTGATCCATTGTTTAGGAAAGACTGCTCCAGCAGGTAAAACTGATGAAAATATCTCAAATTTTTCTTTTGACGTGAACATATTTGGATGTGGCATTTTGAAAATTTTCATTTGGTTTATTGTCCCATATATACAGTAAATGACAACGGTGTACTGGAAATAGCTGTTTGCCTGGAGATCAGGTTTTGACAAAACTGCATAGCACTGGTATATTGTATAGAGCACAACATGTTTACACCAAAACACCCCTCATCTCAACATACACACAGTTATTTTTATAGGCTTACCTACACACAGGCTGTCCCAACTTGTAGTAATCACAAGGGATGGGGTTTGGGATTGCCACTACTTTGAGGCTGAGATCTGCGGATCCTGGCGAATTTATAAGCAGATTTGCCCTGGAGAATTTTTTTTTGTATACAGGCAGTCCCCGAGTTACGAACAGGTTAGGGACTGCCTGTTTGTTAAGTCGGATTTGTTCTTAATTCAGACGCGCATACGCATAATGGCGGTTTCCGATGTTTTCTGCTGTTTTCCAGCGTCATTTTCCTATGTGCCCGCCGGCGCCACCTGCCGTTCGTAAGTAGGAGTTGCTTGTAAGTCGGAGGTTCTTAACTCGGGGACCTGTATTCTGTATTTATCTTATCCAATCACAGGAGATTGATTTTTTTTTTTTTAACCATAATGCACTGCATAGTCTTTTAAATGTGGCCAGCTGACTTTGAACAGACAATAAGAGGGTTATTAACCACTTGAACTCCGGAAGATTTACCCCCTTTCTGACCAGGACTTTTTTTGCAATACGGCATTGCGTTACTTTGACCAGCCGCAGTCATTATACTGTGGCAGGTAGGCACGATCCTGCGAACCACCGTAGCTCTACGTCGGTCACTTTAAGTGGGATAGCAGGTGCGCGCACGCCGTCAGAGCAGGGGGTGCTGATGCTCATGACCAGCAGTTGTGATGACCGCTGGCCATGAGCGATCACGGGCATGAGAGGCAGAACAGGGACGTGTGTGTGTAAGCACACACATCCCAGTTCTGTGAGGAGAGGAGAGAGAGATCGTGAGTTCCTACGAACTGGGAACCACGATCTGTCATCGCCTATAGTCAGTCCCATCCCCAACAGTTAGAACACACACATAGGGAACACAGTTAACCCTTTGATCGCTCCCTAGTGTTAAAGCGGAGCTCAACCCTAAATTGGAACTTATGCTCATCGGAACCCTCCCCCCTCCGGTGCCACAATTGGCACCTTTCAGGGGGGAGGGGGGTGCAGATACCTGTATAATACATTAGGGAAGCAAGGCTTCACTTCCTGATGCACAGAGCTGCCCCGATCCTCCTCTTCTGGGGTCCCTCAGCGGCGCTCCAGGCTCCTCCTCTTCTCGAATGCCCCCATGGAGAGCTGCGTTCAATGGGGGCTCCCAAGTCCTGCTGCTGCGTCCATTGACACAGACAGCAAGACTCGGCTCCTCCCCCAGCTCTCGTGTCACTGGATTTGACTGATAGCAGCAGGAGCCAATGGCTACCGCTGCTATTAATCTATCCAATGAGGACCCGAGACAGCGACTGGAGCTGCTGTGCTCATCCCTGTTGCTGGAACCAACGGTTTCAGGTAAGTAAAAGGGGGGCTCTGTGGGGGGCTACTGCACTACAGAAGGAATGCATTAAGGTGAAAAACCTTGAGGGTTTACAACCCCTTTAAGTGACAATTTCGTGACCGTGCGATGCTGTACCCAAATAAATGTCTGCCCTTTTTTCACACAAATAAAGCTTTCTTTTGGAGATTAAAAGCACCCTAGCTGCTGAAAAATTTGAGTTACGCTTACCGGTAACGTCTTTTCCAGTAGTCTTTCAGGACAGCCACTATGAGAGATAGACTCCTCCTCTTCCTCTGGAAACACTGCGCCAGCCCATAAATTCTTACTTCCCCTGTCAGACCTCAGTTTATATCGAGATTACCTCCGGCCAGCTGGGGAGACACAAGAACACATTAATAACATATTTATCAAATACCATTATCTTGCTGCGCTCTGGTCTTTTGTAAGACTCCCCCCAAATTTCGGGTGGGAACTAGGGCTGTCCTGAAAGACTACTGGAAAAGACGTTACCGGTAAGCGTAACCCTAATTTTCCCTAATCGTCTTTCAGGACAGCCACTATGAGAGGATAAACGAGCACTTACCAGTTAGGGTGGGACTACAGCTTGCAAAACCTTTCGCCCAAAGGTCTGCTCACCTGCCGACATCAGATCCACTCTGTAGTGTTTTACGAAAGTGGAATAGCTGGACCATGTTGCTGCTCTGCAAATCTGCTCTGGTGTTGCTCCCGCTCTTTCTGCCTGGGAGGCTGCCATAGCTCTAGTGGAGTGTGCTTTAATACCCACTGGGATTTCTGTCCCTGCAACTGAATAAGCCTGCTCGATGGCTACTCTGAGCCATCTAGCAATAGTGCGTCGGGACGCTTTACAACCTTTTCTGGCCCCGGAAAACAAAACAAATAAGGAATCTGACCTTCTGAATGTCTTGGTCAGTTCCAGATAGTGTAGGATACATCTCCTAACATCCAAATAATGAAATTTTAGTTCCTTCTCCCCGGAGGGATTGGGACAAAAAGAGGGCAAAACAATTTCCTGGCTTCTATGAAAGCTGGATGCCACTTTCTGCAAAAAGGCCGGATCGGTCTTTAAAACCATCCGGTCCGGAAAAATAACGCAAAAGGGAGCCCTGACTGATAAGGCCTCCATCTCACTGACCCTCCTGGCAGTTGTTACTGCTACCAGAAACACTGTCTTCAGAGTAAGCTCTCTCAGAAAACACTCCGTTAAAAGGCTCAAAGGGGGGTCCAGTTAAGCTCTGTAAAACTAAAGATAAATCCCATCTGGGAAAGGACAGACCCTGGACCGGTCTCTGTCTGGACAGGGCCCTAAAGAACCTGACTACCCATGGGTTGGCAGCCAAATGGTCTTCCAAATAAACACTGAGGGCTGATACTTGACCCCTGAGGGTACTAATGGATAAGCCTTTATCTGCCCCACATTGTAAAAATTCCAAAACTGCGGAGGACCTCCGTACTGGGAAAGAGCTCTCTGAAAATCCTTTAGATTTTAATAAACCTTCCTCAGTAGCCAGGCCGCTAACTTCCACTGGCGTACTCGTGGGCAGAGGACTGGCCCCTGAGAGAGGAGATCGTCCCGAGGGGGCAAGAGTAGGGGAGGTTCTACCGCCAACTGCTTTAGCATTGAGAACCATGCTCTTTTGGGCCAATGTGGAGCCACCAGAATCAGAGATGTGCTTTCCATTTGAAACTTTCTCAGAACTGCTGGCAACAACGCTGGAGGTGGGAAGGCATAGCAAGTTCTGAAGTGCCAATTCTGGTTCAAGGCGTCCACGCCTAAGGCTCCCTCTCCCCTTTTTAGGGAGAAAAAACAGGGGCTTTTTGCATTGTTTTTGGACACGAACAGGTCCACCTCTGGAGACCCCCATCTCTTTATTATGAGATTGAAGACCTCCTGGTTGAGAACCCAATCGCCCTCCCTCAGCCTCTTTCGGCTGAGAAAGTCTGCTACCACGTTTTTCTCTCCCCTCAGGAAAACTGCTGAGAGCGAAAGGGTGTAGGTTTCGGCCCAGGACAGATCTCTGTCGCTAAAGACAACAGGGCTCCGCTTCTCGTGCCACCCTGCTTGTTTAAATAGGCCACTACGGAAGAGTTGTCCGACCGCACCTGAATGTGGTGACCCCGGAGCTTTTTTGAAGAATCTGAGGGCTAGTCCCACTGCCCTTAATTCTTTCCAGTTGGACGATCGAGTCGCCTCGCCGTCCTCCCAAGTGCCCTGGGCTAGAAGGGAACCCAAATGTGCCCCCCAACCTTTTCCACTTGCATCTGTGGTCACTACCCGAGAAACCGGGATGAGCCACAGACGCCCCTGCAACAGATTCGTCATTTTCCTCCACCACCAGAGGGATCTCTTTACCTGGTGTGGAATATGTACTAGGGTGTCTAGAGCCTCCTGACTGTGGCCCCACACCCCTAGGATGAAGGTCTGTAGGGGACGAAAATGTAGCCCTGCCCACTGCACTGCTGGGAGGGTAGATGTAAGGAGACCCAATACTGACATCAGAACCCTTATGGAAACCAGCTGGTTGCTCTGAAGAGAGGCCACCGCTCTGTCCAGCTTTTGTACCTTTTCTCTTGGTAGAAAAACTCTCAACAGTGTTGAGTCCAACAGAAAACCTAGATAGGAGATCTGTTGTGAGGGGATCAGGCTGGACTTTTCCAAGTTCAGAAGCCACCCCAGGTCTGTAAGGACCCCTTTGGTTAGATCGAGATCCTTGACCAACTGTGTTGGGGATGCTGCAAATAAAAGCAGGTCGTCCAGGTAGGCTATTATACATATCCCCTGGAGCCGAAGAAAGGCCATGGCTTCTGCCAGGACCTTGGTAAAAATGCGGGGTGCAGAGGATGGCCTGAATGGCAGGGCCTGAAACTGAAAATGTACTGTTTCTCCCCCTAAATCTATGGCAAGGCGTAGAAACTTCTGCGAGGCCTCCGCTATAGGGATGTGTAAATACGCGTCCCTTAGGTCCAGAGATACCATGAAACAGTTGCGGGGCAGAAGAGCCTTTACTGAAAAGATCGACTCCATGCGGAATCTTTTGTATGTCACTGAAGCATTCAGGGGCTTTAAGTTCAGAATCAATCTGAACTTTCCTGAGGGTTTTTTCACTACGAAGATGTGAGAATAAAACCCCCTTCCCTCTTCTACTTTTGGGACCCTGAGAATAACATCCTGATTCTCCAATTCCCTCAGAGCTTCTAGCAAGCACGCACCTGGGTAGATGCGTGACAAGGAGCCTTTGAGGGGGAGGTCTTAAGAATTCCAAGAGGTACCCCCTTCTTATTACCCCTAAAATAAATTGATTGGGGGATATTGTCTCCCACTGTGGTAGAAAGGCCCCCAGTCTTCCTCCCACTGTAGCTGGAATGTCACTGGGTTTTACGGGGCTGGACAGGAGGGCGAAAAATCGCCCCTCCTCTGCCCCTGCCTTTTTGGGGCCAGGTTTTCTTTTTCCCCTCTGGTTTAGGGGTTTTCCTACGCCCTTGCGGACGAAACCCCTTTTTAGTTTGTACGGGGGTTTTCCGTTTAAGAGGAAAGGATTTTTTCCTGTCCGCTGTCCGGTCTAGAACAGTCTCTAGCCCTGGGCCAAAAAGGAGGTCCCCGTCAGGGGTATCCCACATAGTTTTATCTTGGAGGCATTATCCCCTGGCCATGTTTTTAACCAGAGGGCCCTTCTGGCTGAATTGGCTAGAGCCGCCGTTCTGCCTGACATGCGGACGGACTCAGCAGAGGCATCTGCTATGTAAGTGATCCCTCGCAGCATAGTAGGGAAGGATGACAGAATGGTTTCCTTATCTGTGCCTGCCTCAATATGTTGTTGGATCTGTGAGAGCCAGTGCTCTAAATTGCGAGCCACAACTGTAACTGCCATTTCAGGCTTTAGATAGCCGAGTCCCACGTTTTTTTAAGCAGAGAGTCAATCCTTTTGTCCATGACATCTGCCAAGGCCCCCATGTCTTCAAACGCCAAATCTGTGTGTCTGGAGACCTGGGAGAAAGCGGCATCCAATTTGGGATTTTTATTCCAAAGGCATGCCGGGTCCTCTGAAAATGGGAACCTTCTTTTGAGGGATCTAGATAAAAAGGGTTTTCTCTCCGGATCCTGCCACTCCTTTTTAACTGTTTCCATTAAAACTTCGTGCACTGGAAACACCCTTCTTTTTGGTTCCCCCAAACCTGAATACATTTGATCATGCAGGGTTAGGGGCTTTTTATCCGTCTGGATACCGAGGGTTGCATAAATTGCCTTTTAAGAGGTCCTCTACCTCATCAAGGGATAATTTATATCTGGAGGCTTTCCTGGACCCCCCGTCCTGGTCCTCCCCCTCTGAACCCTCCTGGGAATCGTAAGAGGAACTGTCTGGAAGTTCCCTACCTGTCCCTGAAGGGCCTGCAACCTCTGTCCTCCCTGTACTAGCAGGTTGGACTGGAGCAGAACTCTGTGCTAGAGGTGGGGTTGTATCCTGGGGAGATGGACCCGTGGGAAGCTGAAATTTTTCAAAAAGGGACCTAAAAGAAGAGAAGGTGGACGAGAGCTCTTTGACTGAAGCTGCTAGTCCTGACTCCTGTTCAGATTCCCTTTTCCTAATGAGGGAGTCAATACAGCCTTTGCACAACACTTTGGTCCAAGATTCCCCTAAAATGTCCCTACAGGAGGCACACTTCTTTTTAGAGCTATGCGTAGACCTAGTTTTTTCCGTAGCTTTATAAAAAAAAAAGGAAAAAAGAAAAAACAGAAAAAGACAAAGTCAATCCAAAGCTCGGGATACAACCCTGGGAGTGCACTAGACCCTTTTTTAAAAGAAGGAATCTGAGCCTCCCCTCCCCCCTGGCCACCCAGGGGGTCTGCCCCCCCATGATAGAACCATACATTGGGGTGGGGGGATCCTAGATAGAGAGTACCCCTCCCCAGGGTGCTCTTACCTTAGGAATGCTGGAGATAGAGTCTGTTGTTTGAGCCTCAGCTTCCGACATGACTGCAGGTGGCTGCTTACTACAGAGTTCCACGCTGCCTGTGCGCGTTCCGAACTCATCTCCAGCTTGTGCCCGGCCCTCCTATCAGCTCCACGACCCGGAACCGGAAGTCGATCGTATTCGAGGTCAAGCCTTCGTTTCCGCCGGATACGACGTCGCCCGTCGTTCGGCCCGCTCGGTTCAAAGAAAAAAAGGGGCGGACTGTACCCTTGTACAGGGAAATCTTTCGAACGGCTTGCCAGCTGCGTTCCTGTAGACGCGATAGGAGTCCCCCACAACCTGAAGCTGCGCTCGACTCGGAAGGGGTGGCAGTACCTGGTGAGGTAAGTAAACCGTTCGACCCGCCCGACATGCGGACGATGGTTTCGAACGGTTTGAACCCAGCTTTCTCCAAATGAAGCCCCTGCTTCTTTCAACCGGGTTCTTTAACGAAAAAATGGCCACAGCCTCCCCGACTGATCGGCCTGGTTCCTTGCACAGTGTCTCCCCGCTGGAGGAAACACTAATAACTGAGGTCCGGCAGGGGAAGTAAGAATTTATGGGCTGGCGCAGTGTTTCCAGAGGAAGAGGAGGAGTCTATCTCTCATAGTGGCTGTCCTGAAAGACGATTAGGGAAAGTGTTGCTTAAACAGCACTAAAGTGCCACTAAAATGAGCGGTGCTTTAAGACCCATTATGAAAGGGGTCTTATTGAGAGTTTGCTAGAAATAAGCCAGCAGCAGGACAGATTTGCTTTAGTGGAAAAAAAAGAAAAGACAGCCACAGGGAACTACTGGCCAATTTCTCTCTGCTGGTCACAGCAGGCCTAATACAATTTGATGAAGAGGCCTGTGTCATTGCTAAAACTACCTGAAATTATGTTAGGCCCAGCTTTCAGTTTTGGAAAACAACAAACTTTTTCTTTAACTTTCCCTTTTTTTTGCATCTGACCTTGCATTCTTATCATCTCATTACGCTTTCCAGTCTTCTCAAGGCACGAGAAGTCATTATTGAACAACAGCATTTGAAATACACAAAAGTAGATTCATGCAATTTAAAAAAAAAAAGATAACGTTATATCTGTAAATCTAATAATTCGCTGGTGCTTTGCAATGACGCCTATGGGATCGCAGGCAGGAATGCCCAGACATAAATGAAAACTCAAACAAAAAAGACTAGTTTAAACACAATATTTTATTGGAGGGCACGGCATATATTATTGGTTTATAAACGTAATCATTAAGTACTAAATTACCATACGTATTTTATTCAGCATAAAAATAACTCAATACACCAAAATGTACGATAATACAGCTCAGCCACTACGACTCAAGCTGCAAAAACAATCTGTCTTCAATATTATTTCACAAAACTGTCCCCTCTTACTTTGAAACGAAAAGGGACCCTACCATATAATATAGCCGCAACAAGGGTAGGGAGAGTGGGAAGTTCCGTTGTTGATCCTCTTCATGTGACTGGCCCAAACTCCCTGGGCTAGACCTTTATATAGGGACCCCCCAGGAATTCTAGAATGTTCCAGGGAATCATCTGACCTCCTCTGACCTATTCTAACAAGGGGCTCCCAGATTCTAGAAGTGTCCTAGGTCAGCTGACCTTTAAAAACCAATCCCGGGCTTTCCCGCCGTTTTCTCACAGCGGGGAGCCTGGAAAATTCTTCTACCCCGAACCCATAAAGGAAAAGGGGGGCCTTAAGACAGGCTTACCCCCTTTTCCTCATATTCTGTATAATAACGTATAATGATAACTGAGAGTATACAAAATACTCAGGAAGAGAATTTCGTGTTAGCATAGATTTTGTGAGTTTTGAATTGACAGTCGTTTTTGTATTTAGACACTTTATCCATTGAGCAATGTGAGTGATTCATATTCTTACATGTTTGTGTCAAGAATTCTGAGAAATAATGCAGAACACCTCCTGTACACTTCACCAAAACTATTCTAGCCTAACCTGATACATGGGTTAGGGTGGGAGTGTCAGGAATGTGCAGTGTCCTCAAACAGATACAAGTAGTGTGGTTTATTTTTATATCCTAAATAGGGATGAGCCGAACACCCCCCGGTTCGGTTCGCACCAGAACTTTCGAACGGACCCCAAATTCGAATGAACTTTAGAACCCCATTGACATCTATGGGACTCGAACGTTCGAAATTAAAAGTGCTAATTTTAACGGCTAATATGCAAGATACTGTCCTAAAAAGGGTTTGGGGACCTGGCTCTTGCCCCAGGGGACATGGGTCAATGCCTAAAATGTTTTTAAAAATGGCCGTTTTGGCGGGAGCACTGATTTTAATGATGATTAAAGTGAAAAAAAAATAATGAAATATTCCTTTAAATATGGTGCCTGGGGGGTGTCTGTAGTATGCCTGTGAAGTGCCACGTGTTTCCCGTGTTTAGAACAGTCCCTGCACAAAATGACATTAAACAGAAATAACATCATTGAAAACTGCCTGCGGTTTTAATGTTATATCTGGTTCCTGCAATATGGTTGAAAACCATTGAGAAAAATGGCATGGGTAGCCCTCCCTGCCCATTACCAGCCCCTTTGGGTCTTGTACGCATATCAAGGGGAACCCTGTACCCATATTAAAAAAAGGAAATGCGTGTGGCCCCCAGGCCCTATATACTCAGAACAGCAGTATACAGGCGGTGCAAACAAGACATGGACTGTGTAGGTTTGTTGTGTTAAGTTGAATCTGTTTGTAATTTTCAACTGGTACATTTTTAAAGTGTAGCTCCAGTCAAAAAAACTATTTTTAAGCTTTTTGGAAAACATAGGGAAGGGTTATCACCCCTGTAAAATTTGTTTTGTCGTCCATCTTTTTTCATCTCACTTGCTGTTGTCTCCTTCCGTTTGCAAGTAGGAGATGTTTGTAAGTTGGATGTTTGAAAGTAGGGGCCTGCCCTATATGCTCTGCAGAAATGGCAGAACAAGGTGTTGGTTTTGCCACAACATTGTAAGCCCTCAAAGTGACTCTTGGTGGGCACTGGAGCGCCCTGCTGTGAACGATTATATCAAGAATTGTAATTACATGCCATTGTTGAACAGTGGTAAAAAAATTGATCTTTGGTGGTTGTGGTGCTGGTGCCACAACACTATAAGTCCTCACAGTTACTCTGGGTGGGCACAGGAACGGGCCCTCCTGTGAAATATTATATCAAGAATTGTAATTACATGTCCCTGTTAAACAGGGGCAGAAAAATTGGGCCTTAGGCAGTGGTGCTGGTGCCACTACACTGCAACCTCTCCCATATACTCTAGTTTTATTGCAGGAATTAGCCCTGCTGCAAAGCATTGCATCAAAAATTGTACTTAAACGCCCCTGTTAAACAGGGGCAGACAAATTGGGCCTTAGGCACTGGTGCTGGTGCCACCACACTGCAACCTCTCCCATATCTTAGGGGCAGCACAGTGGTGTAGTGGTTAGCACTCTCACCTAACAGCAAGAACGTTGATGGTTCAAATCCCAACCACGACACTACCTGCCTGGAGTTTGCATGTTCTCCCTGTGCCTGCGAGGGTTTCCTCCGGGTACTCCGGTTTCCTCCCACAATCCAAAGACATGCAGGTAGGTTAATTGGCTTCTATCCAAAATTGGCCCTAGTATATGAATGGGGACCTTGGATTGTGGGCGTGCAATGTACAGGGATAAGGACAATTGTAGACACTCACTCAGGTTGAACTGGATGGACTGGTGTCTTTATTCAACCTAACTAACTATGAAACTATATACTCTAGTTTTATTGCAGGAATTAGCCCTGCTGCAAAGCATTGCATCAAAAATTGTACTTAAATGCCCCTGTTAAACAGGGGCAGAAAAATTGGGCTAATGGCATCACCCAGAACCAGAAATGTTCTTCCAACATATCAGCGGAGGAGGAAGAGGATAGACAATCAACATAACAGGACAGTCACTCAGCATCAGCATAGGCAGTCTTGAAGGGATGTGATATTTCAAAAAAAATTATTCGGTTACATCAGCTTCAGGTGCTTGCTAGCTGTGGGTGATCCAAGCCTGATTCATCTTGATGAAGGTCAGTCGATCAACTGATTCGGTGGACAGGCACACCCTGTGATCGGTAACAAAGCCACCAGCAGCACTGAAGGCGCGTTCTGAAAGAACGCCGGATGCAGGACAGGCCAGTAGCTCAATTGCATACTGTGCAAGCTCTGGCCAGTGATCCATCCTCAAAACCCAGTAAGCCAGAGGATTTTTGGTGGGAAAGGTGTCCAAGTCTGACCTTGCCCCTAGGTATTCCTGCACCATGTAAATCAGACGCTGGCGATGGTTGCTGGAACCAATCATACCTTGGGGCTGCGGACTAAAAAATTGTCTGAAAGCATCAGTCAGACGGCCACCTTCTCCACCGCTCCTTCTGACCGATGCCTCAGCAACACGTTGTCCAGGACCAGGAGTTTGTAACCTCCCAGTCTCTGGGAACGCGTTGCACAGACCTTTCTGCAAGGCCTCCCGGAGATGTCTCATCCTCTGCTCCCTCTGCGATGGCAAGATAAGGTCGGCAACCTTACCCTTGTACCGTGGTTTAAGGAGAGTGGCCAGCCAGTAATGGTCCCTCTCCTTGATCCGAAGAATACGAGGATCCTTCCGCAGGCTTTGCAGGATCAGGGAGGCCATGCAGCGTAGGTTAGCTGAGGCATTCGGTCCGGAGTCCTCTGGGTCACTAAGGGCAACATGATCCGCAGCTACCGCCTCCCAGCCACGTACAAGTCCACGTGTTTCTTGGGACTGTAAATCATCCCTACAAGACTGCTGCTGATGCTGAGTGCCAGCCTCCACCTCCATGCTGACACAATCATCCTCATCCTCCTCTTCCTCCTCCTCATCCTCTTCCTGTGTGATGGGTGGCACAGCAGGAACACTGTCTGGATAAAGGGGGCCTTGAGAGGCAAGGAAGTCCTCCTCTTCCTGCATCTGTTCTGCCTCAAGTGCCCTGTCCATTATTCCACGCAGTGTATGCTCCAAGAGGTGGACAAGAGGTACAGTGTCACTGATGCATGCACTGTCACTGCTCACCATCCTTGTGGCCTCCTCAAACGGTGACAGGACAGTACATGCATCCCTGCTCATGCACCACTGGCGTGGTGAGAAAAAACAGAGCTCCCCTGACCCTGTCCTGGTGCCGTAGTCGCACAAGTACTCATTGATGGCCCTCTGCTGCGTGTGCAGCCGCTGCAGCATGGCCAACGTTGAGTTCCACCTGGTGGGCATGTCACATATAAGGCGGTTCTTGGGCAGGTTCAACTCCTTTTGGAGCTCAGCCAGCCGAACACAGGCATTAAATGATCGTCGGAAATGCACACAGACTTTCCTGGCCTGCTTCAGTATATCCTGTAAGCTGGGATACCTGCCCAAGAACCGCTGCACCACCAGGTTAAGGACGTGAGCTACACAGGGCACATGGGTCAGTTGTCCCTGTCGGAGGGCGGAGAGGAGGTTGGTGCCATTGTCACAAACCACCATTCCTGGCTTAAGCTGGCGTGGCATCAACCACCTCTCGGCCTGCCCCTGCAGAGCTGACAAAACATCTGCCCCAGTGTGGCTCCTGTCCCCCAAACAAACCAGCGCAAGCACGGCATGTCATCGTTTTGCCTGCATACTTGCGTAGCCCCTGGAACGCCTACGGAGCACCGCTGGTTCTGAGGACAGAGCACTGGAAGAGGCCATGGAGGAAGAAGAAGAGAAGGGGGTGGAGGAGAGAGGTGTGTCACAACCAATAGTAGCATTTTGGAGGCGTGGTGGCGGAACAACCTCCAACACTACTGCACCTTGTCCTGCATCCTTCCCAGCTGCCAGAAGAGTGACCCAATGGGCCGTGAAAGATAGGCAACATCCCTGTCCATGCCTGCTGGACCATGAGTCAGCGGTAATATGCACCTTACCGCTGACCGCCCTGTCCAGCGAGGCAAGGACATTGCCTTCCACATGCCGGTAGAGAGCCGGAATCGCCTTCCGTGAGAAAAAGTGGCGTTTGAGGACCTGCCACTGAGGAACCGCACATTGTACAAACTCACGGAAGGGGGCCGAGTCTACCAACTGAAAAGGCAGCAGTTGAAGTGCTAGCAATTTAGCCAAGCTAGCATTCAACCGCTGGGCATGTGGATGGCTGGGAGTGAACTTCTTTCGCAGGTCCAGCAGCTGGGGCAGGGACATTTGCCTGCTATATTCGGACGTGGGTGTACCACTAGCAGAGTTCCCGGAAGCACTTGGCTGTGACACACCTAATTCTACACCTTCATTCCTCTCAGAGCAGGTTTCAGAGAGGACTGAAGGTCTAGTGGGGTTGGAGATGCCAGCTGATGAGGAGCAAGGAGAGGTCCGCTTTGTTCTTTGGTGTGGGTCTTTGAGGTACGCTTGCCAACGAGCTACATGGCAGGTCAACATATGTCTGGTCAAGCATGTGGTGCCCAAGCGGCTGATGTTTTGGGCACGCGAGATACGCTTGAGACATATGTTGCAAATAGCAGCGGTGCGATCTGATGCACTCGTCTCAAAAAAGGCCCACACCAAAGAACTTTTAGAATAACGCGCAGAGGCAGCGCCCTGCACAGGCGGAGCTCTGCGGTGTGATTCAGTCGGTGTGCTGCCCCTAAGCTGCATCCTGCCTCGTTGGACATGTGCCTCCTCCTCCTCTCTCCTACCAGGCACCCACATGGAGTCAGTGCCCTCATCATCCCCTCCCTCTTCATCGCTGTAGCAAACCTGGCAGTATGCTGCAGCTTGTGGAACATGACTGCCAGATTGCTGTCCTTCTTGAGCATCCCCTCTCTCTGCGCTCACGCTACTGCCTTCCTCTAGCTGAGTGTCATCATCAGAGCCCACAAAACACTGGGCATTCTCCTGGAGCATGTACCCAACACTGTGCTCAAAGAGTTCAGGAGACTCCTCAGGAGGACGTGGTGGGTCTAGGGAAGGAGTCACTGATGATGACATTGAGAGGAGGGAAGACGATGCGTTGGCAGCTGCTTTTCTAGTACCCTGAGACTGGGTGAGAGAGGATGAGGAGGATGAAGAGGGCTTGGTCATCCACTCTACCAAGTCGTTGGCATGTTGCGGTTCAACATGTCCAGCTGCCGAAAAGAAGGACAAGCGTGTCCCATGGCCACGTGCTGATGACAATGCACCGCGTCCACGACCAGCACTGTTGTCTCTAGACACAGAGCCTGCTTGCCCTCTTATCGGCTCGCGCCTGTCTGCCTCTCCTTGCTGGCCTTCCAGACATGGTAATGGCCTGAAGGGAGTTGGGTAAAACAGCAGTGTAATTGAGTCACACAACACCCACTAAGCCCTGCAGATGGCTCTATTAGAGAACAGCAATAAAGGGTAGATACAGGTGTATATTGTGCTGGAGGCACAAAAAACCCACTTACTCCTGCAGATGCCTTTTTTATAGAACACCAGAGATAAAGGGGTATATACAGATGTATACTGTGCTGTGCTGGAGGCACACACAACTTCCAATAACTCCTGCAGATGGCAAGTGGGCTCAAATAGAGAACAGCTATGTAGGTGGATATAGCGGGGTGTACTGGGTACAGAGCATGCAGACAGCACGCACAAGCTCCTAACACTACTGACTGCAAGCTCTATTATAAAAGATAGATCACTAGCTATGTAGGTGAGGTGAATATAGCTGTGTATACTGCGGTCAGGGCACACAGACAACAACCACTACACAACAGCAAGATCGAAAATCGGCCGAAAACGATTGGTGTGTACTGTGTTGAAGGTACACAGAACACCCACTAACTGCTTCAGACGCCAACACACTACACTAGGCCGCCGCGCTGGCGGCCTTATATAGTGTGGGGCGTGTACTACACAGCCTGAGCTATGATTGGCCACAGGCATCCTGCCTGTGGCCAATCATGGCTCTCCTCGCTGCTGGCGCTGTGATTGGCCAAGCATGCGGGGTCACAGTGCATGCTTGGCCAATCATGAGCCAGCAATGTACTGCAATGACGCAGTGCATTGTGGGCCGTGAGCGCCACACGAATTTGGCGCGAACGGCCCATAACGTTCGGAATTCGAACGGGCGAACAGCCGATGTTCGAGTCGAACGTATGTATGTTCGACTCGAACGCGAAGCTCATCCCTAATCCAAAACACACACACACCCATTATCACTAGGAATTACAGATCCTTGCATTTAAACAATAATTTTAATAGATTTCTCAGTTTTGCTGTTTTAACCACTTGCTTACTGGGCACTTAAACCCCCTTCCTGGCCAGACCAATTTTCAGCTTTCAGCGCTGATGCACTTTGAATGACAATTGCGCGGTCATACAACACTGTACCCAAATGAAATTTTTAGCATTTTTTTCCCACAAATAGAGCTTTCTTTTGGTGGTATTTAATTACAACTGGGAGTTTTATTTTTTGCTAAACAAACAAAAAAAGATGCAAAATAAAAAAAATAAAAAAAAATCATGTTTAATAGTTTGTTATAAAATTTTGCAAACAGGTCATTTTTCTCCTTCATTGAAGTGCGCCACTGATAGGCATAGTTAAGGCGGCACTCATAGGCACAGATAAGGTGGCACCGATAGGCACAGATAAGGCAGTACTGATGGGCACAGATAAGGTGGCACTGATGGGCAAAGATGAGCACAGATAAGATGGCATGGATGGGTGGCACGGATGGGTGGCACTAAGGGGCACTGATAGGTACCACTGATAGATGGGACTGATGGGCACTGATAGGTGGCACTGATAGGGGGCACTGCTGGGCACTGATGGGCACGGATATGTGGCACTGGGGTGCAGCACCGTTGTTGAGGCAGATTGTGGGTGGCACTGTGGGCACTGATGGGTGGCACTGTGGGCACTGCTGGGTGGCACTTATTTATTCCTGAGGGGGGCAGGTGGGCACTGGTAAGCTGGCCGTGATCGGGACTGATGTCCCGATCATGGCCGGCGGTGATCGGCTCTTTTTTTTTCTCCTCGCGCTGTCAGCACGAGGAGGAATAGCCGATTACCGGCTCCGTTGTATCACATGATCAGCTGTCATTGGCTGACAGCTGATCACGTGGTAAGGGGGCGGGATCGACCCCTTGCTCGGATCTGTGATCAGGCGAATCTCATAGACTCGCCGATCACAGAGCGCGCGCCCCTCAGGGGGTGCGCAGGCCGCTCGTGCACGGGACGTCAATAGACGTTGTCCCGGCAAAGGAGGTCCGTGCTGTAGCCGTCATTTGGCTATAGCGCGGATCTCTAGTGGTTAAGGGACAACTTCATTTTGGTAAAATAAATCTCTAAGTTGCCAGGAAAAATTTCAACTGGGTAAGACATCTGTAGCTTCTAAAGTTGGTAAAAGAATCTCCTGTACGTTGTTGTAGGAACATGGTTGTAGCAGCTGAAGCCTTAAGCGGGAGTAAATAGAGATGGACGAACGTCCGACGGGACGAACGTGGCAAAAGTTCGCGAACCGCAAACTTTGCGGTGGGCCCCATTGACTTCAATGGCAGGCGAACTTTAAAAACCTACAGGTCATATTTTCAGCCACAAAATACTTACTAGCTGTGCACACACAGTCCCACCACATGGCCACTGACATAACACATGTATGAAGTGAATCTGGGATCGACAAGTACAAGCATTCTTTTTTTTATCTGTGAAATTTTGACAATTCAGGACTCAGGAGCGCATGAAGGCAATGGAGGAGAGGAAAGGTCAGGGTATGCTATGAAGAGGGTGCAGGAGATGATCACCAGCACCGTGATATAGAGCACCGACACCAGCACCGTGATAGAGTGCACCGACACCAGCACCGTGATAGAGTGCACCGACACCAGCACCGTGATAGAGTGCACCGACACCAGCACCGTGATAGAGTGCACTGACAGCAGCACTGATACCAGCAACTCGTTGCTGGGCCCCAAACATATGACACCTCTCAACCTCTTCAAACAGGAGGGTACGGGCATATAGTACGGTGTGCTTTTTTTGTACAAGGAAGTGAGCCAAATGTAGAAAAAAGGTCTGTGTGCTCGATGATATAAATTGTTTATAGCGATATACATGGTCTACTGGTCACATGTGTGATGCAGCATTTCTCGAAGCAAGGCCTGGAAGTGCTCCATTCTGACAACCCTCTGTGACGGCGGTAACATTTCCGCCATTTTGTGTTTGTACCGGGGGTCTAAGTACATTGCCACCCAGTACTGGTCCTTGACCCTTATGTTTTTTATACGGGGGTCCCTATTAAAACACTGGAGCATGAAGGCCCCCCATTTGCACTAAACTGGAAGCGGTGTGGTGGCCTGGCTCCTGCTCATCATCCAGGATAATGTCATCCTCCTCGTTCTCCTCTCCCCATACACGCACAACAACAGGGATCCCAGAAAGGTTTAAAGCATGCTCTTCTTGCTCCTCCTCATCCGCCCCGGCATCATCCTCCTCTGACTCCTCTTCAGACTAGACTCCTGTTGTTAACTTGTCTCAGATAGAGTAGCCCCCCCCCCCCGGGAATTCATCCAGCATTGCGACTTCCTCATCTTCCCGCTCCTACTCCTCCACGGCTTGATCAATGACAAAACGCAATGCACGCTCCATAAAGAAGGCATAAGGTACCATGTCACTGATGGCGCCATGGCTGCGACTGACCAGTTTGGTGATCTCATCAAATGGCCGCAGATATCTGCATGCGTGCGCATGAGCAGCCACTGGCACAGTGAAAAAAATCCCCAGCTCCCCAGAACCTGTTCTGCCACAGAGTTCACACAGGTAGACGTTAACTGCACGTTTCTGCTGGAGCAGCCCATCAAGCATATAGAAGGTTGAGTTCCATTGTGTCGGGCAATTGCAAATAAGATGTCTGACCAGCAGATTGCGTCGCCGTTGAATGTCAGCAAGGCGAGCCATGGCCGTGTAAGATCTTCTGAAATAGGCCGAGATTTTCCTTGCCTGCCGCAAGATGTCCTGGACCCCAGGGTATTTGACAACAAATTGCTGCATGACCAAGTTTAAGACGTGTGCCATGCATGGCACGTGCGTAATTTTGCCCTGTTTCAATGCGCTAAGCAGATTGGCACCATTGTCACACACCACTTTACCAACTGTCAAATTGAGCGGTGTTAGCCACTGATCTGCCTGTGAATGCAAAGCTGAAAAGAGTGCAGGGCCAGTGGGGCTTTTGGCTTCCAGGCACAACAGACGCAGCACAGCATGGCAACATCTCACCTGGCATGTCGAATAGGTTCTGGGGGGCTTGGGTGGCGCAGCGGAAGAGATGCTAGCAGCGGAAAAGGAGGAGTCAGCCGAGGAGGAGAGGGAGGAGGATGGAGTAGGAGGAGGAGAAGAAGAGGCAGGCCTGCATGCAATTCGTGGCGGTAAAACCAAATCTACGCGGGTGCCACAGGTTACATGCTTGACGGCCGTCAGAAGGTTCACCCAGTGGGCAGTAAAAGTGATATACCTTCCCTGCCCGTGTTTGCTAGACCACGTGTCTGTGGTCAGATGTATCTTGGCACCGACATTGTGTGCCAAAGATACATTCACTTGCCGCTGAACATGGCCATATAGCTCTGGGATGCCCTTCTGTGAGAAATACTTCCTTCCTGGGACCTTCCATTGTGGTGTTCCAATGGCCACAAATTTTCGAAAGGCCTCTGAGTCCACCAGTTTATATGGCAGTAGTTGGCAGGCTATCAGTTCTGACAAGCCAGCCATCAACCGTTGGGCAAGAGGGTTATCTGGCGTCATTTTTTTACGCTCGAACATTTGGCCCACGGAAGCCTGCCTTTTTGCAGAAAAATCTGAGGATGGCGTGATGGAAGGTGGAGTGGAGGACAATTGTGAGGAGAGAGGAGAAGGAGAAGTAGAAGACGAAGCTGGACGGTGAGAGCCTGGAGTGTGGCTTTGTGTTTTTCCGTTGCTCCCACTGGGCTCGGTGATGGCTGCTCATGTGCCTTCTTAAGGCGGTCATCCCTACGTGAGTGTTGGGCTTACCGCGACTTATGCATTGACTGCAAAGATTGCAGATGGCAACACTATTGTCAGCAGCGGACACGTTAAAAAAAGCCCACATTGCAGAGCCATGTGCCAGCGTCCAGGGGGCGCCAGATGTGACCGTACATGGCCTCGCTCCTGATACATTTGCAGTCTGCTTTGTCCCTCCTGTGCAATCTAAGTTCTTTATGCTTCTCCTCCCTATCTGCTGGTCCATGTCTCCCTCTGAACTCCCCTCCTCTTCCTCTCTTGTGGGCACCCACGTGACATCACTAGACACGTCATCCTCGACATCACCTTCCCGACCGCTATAATTAGAGATCTCGGAATAGGCAGCAACAGCGGGGACCAACCTCCTCCTTGGGCTGATCTGGGTACTGACGTCAGACTCCTGAATGGCGGTTGTTCCTACCTCCTCTCCCTGATCCAATGGCAAGAGTGGCTGCGCATCAGAAATGTCTTGATATGGATCGGAAAATAATTCCCGTGACTCAAGCGGAAGGTATATGGTGGTGGTGTTGGTGGTAGTGTCTTTGGGGGTGCACATAGAGTGAAGAAGAGGGTGCAGATCAAGAGGATGAGGAGGGTGCAGAAGAGTAAGGCTGAGTGAGCCACTCAACCAAGTCTGGTGCGTCCTTTGACGTAATCACACACACCTTCTGCAATTTGCCACTTTGGCTCAAGCCTATTGCTACTGCCCTACTCCTACCACCCCTGCGGAAGGGCCTGCCTCTTCCTCTGTATGTCATTTTTTAAATGACCCTGTGACAAAAGTCTCTAGAGAAGTGCAGTATGTATGTAGAAGAAGGTATATAACGCCCCGCTTCAATCTGTCGTTTTTGGGGGCCACTGGTCTATCACACCAGTTATAATACTTTTTTTTTTATTGCGTTTGTCACTCTTTGTAGTATCGCTGCAGAACCGCTCAGCAGTCACAATGCTGCACAGTGGAAATGCACTATACTATGCTTTCTATATGTGCAAGTATTTTATACGTGTATTGCACACCTATATACTGCACACCAAATAGTACACCTATACCAGTCCTTAAAAGGACCTTTGTGGACCTAGCTAGTGATTTACAGACTACCCCTCAGTCCCTACACTGATAAAAGACTGCTGCAGAATAGGGCAGCATTCAGCAGCAGTGCACCACAGCCCTATATATTGTACACCTATACCAGTCCTTACAAGGACCTTTGTGGACCTAGTAGCTAGTGATTTGCAGACTGTCCCTCAGTCCCTACACTGATAAAGGACTGCTGTAGAATAGGGCAGTAATCTGCAGCACAGCCCTGCACCAGCACCCTATATATTGTACACCTATACCAGTCCTTAAAAGGACCTTTGTAGACCTATAGCTAGTGATTTGCAGACTGTCCCTCAGTCTCTACACTGATAAAGGACTGCTGCAGAATAGGGCAGCTGTTAAGTATAATATTCTTTCTATATTTGGAAGAGAGTATATTATATGTGTACAACCCTATATACTGTACACCTATACCAGTCCTTAAAAGGACCTTTGTGGACCTAATAGAAATAGCTAGTGATTAAACTGACTGTCCCTGCTCCACACAGCGTCCTGTCCCTACACTGACAAAAGACAGCTGCAGAATCAGTCAGCAGTGCACTCAGCAATCACCAGCACAGCAGTGCACCAGAACCCTATATACTGTACACCTATACCAGTCCTTAAAAGGACCTTTGTGGACCTAATAGTAATAGCTAGCTAGTGATTAAACTGACTGTCCCTGCTGCACACAGCGTCCTGTCCCTACACTGACAAAAGATAGGCTGCTGCAATCACCAGCACAGCAGTGCACTGAACCCTATATACTGTACTACACCTATACCAGTCCTTAAAAGGAATTTTGTGGACCTAATAGCTAGCGAATTGTGTCACTACAGTCTCTCCCTGCTCCACACAGCATCCTGTCCCTAAACTGACATAAGACAGAATGTAAAATGTCCGCCAGATCAGGTCTATTTATAAGGTAGAGGGAATGTCCAATTGTCCATGTGCTGAAATGTCTCAATTGCCTGTCCTGTACCCCGTGATGGATGTGTCATCATGGGTCAAAGTTCTTTCACACTGTAAACACATACGTCCACCGAGCGAACAGCGGCAATAGTCCGCCGATCGGGCGAATCGCGAACACGCACAATTTGCTGTGAACCGGCCACCAGGCGAACAGTTCTGCCATCCCTAGGAGTAAATCCGCTGACTTTTTTTTTTTAATACCTGCAAGGGAAAAGGCATAATGAGCTAGTATGCACCGCATACACCGTATGCACCGCATACTAGCTCATTATGAAATACTTACCTTAAACCGAGGCCTCAACATCTCAATCGATCCACACCGAGGGAGCTGACATGTTCCCTCGGCGTGTCTTCCGGGATATCGCGGCTCTGGCGCTGTGAGTGGCCGGAGCAGCGATGTCGTCACTCCTGTGCGTGCGCGCGGGAGATATCTTTCCGGCAAGGTCCGGCGTCTGCGGGGCTTTCAGCCGAAAATTCCCTATGCGCATGCGCCGCTGCAGTCAGCGGCTCATTGCGAGGGGAATATCTCCTAAACAATACAGGTTTAGGAGATTTTTTTTTTACCTACAGGTAAACCTTATTATAGGCTTACCTGTAGGTAAAAGTAAAAAAAAAAAAAAAACACTATACAACTGCTTCAACAGAAACTCTGCTCCTCTAATAGCACTAACATTAATGCAATGTGTACATTGAAGGGGGGCTTTGTATATATATATTCTTTATTTATTATAGTCTATGTATCGCTACTGTCGTGAGGGCCACTGGGAGAATCTGCAGCCCACTGGTTGCCATGACTCTGCAAGTCCTCCGACACCTCTGACATCCTGGGTATAGCCATTTTTACCAACTATCACCAAAAATAATGAACTTACACAATGCAGGTGAAACAATTTCGATTTTTTTACTGAGGCAAAAGTGGCACATAGAAAAGCATAACAATAAGACTATACGTCATAAAGGTGTCAGAGAAATTATACTTTTTATGTCATCTATGAAAAACATTTGATATTGATATTAATATAGTTTTATTTGGTATAGCTTAGTTATAACAAAATGCTTAGACTTGCATAATTTGGAAACTCATGATGTTTGCAAAAGGCTTAGGGAGTTTCTAGTCAGTATCCTGTATAACAATTGTGAATGTGAAAGTCTGTAACGGACATTTCCACCTTTCCTGCCATTGTTCAGAATAAAGTTGAAAATACATATGACTGGACATTTCTGTAACAGGAAAGGGGGGTGTCCGAGGCATATAAAAGAAGAGCAGGCTACAATGTTAAACCAGAAATGACGGATGCCTACTTGAACATGTAATGCAACTAATTTCTCTTGCATATGCAAATGTTATCTTGCCTCAAGGACCATCTTAGACGGTAATTTATTTCCGTAACAAAAGGTAACTTGTTAGAAATAATACATCACTAGTATGCAATGTGATTGTGCAATCTAAAGACTTCTACTTAGTAATACAAAATAAATGTAAAGAAACAGTGCAAAGGCAATCCCTTTAGATCCTTGAGGCCTATGTGAACAGGCAGTAGAGAAGCAGGGGACTGGCACTTAATAGAACTATGTCAGACCACTCCCCTCTATCTCCTCAGTCCACAGGCGCTTAACAGCAACTACTGACAAACATTCAGCAAACTGTTGTTTCTTGATCATACATCACGGGACACAGGAGCTCATTACATAGTGGGTTATATAGTCACCTCTGGTGATTGGACACTGGTTAACCCCAATTAAGGAGCATTCCTCCCCTATATAACCCCTCCCATATGGGAGGCACCTCAGTTTTTTCGCCAGTGTCTATGGTGGTTGGTCACGTAAAACATGTGCTATGAAGAAAGCTCTGTGCAGGTCCCTGTGGGGGCCTAAGGGCTACAACAAACCGGATCCATATCTCGGGCCGATATTTGACTCCCAAGATGGTATGGTACCCGGGCCTCGTCATCCGAAGAAACAAGGTTTGGCCTGTAAGTCCTCTGGAAGACTGGGCTCTGGGAAAACCAGACTTGGTGTACTGTTTACACAGAGCGCACAAAGTTTCTGGCAGAGTCTTTTACAAGGTCCAGGTAGTAGGCTCTTCTGAGAAAGAGCCCCAGATAAACCTGAAGGTTGGCTAACACTGCCCGCCGTGATGGGTGAAGACTGGAATCTGTCCGTTTCAGCAATTCCTGCGGCGAGGACAGGTAAGGGAAGTTAATCCTATTTATGGCCGAAGCCCTATGGCCGATACGTATCTGAACAATACTAGTTTATCATAAGATACCCTATAGGAAATGGACCTGAAAGTGTGCTCTGGTCTAATGGACGGTATACCAAAATAAGGGGGCATACCCAATGATTAGAAATGAATGAGTTTGAAGAGAAATGTTTTGAGAAATGCCCTAAAAAGGGGATGGGAGGGTGGGTATTGCGCACAGGAAACCGACAAAGACCACAGGCGAGTGGGCTGGTTAAATACCCCCCGGGCTCCTCCCATAAATTCAGGCCACCATACTGGCCTTCTTACTTATGGCCGAAGCCCTATGGCTGATACGTATCTGAACAATACTAGTTTATCATAAGATACCCTATATGAAATGGACCTGAAAGTGTGCCCTGGTCTAATGGACGGTATACCAAAATAAGGGGGCAAAAACACTTAGGTAGGGGTAAGAGAGTTTTATTGTTTTCAGCTTTATCTTTATTGAGCCAGTTGGGTGAATGCCCGAGACATTTCTACCTGTGGGTTAGGGATGTATCGAGCGAAGCAGGCCGATTTCCACCTGCCCAATCTTTTGATGACGTGGTCTGGGACCCCGTGCCGGGATGCAGATGAAGCTGCTCCGATGCGGAAGGAATGGCCGGAGTACTCACTGGGATTGAGGAGCAAATTGCGGAGGAGAAACCTTACATGCTTAATGAACTGGCGGTTCGTTAATGGTTTGACCGGGAAGGGCAACAGAGGACTAGAGTCCGGGAGCTCGGGTAGTAGAGAGAGTAACTGCGAAAGTACAGCGACCGGGCACCAGGCGTTGTTGGTTTTGTAGAGGTGGATATCTACGCCGGTGCCTGCCTGCTGAGTCTTAGTTACCGAGAGGTGGAGAATGAAGTGGTCCTGGTGACGGATCAGATGACGTCTGCGAAGGACTGGACTGTGTGTGCTGTTATGGGTGAACTCGCTGGGCCGTAGAAAGCCATAGTAGGCTAGATAAAATGGCCGCCTGTATGACCAGACTGGGGAGAACACCGAAGGGGTAGCTGATAAGCATGGTGGACATGTCCCTGAAGATGGAACTGGTGATGGGGAGCCGTTTGACCTTGTCTGGTGGTTGCTGTTTCTGAATGCCGCGCAGGACGGCTCGGATAGCGTGAGACGAGAAGATGGATGGTTTGGTAGGATCCTGTAATGAGAGGTAATGCTGTATGCCAGCTAAGTATAACCGGATGGTGTTGAAGGACAAGGCCAGTTGACTATGGCAGTACGAGGTGAAGGCTAGTATATGCCTGGCATCTGTTGGGGTGCCTACTGAGGAGGCAACCAGAAATGCATTGAACGCTTTCCAGGCTACCTGGTAGGCTTTCAGAGTGTTGTCTGCGAGTGATCGGTTGATGAGCCGAGTGGCTCCATGTAGATGCGGCTCTAGTCCAGGGTCAACTGAGACCAATATGGGATAGGAGCTGACACCGTATCTGCTCCGGGAACCTGCCGGAAGAAGGACAGGAGATTAAAACGAGACAGTGCGTCAGCTGCAAGGTTGTACTTTCCTGGGATAAACGTGCAGTATACATTAAACTGATGTCGCAGAGACAGCTGCACCAGCCTGCGAAGGAAGGACATCACGGAGAGAGACTTAGACCTGCCTTTGTTGATAATTTCGGCTGTGGCCTGGTTATCAGTGGTAAAACCTACGGTTTGCCCTGTCCAGGTATGACCCCAGAGCTGGGCGGCTGCTACAATGGGGTAGAGCTCGAAAAGGGATGAAGACTGACTAGAACCCAGGGATCAAGAGTATTTGAGAAGGCCAGGGTCCGGCGAACCAATGGTGGCCAAAAATAGCCGCAAATCCTGTGGAGGCTGCGGCATCTGTTACTACCTGTGGCGAGAGAGGTGAGATGGACGGGATGAACAGGAAGATACCATTCCAGGTGGACAGGAACTCGTCCCACATTGATAAGTCTGCTATGGCTGCGATGTCCAGGCTAAGGACTTGATCCGGGTCTTGTGCCTGAGAAAGGCAGACCAACAGGCGTGAGATAAAGGAGCGACCTTGTGGAATTATTCACATGGCAAAGTTGAGCATGCCTAATAGCGCCTGTAGCTGCCTCTTTGTACATCCCCTGGTGCAGGTGAATTCGTGGAGGACTGCCCTGATGTGGGTCAGTTTGTCGAGGGGCAGGCTGGCCTGCATGGTGCTGGTGTCGAGATTGACTCCGAGGAAGGTGATAAATTGTGCGGGCCCGTCAAGCTTATGTTCGGCGATGGGGACGTTGAGATTCCCAAAGACGGTCCTTAACTTACCAAGGTCCCTTGGAGGTATGCTCGGCTGTTCAATCAATAGAAAGTCATCCAGGTAATGGATAACTTGCTGACAACAGGCCTTGTGCCGAAGGATCCAAGCAAGAGACTGTGCGAACGTGTCGAACAGCCAGGGGCTGCTCTTGGAGCCAAATGTTAATTTAGTGGCGAAATAATATTGGTCTCTCCATTTAATGCTGTGCCAGCACCAGAGGGATGGGTGAATAGGCAACAGCTTAAAGGCATCGGATATGTCGGCTTTGGACAGCCACGCACCTGTGGCTACTTCAAGGATGGCCTGAATCGCCATGTCCACAGAGGCGTATTTTAACGAAAATTCTTCTGAAGGAATCAGGGAATTTAGGCTGGGAATGTGGGAAGAATGAGGCGCAGACAGGTCGTACACCAAACTATTTTTATTTGAAAACTTGCCCTTGACAAGCCCAATAGGGCTAACTCTCCACATATTGAAGGGGGGCTGTGTGAAGGGGCCTATGACGAAGCCTCGTTCCACCTCGGTTTGCAGCAACTGGTCAATGGCCTGCTCGTCGGAAGCTGCTGAGCGGAGGTTTCCGCACTCGTAGGTTGTGTGGGGCAGGGAGATGAGGCCGGTGTGGAAGCCTGTTGTAAAGCCAGCGATGAGGAAGGTGGCTAGTGAAGGAGTGGGGTGCATGGTGAGGTAGAAGCCCAAGCATAGGACGTCTATGCGGCTCAGTCATGAGCCCTTGCGAGCTTTAACCTCACACAGGTTTCTGGGGTGCGCTCTGTGACATATGACACAGACGTGCAATAGGCGGCACTGGCTAAAATTACATGAGCCATAGTTGTAATTATTGCAAATGGCCGCACCCCCCATGGTTCGGACCGAACGTCCAAACTTGTCCACTTGAGCCTTTGGTGTAGGGCCTGATGAGTCTTGGCCTGTGCCGGAGGTGGAGGGGAACTCTACTGGGCGGCTAGCCGTGACATTGGCGCACCAGGAGGCGGTATGGGTGGAGGACTGGCAGATGGCACACAGAGGTGAACGAAGGCCAGCAAAATGCCGGCAGAACAATTCGGTGTCCATAAGGCTCCAGTCCGTGGGTGATTGGAACTGTGCCAGTTTAGCGGCTACTTTGGCGGAGAAGGAACGATGGTAATCGTAGAAGGTGAAGCCTCCGTATTTTTAACCTAGGTCCATCACTGTGTGGAGGTACAAGTCCAGCTCTTCCCTTCTGGCGGGGGATGCAGAACAAATGACGTCTCCTAAGCATCCCAAAGGCTAGGGCAAACTCTGGGATGGAGAGTTTGCGGTTCATCCTAGGATCCTTAGCTTTGAGGACTACGGAGACGTCTCCCCATGTGTAGGCCTTGTTTTCTGCAAGGTCGTGGACTGAGATAAGCAGGGAGGCAAGGTTGATATCCTTGCCGTCCAAGATGTTCTTCCTTATGCCGGCCGGCACCAGATGTGCTGGGTGGACAACAGGACATGTCCCTGCGTTACCTGTCGGCAGTGGTAGCGGGACCGAAACTGGAACAGGGTTGGTTGTGGCTGGGTGAGCCTCTAGAAGCGCCACTCTGGTCTGGACGTCCGTGACCTTGTTGTTTAAGGACGACACCATTGAGTGCAGTTGAGAAATAGCCGCTGAGATTGACTGGAGAGAAGCCTGAGGTGGGGTCCGGCTGTAGCTGGTGGGGTAGAGAGGAGCCTGAAAAGCTCTGCCTTCCTAGCGGTAGCGGGGAAGGGAATGCCCTTGCGTCTCAGCTCTGCTGTCAGCCTGGGGATAGTCCAACCCCTGTAGGACTGTATGCTGTCGCTCACTGAAGGCGGGCGAGGAGACAAGGGGGCGGTAAGGTCTTCGCTGCCGACTTGGGACATGGCTCCAGGTGAATCGTGCCCTAGGAGTGATGTCCTATCTCTCTGGGGACTAAGGATGGACGACCGGAACCTATAGAGGGTGACATAAGTCAAGACTGTTTCTCTATTTTACCAAGCGAATCCACCTGTTGCTGAGTGCCAAGGCGGGAGCGAATGCTTACACACACATATATATATATATATATATATATATATATATATATATATATATATATATATATATATATATATATATATACTGTGAGGGGTTAGCTCGGCAGCGGATGTGTGTGACCCCCTGGATGGGTTCACAACACAAAATCAGGCACAGCAGACAGCGTTGTAGGTGCAAAAAAAAACAAAAGATGCGGTTTATTTATGCTACATGCAGTGAAACATATAACAGCCAAACAAAAATAAAACATGAAAATAAATCCTGGTCAGCTTGACCTCTAATTACACACTTAGATTCCCTATCTAACAACTGAGTGCAGCCTTGTGCTGCACCAGTCCCTGTCTCTGTTGTAGAGGTTTGCCACACAGGCATTAACTCACCGCACAGAACAGGTGTCACACTCCCCAGTCTATACAACACAAAACTGGTTCCAGGATGGAGCATCTCCCTAAGCATGCTGGGGTTTTTTGTAGAGGTCTTAATGAGCCCACTTACTTCAGCTGGGCTCATTAACTCTTCCCCTCTAATTGTAAAAGTCTGCATAAAGCCTGAATCTAGGGCACACATATTTCCCATCCTGGATACAACCAGGTGACTTTACCTGCGTGCTGCCACATACCCCCCCTCTTGTTTCAACCTTGGGGTTGTAACACAAGCAGTCAGACACGCATGTATCCGAGACAAAGCATCCACATTCCCCATTTTAACACCAGGGCGATGCTTAACTGTAAAGTTAAATTCTTGTAGGGCCAGGAACCACCTATTTACCCTTCTATTGGTCTCCTTGTTCTGAGCCATCCACTTTAAAGGAGCGTGATCAGTCACCAGGTCAAAGTGCCTACCTAGCAGATAGTACCGAAGGGAATCTAGAGCCCACTTCACTGCTAAACATTCCTTCTCAATCGTGGCGTAATTTACCTCATGGGACTTCAACTTCCTGCTGAGGTAAATGACTGGGTGCTCTTCCCCGTTCCAGACCTGGAATAACACTGCTCCTAACCCAACGTCTGATGCATCAGTTTGTACAACAAAGTCCTTAGAGAAGTCTGGTGAGTACAACACTGGCTGGCTACATAAGGCTGTTTTTAAGGACTGAAATGCTTCTTCAGCCTCTGGGGACCATTTAACCATAACAGACTCTTTCCCTTTTGTCAGGTTGGTGAGGGGCACACCCTGAGAAGCAAAATGGGGAATGAATCGTCGATAATAGCCAGCGATTCCCAGAAAGGCTCGTACCTGTTTCTTGCTGATGGGACGTGGCCAACTCTGTATGGCCTCGACTTTATTGACTTGGGGTTTTATCACCCCCCTCCCAATAGTGTACCCAAGATATTTGGCCTCCTCCTGTCCAATGGTACACTTCTTTGGATTGGCCGTAAACCCAGCTTCCCGGATAGAGTCTAGGACTGCTTGTACTTTTGGCAAATGTGAGACCCAGTCTGTGCTATGGATAATCACATCATCCAGGTAAGCTGCAGCATATTTCTGATGGGGCCTCAGAATCTTATCCATTTTCCGCTGGAATGTTGCCGGTGCATTCTGTAACCCAAACGGCATTCTCTTATATTGGAATGCCCCATCTGGGGTTACAAACGCAGTTTTCTCCTTGGCCGACTCGGCCAGGGGAATTTGCCAATACCCTTTGGTGAGATCAAGAGTTGTCATATATCGGGCTGTTCCCAGCCGGTCAATCAACTCCTCTATACGCGGCATGGGGTAGGTGTCAAATTTTGTAACTTTATTTAATTGTCGAAAATCGTTACAAAACCACCAGCTCCCATCAGGTTTGGGCACTAGTACGATAGGACTGGACCAGTCACTCTGGGACTCCTCTATCACACCCAATTCCAGCATCCTTTGAACCTCCCCACGTATTGCCTCCCGTCTGGCCTCTGGTATTCTATAAGGTTTTAGTTTTACCCTTTCTCCTGGCGGGGTGATAATGTCATGCTCTACGCCAGATGTTTGTCCCGGAAGCTCAGAGAAAATCTCTTTGTTACGAAGTACAAACTCTTTAACCTCCTGTTGTTGGGGTTTTGATAAGGTGTCTGCTATTCCAACCTCAGGAACTAAGCAATCAGGCTGTACTTGTGACAAAGTCTCTGCGACTAGGGATTCCCTATCCCTCCAGGCTTTCAGCAGATTGATGTGATAGATCTGCTCCGGCTTTCGCCTTCCTGGCTGTCTAACCCTGTAGTTCACCTCACTAATTTTTTCAATTACTTCATATGGACCTTGCCATTTGGCCAGAAATTTGCTTTCAACCGTAGGGACTAGCACCAAGACCCTATCCCCCGGGGAAAAAGTACGAGTCTTGGTCCCACGATTGTACACTCTCTGCTGTGCTAACTGCGCTTGGGTTAAATGTTCCTTTACAATTGGCATTACCTGTGCAATTCTATCTTGCATCAGGGCGACATGCTCAATCACACTCCTGTGAGGAGAACTCTCATTTTCCCAAGTTTCCTTGGCGATATCCAGCAGCCCTCTTGGGTGTCTCCCATAGAGCAACTCGAAGGGTGAGAAACCCGTAGAGGATTGGGGTACCTCCCTAATGGCAAACATCAGATAGGGTATTAGACAGTCCCAATTCTTTCCATCTCTATCCACCACCTTCTTTAACATTTGTTTTAGGGTTTTGTTGAATCTTTCAACCAACCCATCTGTTTGGGGGTGATACACAGATGTACGCAATTGCGTCACTTTGTACAACTTGCATAATTCTTTCATAACCCTGGACATAAAGGGTGTACCTTGGTCCGTAAGCAGTTCCTTACAAATACCCACGCGGCTAAAAACAAGAGATAGCTCTTTGGCTATGGTTTTGGCCGAGGTATTTCGGAGAGGAATTGCTTCCGGATAACGGGTGGCATAGTCCAATATAACCAAAATGTACTGATGCCCCCTGGCGGACTTCATTATCGGACCTACCAAATCCATTGCGATCCTTTCAAAGGGGACCTCAATGATAAGAAGAGGTACCAGCGGGTTATGGAAATGTGGCATAGGTGCCGACTTCTGACACACAGGGCAGGAGGAACAATAATTTTCTATTTCCTTCATGACCCCAGGCCAATAGAATCTCTGCAATATCCTCTCTCTGGTTTTCTCTGTCCCCAGATGACCTCCCAGAATGTGCCCATGAGCCAATTCTAACACCAACTTCCTGTAAGGTTTGGGCACTACAAGTTGCTCAATGGTTTCTTCTGCCCTTTGAGCCACTCGATACAGCAGGTCCCTTTCCATAGTGAAGTAAGGATAAGTGCAAGTCTTATCTGGGTTCACTAACTCGCCATCTATTTTCACCACATTTTCCCGTGCCTTTATTAGGGTGGGGTCTTTTAACTGTTCTGTGGCAAAAAAATTTCTGTGAACCTCAAGATCCGAAAACCCCACAGACGGCATGTTTTCATCTGAGGATGTTGGCTCCTCCCCAGTTTCTCGAGTTTCCCCCGCCAATACCGACAAGGGAAATTCAGGAGAGTCCTCACCACTCCCAGAGGAATTCTGGTCATCTTCCTGGTTTATAGGGGCACCAGTGGGGGGCTCAGGACAATCCCAGAGTTCCCAGAATTTTGGAAAATCCCTTCCCACAATAGCATCATGTGGTAAGTGAGACACTAACCCCACCTGATGAGAGAGGTTACCTTTGGGGGTCTCAAAAAACACTGAAGTTACAGGATACTCTCGGGTGTCCCCATGCACACAAATAACAGCCACCCTGTTCTTCCCAGAGACCGCTGTAGTAACTAATTCAGCTTTTATCAATGTTACCAGGCTACCTGAATCCAGCAACACATCAACATTTCTACCATTAATACACATTTTACATAAATGTTTCTCAGGTTCCCGAATGGCAGTGCATGCAACTGTCGCAAACAGCGACTGACGTCTCTCCCTTATAAAGTCACATTGCATAGGCTCATCCACAACGGGGCAATTGGCTGCAATATGTCCCTCTTGCCGGCAGCGGTAGCAAATAATCTTTTTCGCTGCCTCTTGCAGCATGGGCTTCCTGGGCTGCTCCCGCCAGACCTTAGGTAGAACTCCCACCCTCTCACTCTCTCCACCCTCACCCCTTGGAGTCATCTTACCCGCCACTGGGGATGATCTGGTCTTAGGGTAGAAAGTCCGTGAGTCCCTGGAAGAGGTGGTCAGGTTCTCTGTAGCCAAGTAACTCTCAACCAGATCCACAAGTTTGTCTGCATTTTCTGGGTCTCCATGGCTTTACCCATTTTTGGATGGCAGTAGGAAGAGCTCTCAGGAAACGATCCATAACCACACATTCCACAATGTTTGGTGCGGTCAAAGTCTCTGGCTGCAGCCACTTTCTGCTAAGGTGAATGAGATCATACATTTGAGACCTGGGGGGTTTTCCAACCTGAAAAGTCCAATTATGCACACGCTGAGCCCAGACGGCCAGGGTGACACCCAGCCGTGCCAATATTTCTGTTTTTAGCACCACATAGTCTTTTGCTTGGTCAGGCTCTAGGTCATAATAAGCTTTCTGCGATTCCCCAGTTAACAGAGGGGCCACCAGTCCAGCCCATTGCTCCTTAGGCCACTTTTCCCTTTCAGCAGTCCTTTCAAATGTGGTCAAAAACACCTCCGGATCATCCTCTCCAGTCATTTTTGTCAGTAAACGGCTCACACCAAAGGATGCGGTATTATTGTAACCACTTGCTTCATTGGTCTGCGGACGTTGCTGTATTAATGTCTCTATTTGCTTTTGAAAACTCTGCTCTTGCTTCTGCAACAGGTCTATGAAGCGGGCTTCAGATTGCTGCTGGGCTTGTTGCTGAGCTTCCAAACTCTGCAGGTGAGCTTTCTGCTGAGCTTCCAGACTCTGCTGGTGAGCTTTCTGCTGAGCTTCCAGACTTTGCTGCAAAGTTACATTTGTCTGCTGCTGGGCTGCAAGGCTCTGTTGTTGAGCTGCAAGGCTCTTTTGTAAACCCGCATTTGTTTGCTGCTGATTTGCATTTGCTAGAGCCAGCTGTCTCAGTATCTCCTCCATGCTGGCCTTAAAAAATAAAATAAAAAAAAACTGCCAAAATTCTCCACCAACTGTGAGGGGTTAGCTCGGCAGCGGATGTGTGTGACCCCCTGGATGGGTTCACAACAAAAAATCAGGCACAGCAGACAGCGTTGTAGGTGCAAAAAAACAAAAGATGCGGTTTATTTATGCTACATGCAGTGAAAGATATAACAGCCAAACAAAAATAAAACATGAAAATAAATCCTGGTCAGCTTGACCTCTAATTACACACTTAGATTCCCTATCTAACAACTGAGTGCAGCCTTGTGCTGCACCAGTCCCTGTCTCTGTTGTAGAGGTTTGCCACACAGGCATTAACTCACCGCACAGAACAGGTGTCACACTCCCCAGTCTATACAACACAAAACTGGTTCCAGGATGGAGCATCTCCCTAAGCATGCTGGGGTTTTTTGTAGAGGTCTTAATGAGCCCACTTACTTCAGCTGGGCTCATTAACTCTTCCCCTCTAATTGTAAAAGTCTGCATAAAGCCTGAATCTAGGGCACACATATTTCCCATCCTGGATACAACCAGGTGACTTTACCAGTGTGCTGCCACAATACATACACACACGCACACACACACACACACACACACACACACACACACATATATATAGTCACGAGCCTACACATACATATATATATATATTGTCACGAATACACACATACACACACACACATACACATACACATACACATACATATGTGTATGCCAGCATGGTTGCTGTCGCATTTTTACGCCTTCCCCTCTCTCTCTCTCTTTTTTTTTTTTTTTACCTGGGAAGATAACGTCCAAGCTGGTGCAGGGTGGACCTACTGAACTTGACTGACCTGGAGAGAGAAATAACAGATGACAAACTGGTGAGGAGCCTAACAAGTAAACTGAAGAGTGACGCAAGCGGTTGGCTAATACGAGCGAGGTGCACCGGTGAGTAGACAGTTTCGTCATAATTCCTTTCATTATCACCACCATTTGTTCATAATTTTCCTTTTTTTTTTTTTTTTGCTGTCCCAATCCGACGTATCATTTGCGTAAAGGATAAAGTGTGGGATGACCTGTGTCCAATGCGGGAGCGTAAATAAGTGCTGAATTTGTGACCGTACAATAAGGCAACCTGTGGAGAAAGTGAAATGTGGCCGTTCCCTCTGGGGCACACCGAACCGAATCGATGCATCACGGATGCTACTGGATTCAAGTCGGAGCGCTGTAAGTGACAGTGAAATGAAGTATGATTGCCATGACAGAGGCATGAAATGGTCGTGTCGCAAGTGCGACTGACAACAAAGCGGACTCTGGAGCATGTACTGAAATGTGGAAAATAACCTGGGGCGAACCGGAACGAATCGGTGCATGTGAAGGTGCGACTGGATTCGAACCGGAGCGCGGAGCGTGACAGTGAAATGAAATGAACAACTTCTCTCATGACAGAGGCCTGGATAGGCCGGCCGCGAACTGAGACTGGAACTGAACCGGTCTCTGGAGTAGCACTGAAATGAGGCTGAAAAAATACCTGGGGCCGTCCGGACGAATCGATGCACAGGGATGCAACCGGATTCGAACTGAACGCACTACGTGACAATGAAATGTTTCCCATGATAGAGCTACGAATCGGAGAGGATGCAGCCTGCGACCGTCAACGAGTGGGCTCTAGAGCATGTACTGAAATGAGGCCAACGCAACTGGGACACGTCGATCGAACCTGTGTGTTGAGAATGCGACTGGTTTTGATTCGGAACGTAATAGGTGACAGTGAAATGATTCCCATGACAGAGACCCGGATCGATTAGCAACGAGTGGGCTCTGGAGCATGTACCGAAATGAGGCCGAGCAACTAGGGGCACACCGGAACGAATCGGCGCATTTAGCGGATGCGACTGGATTCGAATCGGAGTGCAGTGTGTGACAGAAATGAGTGAAATGATGAAATGACCTACGTGAGCCAGCTGTGGCAGAGGTACGAATCGTTGTGCCGTGTGATGCGACTGGCAACGATTTGTCTGTGGAACACGGTGATGAGGCAGACAACATAACAAGTTACGAAAACAGTGCAGTTTTTTTCTTCAAGCAATTTCTACTGAAATGAGGCCCGTGAAATGAAGGGCGCTGCGAAAATGATGCGTTTTGAGTGATAACAACCCGGTTTCGTAACGAATGACTCGAGATTTTCAGGTTTTAACGATACTCAAAAATAGAAATGTTTCTAGTAAAGGAAGGTCACTCGAGACCCTTACCTGCGGCAGTCGAGCCAGAGACTTTGTACAAAACACAAACGGGAACAAAAACCACGAGACTTCTAGTAGAGAGAAGTTATCCGAATGGCAACGAAACTCGAGCAGTCGGCCTAGTGACGTAGTATTGCGCACAGGAAACCGACAAAGACCACAGGCGAGTGGGCTGGTTAAATACCCCCGGGCTCCTCCCATAAATTCAGGCCACCATACTGGCCTTCTTACATATAATTATATTATGGATTTCTTCATTTTGAGTAGTTGTATGTCTTACCTGGTTTCCACCACTAGAGGAAGTAAGAGCAGCCTGATGCATACTTACATGCCTTTCAGTACACACGCTCAGTGAAGCCTGGTTCTCCAGAGGTCTCACGTCTCCACTGCAGTCCCTGCCACAACAAGGTAATACAGGGGTCCCTCGTAGTCTGGGGGTCCCACGCAGCTCTGATGAGACTCCTTTTCCCCCCCTGGATTCCCGAAGTCCTCGTGCACGCGCGCGGGCGCTTGCACCGAGCGCGCTCCCGGGCTAATGGAGGAGGGGGGAGTGTGGTTGTGAGCCGTGCACGTTGGTGTGCACGGCGCTGTACTGCGCAGGCGCCAGGCGGCAGTTTTAAAAGCCCAGAGCGTCAGGGGACTGTAAGTGAGAGACACAGGAGCTGTGGGCAGTAAGCATCCCAGGGGATTGGATCAGGCAAACCTTAGACACCTACTCGGCATCAGGTTGTGCAGTATTAAGCATATATATGTTATTGTGAGACTTTTAGCACAACAGTGATTGCACTTTGTATTAGTACCTCTGCTTTGTAGCTTAGGACTATATCTCCTCGTAAGAGGGTCTCAGGGGGAGGTAACAAGGGCACTGGTAAATCACCGCCTAGGTCCAGGGGCTCTAAAAATGCCTGTAAGTTACCATCCCCTCTGCAAGACTGGAGCCAGCCTCACAGGACGAGTCAGTGCCCCTGTCAGGTTTTGCAGCCTCTCCTAAATGACCCAGCCCCGGTATATGTCACTGAGGACTCCCTTAGGGCTACATTGGAGGGTTTTAAAGGGAGAATCATGAATTTTATTTCTGCTTCCCTAAAAGATAGCAGGAAAAGGGGTAGATCCCCTCCCTCTGCTGAGATTCCTCTCTGATGATTCCTCTGACAATGAGGAGAGATCCCTATCTTGGGGCAGGGATCTTAAGCAGTCGGAGGAATCAGAGGAAGAGGAGAGAGTCCCCTCCTCCCAGGCGCTCAGAAAACAGGTGCAGTATTATACTGAATTGGTGCGTACCACATTCAGAATGCCTGCTGCTGAAGTCGCTACGTCCTCTGTTTCTTCCCTAGGAGTCAGGAAAGTCCCACAGACTGCTTTTTCCTTCCCAATTCATCCCTTAATGGATAAATTGATGTATGAGGATTGGGGGCATCCCGATAAACTGTTTACTCCTCCTAAAAGTTTTTCTATGCTTTATCCTCTGGAGGAAAGTTTCACCAAGAAATGGGGGGTCCCCATCTGTCGATGCGGCTGTTTCTTGTGTGAATAAAAACCTGACCTGTCCGTTGGATAATGCTCAGGTATTTAAAGATCCAACTGATAAGAGGTTGGAAACATTATTAAAAGCCTCCTTTTCCATGACTGGCGCTGTAGTGCAACCTACAGTCGCAGCTGTAGGGTTGTGTCAGTTCCTCAAGGAACAGGTTAAGCAGATGCTTGTCTTCCTTCCCAGTGAGGAAGTGGAGAATTATGCAGAAATACCTCAAATTCTGGGTTTCATGATTGATGCGATTTTGGATTCTGTCCAACAAGCATATAGTTTATCTCTCCTGTTGGTACACATGCGAAGGGCCCTATGGCTAAAGAATTGGGCAGCTAAGCTATCGTGCAAGAAGAATTTGATTGGGTTCCCGTTTAAAGGGGAACATCTGTTTGGAGAAGAATTAGACAAATTCGTCCAAAAAATTTCAGGGGGTAAATCTACTCTCCTTCCAGTCAAAAAGAGCAAACGTCTGTCATTTAGGCGTTCTCTCTCTCCCGGAGCATCAAGCTCTAAGCAGTGGCGACGGCCTTCTCAACCCTCCTCTACAGGAAAGGCTCAGGGCCGGGCCCAAGGGCAGAAAAAGACTTGGGGGAGGAAGCCTGCCAAGCAGAGCCCAAAAGCTTCCTTGTGAAGGGGCGCCCCCGCTCGGCCGAGTGGGAGGAAGGCTTCGGCAGTTTGCGGAAGCCTGGCGGGAAGAGATCCAGGACAAGTGGGTGATCTCTTCGGTATCTCTGGGCTACAAGCTAGAGTTTCAGGAGATTCCACCTTCTCGCTTTCTAAGGTCAAGGATCCCCAGGGATCCAGTAAAGCAAAAACGGCTATTTCTGGCCTTAGATCACTTACCATCCCAAGGGGTGATAGTAGAAGTGGACCCAAAAGAACAGGGTTCAGGGTTTTACTCAAATCTCTTCACCGTTCCGAAGCCAAATGGAAGTGTCAGACCTATCCTGGATCTGAAGGATCTGAACCGGTTTTTACGCATCCGGTCCTTCCGAATGCATTCAATGCGCACTGTGGTCTCCTCCCTGCAAGGGGGAGAGTTTATGGCATCAATAGACATCAAGGATGCATATCTCCATGTGACAATTTTTCCCGCACACCAAAAGGTATCTAAGGTTTGCGGTAGAGCGGCGCCATTTTCAATTTGTGGCCTTGCCGTTCGGGCTCGCTACGGCCCCTCGAGTCTTCGCAAAGATTCTGGACCCTCTCTTGGCAAACCTAAGAGCTCAGGGTATAGCCGTTATGGCTTATCTAGACGACTTTCTTCTCATGGAGAAAACAGTAGCGTCCCTGAACCACAGTGTTTCCAGAACACTAGAACACCTGGAGCGCCTAGGTTGGATTATAAACCTAGAAAAGTCGTCCCTACAGCCTGCTACCAGGTTGGAATACCTGGGTATGTTTATCGACACTGCTCAGGGCAAGGTGTTTCTTCCAAGGCCAAAAGCCTTGGCCATCGGGGATCTGGTGCGCCTAATTCTGGGCAGGAGATCTTCCCCCATTCGGTTATGCATGAGACTGTTAGGGAAAATGGTCGCCTCCTTCGAGGCCGTTCCATTTGCCCAGTTCCACTCAAGGCCTCTGCAAAGATGCATCCTTGCGGCCTGGAACAGGAAGCCCCAATCCTTGGATCTTCCTATGCGTCTATCCCCAGGGACACGCAGGAGTCTCGTCTGGTGGTTACAGACCGAGAATTTGCTGAAAGGCAAAACCTTTCTTCCTTTTCCATGGAAGGTTATTACGACGGATGCCAGCCTGACAGGCTGGGGAGCAGTGTTAGAGGAGACGTGCTCGCAGGGGAAATGGTCTGCGATCGAGAAGCTATTGCCCATAAATGTCTTGGAGATCAGGGCAGTTTATATGGCTCACATAAGGTGGTCTTCCAGACTACGGGGTCTCCCTGTTCCGGTACAGTCCGACAATGCCACAGCAGTGGCCTATATCAATCACCAGGGCGGTACCAGGAGTCTGATAGCGCAAAAAGAGGTGAATCGCATACTTGTCTGGGCAGAAAAGCATGTTCCATGCCTTTCTGCAGTCTTCATTCCAGGAGTGGAAAATTGGCAGGCGGATTTATTGAACCACCAGCAGTTGTGCGCAGGAGAATGGGCTCTGCACCCCGACGTGTTTTTGGACATATGTCGCAGGTGGGGTACTCCAGACGTAGATCTGTTTGCGTCCAGGTTCAACAGAAAACTGGACAAATTCGTGTCAAGAACAAGAGATACACTTGCTCAGGGGTCAGATGCTCTGACAGTTCCCTGGGATCAGTACAATCTGATTTATGCCTTCCCCCCGTGCCCGCTTCTGTCGCGGTTCCTGGGAAGAGTCAAGAAGGAAACAAAGTCGGTCTTTTTGGTAGCCCCGGCTTGGCCCAGGCGACCGTGGTACGTAGAGATCATGAAGTTGGCAGTAGGCAGGCCATGGATCCTCCCTCTCCGGCCAGATCTGCTCTCACAGGGTCCAATCTACTATCCTGCTTTACACAGTCTGAATTTGACGGTTTGGCTGCTGAGACCCACATTCTGAGAGACCGTGGGCTTTCAGGGCCAGTCCTTTCTACTCTGGTTAATGCCAGAAAGCCGGCCTCCAGGCTTATTTTCTACCTAAGGTGGTTTCAGGATTCCATTTGAATCAAGATGTAATCCTACCATCCTTTTTTCCGGATCCACAGTCCGCAGAAGAAGAATCTTTGCACACTTTGGATGTGGTTAGGGCAATCAGTATCTATCTTCAAGCAACGGCTCAGATAAGGAAAACTGATTGCCTATTTATTTTGCCGGAAGGCCCTAGGAAGGGCCAGGCGGCATCAAAATCCACTCTCTCAAGGTGGATCAGACAGATTATTTCTCAGGCCTATAGTGTTAGAGGGAAAATCCCTCCTTTTCAAGTGAAAGCGCACTCTACTAGGGCTGTAAGTGCTTCTTGGGCAGTGCATCACCAGGCCTCCCTGGCTCAGATCTGTAAGGCTACAACTTGGTCATCAGTCCACACATTCACCAGATTCTATCAGGTGGATGTCAGAGGGCAAGAGGATATCGCCTTTGGGCGCAGTGTACTGCAGGCTGCAGTTTAGGTCCTCCCCATGGCGGTCTATAATTATGATCTGTGTCTCCCTCCCCTCAATCTGAGCATTGCTTTGGGACATCCCACTATGTAATGAGCTCCTGTGTCCCCTGATGTATGATCAAGAAAATAGGATTTTTATATACAGCTTACCTGTAAAATCCTTTTCATGAGAGTACATCACGGGACACAGTGCTCCCGCCCCTCTTGGGTTTTACATGGTTTCCTATTGCTTTGCTACAAAACTGAGGTGCCTCCCATATGGGAGGGGTTATATAGGGGAGGAATTCTCCTTAATTGGGGTTAACCAGTGTCCAATCACCAGAGGTGCCTATATAACCCACTATGTAATGAAGCTCCTGTGTCCCGTGATGTACTCTCAAGAAAAGGATTTTACAGGTAAGCTGTATTTAAAAATCCTATTATTTAGGTTGGCTGGCTCCTTTAAACAGAGTTACAGAGAAATGTGAGCAGACCCCTTGTTCTAAATAATATTAGTCTCTTAGGAAGATGAGGAAAGAACAAAAAGCAGCTAATGATAGCTCAGTAGAATCTGGCAAATCTTCAGCTAGCACTCAAAGTATGATGAAGGAAATAATTCTTTGGTGGTGGAACAGAGCAAACTTAGTTGTTGTGTAATCAACTCCTTGTAATTGCAAACTTTTCCTGTATAACCTACAAGCATATGGTCACCATATATAGTATCTCTCAATTTTTGTGAATATTTTCTTTTATATCTTTTCATGTAACAACACCGAAGAAGTTACACTTTGCTACAATGTAACGTAGTGAGTGTACAGCTTGTACAACAGTGTAAATTTGCTGTCTCCTCAAAATAACTCACACAGCCATTAATGTCTAAACCGCTGGCAACAAAAGTGAGTACACCCCTAAGTGAAAATGTCCAAAATTAGCCATTTTCCCTCCCAGTGTCATGTGACTCTTTAGTAGACATGCGCAAAAGGAAAAAATTTGTTTAGTTTTGTTTCGTTTTAATTCGTTAATTAATTTCGTTTAGTTATATTCGTTAAATTCGTTTTTGGATTTCGTTTAGTTTTCTACCGAATTCGAAAAATCGGCCACATTTGAAAATATTTCAACCAAATTCGAAAATACTTTGCGACCCGACTTTAGGGCCATGTATCTTGGGGTCACTTGGTGCTACAAACAAATTTGGAGATGGTGTAATGCTAGTTCTATTGTGTTTGCATACCAAATTTGGTGTTTTTAGCTATAAGTGACCCGAGATATGTGGCCCCAAAGTCGGGTCGCAAAATGTAATTCTCTGCTGCAGAAAAGTACTTGGCATATTGCCCATATCTGGGGTCACTTGGTGGCAGGTGACGTGGCAAGTGGACAATCCACAACTTGGTCATGTGGTACTCGTGGTCGGTCACATGGCACTCGTGGCAGGTGTCGTGGCAAGTGGACAATACACAACTTGTGGCAGGTGATGTGGCAAGTGGACAAATACAATACACAACTTGTGGCAAGTGGACAATGACATACAGCATATGCACTTGCCTTGCAATCGACATCTGTGACTTCTTCAATTAGGCATGCTGATAACTTCATTGATACCATAAATATAAATGAAATAAGATGTGTGTGTAAGGTAACAGCATAGGGCACCTGTCCCGGCAGTGACGTCAATGTGGCGCGGACGCTTTTCGGGGGGGGGGGGGGGGGGTGTGGCCGGATGTTGATGGGAGTGGACGTGTGTGAGGAGTGAGAGCATGGTGCTGCTCTGCCCTTCGTTACCCTGCTTGCTCTGATGTCCTTACTCTGATCCCCCCTGGATTATCCGATGCTGTCTAAGGCCCCTCAGTGGATAAACACTTGTATGGCATTCAGACCCTGATGCCCAGGCACATATTGCCTGATGGCTCAAATTGAGCGGCGGTAGCTTGCTTGCGCGGTTTGTGCTGGAGCGCGGGGACCGCTGCTGTTCGTGTGGAGCTATCGGAACGGGGGCCGAGAGTCTCGTGAGATCTCGAGCGGCTCCTGGACTCCCGCAACCCTGCAGAGCTCCTCCCTCCGCTCCGCTCGAGCTTGGTGCTCGACACGTGTGGCGTGCCCGGCACCTTAGGCTCTGGGCGGCTGGTTGGTTGGCGCACGGTGTGGAGGTGAGAGGGGACTCCTGTGTAGAGCTCCCTCTCCCCTGCCTTCCCCCGCTCTCCCCCCTCGTTTACTGCTCTCTGTAGACTAGTTGGAGTGGCTGATGAGATAAGAGGCAGTGAATTGAAATTTACACTGGCAGCACTGCATGTCTTCTTTTTCTTTTGGGGAGAGAGTGGAATACCCGGATAGCTTGGATGCCCTGCATGGACCTGTGGAACGCTATATGGCTATGAACCAGCAATTAAGATAAGTGCTTTTTCTCTTTCTTGTTCCTAGCTGCTCTTGAAGTGAACCACTGATTGGAACTGCGGTATTTTGAATATTATGCTGATATATACAAATAATAATAGTTTGCTATAGCACTGAATCCGTTGCTTGAGGACTGAGCAAGTGTCATCTACACAAAGAGAGACATTACAACAGTTCGGCTCCCTCCCTCTCCCCCTTTTTTTTTTGTGTAATATTATTTTTTCCCTGTCTGTTCAGTTGACAAGTGGAAGTTGATTATTTGAATGGTGGGCTTGCTTGTGGCTATTTAAGCTAATTATGTCTAGAAAAAGGTCCCCTGAGGACCAAATACCTGCAGAGGGTCAACAAATCACCCGTGCCGCTAAGGACAAAACCAACCAAATGTCGGCAGCAGCAGCGGCAGCGGCAAAACTGGAGCGCTATGCCCATTCTGGCCCAGCCTCACCCAGCAATTTAAGCTCTCAGCAGGGAAATTTACATAATAAAGACATCAAAAATTCTTCTACTGATAGAAGGAGTCAATGCCAGTGTCTGGCCAACCCCATCTTACCAGCAGCTAAATCGGGGGGCAGTAGGGGAGGGGGAGGAGGAAAACTTCCAATAGCAACAATAAATTTGGAAACAATGCTAAGTAGCTCCCATGCATTGATGCCGAGCAATGTGGATGAGGAACCCACATTAAGAGACATTTTGAACGCAATTAAGGAATGTAAGAACTCGATATCCAATTTTGATGAACAGCTAAGATATATAAAGGAGGAACTACTGTCCATGAGACAGGAATTGAATAGGACTATACTAAGAACTACCGAGCTCGAGGAACGCATGGGTGCGTTGGAGGATGAGCTGAGGCCTATGAGGCTGGAAATTGATTCATTTAAAAAAGCAGCTTTTGTACAAGCGGATAAACTTGACGAGATGGAAAATAGGAATCGACGAAACAATATCAGGGTGCTAGGTCTCCCTGAACACTGCGAGGGGACTAATTTGATAGGCTTTCTTGAGGGGTGGTTCCGAGAACTCTTCGGGGCGGCAACATTTACTCCGATATTTGCAATAGAACGGGCACATCGTACCCTGGGAAAAACCCGTCATATGGGGGAGCGCCCAAAGCCTATATTGCTTAAGATTCTTAATTACCAGGATAAAGTGTCCCTACTGCGAGAGGCCAGAATGAGGGGAGATATTAGGTTTAAGGGAGATAGGATTTCTTTGTATCCTGATTTTTCTCCTGACCTCCAGAAAAGAAGAGCTGAATTTATACCAGTCAAAAGAGAAATGGTTAAATATAAGTTAGAATATGCACTCCTCTATCCAGCCCGTTTAAGGGTGATTGCACTAGGAAAGACGTTCTTTTTCAACACACCAAAGGAAGCATCCCAATGGTTAGATGAAAGTAAAAAAGACTTATAAATACACGTTACAGGGCAGTTAGATGGTTTTTAAGGGATTAGATATTTTCGGGGGGGGGGGGGGGGTGGATAGGAATAAGGGGTAAACTTGTTGAAAAATTTTATTATGCACAATATGGGTGGGGGGTAGGGGTTGAGTAGCAAGGGTGTGTGGAGTACAAGTGGATATTTGTAGTGGGGGACAAAGGGTTCCTATGAGTGGGCAAAGATTGGGGGTGAGAGCACCCAGTAGGATTGGTATGAGTGAGTGGTGGGAGTGTTGTAAGAAAGCCACAAATGTACCCCTAGGGGGTAGCCCTAAGGGGCGAGGGGGGTGGGAGAGGGAGGTTGGTAAAAGGGGAGGTGGGAGAGTTGAGGTGGGAAGGAGGGGAAAGGGAACAACAAAAACAACACAAGGACACATAAATTTGGGTGGGAGAGTTGGGAAGGGAGGGTGGGGTAAGGGAATGACAATAAAAGTAATACAAGGATACACAAATTTGGGTAAGGGAATGATAACAAAAATAATACAAAGACACACAAGTTTGGAGATGCACTACTTAGAAGGGGATGGGAGAAAATATTATGCACTATATAGAGTACATGTATGTAAGGTTAAGGGAAAAAAAGGGGAAGGCTTTTTTTTTGGTACTAATATATTCATACACTTTCTGCACCGTTTTTTCTGTCATTTTCAAAACTGCCCAATTTTTAGGTTGTTAAGCAGTGATGCAGGGGAAAAGAATTAGGATAGTATCGTGGAATGTGCGGGGCCTGGGAGATCCGACCAAAAGAAAAGTGGTCTTGTCAGCTTTAGAGGGTAAAGGACCCGGATTATTATGCCTCCAGGAGACTCACTTAACGGGTGATACGATTCGGTGTCTACAAGGTCGGAAATTCCAGACCCAGTTCCATTCCATATTCTCAACCTATGCAAGAGGGGTTAGCATCCTTGTTGATAGGGCGGTTCGGTTCTCTTGCTATAATAGCTGTATAGATGTAGAGGGTAGGTACATTTTTTTATATTGTCAAATTGAAAATAATCCCTACGTGATAGCCAACATATATGTCCCTCCTCCATCTAAATTGGAGATTTTATATGAGCTATTAGCCTTTGTAATAGATAAACCTGATATCCCTGTGATAGCAGTAGGGGACTTTAATGAAGTCTTGGATAAATCCTTGGACAGGTTCCCAACTGGAAATACATCAACGGTGAAAGATGAAATGAGGTTAGCTCGTTTCCTACTTGAAGCTGGCCTATGCGATGCATGGCGCACTCGGTACCCGGGGGAGCGACAATATTCTTGTTACTCCGCAACTTTCTCTACATTATCAAGACTTGATATGGCTCTGGTGAATAGCAGTGCGATGTTACGAGTGGACGAGGTAGAATATGGCCCGAGAGGAGTCTCGGACCATTCCCCTCTAATATTGACACTTTGTGTAGGTAAGAAACAATATTTTGGCCAATGGAAAATGGACCCCGTATGGTTGGAACTAATGAAGGATATGGATCGGGTGACAACCATGTTAAAAGAGTTCATTAATGTTAATATGGGCACAGCATCAGTGGGGGTCATTTGGGACTCTTTAAAGGCCTTTTTAAGAGGTCTTTTTATTCAACAAATCGCTAGAAGCAGGGCCGAGATGAAAAAACAGGAAGAGGAAGCCACCAAGGCGGTATTAGAGACAGAAAGACAGTATATTACAAATCCGAATCCTATTACACAGAAGGCTTGGCTGGATAAACAGCAAGAATTTAAGACAATTATTAGGCATAAGATGGGCAATGGACGTATACTGCAGAAACAAACAAATTTTGGGGAGGGAGAGAGAGTGGGGCGAATGCTGTCATTTCTGGTTAAAGTAAATATGGCCCCCTCAGCGATAATATCAATTAGAACCCTAGAGGGAGAGACTACTTCTGAACCATCCATTATCAATAACACATTTTATCATTATTATAGCTCACTATATAAATCCCAAGGGGGGAGTGAAGGGGGAGCTATGGCGGCCTTTCTGGGGAATCTGAATATGCCAACAGTAATAGCAGAAGACTCAGCAGTATTGGAGGCTCCAATTACTATTGAGGAACTTCAAAGAGCGGTGGCAGAGATGCCTAATTTAAAAGCACCAGGACCTGATGGCTTACCAATCGAGGTCTATAAGAGATATGGGGAGGTCCTGCTGCCACAATTATTGGAGACACTGAAGCAGTCCTTGCAGTGCGGAGCCTTGCCTTCCTCGATGTTGGAAGCCACGATAGTGGTTATTCCTAAAGAGGATAAGGATCCTATGGACCCGGCCTCGTATCGCCCGATCTCGCTTTTGGGATCAGATGTTAAAATATTAGCAAAGGTGCTCGCAACACGCCTAAAAAGAATTGTCCATAAGCTCATTCACCCCGATCAATCGGGTTTTATCCCGAATAGATCTACTAGTATCAATATCCGTAGACTGTTTCTGAATGCCCAGATTCCGGTAGATAATGGAAGCTCCAGAGCAGTTTTGACTCTGGATGCAGCCAAAGCATTCGACAGCCTCGAATGAGAATATCTATTTAAAGTGCTTATCAGATTTGGGTTTGGACCAAACTTTCTTAAATGGATAAAATTGCTCTATACAGACCCAAGAGCGAAAATTAAAATTAATAATGAGCTCTCTGAGACTTTCCTATTGGAACGAGGCACGAGGCAGGGGTGCCCCCTCTCCCCCTTATTGTTTGTTTTGGCGGTGGAGCCATTGGCCATCGCTATTAGGGCTAGCCCTGATATACAGGGATTTAGGAGAGGACAGGTAGAGGAAAAAATTGCACTATTTGCCGATGATATTCTGCTTTTCCTGGGGGATGCTCAAGCCTCATTGAAAGTGGCAATGAAGATGATTAGAGAATTTGGTCTCATATCAGGATTAACCATTAATTGGGATAAATCCGCTCTGTTGCCACTGGAACGGGGGTTTGCTTGCGCTCCCCAGGATATTCTGAATTTGAAACAGGTTGAGAAGTTTAAATACTTAGGGGTGTGGATTACTAGGGACGTAAATTCTTATCTGGAAGATAATTTATCTCCTCTCCTAGTAAAATTAAAACAAAAGGCCGATATTTGGAGTCGCCTCCCCTCTCAATGGCGGGCCGCTGCAATTTGGTTAAAATGGTATGGCTCCCTCAAATTCTGTACTTCCTTCATAACTCACCATTATGGATTGGGGAAGGATGGTTTAAGAAAATAGAATCCTTATTTAGACTTCTTATATGGAAAAAGGGCCCATCGAGGATTAGCTTACGGACTTTGCAGCTTCCGTTGGAAGAAGGGGGGTTGGCGATCCCATATCCTAGACTCTATTACTTAGCGGCTCAGCTGCAGCATTTAGCTGGAGCAATAGCAATAAATGAAGCTAATCCCTGCCACAAGCTGTTAATGCTAGGATGTCCGCACAATACGCTTGTGGAGGCGTTAGAGGCAAATTCATTAAATATGCATTGCCCAACAACTATTCAGGTTACTAAACTCTGGAAAACAGTTAAGGCCCTACTGGGATATCAGAAGATATCCGTGTTGGCTCCCTTATGGGATAATAGAAACTTAGATGAGCTATTTAAAGTTGAAAGATGTAAGGAATGGGAAACTCAAGGGATACATAAGCTAGCGCAAATTGTCCAGGGTTCAGCTATTAGGTCATTTGCTGACCTAAAATCTGAATTCTCTTTATCAAACCATTCATTTTACAAATATCTCCAGGTCAGACACGCAATTCAGGCCCAATTTAGATCGCAGGAGATACAGTTGATCCAGATCCCGGTGATATCTCAAATCATGTCTCGAGATACGCTCAAAGGCTTAATTACATTCATATATACTAGGTTGGGGGATAAATTGTTAGATCGAAGCGGTATGATTAAAAGTAAAAAGAAATGGGAGAGGGACGTGGGACCAATGTCCGTACCCGACCGGGAGTGGATAATGGAACAGGGAACCAAGGTTTCGATTTCTCCGGCACAGAAAGCCTCCCAACTTTTCTTCTTTCACCGGGTATATCATACACCTAGGAAAATGTTTAAAATGGGGTGGAGAGACAATGATCAGTGTCCTAGATGTGGTCGGGTGGGAGACTTCATCCATATGTTCTGGAGGTGCCCGAAGCTTTTTAGATACTGGACACGGGTAATAGAGCATGTGAATGAGATCTTTAGCTTGACACTGGATGTAACAGTGAGGACCTGCTTGTTGGCTATACCGGAGGGATATAAAATCCCTAAAAACTTATTTACACCAGTTACTAGATGCCTTTTTCAGGCAAGGAGGCTGATTGCTCAAAATTGGCAGTCACATTCTAGCCCATTACCTGAAACATGGCTGACGAATATAAGGAAGATAATTAGTAATGAAAGGGTTTTTTACACTAAACAGGGTAATAGTAAAAAGTTTGAAAGGATATGGAGCTATGGATTGATGAAATTAGGGATCCCCTTATAGGTAGTCGAGAAAAATCGTGTGTCTCGCAGTTTGTATATTCCTCTTTTTCCTTCTTTTTTTTTTTTCTTCTTTTTCTCCACCATGTTGTTTAGTGTGTTTTTTTTTTTTCTATATGCGATGAGGGGTGGGGGTGGGTTTGAGAGGAGGGGGGGGGGTAGGGGAGAAGCGGGTAGATTAAAACACCTAGGTGTAGAACAAGAGAAATAACCATGTGGTTAGACTAAGAAGAGCCGTAGGCAGAGAGACTCGATATCTTGGCTGTTTACTTGTAAATCAATTTTATTTAATAGAGCACATTTGAATAAATAAGCCACAATGATGTGTAATGTGGGAGGAGACATAGATGAACCTAAAAGTGAATCGAGTCTCCCGAATAAACTCACTGAGGTGGCAAAAAAAAAAAGAAAAAAAAAATGTGTGTGATTTTTTTGCACTGGTACACTGCAAGTATGAAAAGTTGATGTGACAGATGTATATAAGTAAGTATAAGTAACTAACCATCTTCCAAAATTTCTAATTCAAATAGAAAAGATTAGAACAGAAAAAAAAATAATAAATAATTATATTATATATATATAAAAAAAACATCTTCCGAAACTCACAGTGTATAATGATTTTGACTTTAATAGAAAATAAAAGAATAGACTAGAAAAACAATAGAACAGAATAGAATAAAATATATTCTATTCTCTTTCTATTCAAATTCATTCTATACGAAATTCGAATGTCGGAAATAAATATATATATATATAAATATATATATAAATATATATATATATATATAAATATATATATAAATATATTTCATTTTTTTTTTTTTATAAAACCACCATCTTCCAAAATTTGAATTTAGTATATAATGATTTTGATTTTAATAGAAAAGATTAATAGAATATAAAAGAATAGACTAGAAAAACAATAGAACAGAAAAGAATAAAATATAATATCATATATTCTATTCTGTTCGTTTTTCTAGTCTATTTTCTATTTTATTATAATCTCTTCTATCCAAATTTAAAATTAATTCAAAAATTTGAATTCATACTATTCGAAATTCAAATTGATTTATATTTTATTATTTATATTTAGATTTGAAATTAGAATTTCAGAAGATGGTTGTATATTCTATTTTATTCTATTAAATTATATTTTTTTCTAATCTTTTCTATTTGAATTAGAAATTTCGGAAGATGGTTAGTTACTTATATACATCTGTCACATCAACTTCTCATACTTGCAATGTAACAGTGCAAAAAAACACACATCTTATTTCATTTATATTTATCACATCAATGAAGTTGTCAGCATGCCTGATTGAAGAAGTCACGGATGTCGATCGCAAGGCAAGTACATATGCTGTATGTCTTTGTCCACTTGCCACGTCACCTGTCACAAGTTGTGTGTTGTCCACTTGCCATGACACCTGCCACGAGTGCCACGTGACCAAGTTGTGGATTGTCCACTTGCCACAAGTTGTGGGGTTCCTAGCACCAAGATATGGACAATATGTCAAGTACTTTGCAGAAGAGAATGACATTTTGCCGACATTGGGCCACGTATCTCGGGGCCACTTGTAGCTAGGAACCCCAAATTTGGTATGCAAACACAGTAGAACTAGCACTATAAAATCACCAAATCGAAATGATTTCAACATGATGATTCGAAATTATTTCAACCGCATTCAAAACTATTTCAACTGGATTCAAAAATATTTTCCGACCCGTCCATGTATCTCAGGGTCACTGTGTGCTAGAAACCCCAAATTTGGAGATGTTATAGTGCTAGTTCTATCGTGTTTGCATACCAAATTTGGGGTTTCTAGCACCAAGTGACCCTGAGATACATGGCCCCTAATTCGGGTCGCAAAATGTCTTTCTCTGCTGCAGAAAAGTGCTTGACATTTTGCGACTCGAATTTGGGGCCTCGTAACTCGGGGTCACTTGGAGCTACAAACCCCAAATTTGAAGATGTTGTAGTGCTAGTTCTACTGTGTTTGCATACCATATTTGGGGTTTCTAGCAATAAGTGGCCCCAATATATGTGGCCCCAAATTCAGGTCGCAAAATGTCATTTTTCGAATTTGATTCGAATTTCATCCGAATTCAGTTGAATTCGTTAGCATTGTAATTCGGATGCATCCGAATGTCCGAATAATGAAAATTCGTCCGAATTTCGATTCGGAACAAAACTGAACGCACATGTCTACTCTTTAGTGTTGCAAGGTTTCAGGTATGACTGGGGAGCAGGTATGATAAATTTGGTGTAGTGTCCATACTGACATAGCTCCGGATGACGTCTTGATGACAAAACACGTAGGGCGTGGCCATAGGATGCACTTTCTATTCATTAACCACTTCAATACAGTGCAGTTACACCCCCTTCCTGACCAGACCAATTTTCAGCTTTCAGCGCTCTCACAGTTTGAATGACAATTACTCAGTCACGCAACACTGTACCCATATGAAACTTGCGTCCTTTTTTCCCCACAAATAGAGCTTTCTTTTAGTGGTATTTAGTCACTAGTGAGCTTTTTATTTTTTGTGCTATAAATAAAATAAAACGTAAATTTTGTGAAAAAAAATGCCTTTTTCTTTGTTTTTGTCATAAATTTTTGTTAATTAGTAATTTTTCTTCATACATTTTGGCCAAAATTTATACTGCTACATACAGTGGTGTGAAAAAGTGTTTGCCCCCTTCCTCATTTCCTGTTCCTTTGCATGTTTGTCACACTTAAGTGTTTCGGAACATCAAAACAATTTAAACAATAGTCAAGGACAACACAAGTAAACACAAAATGCAATTTTTAAATGAAGGTGTTTATTATTAAAGGTGAAAAAAAATCCAAACCATCATGGCCCTGTGTGAAAAAGTGATTGCCCCCTAAACCTAATAACTGGTTGGGCCACCCTTAGCAGCAACAACTGCAACCAAGCGTTTGCGATAACGTGCAATGAGGCTTTTACAGCGTCCTGGAGGAATTTTGGCCCACTCATCTTTGCAGAATTGTCCTAATTCAGTTACATTAGAGGGTTTTTGAGCATGAACGGCCTTTTTAAGGTCATACCACAACATCTCAATAGGATTCAGGTCAGGACTTTGGCTAGGCCACTCCAAAGTCTTCATTTTGTTTTTCTTCAGCCATTCGGTGGTGGACTTGCTGGTGTGTTTAGGATCATTGTCCTGCTGCAGAACCCAAGTTCGTTTCAGCTTGAGTACACGAACAGATGGTCGGACATTCTCCTTCAGGATCTCTTGGTAGACAGCAGAATTCATAGTTCCTTTTATCACGGCAAGTCTTCCAGGTCCTGAAGCAGCAAAACAGCCCCAGACCATCACACTACCACCACCATATTTTACTGTTGGTATAATGTTCTTTTTCTGAAATGCAGTGTTCCTTCCACGCCAGATATACTTGGACACACACCTTCCAAAGAGTTCCACTTTTGTCTCATCGGTCCACAGAATGTTGTCCCAAAAGTCTTGGGGATCATCAAGATGTGTTGTGGAGAAATTGAGACGAGCTTTGATGTTCTTTTTGCTCAGCAGTGGTTTTCTCCTTGGAACTCTGCCATGCAGGCCATTTTTGCCCAGTCTTTTCCTGATGGTGGAGGCATGAACGCTGACCTTAACTGAGGCAAGTGAGGCCTGCAGTTCCTTGGACGTTGTTGTGGGGTCTTTTGTGACCTCTTGGATGAGTCGTCGCTGCGCTCTTGGGGTAATTTTGGGCGGCCGGCCACTCCTGGGAAGGTTCACCACTGTTCCATGTCTTCGCCATTTGTGGATAATGGCTCTCACTGTGGTTCGCTGGATTCCCAAAGCTTTGGAAATGGCTTTATAACCCTTTCCAGACTGATAGATTTCAATTACTTTCTTTCTCAATTGTTCCTGAATTTCTTTGGGTCTCGGCATGATGTGTAGCTTTTAAGGATCTTCTGGTGGACCTTACTGTGTCAAGCAGCTAATATTTAAGTGATGCCTTGATTGTGAACAGGTGTGGCAATAATCAGGCCTGGGTGTGGCTAGAGAAATTGAACTCAGGTGTGGACAACCACAGTTATAGTATGTTTTAACAAGGGGGGCAATCACTTTTTCACACAGGGCCATGATGGTTTGGATTTTTTTTCACCTTTAATAATAAACACCTTCATTTACAAATTGCATTTTGTGTTTACTTGTGTTGTCTTTGACTATTGTTTAAATTGGTTTGATGTTCCGAAACACTTAAGTGTGACAAACATGCAAAGGAACAGGAAATGAGGAAGGGGGCAAACACTTTTTCACACCACTGTATCTTTGGTAAAAATAACCCACATTAGTGTATATTATTTGGTCTTTGTGAAAGTTATAGAGTCTACAAACTATGGTGCTGTTAGGAATTTCCCTTGTGATCAGTAAAAAAAACTCCAGGTGTTCTTGAGAAGCAGGAAAATGTATTTCTGATGTGGCCCACAACAGAGAGACATGCTTACAGCACGAAAGCTGAAGAAAAATGTCTGCCAAAAGACTGTGTCCCGCCTTCACATAACCCATAAGAATAACATCTCTATGCTTCTATTGGCTGAGGAAACATAAATAACGTTGTCATGGTACGAACTGGTACCTTTATTCTTTTAGCTATGTTTCCTGTACATTCTTAGGCTATCATATTTAGTTAAATCTAATGATTCTACAACTTACTATGGAGTTAATTAAGACAAAACAATACAATGAGTTAATACAATAATGTGCTCAGAAGTAAGCTTTTTAACAAATCAGTCTCAGGACTATTGTTTTTCTAATAGTCACACAATAAACATTTAAAACTTTTCTAACATTCTCTCCTCTTTGTGTGACTATTTTATCTCAACACATTTCGATGAAAGTCCCTGTGTTATACACTTTCGGACTGTATGTCATTAAGTTGAGCTTCAATGTCCACATAGGTATCCTCAGAGGTAGAGAGGGTTTGATACATTGTTCTTGAGACTGCAGTTTCAATGAGTTTTTGTGAAAGTCCTCGAATACAGGGAATGCAGCAGCATCCGCAAGTGACCAAAACGGCCAAAGCCACAGCGATTGAGATCAAACATGATGTGATAAATCCAGTCCATTTACCGAACCATCCTTCAAGCCAAGTTGTGAATGGATCATTAATACCTGAGTTTTCCGCCAATTCATTCGATAGCGCAGTCAGTCCTTCCAAGGCTCTGGTCACGGTCCCTCCAGGAGCTGTATTGTTGGGGATAAATGTACAACACATGCTACCAAACATTTTGCATACCCCTCCTCTTTCAGCTAAGACCATATCTAAAGCCATTCGGTTCTGCCAGGTCATTAGAGATGTGGGGGCCAACTGTTCTGCTAGGCCCTTCACAGCATCCCTAGTATAGTTTACAAATCGTTGTTGGTTATAATATATATATAATTAATCCAGTCAACATTTTAATTTATAGTCACCCACCAGAGAAGAGACTCAAACCCAGCTGTCACCTGATTCCTGGCTTTAAACTCGTCCGGCACCCCGCGAGGAACCCCAATCTCATCTATGTAGATCTGAGAGTCAAATGACCCCAAGGGAGAGGTGTCCCTATGATACTGTCGGTGACTCTTAGTCCACGGGTATTCTGACAGGATTATCAGGGGCATAGCCAGCTGGACCATAGCGCAATCCCCTTGGGCATTGGCCAGTAGTCTAGCTCGCAGTTTCTTATCCCCACACATCCACCAGACATCAGCTCTCTGAATGTCATGTTCAACCCAGTCACCATTGTCCGTGTTAATCCTCTCCACACAGTAGTCATCGGGAAGTGACCCAAGATCCACCGCGCTACAGTTCCCTGGGAGTGCAAAACAAGTAAAGTTGCCCGGATAAGCGGTAACCGCTGGAGGTATCTGAGGTCTCTGTACTGGGGGAAACAACAAACTCAATGTGTGACAAGTAGAATTTGCTTCAGGTTTATAGCTCTTATTATACAATTGCAACATACATTTTAAACCTTCTGGATCTGTATTGTGATCTAGAGGAAAAGGAACTGTTGCTAAATGTAGTCTGGCTCCGGCACAAACTAAACAGTTTTCCTTTTTCAGAGTTCTAACCGTGTACCTCAACCATTCTAACCACTCATTTTTTTTCTTGGTAGCCCGTCTCCAAAGCTATGGCATCTTCTATTGTTAGGTTAGTGAATCTTATAGTTTTACTCAGAACTTCTATTTTAGTATGGCCTTCTTCTTTCCCTTCTGAGTCTACTTTTTCCTGTTGTTTAATTTTATTAGGTGGTAATACCTCAAGGAAAAATGTTCCTGAGGGATCAGTTCCTGACACCCATGCTCCCATGGAATACAACCGCTGATCTTCCTTCCTCGGCTCCGTTAATGTTATTAATAGTTGGTTACAGTTCTTACTATTTATGCAGGGGGAGTTGGCCGCTTTTGTGATTATGAGTCTCTCCTTTATACCACTCTTTTTAGCTCCTGGTTGATTATACCCCCAATCTTGATGCGCTGTAGTCCACAGGGCCTGATCCCATGCTTGACATCCTGCCTTATTCCAGAGCCAGCAGATATATTTATCTGCCCATAGAAGTCCTCTAGCCCCAGTTGTATCCCCACAATCTACAAACTGACAGAAGTCTACCAGTATAGTGCTAGTTATTCCCTCTATAAAGGTTAGATTTAATGCTTTTCCTGTTCTTTCCCAATCCAAAGGTTCCTCTACTCTTCCATAGCGCCTACCCCCTCTTATGGATGCCTCTCCTAGAGTCACCAGTAACCCAAGGATAATTACTGTCCCTTTCATCCTAACCAGCTACAGAGTTCCAGCGGATAGGATAGGGGAGTTGGAAGGGGAGGGAGACTTCACCGGTTTGAGACAAGTCCCACCTTGTGTGAGACCTCCCTTTGTAGCCGGACTTTCTGGACCTCTTGTAGCCAACTGGCCCTACTCTGCCTGTGAAACGTTTTTACAATGGGACTGGTGAATCCAGGTAGACCTCTCTGCAATCCTTATCACAGTAGGGGTAGTTAAAAGGACTTTGAAAGGACCATCCCACCTTGGGGAGTTACCACTGCTTTTTTTCTTATTACTTTTTATTGAGACCCAATCTCCCACATGCACCTTTTCATCTTCTTTTGGGGGTGTGATATACATACTGGTCACAGCTACTAGTAGGCAATACATCCAATTATTTTTACCTATTTCTTCCATAACTTTTCTCAGTTTGCTTTTTTAGAATGCCATTATGTCTTTCTACCAATCCAGCTGATTGGGAATGATAGGCACAATGGTATTTCCCTTTAATTCTCATCACTTCTATCAAATGTTGTATATTTGTTAATTACAAAATGGGGTCCATTATCACTGTAAATCCTTTCAGGGATTCCAAATCTAGGAATAATATCTCTTAGTAATGCTTTGGCCACAGTCTGTGCATCTGCACTTCCTGTCGGGAATATCTCCACCCATTTGGTCAGGGTGCCTGGGTACCAAACAATATTTCTTCCTTTCACATTTGTCTAATTCAATAAAATCCATGCAAATGTGTTGGAATGGATATTGCGGTGTAGGGAACTTCCCTTTCTGTGGTCTTATACCTCCCTGAGCATTGTGTCTTGCACATATAAGACATTGAGAGCAAAAAGTTTTTTGAGTAATTTGTGAATCCATAGGCTGTACATACTTTATTTAACATCTCAGTCATCCCCCTGTTTGACACATGCGTTACTCCAGGTGTCAATACTGCTGCATACCTAAATAAAGATTTTGGTAATACCGGTTTCCCTTCAGGTGATGTGTAAATGTCATCAATTATTGTGCAACCCTTTGTTTTCCAATATTGTTTTCCCCAGGGGGGCATTTTGCTGCATATCAGTAAGGACTGTATGATCTATCACTATGATTTCTCGTCATTATTTTATGTGCAGCTTCATCTGCCCTTTTATTCCCCTTTGAGATGGGGTCCGTATATTTTGTATGTGCTTGACATTTACAGATTGCAAGCTTTTTTTTGGTTCTAAAATGAAGTCCGTATGTGAAATTGGTTTACCACTGGAGGTGACCATCCCCCTGTTTTTCCATTGTTGTGCGAAAACATGCACTGTTGAAAAGACATATTGACTGTCAGTGTATATGGTTACAGATTTTCCTTCTGACAGTATACATGCTCTTGTCAATGCTACAAGTTCTGCAACTTGTGCTGAATAATGTTTTGGTAGTGGCCCCGCTTCCAAAATCTCATCCTGTGTCACTACTGCATATCCTGTTGCATTTGTGCCATCTGGATTTTTCTTACTAGAACCATCAACAAAAAGTATCATGTCAGGGTTAGATAATGGTACATCTTTCAGATCACTTCGTGGCAGTACCTTTTCAGTGATGGCAGCAGTGCAGTCATGTTTATACCCGTCAGTAGGAAGTGGTAGTAGTGTGGATGGTTTTAATGTAGTACACCTCTGTATTGTTAAGTGAGGTTGTGTCAAGAGTATTGTCATACAGGAAAGGTGTCGTGCTGGGCTCAAATGTGATATCTTTTGCTGTAACAGGATAACAAACACTGCATGTGGTACCTTTTCAGTTAGTAAAGTTGAATAAAGACACCAGTCCATCCGGTTCAGCCTGAGTGAGTGTCTAGCCTCTACCCCTGTACACCCACATCGTTCTCCACCCCCAAGGATCCAACGTCCCCATTCATATACCAGGGCCAAACCGGGACAGAAGCCAATCAACCCACCTGCATGTCTCCGGAGTGCGGGAGGAAACCAGAGCACCCAGAGGAAATCCACACAGGTACAGGGAGTACATGCAAACTCCAGGCAGGCAGCGTCATGATTGGGATTCGAACCAGTGACCCCCTTCACTGCTAGGTGAGAGTGCTAACCACTACACCGCTGATGCTACCAGTGCTTGTACACAGGGTGGAAGTACTCTCGTTGCACTGTCTATTTCTGTAGAGTAATCCTTCCTCTATGAGACCCCTCTGGTTCTGCCTCAGCAGTGTACTCTTCTGCATCCTCCTCTCCTTCATCACCTTGCATAAAAACCTTTACTTTCACATTCTTTTTTGCTTTTGCTTTCAAATACTTCTCAGAATGCTTAGCATATTGTAAAACATCTAAAACTGATGCAGTTCGGTAAGTAACCATGTTTTTAACAATGTAATCCTTATGATCCTGTTTCAATCCATTTAAAAAAGCAATCTTTAGCTGTTGCTGATATGCACTATTCACATCTTCAGCTTCGGGGAGCCCGGAGAACACTCTAAAAATCTCTCGTAATTTATTTAGGTAGTCACTGACACTTTCTTTATCTTCTTGTACTGTCATATTTATTTTTTGCCAATCAGTCCGTTGTACCCATCTAAGCTGGCATCTGTTCAGTAGGGCAGTCAACCTGTTTCCTAAGTCTGGGCTTTCTGGAGGCAATGGATCCCCCCGTCCATGTGCATTTGCTGGGGCGCAGGGGTCCCAATCCCCCTTTACCGAAGCCCAATCTGACCCTAATACTCTCCTCAGGGCTCTCTCTACTTCCACCCCATTCAATTTATAACTGTTCCGTAATCCCTCTATGTTTTCAATGAATTCAGCTGGACCTAATTTTGGATGTTTTATGTGTTCTGTAGCCTTTTGTATATCACTGTCAGTCCATGGTCGAAAAACAGTCATAGTCAAGGGATATGGCTGGCCCAGTGCATCATTCTGTCCTCCCCTTGGGTTTGGGACCTCTATCAAGGGGTATTCCTCACCGTCCTCCACACCATACCTAATAGGAGGTTTACTTAGTCTCTTGGCTCCTGCTGGGGCACCTAGTGCATGAGTTATGGCGTCAGTTAATGTTTCAAGGATCGATCTGTTCATCTCCAGGACTGAACTACTGTCTGGAGAGATTGAGGAAGTGGAGTTGGGGTTTTGTTCAGAGGCGGTTCCTTTGACAGGGGTGGATGTCACAGGGAAGGTGTTACTCTGGGCAGTTACTTGCACCTGAGGGGGAGGACCATTATAGGGAGGTGGTCTCTGGGTGTAGCAGATGAGATCATCCTCTTTGTCCACTAGGGACAATTGGGCTTGGCATTTTTCCTTTGTTCTTTTTCCTTCTACCCTAATTTTAGCATGCTGAAGCCAATACTCCGCCATTTCCAACCCATACCTTTTTTGAACTTTGGGTCCTGACATTTTAAGCTTATCCACAGGGCCCCAAAATAGAACTTTCTTTCTTTTTAATTTTTTTAGTATTCTGATTCAGAACTTAGCCTTTTGACTTATAAATGTACCCAAATATAAACAGCATTGCATCATTAACACTTCACAGTTGAAAGTCTATGAATTCTAAAAATAACTCCAATCCAATATAAATATTTACTTTAAGACTATTTTTCAGACTCTTTTTCCCACCAAAAAGTCCTAATATTTTCACAGATGCACAAATTAACCTCTGTCAGGCAATCTGCATTTTCTTGTTTCTGAGAAACAGCTTCTTAACCTTCATAGCAATGAAAACATTCTCAGCCTTTTTTTTTTCCTTTTTCTTTTCACATTCATCAAGCCTCCTGATAATTCTACAACATTCTATTTACTCCAAAATGCCACCTACCTTCTTTTTCTTTTATGCTAAGTTTCAATATATACAATATAACCCTTTTGTATTGTCATAGCTAATCAAGGGTTAACTTTACAACTTCTAGCAGAAACAATCCTTCCATGAGGGGAGGGGGAGGGTGAGTGCAGTGCTTAGGTGAAGAATGACTTCTTATCTCCTTTTAGAAACGAACAAAGCAGCAATACAAGAGAAAAAAAAACATCAGCACTCCCCTAACTATCGAGAGAATCAAAAAGGGTTAAACATGAACAAAGATAAGTAAACACACAGAAAAAAGATAGCCTTGCGATCTTTGTAGATCACTTAACTAAACAGCGCTGAAATAGTCAGGCAATCAACCTCTGACATTCGGTATACCTCAAATCTTTTTGTTATCTGTCCGGACAGCGGGCGACGTAATTTTTTACCTTAGACAACGTCCCCAAGTGTCTCTGTCTACGAGCACTGGATCATCTAGATATTATACGATCAATACCAATGTCGGCAATTACAACACATTAAACCAGAAGCAAAGAGAAAGAGAAGAAAAGACTCAGAAAGAATTAAGAATAATTTAAATTATCTTACCTCTCAAACACCTGGACTGGATCACACAAGGTTCGGAAACAGACAGTGGAATCCAGATCTTTTTTGCCCCTGCCCCTTTTTCACCAATAACTTTGATTGGGGGGACTTATAATCGGTCGGTGAGCTTCAAAGTCCAATACTCACCGAAGTGTTGTCGGGGCAGTCTGATCTGAAAACCAGCGTGTTGCTCCCGGCTCGAAAGACCAAAAATGTTAGGAATTTCCCTTGTGATCAGTAAAAAAAACTCCAGGTGTTCTTGAGAAGCAGGAAAATTTATTTCTGATGTGGCCCACAACAGAGAGACATGCTTACAGCACGAAAGCTGAAGAAAAATGTCTGCCAAAAGACTGTGTCCCGCCTTCACATAACCCATAAGAATAACATCTCTATGCTTCTATTGGCTGAGGAAACATAAATAACGTTGTCATGGTACGAACTGGTACCTTTATTCTTTTAGCTATGTTTCCTGTACATTCGTAGGCTATCATATTTAGTTAAATCTAATGATTCTACAACTTACTATGGAGTTAATTAAGACAAAACAATACAATGAGTTAATACAATAATGTGCTCAGAAGTAAGCTTTTTAACAAATCAGTCTCAGGACTATTGTTTTTCTAATAGTCACACAATAAACATTTAAAACTTTTCTAACAGGTGCCAATCGCTGAAAATTTATCACATCTGATCAGGCCTTCAGTACATCAGGTGAGTCTCATTTCTTGAGAAACTAACAAGTCAGGAAAGTACAAATACCCCCCAAATGACCCCTTTTTACAAAGTAGACATTCCAAGGTATTAAGTAAGTAGCATGATGAGTTTTTTTAAGTTGTCATTTTTTCCCACAATTCTTTGCAAAATGAAGATTTTTTTTTTTTTTTTTTAACAAAATGGTCATATTATAAGGTTATTTCTCACACACAACATATGCATACAACAAATTACACCCCAAAATACATTCTGCTACTCTTGCCGAGTGCGGCGATACCACACGTATGAGACTTTTAACCAGCCTGGCCACATACAGAGCACCAACATTGATGTAGTACCTTCAGACATTCTACGAGCAAAAATGAAGCATCTCATTTCTCAACCACCTATTACACTTTTGAAGGCCCTGGAGTACCAGGACAATGGAATTGCCCATAAAATTACCCCATTTTGGAAAGCAAACACCCCAACGTATAATCTGTGAGGCATAATGAGTCTTTTGAATGGTTAATTTTTTTCCAGAAGTTTTTGGAATATGTGGAAAAAAATTAAAACACATTTTTATTTTTTTTTTACACAAAATTGTCAATTTATGAGATATTTATAACACATAGCATGTATATAGCAAAAATTACACCCTAAAACACACTCTGCTACTCCTCCCGAGTATGGCGATACCACATGTGTAGGACTTTTACACAGCCTGGCCACATAGAGTGGCCGAACATTGAAGTAGTACGTTCAGGCGTTCTAGGAGCATAAATGACACATCTCATTTCATTCCTACCTATCACACTTTTGAAGGTCCTGGACCACCAGGACAGTGATATTACCCACAAAATGACACCATTTTGGAAAGCAAACATCCCAACGTATATTCTATGAGACATGTGCTGCAAATAGGTACTGGGGTACTCTGATGGGCTGGAGATAGGTACTCGGGTACTCTGATGGCCTGGTGACAGGTACTCGGATGGGCTGGAGATAGGTACTCGGGTACTCTGATTGCCGGTATTTGGGTACTCTGATGGCCTGGTGACAGGTACTCGGGTACTCTGATGGCCGGTATTTGGGTACTCTGATGAACTGTGACGGGTACCCTGATGGGCCGTGACAGGTACTCGGGTACCCTGATGGGCCGTGACAGGTACTCTGGTACCCTGATGGGCCGTGACAGGTACTCGGGTACCCTGATGGGCCGTGACAGGTACTCGGGTACCGTGACAGGTACTCGGGTACCCTGATGGGCCGTGACGGGTACTCGGGTACCCTGATGGGCCGTGACAGGTACTCGGGTACTCTGATGTGCCGTGACAGATACTCGGGTACTCTGATTGGCTGTGACAGGTACTCAAATACTCTGATGGACTGTGACAGGTACTATGAGGGGTGGTGACAGGTCCTCTTTATTGGGGGGGGGGGGGCACAATCAGTGTGATTGGTGTACATTAGGCAGTAACGAGATGTTACCGCAATCTCCTCCTCACACATGATCGGTGTGAGGAGGAGAGCAGCCAGGTAACATCTCGTTACCGCGGTTTGTTTACATTTTAGTGATCAGCTGTGATCCTTTCACAGCTGATCACATGGGTAAACAGCCGGCCAATGTCTGTTTACCAGCGTCGGTGACGAGCAGTGTTCCCGGGGAACACGCCGCCACCGGCGTGCACGCGCAGCACGCTCGCGATCGCGCGCTTGCGCCGTGCACAGCCGGGGTGTGACCATCTGTGATCGGCCGTGAGTTCATCACGGCCGATCACGTGGTAAACAGCCATAATCAATGGCTGTTCACCCCCTTCGGTGGCGAGCGGTGTCTCCGTGACACGCCACCACCGAAGAAACAGGGATGCGCGCGCCCGTTTGCGTGCATTCCCTGTTTAAACGGGAGGCCGTCATATGACGGCCTCCCGCCACAATAGGTGCGCCGCCTGGCCGTCATTTGACGGCCGGCGGTCAGCATCTAGTTAAAGCTGCAGCGATCGGTGGCAGGCATTATTACATTGTGTTTTAAAAGGATTGGTGAATGTGAGTAGTTTTTTTTATTTAATAAACTGGTGTTCCAAAACATACTACACTATGGATATTCCTCTCTTTTATTAAACATCTGAATGAGATGACTAACCCATGCTGAGAAAAATGAAGCTCCCAGGGAGATACCACAAAGCGGCACAGGGGCTTACACTGTGAAGGCACATTCACCCCTGCAGGGGCAGGTTATATGGCGAGTGCAAAACCATGACTTGCACGAAAAAAAACGCTCCGGGGATTTTTTTTCAGCCATTAAGAAGCAGTCACATCAATTGTTAATTGTGCACGAGTTACTTTTATCACGTCTTTGGACTATTAAATGTAATTGTTTATATGCATATGTATTATTCTAAAAATATTGTTATTTGCTAAAGGTTTTTTTTTTTTCCCACACCGATTTAGGCACGCAGTTTGGTCATATTTTTGGGAAAGTTTTGAGTTCCCATCACTGCACAGAGGGTCCAACACTGAATTTTCACGAAATTTTTATTTTCACAATTATCAAAGCACACCACAATATTTAATTATTGTACACTTATTTTTTTAAACACAGCAAACCCTGAGGTTGGCCTTAGTTTGGAGTAAAACATACCAGGGGGTCCGACGCCATAATTGCAATAAAAAAAAATTTTTTCTTACATTTATCTCCTCTTATTTGTGCGAAAGTAGACACACCCTGGTAAAAAAAAAATAGGAGGTCTCTCTCATATTTTAGAAATTTAGAAAATTACCTTTTTTTGGATTTAGTAAGGTTCAGTGTCATGCCTACCTACTGCTTCTTATACACATTTCATTCCATCCAAATTTGTTGGAAATATATGGTAGAGGCAGCTTGCACCTCTGTAGCATTTACTATCCATAGCGCAATCTTCTTTTTCATGTTAAATTTGGGGTTATCGCTCTCACTCTCTCATACTGGTGATTGAAAATTCAACATGGCGCCTCTTGGCAAAGAACACTCTGAGGATCTGAAAAAAAGAATTGTTGCCCAACATAAAGATGGCCAAGGCTCCAAGAAGATTCCCAAGACCCTGAAACTGAGCTTCAGTACGGTGGCCAAGACCATACAGCGGTTTAACAGGACAGGTTCCACACAGAACAGGCCTCGCCATGGTCACCCAAAGAAGTTGAGTGCATGTGCTCAGCGTCATATTCAGAGGTTGTCTTTGGGAAATAGATGTACGAGTGCTGGCAGCATTGCTGCAGAGGTCGAAGGGATGGGGGGGGGTCAGCCTGTCAGTGCTAAGACCATATGATGCACACTGCATCAAATTGGTCTGCAAGGCTGTCGTCCCAGAAGGAAGTCTCTTCTAAAGATGATGCACAAGAAATCCTGCAAACATTTTGCTGAAGACAAGCAGACTAAGGACATGGATTACTGGAACCATGTCCTGTGGTCTGATGAGACCAAGATAAACTTATTGGGTTCAGATGGTGTCAAGTGTCTGTGGTGGCAACCAGGTGAGGAGTACAAAGACAAGTGTGTCTTGCCTAATGATAGGAGTGTCATGGTCTGGGGCTGCATGAGTGCTGCCGGCATCTGGGAGCTACAGTTCATTGAGGAAACCATGAATGCCATCATGTACTGTGACATACTGAAGAAGAGCATGATTCCCCTCCCTTTGGAGATTGGGCCACAGGGCAGTATTCCAACATAATAAACCCAAACATGAATCTAAGATGACCACTGCCTCGCTAAAGAAGCTGAGGGTAAAGGTGATGGACTGGCCAAGCATGTCTCCTGACCTAAACCCTATTGAGTATCTTTGGGGCATCCTCAAATGGAAGATGGAGGAGCGCAGGGTCTATAACATCTACCAGCTCTGTGGTGTTGTCATGGAGGGGTGGAAGAGGACTCCAGTGGCAACCTGTGAAGCTCTGGTGAACTCCATGCCCAAGAGGGTTAAGGCAGTGCTGGAAAATAATGGTGGCCACACAAAATATTGACACTTTGGGCCCAATTTTAACATGTTCACTTAAACGTGTACTCACTTTTATTGTCAGCAGTTTAGACAGTATTGGCTGTGTGTTGAGTTATTTTGAGGGACAGCAAATTTACACTGTTATACAAGCTGTACACTCACTGCTTTACATTGTAGCAAAGTGTAATTTCTTCAGTGTTGTCACATGAAAAGATATAATAAAATATTTACAAAAATGTGAGGGGTGTACTCGCTTTTGTGAGATACTGTATGTTGCTTCAATAGTATTGTATCCAATAGAGTCACAGATGACAGGGATGTGAGCAAAGCACAAAGTGTCAGAAATGTGGCAAAGACAATTATGTCTATATGCAGTGTCTATGGGTTCAAATGAGCAGGTACCCGCTCACGAATCACCACAGAAGTTGCTGGCAACAACACAGATGATGATTTTAGGCTCTCCCTCGCAGTCCTGGCTCTGGGAATAGCATCAGATTTACCGCTTACACTGCGCCACAGCCTACCCGAATCTGAATTGCAGGTAACACTGAAGGATCTGTATCAACCTCCGGACTGCTGCAGCTAGAAAGAGATGCTGTCCACAGATGTGTCTTTCTAGAAGCAGCGGTATGGCTCCCTACTATGTAGGCCAAGACTCGGCCATAGCTCACAGTGGCACAGAGCTCCTGCTGGCAAAACCAGGCCGACACCCCAAGAGGGCGTTCTAGGCCTAAAACAGGCTTTTTACATCCTCTCCCAGCAGTCTGTTCTTTCCTCCTCAGCAATCAGGTGGTTGTAGTTCAGGCCAGTCCTGCTGGAATTGAAACCTCAGCACTCTGCACTACACATCCCACAATGATTTGCTCTGCTCTAGTTTCTTTCTGTTGGGAAATTACATATGGAGTCTAAGCCAATACTAAAGGGAGACAGTTTCACATTAACAGCACTGCATACTGTCCCTGAATTGCAAACACAATAGCCAGCTCCTGGCTATATCTATTTTAGTCAGGACTCAGAAATAACATTTGTTTAAAAAAGTTATTTTTAGTCAAGTCAGTAAGCTGTTGACAGAGCTCAATAGCACAAGCTGACATTTACACCAGTAGGTAGTAAGAGCTGCGACTTCTCCCCTTCTTTACCTCTCCCTCCTAAACAGGTTTATACAAGATTTTGATGAGAGTCATCATGTCTGAAATCAGACAGCTTTTGTTGTAATCTTTCTATAGGAAAACCATGGTTCTCTGGTAATCTTTTGCCACATATTAAACTGGAACTACACTGCATCTGAGCACCACAAACCAAAAACGCTTTTCAAATCATTTTTAATATTTAAATCAAACTCATCCATCCATGTCTCCATGCTTTATTTTGTTGGAAAATTACATTGAAAAACACCCCCCTAACATTTCTAGCCGTGCCCATCTTGAGTAGGGGCAGATGATTAACCAATTCAGCCCTGGAAGATTTTACCCCCTTCCTGACCAGAGCACTTTTTACAATTTGGCACTGCGTCGCTTTAACTAAAAATTGCATGGTCGTTCGATGCTGTACCAAAATTTGCATCCTTTTTTCCCCCACAAATAGAGCTTTGTTTTGGTGGTATTTGATCACCTCTGCGATTTTTATACATTTGTGCTATAAACAAAAAATTTTTTTTTCTAAAATAAAATATCCCCATCTATAATCTATGGGAAAGATTTATGGCATTTTTAAGGCAGTTTATTTTTTACTAGTAATGGTGGTGATCTGCAATTTTTAGCGGTATTGTGACGGATAGATCGGACACTTTTGACACATTTTTGGGACCACCAACATTTATACAGCAATCAGTGCTATAAAAAAAATACTGTGTAAATGACACTGGTAGGAAAGGGGTTAACACTAGGGGCAATTTAAGGGGTTAATTGTGTGTTCTAACTGTATGGGGATAGGACTGAGTAGGAGGAGACATTTTGCTGTTCCTACATAGTAGGAACAAACGGCATGTCTCCTCTCCTATGACAGCACAGGGATTTGTGAGTTTACACACACAAATCCCCGTGCTGGCGCTCCTGCACCTAATCACGCGTGGTCGGCAGTGATCACGACCGCCAGCCACCAGCATCCGGTTCCCCGCCATCTGGCGGCTGTTAAAGGAACCCCGTACCTGTTTGGGGTTTTGCACAGGGGAGTCATTCTGCCCCCGTATATAGACATGAACCGGTCAGGAACTTCCTGGAATACATATGCCCTTAGCTCAGGCATGCAGGCAGGAGGGTATGCTTATCTGAGAAAACAGTCCTTCCTTCCTGAAGACTCTTGGGGTTTATGACACCACTTGCCTAGGCCTGCAAATTAGGAGGTAACTGAATAAATGTAAAAAAAAAAAAAAAAAAAGTTTAACCAGTTCAGTCCCGGGAGGTTTTACCCCCTTAACCACTTACAGACCGGACCATTTTGCTGGTCAAAGACCAGACCACTTTTTGCGACTCGGCACTGCGTCACTTTAACTGACAATTATTTTTTACTTTGTTATAATAAATATCCCCCAAAAATATATAAAACAACATTTTTTTTCCCTCAGTTTAGGCCGATACGTATTCTTCTACATTTTTTTTTTTAACCAAAAATATCGCAATAAGCGATTATTGATTGGTTTGCACAAAAGTTATAGCGTTTACAAAATAGGGATAGTTTTATGGCATTTTTATTATTTTTACTAGTAATGGCGGCGATCAGCGATTTTTATTGTGACTGCGACATTATGGCGGACACAGCGGACATTTTTTGACACATTTTTGGGACCATTGTCAGTTATACAGCAATCACTGCTCTATAAATGCAGTGATTCCTGTGTAAATGACACTGGCAGGGAAGGGGCTAACCAGTGGGTGGCAGTGTAGGGGGTTAAGTGTTCCTAGGGGTGTGCTACTAACTGTGGGGGGGTTGGGCTTTCATTTAGTGAACACTGATCTCTGCTCCAATCACATGGATCAGTGTCACTAGTTGCTAGGCAGAATGGAGAAATGCTGTTTACAACTGCATTTCTCCATTCAGTCGTCCCGTGAGAAGATCGTGGGTATGCCCGCGGCGATCGAGTCCGCGGGACCCGATGGCAGGGCAGCATTGAAGATTGGATGTACCTGTATGCCAATATGCCTGCCCGTGCCATTCTGCCAACGTACATTAGCGCGCGCTGGTCGGGAACCGGTTAATGACCAGGCCATTTTTTTTTCAATATGGCACTGTGTCACTTTAACTGACAATTGCGCAGGTGGGAAACGTTGTACCCAGACAGAATTGATGTCTTTTTTCTCACCAAGAGCTCTTTTTTTTTTTTTTGCGATATTTGATTACATCTGCGGTTTTATTTTTTTGCACAAAAGAAGAAATATATAAAAGATCAAATGTATTCATTAGTTTAGGCCAACATGTATTCTGTATATGTATTCTGCTACGTATTTTTGGTAAAAAAATAAAAAAATTGCTAACGTATATTGATTGGTTTGCGTAAATGTTATAGCGTCTACATAATAGGGAATAGATTTATGGACATTTTTTTAATGTCTTTACTAGTAATGACAGCGATCTGAGATTTTTAGCAGGACTGCGACATTGTGGCAGACAAATCTGACCCCAAAGGACACTTTTTGGGAACCAGTGACATTACTACATTGATCAGTGCTATAAAAATGCACTGATCAATGTATAAATGACACCGATAGGGAAGGGGTTAACACTAGGGGCGATCAAGGGGTTAACTGTTCCCTGGATATGTTCCAGCTGCATACCTCCCAACTTTTAAACTTCAGCATGAGGGGCACTCAAAAAGAATGAAGAGCTTCCATTACAAATGGTTTTGCATGAACTATGGAAGTGTGCGTTACACAAAGTACAGAAGGATTCATGAGTCCATTACGCACAGAGTTCAGGAATGCATTATGTGCCGAGTGAAGGGCAGAGGAATGCACTATGCACACAATGCAGAGATCAGAAGGGGACTAGGTACACAGGGGAGGGATCAGGAGGGCACTAGGTACACAGGGGAGGGATCAGGAGGGCACTAGGTACACAGGGGAGGGATCAGGAGGGCACTAGGTACACAGGGGAGGGATCAGGAAGGCACTACATACACAGGGGAGGGATCAGGAAGGCACTACATACACAGGGGAGGGATCAGGAGGGCACTACATTTAAGAGCCCTTGTTACTAAAGTGTGGTAAACATAGGTTTAGTAGAATGCCACCAGACAACATCATGTCATTTTTCAACACATGACAAGTGTAATTCAGAGGTACCCAATGTAAGAAAAAAGAAAGTGCATGGAAATAAAATAACGAGCTGGCTGCACACCCCTCAATATTCTAAAGAGAATGAAAGAACAGATTCCCCTTGGGGTTTTCAGGCAGCGAAAAGAAGCAGAAATAAAATTTGTAAAAATATATTTTATTAGTTCAAAGGCTTAATCGCCGTCATAAATTTAAAATACGGACTCTGGTATATGTTATTACAGCATATCGATGGATAAAAGATATATGCAACATTTGGTACAGAGATAGTTACAGGAACAATTTACAAATACATCAATATTTCAAAAGCTACAAATAACACCCATGCTACCCCAATGCATTTCGACCTTCAGGGAGTCGGGGTCTTCTTTGGGGGGGGGGGGACAGAACCCAAGCAGAAGGGGTGATTATATCGTATATTCTGCAAATAGTCAAAAGAAAAAAGACTTTCAATAGAAAATTTTTTGCCTAAAAATTAGCTAATTATTATTAGTGATGGACGAACTTCTGACGGGACGTTTCGCGAACGCGGACCGCGAACGCGGACCGCGAACGCGGCCGATAGTTCGTGAACCGTAACGTTCGCGGCGGGCCCCGTTGACTTCAATGGGAGGCGAACTTTGCAAACCTACAGGTCAAATTTGCAGCCACAAAATAATTACTAGCTGTGCAAACATAGTCCCACCACATGGCCAATGACATAACACGTGTATGAGGTGAATCTGGGATTGACAACTACAAGCATTCTTTTTTTATATGTGAAATTGTGACAATTCAGGACTGTGGAGTGCATGAAGGCAATGGAGGAGAGGGAAGGTCAGGGTAGGCAAAGAAGAGGATGCAGGAGATGATCACCAGCAGCGTGACATACAGCAATGACACCTGCACCGTGATAGAGAGCACTGACATCAGCAGCGTGACATACAGCAATGACACCTGCACCGTGATAGAGTGATCTGACACCAGCACCGTGATAGAGAGCACTGACACCAGCGCCGTGATATACAGCACTGACACCAGCACCGTGATATACAGCACTGACATCAGCAGCGTGACATACAGCAATGACACCTGCACCGTGATAGAGTGATCTGACACCAGCACCGTGATAGAGAGCACTGACATCAGCAGCATGACATACAGCACTGACACCAGCACCGTGATATACAGCACTGACACCTGCACCGTAAGCAGCCCCAGGAGGAAGTCAGCATAGCACAGGGATGGTGGGAGCCCCTCATAATGAGCATAGCACAGGGATGGTGGGAGCCCCTCATAATATGCACAGCAGAGGTACAGCCCCGGGAGGAAGTCAGCACAGGGATGGTGGGAGCCCCTCATAATAAGCAGCCCCAGGAGGATGTCAGCATAGCACAGGGATGGTGGGAGCCCCTCATAATAAGCAGCCCCAGGAGGAAGTCAGCACAGCACAGGGATGGTGGGAGCCCCTCATAATGAGCATAGCACAGGGATGGTGGGAACCCCTCATAATATGCACAGCAGAGGTAAAGCCCCAGGAGGAAGTCAGCACAGCACAGGGATGGTGGGAGCCCCTCATAATAAGCAGCCCCAGGAGGATGTCAGCACAGCACAGGGATGGTGGGAGCCCCTCATAATAAGCAGCCCCAGGAGGATGTCAGCACAGCACAGGGATGGTGGGAGCCCCTCATGATGAGCATAGCACAGGGATGGTGAGAGTCCCTCATAATATGCACAGCAGAGGTACCACCCCAGGAGGAAGTCAGCACAGGGATGGTGGGAGCCCCTCATAATAAGCAGCCCCAGGAGGATGTCAGCACAGCACAGGGATGGTGGGAGCCCCTCATGATGAGCATAGCACAGGGATGGTGAGAGTCCCTCATAATATGCACAGCAGAGGTACAGCCCCAGGAGGAAGTCAGCACAGCACAGGGATGGTGGGAGCCCCTCATAATAAGTAGCCCCAGGAGGAAGTCAGCACAGCACAGGGATGGTGGGAGCCCCTCATAATAAGCAGCCCCAGTAGAAATATGACACAGCTCAACCTCTTCAAACAGGAGGGTACGGGCATATAGTACGGTGTGCTTTTTTTGGACAAGGAAGTGAGCCAAATTAAGAAAGAAGGTCTGTGTGCTCCATTAAAAAAATCGTTTATAGACATATACATGGTCTACTGGTCACATATGTTGAATTCCTCCTAGATCCATGCCTCATTAATTTTTAGAAATGTGAGGTAGTTAACACTGTTGTGAGCTAGGCGAGTACGCTTATCGGTCACGATCCCCCCTGCTGCGCTGAACGTCCTTTCAGACAGGACACTGGACGAGGGGCAAATTGGGCAAGCTCTCGCCAGAGGTCAAGCCTGCCCACCCAGTAGTCCAGGGGTTCATCACTCCTCAGAGCGTCCACATCGGCCGTTAACCCAATGTAGTCGGACACCTGACGGTCTAGGCGTTCCCTGATGCTGGATCCAGATGACACCTGTCGATGGGTCGGCTGAAAGAATGACCTCATATCAGAAGTCACCAACACATCTTCAAACCGGTCTCTTCTTGCAGGCGCTGTTGGATTGGTACCCGCAACTCCTTCTCTGGGAGTGGGAATTGCTCCTCTGCCAGCGCACGCAAAAGCAGAATGCAGCATTTCTCGAAGCAAGGCCTGGAAGTGCTCCATTCTGACAGCCCTCTGTGACGGCGGTAACATTTCTGCCATTTTGTGTTTGTATCCTTAGGCTTTTTATACGGGGGTCCCTATTAAAACACTGGAGCATGAAGGCCCCCATTTGCACTAAACTGGAAGCGGTGTGGTGGCCTGGCTCCTGTTCATCATCCAGGATAATGTCGTCCTCTTCATTCTCCTCTCCCCATCCACGCACAACAACAGGGATCCCAGAAAGGTTTAAAGCATGCTCTTCTTGCTCCTCCTCATCCGCCCCGGCACCATCCTCCTCTGACTCCTCTTCAGACTCCTGTTGTTCACTTGTCTCAGATAGAGTAGCCCCCCTGGGAATTCATCCAGCATTGCGACTTCCTCATCTTCCCGCTCCTGCTCCTCCACAGCTTGATCAATGACACGTCGAAATTCACGCTCCATAAAGAAGGCATAAGGTACCATGTCACTGATGGCGCCATGGCTGCGACTGACCAGTTTGGTGATCTCCTCAAATGGCCACAGAAGTCTGCATGCGTCGCGCATGAGCAGCCACTGGCGCGGTGAAAAAAAACCCAGCTCCCCAGAACCTGTTCTGCCGCAGAGTTCATACAGGTAGACGTTAACTGCACGTTTCTGCTGGAGCAGCCTATTAAGCATATAGAAGGTTGAGTTCCATCGCGGCGCGCAATCGCAAATAAGACGTCTGACCGACAGATTGTGTCGCCGAATGTCAGCAAGGCGAGCCATGGCCGTGTAAGATCTTCTGAAATGGGCCGAGATTTTCCTTGCCTGCCGCAAGATGTCCTGGACCCCAGGGTATTTGACAACGAATCGCTGCACGACCAAGTTTAAGACGTGTGCCATGCATGGCACGTGCGTAATTTTGCCCTGTTTCAATGTGCACCGTTGTCACACACCACTTTACCAACTGTCAAATTGAGCGGTGTTAGCCACTGATCTGCCTGTGAACGCAAAGCTGAAAGGAGTGCCGGGCCAGTGTGGCTCTTGGCTTCCAGGCACAACAGACGCAGCACGGCATGGCAACGTCTCACCTGGCATGTCGAATATGTTCTGGGGAGCTTGGGCGGCGCAGCGGAAGAGAATACTAGCAGCGGAAAAGGAGGAGTCAGCCAAGGAGGAGAGGGAGGAGGAGGAGGAGGAGAAGAGCCAGGCCTGCATGCAATCCGTGGCGGTAAAACCAAATCTACACGGGTGCCACGGGTTACATGCTTGACGGCCGTCAGAAGGTTCACCCATTGGGCAGTAAAAGTGATATACCTTCCCTGCCCGTGTTTGCTAGACCACGTGTCTGAGGTCAGATGTATCTTGGCACCGACACTGTGTGCCAGAGATACATTCACTTGCCGCTGAACATGGCCATATAGATCTGGGATGCCCTTCTCTGAGAAATACTTCCTTCCTGGGACCTTCCATTGTGGTGTTCCAATGGCCACAAATTTTCGAAAGGCCTCTGAGTCCACCAGTTTATATGGCAGTAGTTGGCGGGCTATCAGTTCTGACAAGCCAGCCGTCAACTGTTGGGCAAGAGGGTTATCCGGCGTCATCATTTTTTTACGCTCGAACATTAGGCCCACGGAAGCCTGCCTTTTTGCAGAAAAACGTGAGCTTGGCATGATGGAAGGTGGAGTGGAGGACAATTGTGAGGAGAGAGGAGAAGGAGAAGTAGAAGAAGAGGCTGGACGGTGAGAGCTTGGAGTGTGGCTTTGTGTGTTCCGTTGCTCCCACTGGGCTCGGTGATGGCTGCTCATGTGCCTTCTTAAGGCGGTCGTCCCTAGGTGAGTGTTGGGCTTACCGCGACTAATGCATTGACTGCAAAGATTGCAGATGGCAACACTATTGTCAGCAGCGGACACGTTAAAAAAAGCCCACACTATGGACCCATGTGCCGGCATCCTGGGAGCGCCAGATGTGACCGTACATGGTCAATGACTCACTCCTGATACATTAGCAGTCTGCTTTGTCCCTCCTGTGCAATGCAAGTTATTCCTGCTTCTCCTCCCTATCTGCTGGTCCATATCTCCCTCTGAACTCCCCTCCTCTTCCTCTCTTGTGGGCACCCACGTGACATCACTAGACACGCCATCATCGACGTCACCTTCCCCACCGCTATAAGTAGAGATCTCGGAGTAGGCAGCAACACCGGGGACCAACCTCCTCCTTGGACTGATCTGGGTACTGTCGTCAGAATGCTGAGTGGCGGTTCTTGCTACCTCCTCTTCCTGATCCAATGCCAAGAGTGGCTGCGCATCAGAAATGTCTTGCTATGGATCGGAAAATAATTCCTGTGACTCCAGCGGAAGGTATGTGGTGGTGTTGGTGGTAGTGTCTTTGGGGGTGCACATAGCAGAGAGTGAAGAAGAGGGTGCAGATCGAGAGGATGAGGAGGGTGCAGAAGAGTAAGGCTAAGTGAGCCACTCAACCAAGTCTGGTGCATCCTTTAAAGTAATTGAACGCACCTTCTGCAACTTCCCACTTTGGCTCAAGCCTGTTGCTCCTGCCCTACCCCTACCACCCCTGCGGAAGGGCCTGCCTCTTCCTCTGCCTGTCATTTTTTAAATGACCCTGTGACAAAACTCTCAGTCCCTATACTGATAAATGACTGCTGCAGAATAGGGCAGCAGTCAGCAGTAGTGCACCTCAACCCTATAGATTGTGGACCTATACCAGTCCTTAAGGAATAGCAGACTGTACCTCACTCAACCCTATGTACTGTAGTACACTATACCTTACCAGTCCTTATAAGGACCTTTGTGGAACTAGTAGGTTGTGATTAGCAGACTGTACCTCAGTCCCTATACTGATAAAGGACTGCTGCAGTATAGGGCAGCAGTCAGCAGTAGTGCACCTCAACCCTATATATTGTGGACCTATACCAGTCCTTAAGGAATAGCAGACTGTACCTCACTCAACCCTATGTACTGTAGTACACTATACCTTACCAGTCCTTATAAGGACCTTTGTGGAACTAGTAGGTTGTGATTAGCAGACTGTACCTCAGTCCCTATACTGATAAAGGACTGCTGCAGTATAGGGCAGCAGTCAGCAGTAGTGCACCTCAACCCTATATATTGTGGACCTATACCAGTCCTTAAGGAATAGCAGACTGTACCTCACTCAACCCTATGTACTGTAGTACACTATACCTTACCAGTTCTTATAAGGACCTTTGTGGAACTAGTAGGTTGTGATTAGCAGACTGTACCTCAATCCCTATACTGATAAAAGGACTGCTGCAGTATAGGGCAGCAGTCAGCAGTAGTGCACCTCAACCCTATATATTGTGGACCTATACCAGTCCTTAAGGAATAGCAGACTGTACCTCACTCAACCCTATGTACTGTAGTACATAGTCCCTATACTCATAAAGGACTACTGCAGCAGAAGGGCAGCAGTCAAGTATAATATTCTTTCTATATTTGGAAGAAAGACTATTATACATGTACAAGCCTATTACCATACCAGTCCTGAAAAGAACCTTTGTGGACCTAATAGTAACAGCTACTGATTAAACTGACTGTCCCTCACTGCCACACACAGCTTCCTGCCTGTCCCTATTTAAACTGACAAAACACAGGCTGCAGTAACAATAACTTGAATAGCACTCAAAACTATATGCTGTACTACTTTACCATACCAGTCCTGAAAAGGACTTTTGTGGACCTAATAGTAACAGCTAATGATTAAACTGACTGTCCCTGCAGCACACAGCATCCTGTCCCTCTCTCTACACTGGCAAAAGACAGGCTGCTGCAACAACGACTTGAATAGCAGTGCCTCAAACCTATATCCTGAACTACACCTAACACCTATACCATACCAGTCCTTAAAAGAACTTTTGTGGACCTAATAGCTAGCGATTTGGGTCACTGCAGTCTCTCCCTGCTCCACACAGCAACCTCTCCCTATAGTGACAGAAGAAAGAATGTAAAATGGCGGCCGGATCGGGTCTATTTATAAGTTAGGGGGAATGTCCAAGTGTCCATGTGCTGTAATGTCTCATTTGGCTGTCCTGTACCACATGATGGATGTGTCATCATAGGTCAAAGTTCTTTTACACAGTAAACACTGAAGTCCGCCGGGCGAACAGCGGCAATAGTCCGCTGATCGGGCGGACCGCGAACAGTCGAAATTTGCAGCGAAACTACCGCCGGGCGAACCGTTCGGCCATCCCTAATTATTATACCTTATTTCAGTAATATTTACCAGTTCCACCAAACCGTTACTGTTCAACCAGAGACTTTTATTAAAATCTGAAAAAGAAATGAGTGCCTTCTCTCAAAGGGTCATCCTGGGTCCGCTTCCCTGCTGTTCTAACTGAAAGGTTATGTTAAGCATCCATCTTGTTTCTGTCAGCCATCTTAATATTCACAAACTTCCATTTTACAATATGTACAGTTTGAACACCCCTTTAACTTCTCAGATAACTGTCTCAACATGAGATTCTTCTAACTCATGTGTTCTCACACACTTATCTATAACCTTCACACTGTTTCTCAGCATTCTTTTAGCTACAGAAGGAATTATGTATCTTTTTCTTATATTAATTCAGCTAGCTTAGAACAAAGAACAATAGCGTTTTGTCTTGACCAGCTGTAATCGTCTTGATGTCTACTGCGCATGTCTTATTCTGTATGACGTGAAATTTACTATATCAATCGCTTTGTAATAACTCAATACAATTAGTTCTTGAAGGACGCCATGGTGTGTGTGTGGTTTTATTTGTCCTTTGAGAATTGATTCCAGATATATCTGAATTTATACAATACATTGGATCTAAGGTCTGAGAGGTTGAAGGGACCACCCTAGACACAGGATTAACCCTTTCAGCACTGGGGGCTTGTCCCGGGATGGATGTTTATTTACCCTTAACGGACTTGGAAAGCTACTTTTAACGGCTCGGTAAGTGAATTCTATTCTTATTGAGTGAAATTGACTTGCCGGGGTCCGGGTGTCAGGTGTGTGACTTGGCTTCCATCCCACAGAGATTGCTGTTGGGTTATAGAACCTCTCATAAGTATACATAAGTTGACCGGTCATGACCTTGGGGGTCATATAGTGTTTTGGGGACACTTGTAAAGATCTTGGCGATCTTAGAAGAATAGGTTTTGGGGACCTTGGAAAAATTTACAGAGTACTCTAGAGTTTTAGTTCTGTTTGGGACAGAACTGGTGACTGATGATCAATGTATTGTGTAAACTTTGTGTATGATTGTATAACTGCTTTTGCTTTAAAAGTATCACGCTGAATGAAGTGCCCCGAGTGTGTATGCAGACTGCTGTTTTGCTTCAGGAACCAAAGGGAATACTTGATTAGTAGTGTTCCTGGAGGGTACTGGCACAATTTGGGCAGAGGTCCATATTTTAGGGAAGGTAAACCAAAAATCGAAGTTTTAAGAATTAATCTACATTGCAAAGTTAATTTCATAGAAGGATTAAGCTTGTCTGAGGCAAGACAGCAGGTCCATGAGCAAGATTGTGTGTTTATTGTATATCTGAAATACTCTTGAACTTGTTCCAATTTTATTCTGTTACAGTCTTGAAGTGATTGTAGCTGTATTAGTATAAAAAAGTATCACGGACAGTACTGATTTTTTTTGGGTAAAGGAATTTAAGTTGAGGTATTGTCTAATTGTCTGATTCACACCGTTGTCTGATTGTCTGCACCGCTAGGTGGCAGTCAAGCATGATAAATTGTTTTGTTTTCATAGGAAAATTAAATGTACGGAGCAATACCTAGTTAACCCTTGGGCGGATCATATGGCAGGATGGACAGAAGGTCTAGGCAGTTGCAGTCCCTTTCCCCGGGATGGCGCAAATGACCCCTTTCATATGGACATGATTAAAGGCCTCTGTCTAAATGACAGAGACGCATGGCCATATTATGGTCTGGATCCCCAATGGGACAAGGACTATATGCGAAAGGGAGGGGAAAACTGGTTGACATACGCTCCTTATTGGTATGATAGAACAAATAAGAATACTAAACCTCCCAAAATGCAGGATAAAGATCCAGCTTCGGAGAAGAAACATGAGTTAGAGAAATCTCTGAACCATGGACACTTCGCCGTCACCCTGCCCCTGCCCTATAATGTTACCACAACCACCAATGCCCCGAAAGGTTTATACCCAAGTCTGAGACCTGAGGACTTAGATTTGTTAGCAGGTTACCATGTTACACAAACCAACAACCCCAGCCATAGTCCTCCCCAAAGACCACAGGCACCACCTCCACAACAATCACAGCAACAGGACAGAGCAGCCGTAGTTTCATCCACAGTACGAGATGCAGAGGAAAAATCAGATGAGGAAGGTAAGGATAATGAAGCAACGGGAAGGTCCCTTATTACTAGCGTTACTGACAGATCTGATACAACTGACATAATAAGTCCATCAGGAAAACAAATCGAGACTAGAACTCAAAGGATACAGCGAAAACAGCAAGAAGCGGCTACTGCAACTCAGCAGCTGCCCTTCATGACTGTAGGTAACAGCCTATTAAAAAAGGTTATAGAAATTGAAGACATAAATCGCATAGTTAAGAACTGTCCTAAACCCACTGTCTCTGCACCAGCCACTCTTGCCTACCTAAAAAGGGCTTGTAAAGGCAGAAACTACACACAGGAAGATATGAGGTTAATTATTGAGGGTGTTGTGGGGACAGATACAGCTTGGAATTGGGCCAAGGTCGGAACTATATCTACTATAGAACCAGCAGGCACAGCTGAATCCGATTACAAGCTTAACACAGAACAAGGGAGAGATGATATGTGGGCTGAAATAACAACTCACATGTTAGAAGTTTTTAAAACGAAATCCTCATTGCCCATCGCCATATCATGCAAACACAAGACAGGAGAATCAGTTCTTGAATTTTGGAAAAGATTCAATGATGTGTGGATACAGGAAGCCGGTTTGGGTGTTGTGCCAACTATGGATCCATTATTGATCCAGACTTTCCTGAGTAATCTCAAACCCCATTTAGTGGTCCCAGTCAAACAAATGATTACTGAATGGTCAACACTTTCTAGAACTGACTTTGGTAAAGCTCTTTCACAGAAATATGCAGCAGGTTGTTTTGATATACCAAAGCCGTCTCCTGCCTCCACACAACATTTCCAAGGGAATACGAAGGGGAACTTTAGAGGCAGAGGAAATTTTAGAGGCAGATTTAAAGGCAGAAATGGAAGAGGGATGAGTCGCTCTAGAAACAATGGATGTTTCAATTGCGGTGCTGAGGATCACTGGGTGAGTCAGTGTCCTCACCCCACCCCTTCTCAGACTTCCGATTCCAGCTCTGTCCCTGACCAGACACAACAACCACAGGCATCCATCCAACAAGGTCCAACATTTCCAATCAAATGGGGAAATCAACAACAATGATGGGGCCCGGAGGGTAGTGTCCCAGCTTTTCCTTTTGTCTCAGATGATTTCACTGACAGTCCAATGGTTGCTATTTCAATAAATGGGAGACTCCTCCCCTATCTCGTTGATAGCGGGGCCACTAGGAGTACTATTTGTGAAGATCATTTCAGAGGCAAATGGGAACCAGCGGAACCCTCTTTGGGAATTAATGGGATACTGACAAAAACATATAGGACTCCACCCCTACCAATAGAAGATGATGAAGGGTACACCATATGCACACATTCTTTCAGGATAATACCAAGGTGTCCTGAAAATTTGTTGGGAAGAGACTTGTTTGGGCCACTAGGAATCACAATTAGAACCAACTCAGAAGGAGGTCTAGACATTTCCTCAGATAAAATCACTATAGTAGCATGCAAACCAGGTTTATTGATGCTGTCACAACAAAATAGTGAAGAAGATTTTGAGGATATAGACCCCCAGGTCTGGTCTACATCAGATCTGGATGTAGGACTTGTTTCATGCACACCATACAAGGCCACTCTCAAAGAAGGTGCATTTCCTATCTATCATAAACAGTATCCACTTTCTAAAGAAAAGATGGATGGCATAGTGCCAATGGTGAAAGAGTTTCTGCAGGATGGAATCCTGGAGGAAATTATTTCTCCATACAACACACCTGTTAACCCTGTAAAGAAGCCGGATGGCTCCTTCAGATTTGTACAGGACTTGAGGGCCATAAATGACCTCATAGTCCCAATAGCACCCATTGTACCCGATGTTCCATCTCTACTGTCCTCCATTCCAGCAACAGCCAAATGTTTTACTGTAATTGATTTAAAGAATGCTTTTTTCTCTGTCCTTGTAGACAAGGAGACAAGGCCACTCTTTGCTTTTACTGTGTCGATTGACCAACACAATCGCCAGTTTACCTGGTGTAGAATGCCCCAGGGATATATAGACTCACCTGTGGTCTATTCTATAGTACTCCAAGCCACCCTCAGGCCTTGGACTGCCCCTCATGGTTCTGTACTGTTGCAATATGTTGATGATCTTTTGATTTGTAGTTCTTCAGAGGAGGACTGCCGAGCTGATAGCCTATCCTTATTGAAATGGTTACATACGTGTGGTCACAAAGTGTCTAAGAAAAAATTACAATGGTGTAAACAGGAGGTTGAGTACCTAGGGTTTGTGCTGTCTCCGGGAGTTAGGAAAGTCAGTCACAAAAGAACTGTTGCTATAGTGGGTCTGCCCCGCCCACTTACCAAGAAAGACCTGCTAACCTTTCTTGGAATGATTGGTAACTGCCGCCAATGGATACCTGACTGTTCTTTCTATGACAATATATTGAGACAAGCAACACTCTCTGAAATGTCTGATATTGTAAAATGGTCTGATGAAATGTTAAATGCTTTTACCATGTTGAAAAGTGCAATGGTTACCAGCCCGAGCCTCGGCCTCCCTGATTTTAGCAAAATGTTTCACTTGTTTGCTAGGGAAAATTGCAGAACCATGGCAGGAGTACTGGCCCAGGAACATGGTGGGAGACTGCGCCCTGTAGCTTTTTTCTCAAAGGTGGTTCCAGTACAGGTGCAAGGCATGCCTGCTTGTCTTAGAGCGTTGGCTTCTTGTTCTATGGTTGCAGAGTTGGCAGCACCATTTACCTTGGGCCATAACACTACTTTACACACCTCACACAACGTTACCACACTCCTCAAAACTTTACATACTCAGCATATGTCAGCACAAAGATTGAGTGGGTATGAAGTCATCCTCCTGTCCAATCCAAACCTGAAAACAAAAAGTTCAAACATAAACTCTGGCCCAGTTCCAATTTTGAATGCCTTATTAGGTCTTAAAGGAGAACAGGATGACTTACCACCACCTCATGACTGTACACAATCAATACATCAGGACACTTCACCTAGAGCAGATATGCTTTCAGTACCAATTCCTACTGCACAAACAGTTTTTGTTGATGGCTCTTGCAGCAGACCGAGTGATAATGTCTATCATGCAGGATATGCTGTTGTCCAACTGCCGGATACTGTCCTCGAGGCCAATCCAATACCCTATCAGTCTGCACAAGCTGCTGAATTGATAGCATTAACCCGTGCATGCCAGCTGTTTGCAGGAAAAGAGGTAAACATTTACACTGATTCCAGGTATGCTCATGGTGTGGTTTGGGACCATGGTGTAATATGGCTTCGCAGAGGATATGTGGCAGCAGATGGAAGGAGCATCTCACACTCTGACCTAGTCACAGCATTACTAGATGCAATTCAGTTGCCTTCAAAACTAGCTATCATGCACTGTAAGGCACATACAGGCCAAATGACTGATATAGCCAAAGGTAATGCACTAGCTGACAGAATAGCTAAAGAAGCTGCATCTACACAAAAGGCAAACATTCAAATGCCCATGCTAACACCTCAGCCATGTTCCCTGAAAGAGACACATTGGCTCACGGAACTACAGGCTTTTGCCACCCCTGATGATATTGCGCAAAGGAACTGTGATGGGATGGTACGAAAGGATCCTAAAACAGGATTAATCTGCAAAGAGGGGAAGCCATGTATTCCTGTTGCTAGCGCCCCCCTGTTCATTGCGCAATACCATGGACTGGGTCACAAGGGATGGCAGGCCACATGTGAACTTCTAGATGCAGATTTTTTCATTGCAGGATTACCTAATCTAGTCAAAGCTTTTGTAAGGAGATGTGTCTTGCATTAGGAACAATCCAACAAACCCAAAGAAATCAAAGCATGAACATCTTGAGTACCCAACAACACCGTTTACCCATTTACAGATAGACTTTACACATATGCCCAAAGAAGGAAAGAAACAACAATACCTTTTGGTCATAGTGATCATGATGTCACGCTGGCCAGAAATTTTTGTCACCAACAATGAAAACGCACAAACTGTAGTGAAGATCCTCACACAGGAAATTATTCCTAGATGGGGATGTCCATTGCAAATAAATTCAGACAATGGCCCAGCTTTCACAGCTAAAATCTGCCAAGATCTTGTAAAAGTACTAAAAATAGACTGGAAATTTCACCTCCCCTACCATCCACAGAGTTCAGGAATTGTAGAGAGAATGAATAGAACAATTAAAGACAGGATAAGGAAAGCTACGGGTGGGAATTTTGGCAAGTGGAAAAAAGTTCTCCCAGCTGTATTAGCTGAAATCAAAATGACCCCTCACAGTGTGACGGGTTATTCCCCCTTCGAGGTACTCATGGGTAGGCCATTCCCCACACCGTGGGCTAATCATCCCTTGATGGTAGAGAAAGGTGATTTGGAACAAATACAGGAGGAATATGTAAAAAAACTGATTGAAACTCTTGATATTGTTGAAAGAAGAGTTGCTTGCACCTCTCCTTCTTCTTCACAGGTACCAACCCACCCGTTCCAGGTCGGTGATCAAGTTGTGGTCCAGAGGCTTTAGAAAGGTCGAAAGCCGCAAGAGGTTCCATTCGAACCAGTGACCAAAGTGGTAGCCGTCACCAGGACCGCCATCCTTACAGAGGAAAGTCCTACTTGGATCCATGCCAGCAGAGTAAAGAAGGTTGATCTAAGCCCAGGAATTCAAGAAAGGCTGAAAAGAGGTGAAGCAGGTGTTTTAAGTCCTCAAAAGACAAGCACAGACATAAAGGACAGTGATGTCACTCATTTCACCACAGACTTCTGGGAAGGCCTTTTGCCTTCTGGTGATGTTTCTACTTCTGATCTTTGTCCCAGTGTGGATAATAACTAACTGTATCTTTCATCCTGAAGACTTAGGTGCCTTGAAACTCATATGTGGTAAAAGCGAAATACACACCAACCATACTGACTTTCACCTCAGAAATCGCAGTAAAAGAGATGTCTCTAATGAATTGATCAAAGAAACAAGTTTTTCTGGAAAAAATTTACTGTTAAAATTTAAATATGCTTATGCTAGAAAGTCAGGATATGAAAAATGCTGGATTTGTAGTAAGTTGCACCCAGAAACTGCTAAAATCCCACTCTTAGCTGTCCCTCTGAACCTCAAGTCATTATTCGAAAATACTCTAGTCTTAAGTATTAAGAATGTCTCGGAAGGGTACCGCAATCAGAGTATTATGTTTTACACTTTAGGAAAGACACATGAACCTGAGTGGTGTGTTCAGCTAGGCAATACATCCAACGGAATAGGTATGTGTTCCAAGTCTGTATTTAACATTTCAAAGGGTATTCCCTTCCACACCAGTAACATTATCATGGGTCATATGTGTAGTTACAAAAATCAATCCCTTAACAACACCATTAGTGAACTTACTACATACAGGAACACAACCTCTGGGATACTTGTGAGTAAACTTGTTTGTGCTGCATTTGAGTCTGGAACTGAGCCCCAACGTAGTTCTCTAAGGCCGCGTACACACGCGCGGACTGTTCGCCCAACCTTGTTCGTCAAACAGTTTGGGCAAACAGTCCGCTCAAAATTTGCATGAGCGGACTTGCCCACACACGAGCGGACTGTTTGACGAACAAGGTTGGGCAAACAGTTCGCTCAACTTTTGAAATGAACGGACTCGCCCACGTAAGGAGGAGGCAAATCCGCCCATTTCGAGCGTGTGTACAGGTAGGCGGGGCCCGCGAAGGAGACGTCGCGGGCTCCGCCGCCTGGAATGCGCTTAAAGGGGAACCCCAACGCCGAAAAAAATCGGCGTGGGGGTTCCCCCCAAGTCCACACCAGACCCTTGTCCGAGCACGCTACCCGGCCGGCCAGGAAAGGGGGGCGAGCGAGCGCGCCCCCCCTCCTGAGCCGTACCAGGCCGCGTGCCCTCAACATGGGGGGTGCCTTGGGGAAGGGGGGGCCGCGCGGCCCCCCCACCCCAAAGCACCTTGTCCCCATGTTGATGAGGACAAGGGCCTCTTCCCGACAACCCTGGCCGTTGGTTGTCGGGGTCTGCGGGCGGGGGGCTTATCGGAATCCGGGAGCCCCCTTTAAGAAGGGGGCCCCCGGATACCGGCCCCCCACCCTATGTGAATGCGTATGGGGTACAATGTACCCCTACCCATTCACCTGTGAAATAAAGTACAAAAAAAAACACAACACAGGGGAAAAAAATATTTTATTGCACAGCCGGGGGTCTTCCGTCTTCGGGGGTCTTCTCGCCGGACTCCTCCGCTATGTGTGTGTAGCTCTTTTGCTAGCGGAGGAGTCCGGCTTTCTTCCTCCCCGCCGCCGGCCTCTTCTCCCGACTTCGGGGGTCTTGTCCCCCTCTTCGGTTCTTCTGCCGGGCCACCGCGCCTGGTCCGGTGGCCCGGTCTTCTGTCGCCGTCTTCCGTTCTTCTGTCGCCGCCTTCGGTTCTTCTGCCGGGCCACCGCGCCTTCTTGTAGCTCTTTTACAGGCGGTGGCCCGGTCTTCTGTCGCCGCCGACTTCCGTTCGTGTTCTTCTTGTTCTTCTTGTTCTTCTCCAGGAGATGTTGACACGTCGCTCCCTCCGGCCGGAATGCCAGAGCCGCGCTGTGCGGTCACTTATATAGTGACAATGGGGCGGGGTCACATGGTATATGTCACATGGGTTGGTCACATGGTGACCCCGCCCCCTTACGATGTCATAGTCCCCATGTGACATCAACCCATGTGACCAACCCATGTGACATATACCATGTGACACCACCCCATTGTCACTATATAAGTGGCAGCGGAGCGTGTCCCTGGCATTCCGGCCGGAGAGCTCGTCGAGTCAACATCTCCAGGAGAAGAAGGAGAAGAAGAAGAAGAAGAAGAAGAAGAACAAGAAGAACAAGAACGGAAGGCGGCGGCGGCGGCGACAGAAGACCGGGCCACCGCCTGTAAAAGAGCTACAAGAAGGCGCGGTGGCCCGGCAGAAGAACCGAAGGCGGCGACAGAAGAACGGAAGACGGCGACAGAAGACCGGGCCACCGGACCAGGCGCGGTGGCCCGGCAGAAGAACCGAAGAGGGGGACAAGACCCCCGAAGTCGGGAGAAGAGGCCGGCGGCGGGGAGGAAGAAAGCCGGACTCCTCCGCTAGCAAAAGAGCTACACACACATAGCGGAGGAGTCCGGCGAGAAGACCCCCGAAGACGGAAGACCCCCGGCTGTGCAATAAAATATTTTTTTCCCCTGTGTTGTGTTTTTTTTTGTACTTTATTTCACAGGTGAATGGGTAGGGGTACATTGTACCCCATACGCATTCACATAGGGTGGGGGGCCGGTATCCGGGGGCCCCCTTCTTAAAGGGGGCTCCCGGATTCCGATAAGCCCCCCGCCCGCAGACCCCGACAACCAACGGCCAGGGTTGTCGGGAAGAGGCCCTTGTCCTCATCAACATGGGGACAAGGTGCTTTGGGGTGGGGGGGCCGCGCGGCCCCCCCTTCCCCAAGGCACCCCCCATGTTGAGGGCACGCGGCCTGGTACGGCTCAGGAGGGGGGGCGCGCTCGCTCGCCCCCCTTTCCTGGCCGGCCGGGTAGCGTGCTCGGACAAGGGTCTGGTGTGGACTTGGGGGGAACCCCCACGCCGATTTTTTTCGGCGTTGGGGTTCCCCTTTAAGCGCATTCCAGGCGGCGGAGCCCGCGACGTCTCCTTCGCGGGCCCCGCCTACCTGTACACGCGCTCGAAATGGGCGGACTTTCCGAGCGGGAACAGTCCGCTCATTTCGAAAGTACAGCGGACAAGCCCACACACGGGCGGACTGTTCGCTCAAACACAGTTTCAGCGGACAGTTTTTCGGAATTTCCGAAAGACTTTGTCCGTCCAACTGTCCGCTGAAACTGTCCGCTGAAAGCCCACACACGAGCGGACTGTCCGCCCAAACACTGTTCAGCGGACAAGGTTGGGCGAACAGTCCGCCCGTGTGTACGCGGCCTAAGAAGTTTTTCATTGGGAAACAATACATACGTATGCTGTGCTAAAATTTGTTACCCATGGATCCCCGCAGGAGTGAAAGGATGGTGTTATTTAGCACAGTTGGTACCAGTCATGTCAGCCCTAGGCCAGAATCAGGAGAGAGAGAAACCCCACCTATGTTTTCTACTTCAGATAAGTCATGGACATGGTTTCCATCCTGGACAGGATGGGGCATAACCATGATGGACAAATTAAATAACTACACTAGTTTAATAAATGATGTTATGGAAAAAAACTCACAAGATATAGGACTACTCAATGTCGAGCTCAAAGCAATTAGAAGACAACTAGAGTTACACGAATTGGCTATTGAAAGCATGAGTGCAGCTCTGACAGGTTTATGCGAAATGACCCAAGATTATGAATGTTGTACATGGTTTCACAATACCAGCCTGGAAATCCCAGACTACTATGATGTTATTAGTCAACACCGAACACAGGTAAATGAATTAATGAAACAAGCAAGGGACATAGGTAATTATGGATGGAACCCCTTTTCTAGTTTGGGTTTAGGTGGAATGTTTTCATGGTTAAAGGACATAGTGATTATGATTATCATAGTACTATTGTTAGGATTGATAGGCTACCTGATTTTCAAGCTTATTCTACTTTGTATTAGCAAGTGTACTACACCAGACCAACCTTCTCACGCATATACACAATATCTGCAGCTTTATGTAAATGAATATAACAAACGTAGCAAGAACCGTAGATTTCAGGAGGCTGCGGATCTGTAGAAGTCATTCCATGACTTAAGAGGGGGTTGAAAGGTTATGTTAAGCATCCATCTTGTTTCTGTCAGCCATCTTAATATTCACAAACTTCCATTTTACAATATGTACAGTTTGAACACCCCTTTAACTTCTCAGATAACTGTCTCAACATGAGATTCTTCTAACTCATGTGTTCTCACACACTTATCTATAACCTTCACACTGTTTCTCAGCATTCTTTTAGCTACAGAAGGAATTATGTATTTTTTTCTTATATTAATTCAGCTAGCTTAGAACAAAGAACAATAGCGTTTTGTCTTGACCAGCTGTAATCGTCTTGATGTCTACTGCGCATGTCTTATTCTGTATGACGTGAAATTTACTATATCAATCGCTTTGTAATAACTCAATACAATTAGTTCTTGAAGGACGCCATGGTGTGTGTGTGGTTTTATTTGTCCTTCGAGAATTGATTCCAGATATATCTGAATTTATACAATACATTGGATCTAAGGTCTGAGAGGTTGAAGGGACCACCCTAGACACAGGATTAACCCTTTCACTAACCCACTTCATCCACCCACCAAATTGGGTTAAAGAAGGGGGGGGGAAGAGGAAGACGACTTGATGGGGGCATCGATTGCTGACTTACAAGAATTGACAGTATCTGGAGTTTATCCAGGGGAACCAGAGGAACAGAAGAGGAGGTTCTTGGCAGTTCCTAGGTGGCCGCACCTAAAAATAATGAAATATAATAAAATATAAAATAAGTGTTCCATGTAAAGATATTCTAAGTGAATATATAAATGTTGTGTTACAATATTATACTATTATATAAGTGCGTATATAAATAAAAAATAGAAAGTGGAAGAAAAGTAATGCTTAGTTGCCCAAATATTATATGTTTATACAAAAGAAATTTAATAAAAAAGTGTGGAGTCACCAGTATGATGATTATCGTTATTGTGAAGTGGTGTTACTATTATTCATAAATGATTCACAAGTAGTGCAAGCAAACCAAAATGTGTAGGTTGTGTATGAAAAAAAAAAAAATAAATTAAAAAGACAGAAAAAACTGACATAGGAGTGTGCTTAAACCACTGACCCCATCTGCGTATGGTGATGTAACTGTGATAGTATTAGTGATAGAAAATGCAGTGAAAACTAAGAAGATATTAGTAGCATTAATGATTGATAATATAATACTTGTGTACTCTATCTGCTGCACTTGTTTTGTAGCCTGCAGATGAGTAAGTTAGCCCCTTATGGCAAGTAAAAAAAGAGAGAGAGCCCCCAGTACCGCAGCAGCCCTACAACTAAATATAAAGTAATATAGTTACTCAGCTTCACATTAAATTAATCAAATGAATGAGTCCTGACTACTACACCCTATTTATATCACTTACTTAATTGTTCGATTTAGTATAGGTGTGGGTCTCCTCCTTCCTAAAGGTGTGCCTGTTCTCCGCCCCTCCACTGCTCCCCTCAGCGCCCAGAGCCATAATTATGGCTCCTGTCAGTTCCTCTGCGTTCCGGAAGGCAAACAATGCCCCGGAATCACCGTAGTCTCCGATGCAACCTGCGTGACGTCGCGATGATGCGCGCGCGCATGCGCAATGCAATACTCCCCATGAAAACCCGGGGGAACTTGCGCAAGCGCACAGCGCAACCCGCGATGTGCGGCGATCGTGGAATGCCGGTCTCTGGTATGTGAGGCGGGGGGGGGGGGGGGGAGGTGAGGAGGGGAGAAGGAGAGGGGGGAGGGAGATGGTCCTATGTAACGATTGTATAACAAATTTTGTATAATCATCATATCTTTTTTGTAAATATTGTATTCCAATTTACCCCATTGTTGTTAACCTGCCTCATCTATGATGAGTGCTTTTCAGGGGGATGAATGGACCCATCCTATGTTTGGTTACGAGACTGATTTCGAACAAGGTGACCAGGTAGAAACTCAAATTTCTTTATTAATACGTAAATTTACACGTTTATTAGAAAAAAATCGCACCTTTCCTAAAAGGTTATACCTCAGGAAAAACGAGCTAAGGCATCAAGATGAGGGATTAAAAAGAAAAATGAAACAATACTAGTGAATGCAAAGAAATATATTCTTTGGTTGAATCTCAACATGGAGCCACCGTGTGGGCTCAGCTATTATCCCTCTGTTTTCCCTCGGGTTCCCCCTCTCCCCTTTTCTGTTTTTGTTCTTCTCTCTCCCGTCTCCCCTTTTTCCCAGGATCATAATTGAATTATGATCATAAAAATACCATGGAAGAAGCAGTGAAACAACAGTGGTGGTATCCATTACTCTGACAATATTTTGCATTACTAGCAACATATGTATTATACTGTATGTATTGGTGCATTGTCATGTGATTCCTCCTGGGCATCAAGGATCTGCTGAAATTATTGATGCTGCACTTGTTTTGTAGCCTGCAGATGAGTAAGTTAGCCCCTTATGGCAAGGAATTTTTCAAAAGTGTGTTTGTCTTATTTAACTATTTTTTACACTTTTTTTGTGAAATGGTAGGGGTACTTTTGTACTCCCTTACCATTTCAAACAGGGGGGGGGCAGGATCTGGGGGTCCCCTTGTTAAAGGGGCCTTCCAGATTCTGATAAGCCCCCGCCAGCAGACCCCCACATCCACCGGCCAGGGTTGTGGGGATGAGGCCCTTCTCCACATCAACATGGGGACAAGGTGCTTTGAGGGCTCACAGACCCCCAAAGCATCCTCCCAATGTTGAGGGCATGTGGCCTGGTACAGTTCAGGAGGGGGGGGCGCTCTCTCGACCCCCTCCTTTTTTCCTGATCTGGTATGGATTTTTAGGGGGAACCCACATCAATTTTTTTTACATTTGACATGGGGTTACCCTTAATATCCATACCAGATCTGAAGGGCCTGGTAATTGAATTTGGGGGACGCCCACACTTTATTTATTTATTTATTTTATCAATGACTTTCAATGAGTGTTCTCTGTATTACGGAGCCGACAATTCATAATAGCTGTGAGTGATTTTAAAGGACTTTTTTTCCTGCATAAATGACACTTTGTGCAGGGACAGTTCTAAGCACCAGAAACATGCGCCCCATTCACAGGCATACTATACACACACCCCAGCTACGAAATTTAAAGGAATATTACACTTTTATTGTTTCACTTTAATCATTATTAAAATCACTGCTTCCAAAAAAACTGCCGTTTTTAAAACTTTTTTTTGCATTGATGCAGGACCCAGGTCCCCAAACACTTTTTAGGACAGTAACTTGCATATTAGCCTTTAAAATTAGCACTTTAGATTTTGAACGTTGGAGTCCCATAGACTTTAATAGGGTTCTAAAGTTCACACGAAGTATGCTATATACTAGCTCCATCGAATCTTCTTTATGCATTCGACAGACACCATAAGCCTTCAAAAACAGATTCGACCGTAATTCACGTGGATTTTTGGATGAATGCAATTTTTGAACGAAAAACGAAATAAATAAAAACAAATTTCGGGAGTAACTAAATAAATTAATTTTTCGGGCGAAAACGAAATTCTGAAACGAAATATTTTACTCTGCACATGTCTAATAAATATACATAAAAAAAAAAAAAAAAAAAAAATATATATATATATATATATATATATATATATATATATATATATATTTATTTCACTTTATCCATATCTAGAATATATAATGATATACATAAGCAAGTCAATCATTCTCAAAAGACCCAAACCATTTATAAATTTTAATATTCTAACACTCTAACATCCCCATTTCTTACCCTTCTAAAATGATGAGACCACACCTTAATTTTGGAGTATAAATGGCCATAGCAGCCTATTTATTATTCACACCATATAAATAACTCCAATATCAAATATATACCAAAATATCACCTCCGTAACAACTTGTTTAACTCCAGTCTGTTGGTCTTTGACGGCACCCCCGAACTCCAACACATATTCCACCAATACACTGCGGGACCTTTTTCCACACGATAGGCCTCCAGCGGATAATCAGCTCGGAGACAACCCCCTTCCCGCAGTGCAACCATTACAGTATTCCAGCTAACCTTTCGCTGGAATACACCGGAGGGGCACATACTACCGATGAGCCCCCCACCCCTTTCCATCACATATGTTTACTGCCACCGTCAAAGGGCTCCCCCACACCCCCGGGGCCCGCTGGATCCCATTTTGCAGCCCCAGAGCCCAGAAAATAATCCCTACTACCTAGAGGTGTATTCCAACACCCTCAATTACAGGCCCACATTAGTTTCCACCTCTACTTGCCTGATCACCAGGCTCCCCATTCTGAGCCACAACCTCCCCACCACCTGGGTGTTAGACAACCGTACGAAGTCGTAAAACATCTGACTTAACGTCCGAGATCAGCTCCCTGATCATTGGAACCCAAAAGCATTACCCCTTGCATGCATAACCCAAACGACCGGCGGTTTATCCCGCCGCGCCTAACGTTCTACTTCCCATATCACCTTGCTCCAGCTCAACCCCCATACCCCTAGCCAGTGAACACATGCCTCTCTCCTCTAACTACCCAACTGTCTGTCAACTGATCTCGCATCTGCTCTCCTGACCCCCCAAGAAACATACAGATAACTAAGAAAATCCAGACAAGGCGTATACGTCCTCCATCTGGATGAAAAAAACGCCAAACAAAGGCAGCACCAACTTTAAAGTAAACCAATGTACCCCATACCACAAACACAGCTTGTATGTACAGCCTACTCCCCCACTCTTTTATTTTTTTATTATTATTTATTCCACCACCACATGAAGGCATAGGCAAGTGCGTAATCTCTTTGCTTCCCACCTAACATTCCTCCTTACCGCCACCTCATCCAACCCACATCTGGCAGCTTCTACAGCCGCCCCGATGCGGAAGGAGTGTGAAGCATATTCTGCACCATCAACCCTTGCGTCCCAGTGGCATTTTCAGAACACCCACCCGAACTGGAACCCCGACCAATACTTCCCAGCCTTGTGCCACATGAACTGCCTCCCATGCCACTTGTTCCAAACCCTAGAAACTCCCTAACTGTTTTGTCCTGTTTTCTTTTTTTTATTACTCTGAAGCCTGGTAACACAAACAGCAGCACCTCCACCCCTCTAACCCTTTGACCTTTTTTTTTTTTTTAATTGTCCAACTTAAACTCCTTTTTTCAATCCACCCTAAACAAAAGCCAAAAAGCCACCAGTTTCCGCTCAATGGCAGATACCAACCCCCGTTTACCAAGTTCCTGGAACCACAGAACCACCAACAACCTTACCCCCCACATAGCCATGTTTGACTCCTGCACCAAATAACCCACCCTTCCTTTCATAACTTCACGGAAGTTGCCCATGTGGACACACTGGCTGACTGCCCTGTTACCTCCCGTGGTGACTCCAATGCCATCTCCCATATCCAGCCTGAGTAGGGAACTCCTCCCCCTCCCTGGCCGGCTAACTCTCTGAACCTATCCCACTAAAAATAGATGCAAGGAGTAAGCACCCAGTGTTTCTGATGCCTGCAAGATGAATAGCATATAGAAAATATTCAACTGCACCTAACGCAAAACAAAATGGCGTAGCCGCCGTATGACCAATTGTGACAACGTGGACATGTGGTTGACCACGTAAACCACACCCACCTAATCACAATTCAATTCTGTGTCAGGTTCCTGCATGACCCTTACCCCAGCTCCATAGCCAGAACCACTGGAAAAATTCCAATAGCACATGTTTACGAATGAACACCCCACTTCCACCCAACAAAATTGAGGCCAAATTTACTCACTCTATTGCCCCTGAAAGAAATTTTTCCCCCAAACCTGTTTACCCCGTGACCTCTTTTCCCATCGACCTGGCATCCACCTATCGTTCGTTGTATGCGGCCAAAAACTCGTACCAAACCTTCTAACCCTGGCCCACTAAATTGAGCAACCCATGGGCAGGCATCGATTCAGGTAAAAAACTCCTCTTGCCAGCATCTATCCAGCAGCCAAAGCTCTCAGAATAAACTGTAAGCAAGTTGAACATGGATTCCTAGTTTGCCATAGACGCCCCTTTTCTGTCACACCTTATAGCTGTGTACCTGAAGTATCGGACACAGTGCACCGCATCGGATTCTGACAGAACTTTTTTTTTTTTTTTTTGACAGATAAGTGGGGAAACGAGGCAAAACTTGGTTCCATTTCAGGCACCACCCCCGCTGTAGACACCATTAAAAAACCCCAGGGGCAAGCAGCCTTGCCATTTCCTTATCCGGGTATCAACTTATGAAAGGCTGCAATCTTTTCACCCCCTTACAAATGTCATCCTTTGTGTGACTAGGCTCGCCTGTACATTGTCCTCACACGAAGCCACAATACAATGGATGGGTCCCCCCACCCCTTTAACACTCGTGTTTAACGTCAAAAACCACCGAACTGACAAGAGCTCACATTGCACTGCCAACCCTCCCCCCTTTCTTTTCGGCCGACCGTCCAGAGGGGGGTATACCCCCCCTGAAGGAACTGCTTCGGGGGCCTCTACTATTACAGAAACCGCATCCAGAGGCTGCTATCCTTTGATCCCCGTGAAGAGACGGCCATAACGACCTGCGCGGTCTAAACTGCTCATCATCCCGTAGCCAATCAGATCCCCCTTTTTAAGATGTGCACCCACCAATGGCCTACATATAACAGAACAATGCCGAACCAGGTTCGGGTTCTTCCCCCCCATGACAATCGCATAATGGTGACTGCCTTCAGCAAAAGCAATCGGTACCTCCTCTTACCTTCATCCTTTTCCCCTTAATCTTCCTGCTTGACCCTATACACTTAAAATTTAAATTCCCCTTTTTTATTTTTTTTTATTTTTTTAAAGGGGGCCATAACGAGAAGCTCTCCACACACTTGAATTTTCAAATCGTATCCCGGACCTCCTATTTAATTATGTTCCCAGACCCTCAAAGCACCCGTACATCTCACTTTTTTTTTTTTTGCATCTGCAATCCTTACCATCTCCATCCTACCATTATCTGACAACCCCACTGCTGCACCACTGTCCCCAAACTGGCAGGCGCACTGCCCGCCACTTGTGGGCCAGCATCCAACACCTCTGTTCCCGGCAGAGCAACTGCCACCGAAATTGCACCCCCCTTTCTAACCCCCCAACAAATCCTGCAATGCAACTTAAACGAAAAACATTTAGATATTATTTTACTTACCAGGCTGATTGGAACCCCAACAGCCGCCTCGCTTGCCTCCATCGCTGGCTCGCATCCCTGCGGCTCCTCCTCCTCGCACACTGACAGCTCGCCTACCGACCTGTTGTCCTAGACCAGGACCAGTGGTGTCATCAGCCCCCCAGGCAAAGAGGTCCTGGGGGCTGTGGAGTCCCTCTGTTGTAGTGCCTGTCTCACCCCCGAAGCTCTGCCTCCTGCCACGGTTCCACACATGCCCTCACATACTGTGACCTGGAAGGTTAACCTCGACCTTCTACTGCCATCTTGTGCCATCTCACACCACCCAGTATAGGCCACGCCCACCCACAGAGCTCCACCCCCTTTAAAAAAATGTTTTTGTATAAGCAGCCTGATGGCCATACTAATAAGTCTCCCTCGCCGAGCCTTCCTCCCTGCACAGCGATTCAGGCAGAGGAGGTAGTACTCCTTCGATTCATGGGCGGGGAAGCGGCACCATAATGGCCCGTGGTCCCGCCCACCGAGCTGGGCTGGCGGCGTGGAGTCCACCCAGACCCTGCTCAGGCAGACGGCTGGCTATTCTTTGCTGGGGGACCAGATTGTTCCCCCCAGAGGGATCCTCGCCTGGCGCATGGCCCCGGATGAGGGCCCTGGTGAAAACAGAGTGCCAGAGGCCACAAACTCTGCATGCCCAGCAACCCTCACCTCCCAGCCTCGATCCGCTCACCTGGTCATCCATGAAGACCCTCATTCGAGTGACATCTCAGCCATGTTGGAGGAGCAGAGCAAAAAAGTGCCTCCTCCTTTCTTTTTCCACAACTTTCTGTTCCCCAGCCCAGCCCCGCCTCCTCCTTATATATTACCACTGCCCCTTGGACTTTACTCACTGTCCCCTCCCCTCTTATCTCTTCATATTAACCCATGCATCTTCTCCCCTGCACTCCCTGCACTACTTTTTCTTTTCTGTCTTTTCCGTTCCAGGCCTCACTTTCTTCTTGTATTGTAACACCAGCAACATTTATGTTAAAGATAGTTACATAGTTAGTAAGGTTGAATAAAGACACCAGTCCATCCAGTTCATCCTGAGTGAGTGCCTACAATTGTCCCTATCCCTGTACATTGCACTCTCACATTGGTCCCTACTCTCAAGGTGCTCACAATCCAAGGTCCCTATTCATATACTAGGGCCAATTTGGTACAGAAGCCAATTAACCTACCTGCATGTCTTTGGAGTGTGGGAGGAAACTGGAGTACCCGGAGGAAACCCATGCAGGCACAAGGAGAACATGCAAACTCCAGGCAGGTAGTGTCGTGGTTGGGATTCAAACCAGCGACCCTTTTTACTGCTAGGTGAGAGTGCTAACCACTACACCACTGTGTCGCCCTAGATGGATGGATGGATGGATGGATGGATGGATGGACAGAACACTCAGACATCCCAGATTATTTTCTCCCTGTCGGTCTCTGTAAGTAACATATGACTTGTGCTGACAGAGAGGAATACAGTCTGTCTGTGTTCTGTATGCCCCACAGACAATCTTTTTGACAAGTCTTGCTGGTGTCAGTATAAAAGCCTGGAGGGACTGGATGAACGTTTTTGTTCTCTGGAGCTCCATGCTGGCAGCAGTGCAGGGAAATATAACTAACTGTGTATCAGTGCTGGGGCTGAGGAATCTGTCTGCTTCTTCCAGTGTGTCCCCATAGCAGGCTGTGTTCTCTCCTCTCTCTTCCCGTTCAATGCAGCTGCCAACATCTCTTCTTATGCCACGTACACACGACCAAACTTTCTGGCAGAAAAGGTCCGACGGAATAATTTCATCAGATATTCCGATCGTGTGTGGGCTTCAGCTGACTTTTTTTTTTTTCAAAAAGTCTGACAGACCTAGAAATAGAACTTGTTTTAAATCTTTCCGACGGAATCAATTCCTATCAGGACAACTGTTCCTCTGTATGCTAGTTCAACAGTCCAAATACGATGCAAGGGCAGCTATTGACTACTGGCTATTGAACTTCCTTTTCTAGTCCCGTTGTACGTGATCACGTTCGAAACAGATGGACTTTGGTGTGATCGTGTGTAGGCAAGACCATCGGTCGGAAACTCAGTCGGAAAGACCGTCAGAGTTTATTCTGACAGAAAGTCCAGTTGTGTGTATGCGGAAATTAAAAGTCAAATAAGGTGGCTTAGCCCTTCCTTCTCTGGGCTGGCCGCTCAGCTGTCGGCTAATTGCCAGCTCTCTTCTCTCTCCACAGTTACCAGCTGTTCCTGATGATACTCGTCTGACGTGCCTACTTAAAGCCTTCCAGCTCACTTTACCCCTGCCTTCGCCTTGGTCACATCACTAGAAACCATCTCCTGCAGTTTGTTTAAATACTGGCTTACTGTCATCCCTTCTGGCTCCTTATTTTGCTTGCTGTTGCTCTACTTGGATCTCTGACTTCTGGCCTGGCTGACTACCCGATCTGGTTACTTTTATTAATAAACAAGTGTGATTTAATTGTACTTCTGTCTCAGTCTGATTCATGGTTTCTGACAGTAGGCGAAGGCAATGAATTCAGAAGATACAGTCAATCCACTTGCTGGTAAAAATGTTTCCAGATTGGATGAGCAAGATCATCGCATGGATCAGTTTGCCATTGTCACGTACCTAGTGGTGAGCCCAGAATGCAGAAGGAGACCTCTCTTGCGTCCCAGACTTACGGCCCCTGATGGTGGTGACAGGAGGCACGGGAGTCAAAGGTAGCACGAGCGCCTGGCAGGATCAACAGCCGAAGGAAGGATCAGGCTGACTTCAGGAACTGTAGCTGGACAAGCAGGCCTCAGTGGCAGCGGACAGGAACCAGTAGACAGCAGGAGACCAACAGGAACAGGTAGATCGCTCAGGGGAAGGCACACAGAAGAGTCGGGCAGGCCGGGTCAAACCAGACAGTCAGTACAGGAACAGATGCAGCAGGCAGAGGCAGGAACGTGGAACAGGCCGGGTCAGTAATGGATGAGCACGGATGGACCAGAGGATGAGACAGGTGCAGAGTCGTAGACAAGCCGGAGGTCAGAGGCAGGCAGAAGGCAGGGAAGGTCACAGGTCAGGCCGGGCCAATACACGAACAGATCAGATTCAGGCAATAGTCTCAGGAACGCTGTAGACCAAGAAGCAAAACCTGAAGGGAGAAATGGGTTTAAATAGCCCACCTGGCGCCAGTAACCGTGCGCGTGTGACGAATGCACGCACCCGTGAACGCTCGCACCAGCGAACGCGCGCACCCACACAGACACGCCCAGTCACCCGCAGGTACGCACAGACAGGCGATGGACCACTGTCCTCAGCCAGCCTTTCCCGACATTGCCCCCTCCCAAGGGGCAGCCTCCGGATGCCCAACCGGGCCATTTTCTCAGTATGGGATCTCTTGAAGGCTTGTATCAGATGCTTGGCATGTATGTTGCTCTCAGGCTCCCATGAGTTTTCCTCGGAACCGTACCCCTTCCATTTAATGAGAAATTGGACACAGTTATTTCTCTTCCTGAAATCAATTATTGCCTCCACTTCGAAATCCTCTTCACCATTGACCATAATAGGAGCAGGGGGATCTGTGGCTCGTCCTGGGAAAGGATTAGAGATGGCGGGTTTCAGGAGAGAAACATGAAAAACGGGTGTACCCGAAGTGATTCTGGCAGTTCCAGTTCATAGGCCACCTCATTGATTCTCCTCTTGACTGTGAAAGGACCCAGAAACTTAGGGACCAATTTCTTTAAAGGGCAAACGAGTCGAAGATTAACTGTAGACAGCCAAACCTGGTCTCCAGGTTTCAGAATCCGTTCCACCCGTCTGTTTTTATCAAAAGTCTCTTTGTTCAGTGCTTGTGCTCTAGTCATGGTTTCCTGCAACAGTTTATTGTTGGTACTGAAAAAATCCAGTCTTGAGAATGGCTGGCACAGAACATTCAGGAACAGAGTTAGGTAGAAATGATGGGTGGTAACCATAATTGGCAAAAAACGGGGTCTGCTTGATGGTAGAATGGGTGGAATTATTATATGCAAACTTGGCCAGTGGCAACAGAGAGAACCAGTCGTCCTGAGAAAAGGAGGAAAAACAGCGAAGATACTGCTGGAGAGTCTGGTTAGTTCTCTCTGTCTGCCCATTTGTCTGAGGATGGTATGCAGAGGAAAAAGATAGCTCGATGCCAAGGGAACTGCATAGTGCTTTCCAGAACCGAGAGGTAAACTGCACTCCCCTATCTGATATGATGTTGGCTGGAACTCCATGAAGTCTGATGACTTCCCTGATAAAAACTTGTTCAGTTTCCGGTGCCGACGGTGTTCCTTTCAAGGGGATGAAGTGTGCCATCTTTGACAACCGATCCACTACCACAAAGATGGCAGTATGGCCTTCTGAAGGGGGGAGTTCAACAATAAAGTCCATGGAGATTAATTTCCAGGGTCTCTCTGGAGCAGGTAAAGGTTTGAGCAAGCCCCAAGCCCTGGCCTTATTACCCTTGTTGCGAGTACAGATGGTACAAGACTCCACGTATCTTTTGCAGTCCTTTGCAACTTGCGGCCACCAGAATGTGCGTTGCACTAGGTCAGACGTCTTGGAGACACCGAAGTGGCCGGCTAGTACATGGTCGTGGCAGAGCTCAAGTATGGTGGCCTGAAGATTTTCTGGAATGAAGATTTTGTCCTCAAGCCAGAACAGACCGTCTTTCGCAAGCAGCCTTGCTTCTGCAGGAGGGGATCTTCACTGGAATCTTGCCTAATCCAACTTAAAAGATCTTCTTGAAGAAGGAGAAAATTTTCCGCTGACAGAATAGTATCCGGAGAGGTAGGTACTTTGGAATCATTGAACATGCGGGACAATGCGTCCAGTTTGGTATTTTTTGAACCCGGTCTGTAGGTGACATGGGAGGCAAACCTGGAAAAGAACAGCGCCCACCTGGCTGGACGCGGCTTCAACCTTCTAGCAGATTTCAGGTACTCCTGGTTTTTGTGATCCGTATAGATCAGGATCGGGTGAGCCGCTCCTTCCAGAAGGTATCGCCACTCCTCCAAAGCCGCTTTTATTGCTAATTGTTCTCTGTCTCCCACATCATAGTTTCTTTCAGGAGCAGAAAGCTTGCGCAAAAAGAAGCCAACAGGGAACAGAAGAGCCTTGGGACCTTGTGGTTGTGAGAGTACTGCCCCAATGGCAACTTCGAATGCATCAACCTCCAGAACAAACGGGAGACTCGGGTCAGGGTGTTTCAGTACAGAAGCGGAGGTAAAAAGTCTCTTGAGGGTGTCAAAAGCAGTTTGGGCTTCGGGAGTCCAATGAAATTGAACTCCCTGCTTGGTCAGCTGGGTAATAGGCGAGATGATGGCTGAGAATCCTTTAATAAATTTCCGATAAAAGTTCGAAAAGCCCACAAACCGCTGAACCCCCTTTTTATCCACAGGAGCAGGCCACTCAAGGATAGCGGAAATTTTTTTAGGGTCCATTTTAATGCCCTCAACCGAAATGATTAGTCCCAGAAACTGTATGCTCTGTTGTTCAAATTCACATTTCTCAGGTTTTGCATAAAGGCCATGCTGTCGGAGTCGCTCTAACACACACTTGACATGTTGACGATGGCTACTGATGGAGGCAGAAAAGATCAAAATGTCATCCAGGTAGATGATGACGAATAGGTCCAGGAAGTCTCTGAAGATGTCATTTATAAAATGCTGGAAGGTGGCAGGGGCGTTGCAGAGCCCAAAAGGCATAACTAGTTATTTGAAATGTCCGAATCGAGTGCGAAAAGCTGTTTTCCATTTGTCACCCTCCCTTATGCGAACCAGATTATAGGCCCCCCGTAGGTCTAATTTAGTAAAAATGACTGCTGCCCCCAGTCTCTAGAAAAGTTCCGGCACCAAAGGGAGAGGATAGCGGTTTTTAATGGTCACCTTGTTTAGTTCCCGGTAATCGACACATGCCAGCTCCTGCAGGGGATGTGGAAGAGCGGATGAATGCTTTCTTAAGATTTTCGTCAATATAGTCCTTAAGTGCTGCCAGTTCCAGTTCAGTTAAAGGAAAAATTCTTCCAAAAGGTACTTCGGCCCCAGGGAGGAGCTCGATAGGACAGTCATAAACCCGGTGAGGGGGGAAGAGTCTCTGTACCTTTCTTACTGAAGACATCCATGAAGTCGTGGTATGCCTCTGGAACTAATTGGCGAGCTTCAGTATCCAGGCACATCAGAGCTGTGGGCTGGTTGGAAGTCCTTGGTAGACAGTGTTGGAAGCAATAAGGTGAAGGAAAGGTAACATCTCTGGTAGTCCAGTCAATGCAGGGGTTGTGGGCCTGGAGCCAGGGCATTCCCAGGATAACTGGAAACAAGGGTGAAGAGATGATGTCAAGACATAAAAGTTCATGGTGAAGATTGGATATGCTGGCAGAGATAGGGATAGTTTCCTGGGTGACAGGACCAGACCGGATGGCAGATCCATCAGCAAGCTGTATCAGTAGTCCTTGGGTCTTGGAACGTAATGGAATGTGGTGTTTCGCTGCAAAAGCAGAGTCCATAAAGCAGCTGCATGCTCCTGAGTCAACGATAGCGGGAACCTGGATGTTCTTTCCGGGGAGCTGCAACAAAACGGAAAGAGCAAGACGAGAGGAAGCATTGGTGATTGCAAGGACTTGATCAGCAGAAGGAGGAAGCCACTTACGGGTCTTGGTGGGGCAGGACCTCACGTAGTGCCCAGGCTCCCCACAATACATGCACAGATCATTCATGCGGCGACGCTGACGTTCTTCAGGTGTGAGCGTTGGTCGTAGCAAACCCAGCTGCACAGGCTCCGGCACATCTGTAGTAGGAGTAGACTGAGCTGGTGGCATAGTACTTGGGTAACAGGGCACTCTTGGCAACATCCAGGTGGGACGTGACGGACCTGCAGCTCTCTCTGACCTGCGTTCACGTAGGCGCCTGTCAATCTGTATGGATAGATTGATAAGTTCATCCAGAGTCTGAGGAACCCCTACACGGGCAAGTTCATCTTTAAGGGGATCAGACAGACCCAACCGGAACTGGTAGTGGAGAGCAGCATCGTTCCAATTGGTGTCTGCACTCCAACGCCTGAACTCTGCAACGTAGTCCTCTGCGGCCCTGCTGTAATGCATGGAGAGCGGCTTCGGCTGTTGCTGAGAGCTGAGGGTCCTCATAGATTCGGGCCATCGCATGAAAAAAGTGGTCAGGTTGAAAAGTTTGTCAGCCTTTTGTTCAAGAAGGCGATGTGCCCATATCTGGGGTTCGTTCTGGAGCAAGGAGATTACGAAGCCCACTTTGGTGGCTTCCTAAGAAAATGTCTGTGGCTGAAGAGCAAAGTATAGCTCGCAGGAGTTGCGAAAGGGCCTGAATTTGCTGCGTTCACCAGAAAATCTCTCAGACGTGGGCACTCGAGGTTCAGGGGGTAACATCACCACTGCTGGAAGAGCAGGCATGCTGGCAGAGGCAGATGATGACCCCTGGGTAGTAGCAGGCGGAGAGAGGGCTTGAACACATTCCTCCAAACGGGAATAGCTTTCTTGGAGACCTTTAACTGCCTGGGTCAAACCCGCCAAATGCAAACGCAGTTCATCCAACGGAGAGGCTCCCTGCCCGGGCTCGGACATGGCTGCTTGATACTATCATGTACCTAGTGGTGAGCCCGGAATGCAGAAGGAGACCTCTCTTGCGTCCCAGACTCACGGCCCCTGATGGTGGTGACAGGAGGCACGGGAGTCAAAGGTAGCACGAGTGCCTGGCAGGATCAACAGCCGGGCAGGTCACTTTTTGAAGTCTTATCCTACCCGTCCAGGGAACGCCCGAACCTTGAGGTCCTGTCATGGACAGACCTTAGGTGGCATTGTTTCATCCCCAGTTATCCAGAATGATAAACCCCTGGTTTTGGTCACCCTTTCTTGGGCTGAGTCATCCATCGAGATACAGGCTCTAATCGACTCTGGGGCTGCAGGCCTGTTCATTGATGGTGCATTTGCTTCACAGCACTCGATTCCATTGCAGCTGCATGACACTCCACTTGCCATTGAGGCTCTTGACGGGAGACCTTTACAGCCTGCCCATGTGACTCATGAGACGGTTCCATTGTCCATGGCCGTAGGGGCTCTTCACCATAAGATAATCCAATTCCAAGTTATTTCCTCACCCATTTCCACTGGTTATTGGTTATCCTTGGTTATAGAGGCACAACCCCTCTTTTGATTGGCTCCGTGCTGAGGTTCTCTCCTGGTCACCACAATGCAGTGAGACATGCTTCCTGAAGGTATCCAAGGTCCTGTGCACCTCTTCACTCCCCTGCTTGCCGGAGGAGTACCGTGATTTTAGCGATGTCTTTGATAAAGGTCAAGCCGGTAGTTTGCCTCCACACCGGTCTTATGATTGTGCAATTGACCTTCAACCTGGTGCCATACATGGCCGGGTTTACCCTTTGCCGGTCTTGGAGAATAAGGCCATGGAGGAGTATATTGCTGACGCACTTTCTCGAGGTTTCATCCGCAAATCCTCTGGTACATAGAGTAGTGCTGCGCAAAAGGGTAAAGAAAGGGAGGGGAGGGAGAGAAGGGTGGGGGGAAAAGGGGAAGGTGGATGGAAAAGAAAGGAAAGCAGAAAAGAAAAAAGAGGGGAAAGGAAAAATAATACGACAATGTGGGGATAAATGTGCCAAGACTTGCGGCTAGCATATAAAAGTGAAAAAAACGTATCCAAATAGTGTAAGTGTAGCATTCGCTGTCTGTCTTAGTACTAGGGATGAGCTTCGTGTTCGAGTCGAACATACGTTCGACTTGAACATCGGCTGTTCGCACGTTCTGCGAATACCGAACGTTATGGGCCATTCGCACCAAATTCGTGTGGCGCTCACGACCCACAATGCACTGCGCCATCGCAGTGCATTGCTGGCTCATGATTGGCCAAGCATGCACTGTGACCCCGCATGCTTGGCCAATCACAGCGCCGGCAGCGAGGAGAGCCATGATTGGCCACAGACAGCATGCCTGTGGCCAATCATAGCTCAGGCTGTGTAGTACATGCCCCACACTATATAAGGCCGCCAGCGTGGCGGCCTTGTGTAGTGTGTTGGCGTCTGTAGGAGTTAGTGGGTGTTCTCTGTGTACCTTCAACACAGTTTACACCGTTCGTTATTGGCCGATTTAGTGTTCTTGCTGTTCTGTAATTGAGCTGTTAGCAATCTGCAGGAGTTTGTGGGTGTTGTCTGCGTGCCCTGACCGCAGTATACACCATTATATCCACCTATATAGCTAGCTATATTGCTCTTCTGTAATAGAGCTTGCAGTCATTTGTAGGAGATTGTGCGTGTTGTCTGTGTGCCCTGACCGCACTATACACCATTATATCCACCTATATAGCTAGCTATATTGCTCTTCTGTAATAGAGCTTGCAGTCAGTTGTAGGAGATTGTGCGTGTTGTCTGCGTGCCCTGACCGCACTATACACCATTATATCCACCTATATAGCTAGCTATATTGCTCTTCTGTAATAGAGCTTGCAGTCAGCGGTAGGAGCTTGTGCGTGCTGGCTGCGTGCTCTGAGCTCTGAGGACTTCCAGAGTGGTGGAGGAGGACAGGGAGCTGATGGCGTCGGTCAGCCCAGGCCAGGGGCCTGTTTCTCGGCCTGAGGAAAGGCGTGGAGCCCTGAAGCTCCTGGAGTTCGTTGAGGAGGAGAGGCTGTACTTAGAAAACCAGCTTGACTTGGTTGACTGGTCTCTGAGACAGCCAGGAGAGGACGTGGAGAAATCTGCGGAGAGGAAAAGAAAAGCCCAGAGCTTAATGGTAAAGGCTTCTCGCTGTTACTGCGAAAAAATGAAAGTTTTGGCCGAGCTGGGGAATAGACGCGACAGATCAGGTATCAAGAAGAGAACAGAATTCAAACCTGTCATAGATGGACTGAAAGAGCAGTGTAACATGCTTGGTGAGCTTTTATCAAATCTAATTGACAGTGCCTCAAGCGAAAAGGACTTTCTGTTGAGAATAGAAAAAGTTATGAGAGTGGCGTGCGATGAAGGCTCTCAAGCGGTAAGACGCCGCAACCAGCATCTATCACAGGCGGCGGAGCCCATGAGAGAGGCAGAGGAACCCACAAGTGGGAGTGCACGGACAGATGAAGGAGGAAAGCAGAAGGTTGTGTCCCTGGAAAAGACAAAGACCAAAGCAAAGACAGAAGGTGACATGAAAGACTCTATCCCAGTGACTAAGGGCTTAGGTAGCGCTACAGTGGGTCCCGGCAAGCCTAGTGGTTCTCAGCCTGTTAACAGGGCTGCAGACCCGGTGGTAGCTGTGGACGCCAGTGGTGCAGTGCCAAGCCAAGGTCAGAGAGGAAAGCAGAGTTTAGTGGTACAGCTGGAAAGACTGATGGAGACTAAAAAAACCACGGACTTACCTGGTAAATCCCCAGTGAACCCAGCCGGTGTTTGCGGGCAGGGCACGCCGTCAGCTGAGTTGTCGGCTGCCACTGCTGCAACCCGGTCGCAGGGTAAGGGGAAGGAGCTCCAGGGTAAGGGTGGACAAAAGACTCAGGTCAGCCTGGCTACCTCTGTAGTAAACACAGCGGTGTCCAGTAGTGAAGTAATGGCGGGACAGCATGGAGGGACGCCGTCTTCCCATGCTGACACTAAGAATCGTTTGGCGGGAGAATTTGGCGGGGTTTCTGTAAGGAGGAAAGCTGCGGTCGCGCCGGAAGTGACGCCAGGGCCGGAAGCGGAAGTTGGCCGTGTGAAGAACGTCCGGTCGGCAGCTTCCGGTATAGCATCCGAACGGGAGAACGTTCGTTCGACATCCGAACGGGAGGAAGCCCGCGTGAAGAACGTTCGTTCGGCAGCTTCCGTATCCGAACGGGAGGAAAATGAGTTTATGGAAATCTCGGACAATCTACCCCCTAGACAAGTGTCAGCATGGGGTGATTGTCCCATGGGGGATGTGGATGAGGCTGATGATCCAGCATTGGTATTTATTAAAGGCTTGGAAGGGTCACAAAATGTACAAGTGGACTCGTGTGGGGCTCATGAGACTGTAGAGGAGTCGGATGGCCTGGATGCCCTTCTCCGTGACCAATCGCTAAGTGGTCTGGCGGAGAGTCTCCCGGAGGTCCAGCAAGGGGGTATGGAGTTGGAGGAAGGTATTCGGGGCTTGGAAGCTGGGGTGGCTCATCCGGATCCTAAAGAAGGGGTTTCTGCCCCAGGATCTGTTTTGAGGGGTTCACCGGAGGCCAGGCTCCTGAATGCCTTGGGAGAAAGGCGTTCTTACGCAAATGTCGCAGGGGCGAATGTGTCTCTGGGCCACCTGTATGACCAGTTTGGGGCTGGTAATTTCCGTGCTCCCCCGGCTGGTCAACCTTCTGGGGCCAGTTCGTGGTCTCGGGGTGCGGGTGGCCCGGAGCGCAAGCGCCGTAATGTTGTACAGTTAAGGTGGGAGGGGGAAGGTCAGTGCCCTAGTAGGGGCCAGGTGGTTGACATGATTTTATCACTGGGAATTAAAGTTTGTGAAATTTTTGCGGTCATCCACCCTGCAGGGTCGCATGATTTTGATTTGAGTTTCACAAACCTAGTGGTGATGGAGATTTTTATCACCTCTTTTGGGTTGATCAAGGGGACTGATCCCTGGAAGGGTTTCTGGATCATCCCCTTGAGTCGGCAAGAAGATGTGAAAGCCCTCACTATTCTGGTGAGGAACGAAAGTCTGCCCCCGGAGGACATCTCAACTTGGCTGAGTAGGCACGGCCAATTGCAGTGTCCCCTAAATAAGTGCCTGGATGAGCGGGGAGTTTGGACCGGGGCTTGGAACACCAGGATTCGGTTACGGAGAGCCGGTAATACGGTGGCACATGTTCCCGGTAGTGCATTTATCGGGAGGGACCGAATCCTGGTGTTCTATCCAGGACAACCCCGGAGATGTTTTAAGTGTGGGTGTCCAACCCACCTAAGCGCAGATTGCACAGTTGTTAGGTGCATAAAGTGCAACAAATTTGGCCACTCAAGCGATGCATGTGGCCTTATCTGTTGTAATCTGTGTGGCCAAATGGGTCACCCATTTAGCAGGTGCCCTAAGGCCTACAGAGGTGATGTTCCACCTGGTGGTCAACCCAGGGGGGAGGGACCTCCCCCTGGGCCCACAGGGGGAAGTGCTCAGGGTAATCAAAATGTGGTGGGGAAAACCAAGGAAGCACCCCCTAGGGGAACTGATGCTGAGGTGACCCCCGATGCTAGCAAAGTACCCAGGGGTCAAGGCCCGTCTGTTAACGAAACCCCAATGGAAGGTGTAGTCGGTCCCACTAATGAAGGTCCCTTAGGGAAGAGTCTTCCTGCTACCTCTCCTCGTGCTGGGGGTGCTCCATGTAGCAGAACGTCTCGTCGTGGGCTAAGCCCGGCGGAGGAGAAAAGAGGGAGAGTGGTGAGGAGGAGGTCAGCAAGGAGGAAACCGGCACGGGTAAGCTCCTCGCGGAGTAGGAGTCCTCTCAGATCCCCCAGTCCGGTTCCTTCCTCTCCATGTCGCCTTTCGGGTAAAGGAGTTGAGTCTTCGGCCTCCTCGGTGTCTGGAGACGAACATGGATACAGTAAAATAGTGAGTAGGTCTGTTGAAACGGCTCAAGGGGAAGTAGCGCAAGAAGTCCCGAGGGATGATGGTGGTCCTGATCCTAATAGTGGTGGTAAAGTTCTTGTTAGGAAGAAAAAGAAAAAGAAAGAACGTTATGAGTGGGACAAGGTTCTTGACAGGATGTCAGATGACCAAGTGCGTGATTTGGTTATGTCCCCCCTGTGTAGGCAAAGTGTTGCTAAATAATTAAGTTGTAGTATTGTTTAGGTTTGTTTGTAAAGTGATTTGTAAAGTTTGTTTGTAATGTGTTATATTGGTAGCAGTCATTATCAATAAAAAAATATCCACCTATATAGCTAGCTATATTGCTCTTCTGTAATAGAGCTTGCAGTCAGTTGTAGGAGATTCTGCGTGTTGTCTGCGTGCCCTGACCGCACTATACATAATTATATCCACCTATATAGCTAGCTATATTGCTCTTCTGTAATAGAGCTTACAGTCAGTTGTAGGAGATTGTGCGTGTTGTCTGCGTGCCCTGACCGCACTATACAACATTAAATCCACTTATATAGCTAGCTATATTGCTCTTCTGTAATAGAGCTTGCAGTCAGTTGTAGGAGATTGTGCGTGTTGTTTGCGTGCCCTGACCGCACTATAAACCATTATATCCACCTATATAGCTAGCTATATTGCTCTTCTGTAATAGAGCTTACAGTCAGTTGTAGGAGATTGTGCGTGTTGTCTGCGTGCCCTGACCGCACTATACACCATTAAATCCACTTATATAGCTAGCTATATTTCTCTTCTGTAATAGAGCTTGCAGTCAGTTGTAGGAGATTGTGCGTGTTGTCTGCGTGCCCTGACCTCACTATACACCATTATATCCACCTATATAGCTAGCTATATTGCTCTTCTGTAATAGAGCTTGCAGTCAGTTTAAAAAATCCTTTCGATGTTCCCATTCACGTATATATAAATATATAAATATATAATAATATATATAATATAATAAGAGAGGATCTGATTAGTGGTATTTCCTTCATCCTTTCTAATTTCTATTTTTATAACCTTGCCTACATAAGAATTTATATTTGATTTAGGCACAATAGATTCTCACTTATGCACACTAGGGGGCACTCCCATCTAGCAGAGGGTATTTTTTATGTATATATATATATATAAATACCTTTTTAACATCTCCCAACACTTAATTTTAATAATTGATTACGATTATCATTATCCCTTTTATTCATTTTGTGTGTAATCATTATGTTTATTATATTTAATGGTGCCCCTTGTATTTTTATTTAATTTTATTCTATTTTATTTTAATTCCAAACCTTTTCCTATTTGTAATAATGCAGATTCACAATGGGGTTTTCAATTCTAATTGCAAATTTACAATGGGGTTTTCAATTCTAATTGAAGCGCCGTTACTACCCCCTTAGCATTTATATCCACCTATATAGCTAGCTATATTGCTCTTCTGTAATAGAGCTTGCAGTCAGTTGTAGGAGATTGTGCGTGTTGTCTGCGTGCCCTGACCGCACTATACACCATTATATCCACCTATATAGCTAGCTATATTGTTCTTCTGTAATAGAGCTTACAGTCATGTGGAATATTTATTTTTATTTTTATAATTTTATTTATGTGTGTAAAATTGCCATTAAGCACTTTAATAACTAGGTTTCACTTTAGTTACACCCTTTGATTTGAAATAGATCCCCGCAGGGACTAGGTACAATTAACAGCAGGTGAGTCTCCTGCAGGTATTACTAACAGCAGGCGAGCGCCGTTACTACCCCCTTAGCATTTATATCCACCTATATAGCAAGATATATTGCTCTTCTGTATTAGAGCTTGCAGTCAGTTGTAGGAGATTGTGCGTGTTGTCTGCGTGCCCTGACCGCACTATACACCATTAAATCCACTTATATAGCTAGCTATATTGCTCTTCTGTAATAGAGCTTGCAGTCAGTTGTAGGAGATTGTGCGTGTTGTCTGCATGCCCTGACCGCACTATACACCCTTTTATCCACCTATATAGCTAGTAGACATGTGCAGAGTAAAATATTTTGTTTCGGAATTTTGTTTTCGTCCGAAAAATTTATTAATTTAGTTACTCCCGAAATTCATTTTTATTTATTTCGTTTTTCGTTCAAAAATTGCATTCGTCCGAAAATCCACATGAATTACGGTCGAATCTGTCTTTGAAGGCTTATGGTATCTGTCGAATGTATAAAAAAGATTCGACAGAGCTAGTATATAGCATACTTCGTGTGAACTTTTGTTAAGGCCGTTTTTATATCTCACTTAAATGACTAATGATACAAGAAAATAAGTGATTAAACCTTTGTCTACATAAGAATAAAAATGAATGATAACAGTGCGAAAAGATAAACAATTACCTTTATTTATACAGAAAAGAAACTTTAGAATAATTAGAACTTATCATATAACTCAAGTGATGTTACAAGTACAGTGTTGCTTAGGCTGCCAAGATGATTTAGGTCATATGCTTACAACAGACATACACTTTCTATATATTTATCAATATTTCAATATAAGTCCTAAGAAAGAAATAATTAGAAATAGAAGAGACATAATAAAAAAGAGAGAGAGAGAGATAGCGAGAGAGAGGGGAGAGAGAGAGAGAGGGGAGAGAGAGAGAGGGGGAGAGAGAGAGAGGGGGAGAGAGAGAGAGAGAGAGAGAGAGGGGGAGAGAGAGTGGGGGAGAGAGAGAGGGGGAGAGAGAGAGAGAGAGATACGTTACACAGACTTCCGGTCTCCTTCCATGGTCTAGAAATCAAGAGGGAGATCAGCTAATTCTTTCATTCTCGGCCAATCAGAAGATGGAACGCACCCATTGGCTCTGAGTTGGCATCAACCTCTGACTGGCCGATTCTCAAGTCTACACGCTGATTGGTTCAGGATGGCTCACACTCTGATTGGTTATAATTTCAAGCCTAGTTAAGCATCAAACTTCCGATGCCTTTATGAGCAACTTCCTTTGATCTCTGACCCTGCCAGTTCCGACATAAGACCGGTTTAATTATCTCTGGATTTACAACCGTCAGCCCTCTTTGATACAACATAAATTAGCATTTCAAGGACTTGTGGCACAGGAAGAGGCATTATATCTGAAATGGCCATCTCTGAGAACAATAGGGTAACTTAGATACTATACACACAGCAGACCAACAGGTTTGCATGTTTGAGATACCAAGAACAGTAAATATTCTAGTATACATGTTACACATATATATATATATATATCCAAAACAGGGCATAGTAAGTTAATTGGTCCTCACAATGGCTTTCTTTTAAGCTCTTTGATATAAATATTATATTTCAAAATCGCCACCACAGTTCCCCCTGAAGTTCATTCTTGAACTGATATCCTCCTTCAGTGATTTTGTACCCATCCACAACAGCCCAGAAGCCCCAATCCTTCCCCACCACCACGGCCTCCTCTGTCTTTCTTGAACACGCCGGAACTCCTCCATGTAGGCTTGAGACAGCCAAAAGAAATCCTGGTGCCCTTGAGACTTCCCATCCAAACCATGAGTGTCTGTACTGCAATGTTTCATTGCCCCTCTGCCTTGGAAGAGCAGAACTCCAACATTGAGAGCGGGATCTTGACATATCTGGTCCTGTAACGGTTGCTCCAATTGGATCGGACCACGAGACAGCACTTTTCAGCATGGTGAAGGGCAGTTCAGGAGAGTCCTATTTGTTGCACATTTGTCTCAAGAGATGACTTGTCTCAAGGATGTCTTCTGGTGGTGGTTGGGTGAGCCTCCGGACAGTCGTGCATGAATGCAAAAAAACAACAAAAAAAGGTAGAATGTCAGTGTACAGATAATGCCAGACAGGAGCAGCGGTTTGGCCATTGAGACCCAATACTTATAAGGGGTGCAATGTGGACGAGTATAGTGGGCTCCCCACAGGGAACAGAGTCCAAGCAACAGCCAGTATCATCCATGGCCCTTGATGGTAGGGATAGTCAACACTGCCTGTTATTGCCAGGTCCCTGGGTTCACCACACCTGCTCGCGGTGCTCAGGTTAAAGCAGGAAGTAGAATTACATTAAGGCAGAAATGGTAAAGCCTTCCAATTTACAGCTCATCTCTGCTATTCAAACAAGAGTTCCAGAAGACTAATACATTTTACTTTTAAAGATATAGAAGAACATTATCAGCTAATTGACTGGTATCATCACTTAAAGTAATTAAAGATAAGAATATGAAATAAATAAAGTAGGAACAAGAAAATAAAATAAACAAAAAGAATAAAAAACACATACAGGTTTAATGCTACTTCAACCCAGATGTCAAAGAACATTGAATCGGCATTCATAAAAAAAAAAAACAATATATAACTGACCTGAAAAATTATTACAAAGTGCCCTGAAAAATGATACATTGCCACTGTTACCGCAGCAACTTAGCAAAAAATTAAAAAGAGGAACAAAAGAATAAAAACAGGTGACTCCTCTCCCATATTAGTGATCAACAGGTGAACCGGATCACTGTCACTAAAAAATTTACAAGGCGGGTACAAAAAAGAATATTAAAAAAGGAGAGAATAAAACAATGGTTGCCAAAAAACTTTTAGAATTTAGTCAAACCCGACTGCACTTTGTTGCTCAAATTTTCTTAGAGGCTTTTCCCAAAATAACAAAAAGAGAAAAAATATAGTTCAAGGGTCCTCTTTTTTTTTTAAATTTCATAATCTTTATTCATTTTCATCATTATTTTACATAATAAAAGCAAGAGAAACATTCTATATAACACGTATTACACTTATTTCACCCTAACAAATACAGTAGTTCTATAGAGCAGAATAAAGCCTTTAGGAAGCGTTCCTATCCATGATGTGTCAATAATTCTTCTGTCTGGCCCCCCTTTTCACTCACTACTCAGGTATTCTTCCTTCCCCTTTTTCCTTCCACTCTCTCTACTCATCCTCCTCCTCTCCCATGCCTCATACTGGGTAGCCCATTCTATCCAACCAGGGTTTCCACATCTTTTTAAATTCTTTAAAATTTCCTCTCCTTAAGTAGATCACCCTCTCTTTCCATATTGTTTCCATAATTACTAGCTGCCAGTCCGCTACTGAAGGGGCATTTTTTGCTTGCCACCTTTGTGCTAACAATTTTCTTGCCTGGAACAAACACCTCAGTATTGCTTTATTTATATATCGCGAACTTCCTATTACTTCTCCCAGGCCCAGCACACATATCCTGGGGTCCCCCTTGATCGCCACTCTAAATGTTTCATTCAGAGTGTTAACAATCTCTGACCAGTAGCGAAACAATTTTGGGCATCGCCAGAACATGTGTGCCAGGTCTCCAGACTCTTGGCATCTAGGGCATTTATCATCTGCTCTGCATCCAAAGCTAAACAGTCTTTTTGGTGTATAATAGGCTCTATGTAGCAGCATTAAATGTGACATCTTCTGGGCAGGCGAGACTGAAATTGAATATCCATCCTCCAGTATTCTCATCCACTGTACATCTGTAAGGATTCCAAATTCCTCCTCCCATTTCCTTCTGCATTTAAACCTTTCTGGACTCCCTATACTTCCTTCGCATATAGCTGGATATACATCCGCTATAAATCCTTTTGTCCTTACTGGAGCATTTAATCTGCCAAAAATAGGGGAGTTATTCCACACTGGGCCTTGCCTATTGAATTGTTTCTCTAGAGCGTGTCTAATTTGAAGGTATTTGTAAAATGATTGTTTTGATATGTCAAACTCTGATCTTAAAGCACTAAATGTCTTTAATATTTTCCCTGTATATAACTGGGCCAGCTTATTTATCCCCTTTACTTCCCATTCTTTATATCCCCCTATTTCTTCCATTTCCTGCAGGTTCCGATTATCCCACAGAGGGGTATATTGAGTTAAGCCTCCCAGACCTTTAATCGCCTTAACTGCCTTCCACACTTTTACTACTAATTTTATTGTAGGAATTTTTTTTTTGGGAAATGAATTTGCCTCCAGAGCTTCTACCATATTCTTATGGGGTGTCTCTATTAACATTAGGGCCCTGTTATTTCCAGAGGGTCCTCTTTTAAATGCACACAATACTCTGTACTGGCCTGGATTAGATCAGGTTCTCTCGGAGGTTTGTTTAGGAGTTTAGTGGCCTTGAGAGAAGATACCTGGTTGAGGTACACATTCTCATAGCTTTGGTGTTCATTCTCCTGATAGTAATGCACATTATTAATTGTATCAGGGAAAGTAATAAGGCTGCACAGATTAGGACAACAACAGGGTGGAGCAAAATGTTTAGGAAAGCTGTAGCGTTAGGGCTGTACCCAAATAGACTTTCCCACCAGGAAACCTTAGCGTCTGCGTCTAAAGCATGGGATAAAAAACAAAAAGTAAAACTTGCGCTTGGTAAAAAATTAGTTGATATGAAAGAAATCAATTTAAGAGAAACAGCAGCTAAGCACAAAAAAACAGATACTAGGTCTAAATAACAAAAATGTGAAAAACAGTGCAGCGCTTGATGTGTATAGATGTAACATGTGACTGAATACAATGAAGCAATAGATCAGGAAGAAACTTCAAAGATAGTGTTTCAAAAAATAAAACATCAATGGTAAAAAATATAAATGTGCATGCTGTGCAATGAACAAAGAAATAATAAATTGAAATGGTTATTAAACCAAAAAAATCAAATTTAAAAAAAAAAAAAAAAAAAAAAAAAAAGCAAATAGTTGTTTAAACTACAGCTTATTGCTATGAGGCACAAGCTTATAATTAAGTGAAAAAATAAACAACAAGAATGAAAAACAAATAAAAACAAGTCCCATGCCTTGGATGAGTGAAGTGATTTACAAGGCCCCATATATGTGAAGATAAAAGTTCATTAAGTGAAGTGTATAAAACGTTAAAGTTGGTCCCAAGTATCACTGGTGTAGGTGCTTGACCATGTAAATTCTTTCACTGTACAACTTAAGTAAGTAGTAAAGGCTTACCAGAGCAACCATTAGTGTGCGCAGATACGAACTCCCAAACGATTAGGATCGGACAAGATCGTTCCTCCGACACTCCTCGTATAAATGGATGATTCGAATCACCTTTGGGGGCGGGAAGGTGAAAACTGACCCACACCTTCGGATGTTCCTTGAACGTCGTCCGTTCCGGTCAGTTCAAAGATTTCAAGTTGGCGTGTCACCGAATAAATGAAAAAAGGAAAAAAAAACGCCCAATCGTGTGATAAAGTCTAAAACACGTGAACTTTATTTTTCAACCAGATAGACGTTGGAAGCTACAAATGACTCGATCGAGTCGCATAAAATTGAACGAAGAAAAATGCTAGCAATAGTATAAAAATAAATAAAATCGAGCAAATAAAATAACACGAGGTGTAGACGTATCTACCCGACGATCGTTTCGTCACAAATTGACGTCATCAGGGGTACGCCCACACCCTCGTGCTAAAGCTTTAAATAGCCTATGGGTGAGGTAGGGAGCCCTGCCATAGGTGCAGACCAAAACGTCCGTACATAATCAGTTTAACCCACAAATGACCAGTCCCTTCGGATTGGTTACCACATAATAGAAAGGATGAAGAAAGACAAAAACGGTCAACGACCAGTTTGTTAGAATAAAATTGGAGTTCCATCATAACATAATGATGAAACTCATATGTAAAAATAACTGATAAAAAATACAAACATTAAATCCTGTGATGAATCCCCCTTTTATTTGACAAATGGCCACATGCATTGATGATAGCTGTCTGACTGCATGTATGTCCCAAAAATGGGTGGCTTGGTTCAAAAAATATATATATATATAATACATACGTGTAGGTTACCATCCACAGGAAGAGAAATGACCGTGATATTATGATGGGGGCCTATACAGCATTGACTACCCACCATTACCCATATTCCAGTCACAAAAGTTTCATGGGTGAAACATATATAGCGGGTTTAGAAGGAACATTACATTCATTCTATTCTCATAAAATATATATAGATTACATAAAAAGATAGTATAAGTTACATAGCAAAAATTGCTACAGAAATACAGATAATGGTGATAAAATTAATCATCACAGTATATAAAACCCAAACAAAATACAAAATCAGTACAGTAAAAGGGGAAAAAGGAATGTTAAATCAACCGTTGTTGATAAAACAATTGATGTCCCATTCGATGTTAAGTCCCCCAGGAATGTGTGCCCCTAATTTATGGATCCAATTTGTTTCTGCCCTGGAAATAGTGCGCTTGGCATTACTGCCGCGCCAGTGAGGGGTATATTTTTCTAAAGCCAAAAAGGTGGTACCTCTTGGGTCACGATTGTGTTTTAGATCGTAATGTTTACTAACGTTATGTTTGTCAAATCCTTTGCAAATGTTAGTAATATGTTCCCCCAGGCGCACATGTAGCATGCGTACTGTGCGTCCCACATACTCCAAACCACATGGACATCTAAGTAAGTACACAACGCACTTGGTGGTGCAAGTAATAAATGCTCGTATGGGGTAAGTGAGTCCATTGCTGACCGAGGTGAACTCAGTGAATCTCCTACCCCGTAGAGCATTTAGCTTACAAGCTCTACATTTCCCACAGGGGAAGAAGCCCTTCAAATCACCAAAAAATGTGGGTCTAGTCGGGGGGTCAGGGACATTTGGAGCAATCATGTTTCGCAAGCTGGTTGCACCCCTGAAAATCACATTTGGTCTGTCGGGAAGCTCGGGGCCCAAGATTCGGTAATTTTTAATAACCGACCAATGTTTCTGTAAAATTCTTTTCACAGCCCAATGCTGACTCGAAAAAGTCGTGATTAAGGAAACCCCATAATTGTCCATGTTGTCAGTCCTAGGTGGTCTCTCAGCTAGCAATGTTTGACGATCCCTACTATTGACCTCCATTATGGTGGAATCAAGAGATTCACTGTTGTAACCCTTAGCTAAGAATCTCTCTTTTAAGATTAATGCCTCCTTGAGAAAATCCTCATTGAAAGTGCAATTGCGTTTTAAGCGAAGAAACTGGCCCTTAGGGACCGCTGAGAGCCATGACTTATGATGGCAGGAATCAAGTGGAATATAGCTATTCCTGTCAGTTTTCTTAAAAAACGTTGTGGTGATTATGTTATTATCCCTGATGGAAATGTTCAAATCCAAAAATTGGATATTAGTGGGGCTTGAAACATGGCTGAGAACTATCCCACGGTTGTTGTTGTTTAAATGGGACAGAAAGAGTTCTGCTGATGAACCGTCACCATCCCAGATAAACAAGATGTCATCGATAAACCTTTTCCAGGTCACCAGTTCAGGGGGTTTGTCACTAAAGACTATATCCTCCTCCCATTTTGCCATGAAGAGGTTGGCCATACTAGGAGCAAATTTAGCTCCCATGGCCACCCCCTTCACTTGCAAAAAATGGTTCCCGTCATGCCAAAAGTGGTTATGCGTCATGGCGAACAGAAGTAATTCTAGAATATAGTTACGTTGGGTCACCGAAATACTACCATCCTGGGCCAGAAAGTGATGGACTGCTTCATAGCCCAATTGATGGGAAATAGCGGTGTACAGCGAAGCTACATCCGCGGTGATCAGGAGATAGGTAGGTTTCCATTCAATCAATTGCAGAATGTTAATAACATGCTTAGTATCTCTCAAAAAGGATGGCGTGCCCATCACCAGTGGTTGTAGATATTTGTCAATGTATTTCCCTATACACGAGGTTACAGAGTCAATTCCACTGATGATGGGCCGCCCTGGTGGATTTTCTAAAGATTTGTGTATCTTAGGTAAAGAATACATGACCGGTAAGCGCGGCGCCAAAGGTACCAGAAAGTCCCTTTCTTTTTTATTCAAAATGCCCATATTAAACCCTTTCTCGACCAACTCTTTTAATTCACCTTTGAACTGGGTAGTGGGGTCTAAGAGTAATGGAGAGTAGGTCTCGGGATCTGACAAAATCCTAATCATCTCATTGGAATACATGGTTTTGTCGAGTATTACAATGGCACCCCCTTTGTCAGCCGACCGAGCTACTATGTCTTTCCTATTAAGCAATGAGTCTAGCCCTGCCTTGAATTCCCGTGTGGGTTGGGCTGGTCTCAATCTCAAACCGTTAAGATCCTTTAATACCAGATCACGGAAAATATTAATGTTGGGTGCTGTATTACCAGGAGGGTTAAATAAGGAGGCGTTTGATAAGCCAGAGTGCATAATTGTTGAATCCCTGACTAATTGGCGGGAGGGGTTGCTCATGATATACCTCTTAATATTCAACTTGCGTGTGAACTTTTGGATGTCTATAAATGTCTGGAATTTATTTAAATTCTGAGGGGGCACAAACTTGAGACCCTTCCCGAGAGTCTGCAATTCTTCATTAGATAACTTTTTATTACTTAGGTTAATGACACCACTGATATCTAGGTCCTTCTTCTTTTTGGTGTGAAGACGTTTCCCCCCTCTGCACCCTCTCTTGTGTCTCCGTTTCTCTTGTGTCCCCCCCGAGTGCCCTCCTGAAAACCCTGTTGGTAATAACTACCAGCTGAGGGTTGAATATATGATGGCCGAAAACCACCATGACCCCCAGGGGCTTCAGAGTACCCACTCCTGTCATCACCAAGGGGGCCATATCTGTTAAAGGTCTCGACCCTGTAATTGGATCCCACATCTCTTACATCCGGAGGGGGTCTCCTATCCCTGCTGCCACCTCTACCTTGAAAGATGGGTTTATTTCCCTGAGAAAAAGGTTTACCACCTCTGGATCGCCAGGGTGGAGGGGGCGCCATTGAAGTGGGATGTTGGTAATGATTAGATGGAGTTGGGTAACGTTGATGGTTAAAATTACGTTTGTCAATCCTCCCTCTGAAGGATTGAGGATGTGGTTGTGATGATGGACCCATTCCTCTTACAGTATGTACTGGAGAGGCCTGACCAATGGGGCCCCAAACAGAGTTAGGAACACCAACACCACCTCCTCTAATTCCCTCAATCTGTCCTGGGGGATATAAGCCTTGATCACCCATGGGGGGCAAGGGGGCCAAGTTCTCAGTAGAGACCTGCCATTTAAAGACAACATTGTCTTTATAATCCTTTTTATCCCTATTATATTTTTTCTTTTTCTTAGTTTTCTTAGTTTTTTGTTCAGTTTCCTCTTTGCAAGCATGGGATACTTGGATCAATTTATTTTGATCATGAGTGAGACGTATGGTGGCTTGTTTCTCAGTATCTCTCAGCACATTTAATATTTCATCCTGTTGTCCGAAATCAACTAGCCAAGCTTTTAACTCAGCCCCAAATCCCAGAGGAAGTTTTTGTAAATGTATGGGGGTATCAGGTTTGATATCAAGCCTTTTCTCCTTAGATCATAAACCCCTTGATCAGGGCCCTTCTATTTACGCCCTGCACAGACTGTTGGTACTAAATTTAAATCTAAATTCTGTTGCCCCAAACCACCCAACTACCCAACTTTTAACTCCTCCCGAATCCCAATGGAAGTTTCAATAGGGGATGTCAGTTTTTTTTTTTTTATAAAACCTTTTCTCTGGGGTAATAGGGGTCCACCCTTGTGTCCCTGCTATATCTATTACCAGAACAGGGGAAGATGTGCAATAGACTCCCTGAGGTAGTGAAAGACATTATGTGCTCTACAAACTATTACTACCTTGTCTCTTCCCATATTTATATAATTTATTAAACCCTACTAAGCACACTGATATAAAGTTACTTATGAAAACACACACATTGCTGCTAGTAAAACACTATCTTATTTATTTCCCATTAATTTAGGAAAGCTAACATAAAGTAATAAAAGGACATTACAATATCACGCAGCTTACATTCAGAACATACAATACAATAATATGAAAGATACTTATCACACGGTCCTCTGCGAGGCTTTGCTGCATCAGCTAGGCTCAGACCAGGACAGGGCCTTCACCATGAGGTTTAGGCCGGAGCCATCTCCCAAAATAGGCCGAGATCACCACATGGCAGGGTCTCACAGCAAACAGGAAAACATTGTCTGTGTGTGAGCCTTTTCATAGAAACGTACACACCCACTCGTAGCCACCCCCATTTGCCTTCCATCCAATAGATTTCGCCAAGAGGCATTCCTTCACATGTATGTCCATTCCTCAGGAAGCATGCTGTATTGTCTCTTACTCCCTTTGAAGCCTGCAACCACACACACATCACAGCAGGGGGGGTCCGAGTCCAGCTATTGTTCTTCTGATTACAAAGCTTTCATGTGGTTCATTCATTTGAGGCTAAGTGGTTACCTCAACAATAAACAGATAACATAAGTATTATATGAATTTAATCCAACATATGCCGCTTTGCGCCTGAAAGGCGCATACAACCCCTCTTCAGACACGGTTCCTATTAAACAGTCCATAACTGTCCTAACGTGTGAACCAGTACCTATGGAACAGTCCTTAGCTGTGTAATGTGTTGTGGTTTTCAACATGTGCTTCAGAAACCGCTCCCGTGGAACAGTCCATAATGGTCTTACCATATTGTGTTTTTCAACATGTGCAGAAACAGGTTCTATGGAGCAGTCCATAATTGTGTTACCGTGTGGTGCTTCCCAACACGTGCCGCTTTGCCACTGAGTGATACACCATCATCATTCTTCAGCGACAGCTTCCATGCCACCATTCTGGATCTTCGGTATCTTCAGGACGGCAATACGGGCAGGGGGTGTCCATTCACTCACCAGCACACATTCAGAGTAACAGATCAACCAGCTTTCAAATACCGAGTCTTGAGGAGGGCCTTTCTTGCCCATATTACTAGCCTACAATACCCATAGGTCACACTCTACCACAAACATAAATCAACTTATTACCATAATATATATACCTATATATGTATTACGCACCCTGCTCCCAACCTCCTATAACCTTTTACTGTAAATACGGGTCGGGATTAGGCAGGCTTGCTCGCAGCGGCGTTGCAGGGCTCTGACTTGGCAGCAACGTCTCCAATTTGTACACAGAGAGCTCACCGTCAAATCGTCCCTCAACTTGTATAGACAACTGGGAGACCCTCCTAGATAAATATCGCTTAACTACACATATAAGTTTACAACAATTACAAAACCCACACAATTCCACCCCTGTGCCTGGATTTCAGAGATCATGCCCATTGTACCATGCACCTCTACCTACGGTTAGGTTCAAGGAACCCTCTAGTCCCTTGACTAACACTACACCGGTATTCTTTAGGACAAAGAAACAAAAACTCGCCTATGTCCTAAATAATACCTGGGTGCCTTCCCAGCAATGACCTCTCCATCCAGAATACAGAGAGAAATAACCTCCCAACATTATTCGTTCATCCCCATGTATTGACCTGGCCTACAAAGGACATCATGGTCATGCTTCCGACAAAGGGAAATATCAACCTGCCTCCAGCGTTCATCTTCTCTGATCACATGTGTGATATAGCCTCAAATGCAACAAGATAGAGTCCCCAGTCAGTAAGCCCATTGATGCCACCAAATATACAGACCAAGTCTGCACTTCTGTATATGAGAACATACAGCATAACACCTTTCACAATCCAACTTAGTACCACCCATACAGGCATTCGACCACTATTTTGGATTAGTGTAAGCAACGTGTTTTGGCAAAATCTTACTGAGCGGTGACGCTAACTCATCAGGCCACTGCCCCTAGTACAGAGACAGTACAATCAGCTTGATGTTGGCTGATATTTCCACCTGCCACAGAGTGCGCGCCAGAGCCAATGATAGGTTTCTGTCCTCCCTACCAACCTCTCAACATGGTTGACAAAATCCGGAGCCACTCTAACCTGAGTGTTTCTGTGACTTCATTGAATGTTATCAAGGATACCACCAATCTCCCGGGGTAACAAAGTCACGCTCCTTCTCTGAAGCTATGGCTGTGAGTTTGTTCCTCAGGAGGCTGATGTCCCCTCCATTAACAACACCCATCCCAGCTATTGTTCCCCCCCAATATAGTGCTGAATACATCCCTCCTCTTTCGGGTTACTCCTCAGAAATAAGCATCCTGCATGGACCTCACTCTCATCTCTGGGAGTAAGTCACTGGTACAATAACCGCACCTGATTCAGTGTATACTCAGCACATATAGGGTGATAGGTTTTTGTCAACCACCGTGAGCTGTTGCAGCGCCATGTGGTGAAGTCCTACGGTACCCTGGTAGCCAGCGTTTGTTCCCTTTATTTTAACGGAGCATGCTCCTGTGTGTATTTAATGGCATTATCTGTGCAGGGTTTCAACCTCTCAGGTGAGACACCAACCGGGCGTATCTTCCTCATGTCTAGTTCTGGTGTCCCGCATGTCCTGTAACCAAAAGCTTCTCTCTAGGACCGCTAGGATTGAGACACCACCCCTACGAGGAAGTTTTCCCCCCATTGATGTGTCACCTGGCACCCTTTAGTCTGATCCACAGCTACCTTATTATGCATAAGCGCCAGTATGCCTCCTGGGTACCTGCACCATATTAACTCCGTTACACCAATACATGTAATACATTAAAACCTTTCTTCTTTCAATTCCTCCTTCCAACAAAAAAAACACATATTTTAAATTTTCATGTTTTGACGGATTGGATGTGTCATAACTCTTCCCCAACCTCCAACCCCTTGCACATGTATAAATAACATGTTTGCATTCATCAGGAGAGACTTCAGCAAAAATATTTCACAAGTTCTCTTGCTAGGCACAGTCTTTCAGATTCAGCATTAGCACCAAATTGTCCATACGAAAAAAAACAGGTATTAATCTGAATCTTTCAGTTTTCCTTCTCTCCTGATGTTTATTGGAACTAATTTGTGGTATGGTGTGGCACAGACAAACTGCCAACCAGATGATCATCTGTCATCCATGTTCCAGAAGCCTCTCCAATTCTCGCTCCACTTGGATTCTGGAAGTGAAAAACAAGAGCAGTATCAAATTCTTATCCACAATATCTGCTCGCTTACCATGCTTACTTATAGTTCCCTCCTTGGAGCCCAGGACCTCAGTATTCCTGGCTTCTGCAACTCTGACCAAACTATCCAAACAACCATGACCTCTTTAGGCTACACCCACTGTAAAATGGATCCCCATGGTATGATCAAAAAACGTTTAAAACTGAACGTCAGTGTTGCTTCTCAAAAACTTCAAATTTTACAAACTAAAAAAAACAATGCATCTATCTGTATCTTTACGATGTATGCACTACCCCTTTTCAGGTGACTGGTTCTAACTGAGGGCATTGTCAATTCCCCCCCTTTCAGGTGGATTAGACCTACTACTTTTCCACCTGAATAAAAATATAACTAACATAGAGGACTAAACCAATATCAACAAAAAAATTTTTTAGAAGAAAAAAAAATAAAAAAAATAAAAAAAATAAAAAAAATAAAATAAAAAAAAAAATGTAAAAAACTTAAAAAATCTGGCCATGATCACACAAACAACATGACAAGACAACCATCATACGACAAGACAACCATCATACAACAATGACAAACACTCAACTTTTAGTTGACAACATCCATGGACTTTTCTCCTGCAAAGAGTGCTTATTCCAATCTGAAATACAATTAGTTAATGGGGAAAACGAAAACCAAAACAAAGCATATGTATCATCACAACATTTTAGCTTCATTTGTAACTCTTTTTAGTACTATTTATTTTTCATTGTTTGCAAACAATTACTAACTAATGAGCTCATGGTACCATGTGATAATCGATTATGCATTTTCAATAACCTAACCCATGTTCATATATTTTACCACTGTTGTTCTCACTTTGACAGACCTGCAAACAAATGCAAATGTTAGTATCTAAAGCCATTTAACTTCTTTCATGGTCTGTGGAAAAAAACACAAAGACAGTGATTACACACAATTATCATGACAATTGACTTTTTAAGTCCCCAAAGCCTTTCCCATTAATGCAATATAGTTGCCATACCTTTCTATACTATGCAGTGGTATTGGAAATCTTTGCCATATTACCCAAGAAAAATGTCAATGCCATTTGTGTCCAATTACATACAAGCCAAAATGGTAGATTAGCCCAGGGCGCAAATATTGGAATGTTCATCCAGTCTTGTTGCTGGCTGTGCTTAGGGTGTGAACTGTCATTCCTTATCTTTCCTTCAGAACTGTGTAATCTGTCCTGGCTGCTATCTTTCATATCAGGCCTTTGAGTTACCCTGTCCCTGCCCTGGGTGGGGGTTTTCATTGTAGGTACTTGTATTTCTGGGGTTTCCTGTTCAATGCTAGAAATTTTAAGGACTTTATGAAATCTATGTCTATTCCATTTACTATGTCTGAACTTTCTCTGCCTTCCTGTACCTCTGCTTATTACGGACACATCTGCCTTTGACCCATACTCCCTTTCCCTGGACTCTTGACAGAAGTCTCTGAGAATATTGACAAAATTTTGGTAGGATCTAGCATTCCTCAGAGCCATTCTAGTGGGATAGCTTACATAACACTTATTGGCCATTGAGTATATGAAACTTGCATCGTCCTCCAATAAGTCAGGACAGTTGAACACTTTCATATACAATGCAAGATACTCACTGCAGAACAAAATTGGGTCATCTCCTCTCCTAAATTTCATTCGTTGCAAATCACTCATACCATTATCACGACTGTCCACAATACGCTGCAACTCTTTCCTCCGCACCTCTGCATCTGCTACATTATCATTAACTTGTGCCGATAACTGACCTACCAAAGGTCCTGGTAGCCATGCTTTCAGAAGAGAGCATGCATCCTCATTACTCAAATGGAATTTAACCACTAGAGCTTCAAATTTATTGGACAGACTCATTGGTGATTCCAGGGCATTAAATTCACCCAACATCTGGCACAAAGTAAGTCTCTCTTGGATTGTAATCAAACTCTCATTCTGCCTTGAAGCTATAGGTGCCATAGCAGACTGTGTTTCATCACGGCCCTTCTCCTCATTGATCGTGCAGATATCGGCCAATTGGCATGTTCCTTTGTGCTCATTGAGCGATACCATAACTTTCTCTGTAGTAAGAAGCTGGGAGCGTACATTTGCTAATTCTCTTTCTAAAGACATAACCAACTCTTCCATCTCTGACAATTTCATTCGCAATGACTCTACAACTTTGCTCTTCATATTACAGTCCATCCTGTAACTGTGGATCTGTTCTTGTAGTTCACCGTTTCTCTCTGACAAATCTTTTGCTTTTGCCTGCAATTCATCCATCTCATCACTGGAGGCTGTTGCAATCTTTAGAAGGTTTTCCCTGACTTCCGCTATGTCCTCACTCAGATGCCTCCTCTCTACTTCCCACTTCCCCCCCATTTGCTCAGATATAACTTTAATTCTGAGCAAAACTGCAATTTCATTAGCCAACTTTTCTTTCTTAACTTTTTTTAGCTGTTTGCCCGATACTTTGCTATTATGTTGCTGACACTGAGATAATAGAGTCTTATACTGGCTTTCAAGAGTTTCATCTGCACATGAATGGTAACTGGCAGAGGCATACTTTTTAACATATGTATACACAAGTTCCATTTCACAACCATACAATCCACACAATACACACTTCTATTTGTACTAACGTACCAACACTGCATTGAGTACTAAATCAAACTCAATTATCGTTAGCTCTTACAACTCACACAAAACAAAAACAAATCGCTCTTCTAGCATTCTCTATTCTTAATTCGTTACCACTTTTACCTGATATCATTCAAAACCATTCAATTTTGCCTATCCATAGTACAGATTTACCACACTTAATGTGGCATTATCAGCTGCCTTGTATCCGAGCACTTCTGTCCTGTAAGTTCTATGCAGCTTTTAGGATTGCCACATGTTATCTGGGGTGCCAAATGAAAGACATTATGTGCTCTACAAACTATTACTACCTTGTCTCTTCCCATATTTATCTAATTTATTAAACCCTACTAAGCACACTGATATAAAGTTACTTATGAAAACACACACATTGCTGCTAGTAAAACACTATCTTATTTATTTCCCATTAATTTAGGAAAGCTAACATAAAGTAATAAAAGGACATTACAATATCACGCAGCTTACATTCAGAACATACAATACAATAATATGAAAGATACTTATCACACGGTCCTCTGCGAGGCTTTGCTGCATCAGCTAGGCTCAGACCAGGACAGGGCCTTCACCATGAGGTTTAGGCCGGAGCCATCTCCCAAAATAGGCCGAGATCACCACATGGCAGGGTCTCACAGCAAACAGGAAAACATTGTCTGTGTGTGAGCCTTTTCATAGAAACGTATACACCCACTCGTAGCCACCCCCATTTGCCTTCCATCCAATAGATTTCGCCAAGAGGCATTCCTTCACATGTATGTCCATTCCTCAGGAAGCATGCTGTATTGTCTCTTACTCCCTTTGAAGCCTGCAACCACACACACATCACAGCAGGGGGGGTCCGAGTCCAGCTATTGTTCTTCTGATTACAAAGCTTTCATGTGGTTCATTCATTTGAGGCTAAGTGGTTACCTCAACAATAAACAGATAACATAAGTATTATATGAATTTAATCCAACAGGTAGTGTACCATGCTGAGAACAGTTCAACCCATATAGCAGCATATAGGGCATCACTGGACATTCAATACCAGCACCAATACCCTTGTCTCAGGTCTCGATTATTTTTAACTTTAAGACCAGTTGGGACACTACCCCGGCCTCCATTGGACCTGATCCCCCTCCTGTGCCAGTATTGTTGTCTTTTCCCATAGCACAACACCTTCCTTTCTCCAGCACTCATCAGTACCAGTCATCTGAGGCTGTCCAGACACAAACCATCAGAACAAGATGGACTCCAGGGTGTAACACAGTAGAGTCTGATAGGATAGCACCCAGATTGACCACAATATCTGCACAACGTTCCATCCCTGCCATTAGGGATGCGAACAGTGCAAGTTAGATTTTTTTTCATGATCCTGGAACGGAGTCATCAACCAATCTATTACGACTCATAGGCAACCTGGATACTACCCCCTGCCTGCCTATCCTTGCAAAGTGATGCTGGACAGAGCAAGTTGGTTTTACTAACCCTTTCCCTGATATGTAGTACAAGACCTCCCAATGTGGTCCAGAGTATGTCCAGCTCCGTAGTGTTATAAGGTACCCAGTGCCCCACCTCCAACTCCGAAGGCAGTCTCCCTTAACCCTCTCTTTTATCCTAAGTATGGGAAATGGTCTGAGTACCCGAATTGAAACCACCTGCCAACAGGTACACCTTCCCCCTCTTTTATCAATTTGGTAATCAGACCATGTTATCCTTCACCGATACAAAACAAACTGTCTACACTCTTTAGACCGGACTCCCATGAATGACAGTGGCACAGTGCAACATTGGGGCACTGGTCTTCTTGGCACGCAGGCCATAGACCACTAGTTAAGGTACACTAGGACAGGGAGGACACTGATAGGTATTAACTGATGAGAATACAGCATGCCCACACATATATCCAAAGTGAGGGTCCTTGGAACAGCCAAGAGCACCCCATACAAACTTCCAGCACAACTTTTCTCCAGACTGAACCCAAACTATACAATACGGGGCCAAACCTATACACTTTCAACTTGTATACAATCTGGCATATAGTATGCAAACTACACATCTGCAGGTAAATCGCATGCAAGGAAATTGGAGAATAAAAATTGCATAATGTATATCCAGCTCGAGGAACTGTTGCTACCCGACACAACTTGCCAACAGGCAAAGAAAAATCCCTTGCAGGACTAAGGCACTGAGATCATTGAACAGTAGTAGGTACACAAGCCGACCGGTGTTCCTTGAAACACACCAATATTCATTAGGTAATTGATAACAAATAGCCAAATGAAAGCAGACAAACAGGAAATTCTAGGAGAAAATAGGATTGCATGGTGACACAGAAGGAAACAGTTATGAACTGCACTTGGGGACACCCAGATAGCTAGGCACATTAACATACTGTAGCCCAGGGGTGTCCAAACTTTTTTCAAAGAGGGCCGGATTTCATGAAGTGAACATGCATGAGGGCCGACCATTTTGCCTGACTTTTTTTGAACCGTTAAAATGAAATGCAAATTAAATTTTTAACCAAAGTTTATTGCAAACGGCATACTTTTAATTTCGTCACATGGATGACAAATCTACACAGGTGTTAAATCACTCTGCCTTTCATATATGAAGGCCGGATGAAAAAAAAAAAATCCAGGAAGCTGAAATATATTTCAGGAACATTCTAAAGTACATTAATAAAGGCTGTCTGTCAACTTTTAAGCTAAAAAAAATATATGAACAGGAACATAAAACCAAGTGTCCATCTTGTGAAATATAGTCATAACTGATTTAGACCAACTGATACTAACTGAGATTTTACATTAATCTGAATTGAAAAAGAAAACTTGCCTGCATTAATGTGAAGGGTGAAACTGAGATCTGGACTGCAGCACATAGGTCAGGTCTGGGTCAAAGGCAGTGGTTTTGATGCGCAAAATGTCCCGCAGGTGAGAGTCACTTAGTCTTGTCCTCACGCGGTTCTTGTTAAAGTTCATAACAGAGAACGTCTTCTCACATATATATGTTGAGCCAAACAAGCTCAGCATTTTCTTAGCCAATGTTCGAATCTCTTGAAACCGGCTTTTATCCAGTTGGCGATAAAAGTTTACAAGAGAGAGTAGTTGGTGACGACTGCGTAACTCGCTGTCACAATGCAGCTCAATGAGCTCAAGCTGCAGCTGATCTGGAGCATCATCGGGGTCAACAGAGAATGGAGAGGAGAAAAGGCTGATCTCCTTTTCAATAGCTGCAAAATCCTGAAAGCGCCGTTTAAACTCCCCAGCCAGAGATGTGATGTCTGCTGCATATCTGCTCATTTGCGCACTGATATTGTCCTGTGGAAAACTGGTCATTATTTCCTGCAACGCTGAAAAATGTATAAGATTGGGTTGTGCTTGTGACAACTGCCTTATGAAAAGTTGCAGCTTTGTTCCAAAGGCTTTGAGGTGTGAATAAAGCTGGTTCACTGCTGCATCTTTCCCCTGAAGACTCGTGTTCAGGACATTCAGATGCTTGGTTATGTCAACTAGAAACCCCAAATCGGCCAGCCACATCGGATCAGATAGTTCTTGCATCGGTTGTCCCTTTGTTTCCAAGAATTCTCCAATTTCCTTTTTGAGAGAGTAGAAACGCTGCAGTGCAGACCCCCGACTGAGCCATCTTACATCGTTGTGATATAAAACATCTTCGTATTCAGCCTGGATGTCCAGTAGAAACTATTTAAACTGGCGGTGGCACAGAGCTTTAGAGCGAATAAAATTAATAGTCTTCACCACCGGTTTCATAACATGGTCATATTTGAGATGTTTAGCACAAAGAACTTGTTGATGAATGATACAGTGGAGTTTAATAGCTTTGCCTCCTTCTTCAATCACCTTGTTACAGATTAGGGCTGCTAATCCACTTCTCTCACCAGCCATGGCAGGTGCCCCATCAGTAATAATCCCAGTAACTTTGTTCCAAGGCAAGTTCATGTCATTTATGGCGGAACTAACAGAAACAAACAAATCTTTTCCTCTTGTTTGGTCCGTAAGACTCTGGAGGTCAAGTAGCTCTTCAGTCACATTAATTTCATCGTCCACCCCTCTCATAAAAATCAGCAACTGAGCCGTGTCAGATAGGTCTGTGCTTTCATCACAGGCTATTGAAAAGAAATCAAAATCCGCTCCTTTGGATGTCAACTGTCTCTTAATATCTGATGAAATCTCTTCAATTCTCCGTGCTACAGTGTTACGAGCCAGGCAAATGTTGGCAAACTCTTGCTTCTTCTCTGGACAGATATTCTCCACCATTTTCATAACGCATTCTTTGATGAAGTCACCCTCAGCAAAAGATCTGCAATTTTTAGCAATTAACGTTGCCACCTCATAGCTTGCCTTTGTGGCATTTTCATTTGACTCACGGGCTCTTGTGAAAAATCGCTGTTGCGACATTAAAACAGCTTCAAGTTGCTTCAACTTTTCACTGCGGTCGCGCCCTGTTAGCTTGTCATATGTGCTATGTCGCGACTGGTAGTGCCTCTTGACATTAAATTCCTTATAAACAGCCACAGTCTCTTGGCATATCAGACAAACACAGTGATTCCGTATTTCAGTGAAGAAATATTCCACTTTCCACTTGTCCTGGAAGCGGCGGCCCTCACTGTCAACTTTCCTTCTCTTGTTTACAGTCGCCATTTTAGAAATTGACCAGAATGGGAAAATGATTATGTAAGCGCAGTGTCAGAGGTTTTGGTCTAAGCGTGTTCGTCCCATACACGAATACACCGACCAGCAAGAATTCTGCTACCTTTTGCACCTGTGTGTGGGGAAGATGAGCTGTTATTTGGATATATGTATTTAATTCTCTTTCTCTTTATTTCTCTCTTTCTCTTTATTTAATTCTCTTTTTCTTTATTTCTCTCGTTCTCTTTAATTCTCTCTCTCTCTTTAATTCTCTCTCTCGCTTTAATTCTCTCTCGCTTTAATTCTCTCTCTTTATTTCTCTCTCTCTTTAATTCTCTCTCTCTTTAATTCTCTCTCTCTTTAATTCTCTCTCTCCTTAATTCTCTCTCTCTCTCTCTTTAATTCTCTTTATTTCTCTCACTAATTCTCTTTAATTCTCTTTATTCCTCTCTCTCTTTAATTCTCTCTCTCTTTAATATTCTCTCTCTTTAATATTCTCTCTTTAATTCTCTTTAAATATCTTTATCGGTAATTCTCTTTACCTTCTTTCTCCTCTCGTTCTGGCTTTCAGGCACCTGACAGCGCGCGGCGCCGCAGCCAATCAGCGCCGCCAATCCGCATCGCCAATCACAGGCACTGAGAGATCTGCAGCTGCTGCAGGGACAGCTCAGTGTCTGCTATTGGCGGCGTGTGCTGTCAGCTTCCCGAAGGCCATGGACCGCCCCCAGCATCTGATTGTCAGTGGGAGGCGGGGATGAGAGGCGGGGTGAGAGGCACTAGCAGCCAATCACCGCCACCAATCCCCGCCGGAATCACAGGCTCCGGACCTGCCGCACACGCCTCAGCTTGTCAGAGAGGCGCTCGGGGTGTGCGGAGCCAGGCGGGCCATAATGCAGGAGAAGCTGGGGGCAAGGTGGGGGCCATACAAAACTGGACCGCGGGCCACAAATGGCCCGCGGGCCGGACTTTGGACATGACTGCTGTAGCCTAAGGCAAAGAGCTACACTTGCAAAGAAAGCACTGGCTGTGTGTATCTAATTACAATGAAGCAGTCTTTAACACAAGTTTTGTGAGATAACATCTAATTGCCGACCCTTACCAGTTAAATCCATGGAACTACAAGTATCAACATGGCTAATCAGTGGTGCAAAGAAACTCATTCATACCAGAGCTTCATACATGTTGGATCAGAACATACCACACCCACTCAGGTAGTCCGAGACACAGCTGATTGGGCTAAGAAATAGAAGCACCCACTAGATATCGGTGCTGAAACCAGGAAAAAGAAAAAAATTGTCTATGGTGATGGTGATATTCTTTGTTCTGTAAGCCAGGAAACCCAATTATTGAATCTGAGGGATAAAAACACCAATAAAATAAAACATTCAATTTTTCTCGCCTGAAAAAAACTGGTTATATACCTGTGATAAGACATTATTAGCATGTGAAACCAATATACATCACATTACATTACAAAAATAGTGCACTTTTTTTAAACTACCCAAAAAATTGTTGAGCTCAACTCATTAATATGTATTACTTAGTACATATTAATACCACGTGGATTTTTGTTTTATGGTATACCAATAATTCCCCCCAAAAAAATGTATTCACCATGGTGAGAGAAAAAAATTAGCAACTTGTAATAAACCTTCTAGCGGTTACCAATTCATCTCGCAGACCTGTCTTTTCTGGAAAAAACAAACACAATTTAGTAAATGCACCTTTTCAGTTCATTAGTACAAGTCTTGGCTCAGGTCATTTGCATGTCAATACAGTTTTACATTCTCACTGACCTGGTCAGAAAGAAGGGGGGTCATTTGAATGGGCTGTCAGCAGCTGTGAACAAACTTCACACAACACATCAGTATTGCATACTCCACACCCCCACACTCACACAATTAGGTCAAAGATGACCTCTGGATATCACACTTAGGGATGAGCCGAACACCCCCCGGTTCGGTTCGCACCAGAACTTGCGAACGACCCCCGCGTTCGGTACGAACGTTAGAACCCCATTGAAGTCTATGGGACTCGAACGTTCGAAATGGAAAGTGCTAATTTTAACGGCTAATATGCAAGATACTGTCCTAAAAAGGGTTTGGGGACCTGCCTCCTGCCTCAGGGGACATGGGTCACTGCAAAAAAAAGTTTTAAAAACTGCCGTTTTGGCGGGAGCACTGATTTTAATGACGATTAAAGTGAAAAAAGAAAAGTGAAATATTCCTTTAAATATGGTGCCTGGGGGGTGTCTGTAAGTATGCCTGTGAAGTGCCACGTGTTTCCCGTGTTTAGAACAGTCCCTGCACAAAATGACATTAAACGGAAATAACACCATTTAAAACTGCTTGCGGTTTTAATGTTATATCTGGTTCCTGCAATATGGTTGAAAATCATTGAGAAACATGGCATGGGTAGCCCTCCCTGCCCATTACCAGCCTATTTGGGTCTTGTACGCATATTAAGGGGAACCCCGTACCCATATTAAAAAAAGGAAATGCGTGTGGCCCCCAGGCCCTATATACTCAGAACAGCAGTATACAGGCGGTGCAAACAAGACAGGGACTGTGTAGGTTTGTTGTGTTAAGTTGAATCTGTTTGTCATTTTCAACCGGTACATTTTTAAAGTGTAGCTCCAGTCAAAAAAACTATCTTTAAGCTTTTTGGAAAACATAGGTAAGGGTTATCACCCCTGTATAATTAGTTTTGTCATCCATCTTTTTTCATCTCACTTGCTGCTGTCTCCTTGCGTTTGCAAGTAGGAGATGTTTGTAAGTTGGATGTTTGAAAGTAGGGGCCTGCCCTATATTATAGCGGTATGTACTGGGTACAGAGCACGCAGACAGCACGCACTATCTCCTAACACTACTGACTGCAAGCTCTATTATTAACCACTTGTTAGCCCAATGTTTGCATAAAGTGAAAGATGAAGTTATGCTGAGTAAATAGATATCAAACATGTCACTCTTCAAAATTGCACATGCCCGTGGAATGGCGCCAAACGTCGCTACTTAAAAAATCCCCATAGGCGACGCTTTAATTTTTTTTTTACTGGTTACATGTTTTGAGTTGCAGAGGAGGTCTAGGAATAGAATTATTGCTCTCGCTCTAACATTCTCGGCGATACCTCACATGTGTGGCACATGCGAGCACATGGGGACATGGGCGCTTTAATTTTTATTTTATTTTTTTATTGTTCATTTTACTTTATTTATTTTAGTTTGACATTTTTTTCCCCAAAAATATATTTTTGATCACTTTTATTCCTATTACAAGAAATGTAAACATCCCTTGTAATAGGAATATGGGGTGACAGGTCCTCTTTACAGTGAAATCTGGGGGGGTCAATATGACCCCACATCTCACCTCTAGGCTGGGAAGCCTGAAATAAAAAATAAAAAAAAGATTATGGCTTTGATCGTACTGACGAGTTGGTAGAAGCACCGGAGGGCGGTGAGGGGTGGGGGGCGTCTATGGCTGGGTATTTCAGGGTATCACCGAGTATGGCTGGGTATCTCTGAGTATGGCTGGGTATGGCAATTTATGGCAGGGTATTACAGAGTATTGGCGGGGTATTGGCGGGGTACTACAGAGTAATAGCAGGGTACTGCAGAGTATTGGGGAGTACTACAGAGTGATGGCAGGGTACTGCAGAGTATTGGGGGTACTGCAGAGTAATGGCGGGTACTGCAGAGTATTGGGGGGTACTGCAGAGTATTGGGGGTACTGCAGAGTAATGGGGGTTACTGCAGAGTAATGGGGGGTACTGCAGAGTAATGGCAGGGTACTGCACTGCAGAGTAATGGCAGGGTACTGCACTGCAGAGTAATGGCGGGGTACTGCAGAGCAATAGCAGGGTACTGCAGAGTATTGGGGGGTACTACAGAGTAATGGCAGGGTACTGCAGAGTATTGGGGGTACTGCAGAGTAATGGCGGGTACTGCAGAGTATTGGGGGGTACTGCAGAGTAATGGGGGTTACTGCAGAGTAATGGGGGGTACTGCAGAGTAATGGCAGGGTACTGCACTGCAGAGTAATGGCAGGGTACTGCAGAGTATTGGGGGTACTGCAGAGTAATGGCGGGTACTGCAGAGTAATGGCGGGTACTGCAGAGTATTGGGGGGTACTGCAGAGTAATGGGGGTTACTGCAGAGTAATGGGGGTTACTGCAGGGTAATGGGGGGTACTGCAGAGTAATGGCAGGGTACTGCACTGCAGAGTAATGGCAGGGTACTGCAGAGTAATGGCAGGGTACTGCAGAGTATGCACTGGTATTGCAGAGTATTGGCAGGGAATTGAGGGGTTAAATTCGGTGAGCAGCGATGTGGGCACTGCAGATGCAGCCCACATCGCTGCTGACACCGATCTCTTTCCCCTCCGCTGTACCGATCGGTACAGAGAGGGGAGGGAGGAACAGGCGTCATAACATGACGCCGGTTTGTTTCCAAGTGATCACTCCGTCATTTGACGGAGCAATCACGTGGTAAACGGCCGCTATGAGCGGCCGTTTACCGTGATCCGTGATGCGACCCGGCGGTCACGGATGCTCTCGCGTGCGCACACCTCGGGGCACGCGAGAGCAGAATTCTGGGAGGCCGTTAATTAACGGCCTCTCAGAGTTAAACAACCCCCCTGAAGCCGTTAATCGGCAATGGGCAGTTGTTAAGTGGTTAAAGCTAGATCACTAGCTATATAGGTGAGGTGAATATAGTGGTGTATACTGCAGTCAGGGCACAGACAACAACCACTACACAGCAGCAAGATAGGAAATCAGCCAAAAACGATTGGTGTGTACTGTGTTGAAGGTACACAGAACACCCACTGCTTCAGATGCTAAGTAACACACTACACGAAGCCGCCTCAAAGGCGGCCTTATATAGTGTGGGGCGTGCACTACACAGGCTGAGCTATGATTGGCCACAGGCAGGATGCTTGTGGCCAATCATGGCTCTCCTCGCTGCCGGCGCTGCGATTGGCCAAGCATGCGGGGTCACAGTGCATGCTTGGCCAATCATGGGGCAGCAATGCACTGCGCCACCGCAGTGCATTGTGGCGCGTCACTCGAATTTTGACGCAAACGGCCCAAACGTTCGGAATTCGCCGAACGGCCGAACAGCCAATGTTCGAGTCGAACGTACGTTCGACTCGAACACGAAGCTCATCCCTAATCACACTTATTAACATGTTTTCTATCAGAACCTGTACTTCTTGTTAAACCCATAACATCTGTTTGGTAAGTTTGAAATTCTTTCCGAGATCCATCCCATTTCATTCGCCCCTTCTCCGCCTGTATGGGGGCAATAAAAACTCTTACCTTCCCAGGATTTATTCTTGCAGAAACACCAGGGATGGAACATTGTTGGTACATACCTTAAGTGTGGAGGATGTCTCCCTGAATTCAGACATACCCAAATCCCTTGCTCTGTTATCTCCTGGGCAGCTGAAGTCCTATGGCTGTGTCATCTTAGTGTGATGAGCACGGTACAGATCTTCCCGTACATTAAGTTTCTTACAATACCTCTTTACAGTCCACCGATCCCAATCTTGCATATATAACCCAAGGCCCATATTTATTACCCATCCTTTATGGACGATGGACCTTGATTCCCCCAACCTTTTTACCGGTTGTCTTTACCCCAGAGGTAGCTACTCTCTGGCCAAGAATTGGGTTGACAGGCCCTGCCCCTGTCATCGTTGCTGCTTTTTTTTCACTACTTGTCAGAACAGTTTTTTTTTCTCGGGCTCTGCGTACAGAGAACCCGGCACGTTACTTTTTTTGGAGCGGTTATGGTTCGCGCCTTTATAACTATAACCGGCCCCGCATCTCCGATTATTGTACACGGCCTGTGCGGGCTGCTAGCGTACTACTCCGAATGTTCCCTGTTCTGACTATAGTCCTTCAAAAGAATTAGCCTGGAGATTATCCAAACTATAATAGTTCAATCTCCCCGTGGACTTTTCTGAGGTATTTTAAAAGAAATGCTTAATGAAGGGCTAGTACTTCTGTTATCATAAACTTGTAGTACCGGAGGCCATCCACTGAGGCACACCTCATTTCTATATGATTTGTAGCATTTATAATGTTTACAGGTCTAATTACAAAGCTTACCATCCACAGTTAGCAGTTTACAAAAAGACAGATTCATACTAGGGCTTAAACAACTAATCGGCCATGAAATCAATTGACTACTACCTTCACAAATCGATCAATCGGCCAGTAACATAATGGGGTAAAAGAAACAAAATTGAGCCCTCTATTGTACAAAAAACAACACTTTCACAGATCTACAGTACAAATTAACCCCTTATAGTAGTGACTATCTGCTCCTCCTGCACCACAAGGGAATCCTGCCTCAACGCAAAAAGGTGCCTTTTTGGTTCAACACACTTTAATGGAGAGGCTACAGAAAAACATGCAATGCGCCCCTGCAGCAAGCCGTGTCCTCCAATCTGACGTACAACAAACTGGCTAAAAGAAAATGCAAATCGCAGCAAAATCACATGCATGAAAATCAAAAACGCACAGCAAAAAAGCACTGCAGAAACAGATCAAAAGTAAACTGCATAGGCCTGCACCAAGCTCCATGCTGGCCACACATATCAACTCTCAGGCGAGAAAACATTGACGAAAAATCCATTTTCATTCACTGAATGTTTAAAAATTTAACTTGTTTTTAACATCCTGTTTTTACAATCAACGTAATTTCTGAACGAAAACCACACACACCGCCAAAAAATTCCTTTGACCAAGAAGTTCCCTATTCTCTCCAAATCTTCCCATCACTGTAGTTGCAAACAAACATTGATCCGACCCCATCAACGGTCAAAACAAATTAACCGAACGCTCCCAAAAATGACATCCTTCTTGACGGAAGAATTAAACAGTAAACACAGTATACATCCTCTGTCTGCCACTCTGTTCCCTAACCATATAGATGGTTATTTACATTCACCACTGCATAGAAATATTTAAGAACAAACCGCCTCTTTCTTCAGACCCCACATATTAACCAAATCATACACCATGCTTTCCCCAAGGCTATCAGCTAATTAATTGAAAAAATAATCGCCCAACCAATCGATTATGAACACAATCGTCAGTTGCAGCCCCAATTTATACACACAAGATCATTCCGTGCGACTTAGGCTCTGTTTCCACTAATGCAACTTGCCATGCGACTTTGGACACAAAGTCGCATTACAAGTCCCAGCCCATTGATTTCAATAGCACTAGTCCCAATCAATGCGACCCAAAGCTGTAATGAATATGAAAAGGTACCTGCACCACTCCTTTGCGACCCCGGATGCGACTCCGACCCAGAGTGTAAATTTGGATCAAAGTTGCATTACAAGTCGCACCAAAGTCACCCCGCACAGTCACACTCTAAATCATGAGACTCTGGAGTTGCACAAGTGGAAACACAGCTCTATGCCCACCGGTGTGTGTCTCCATTACAACGATTGGCCTAATCTCATTCAAAGGGTCAACTGAAATTGCTTTCTGGCCGAGACACATCCTTTTCTCAGAGATTCCAAATTTCACCATTATTCGCACGTACATTTTCATTTTATAAATATCCACATTATTCAAAATCAGTCTCATTAAAGTATTAGTACAGACAAAAGGTTATATAAATATAAACAATGTTCAAAAGAAGCTTGTTAGTTTGATGGTCCTACAGGGAAGACAAACATACAAACAATGACATCAAATTCTTACTGTTTCTGGAGTTTGTCTTGCCTTCCACATACAAACGTTAAGCTTCCTCACACAGGGGGCACCATCTGTTAAGGCCGTTTTTATATCTCTCTTAAATGACTAACGATACAAGAAAATAAGTGATTAAACCTTTGTCTACATAAGAATAAAAATGAATGATAACAGTGCGAAAAGATAAACAATTACCTTTATTTATACAGAAAAGAAACTTTAGAATAATTAGAACTTATCATATAACTCAAGTGATGTTACAAGTACAGTGTTGCTTAGGCTGCCAAGATGATTTAGGTCATATGCTTACAACAGACATACACTTTCTATATATTTATCAATATTTCAATATAAGTCCTAAGAAAGAAATAATTAGAAATAGAAGAGACATAATAAAAAAGAGAGAGAGAGAGAGAGAGCGAGAGAGAGGGGAGAGAGAGAGAGAGGGGAGAGAGAGAGAGGGGGAGAGAGAGAGAGGGGGAGAGAGAGAGAGAGAGAGAGAGGGGGAGAGAGAGAGTGGGGGAGAGAGAGAGAGGGAGAGAGAGAGAGAGAGAGAGAGAGAGATACGTTACAAAGACTTCCGGTCTCCTTCCATGGTCTAGAAATCAAGAGGGAGATCAGCTAATTCTTTCCCTATTTTATATGCATTCTCGGCCAATCAGAAGATGGAACGCACCCATTGGCTCTGAGTTGGCATCAACCTCTGACTGGCCGATTCTCAAGTCTACACGCTGATTGGTTCAGGATGGCTCACACTCTGATTGGTTATAATTTCAAGCCTAGTTAAGCATCAAACTTCCGATGCCTTTATGAGCAACTTCCTTTGATCTCTGACCCTGCCAGTTCCGACATAAGACCGGATTAATTATCTCTGGATTTACAACCGTCAGCCCTCTTTGATACAACATAAATTAGCATTTCAAGGACTTGTGGCACAGGAAGAGGCATTATATCTGAAATGGCCATCTCTGAGAACAATAGGGTAACTTAGATACTATACACACAGCAGACCAACAGGTTTGTGTGTTTGAGATACCAAGAACAGTAAATATTCTAGTATACATGTTACACATATATATATATATATATCCAAAACAGGGCATAGTAAGTTAATTGGTCCTCACAATGGCTTTCTTTTAAGCTCTTTGATATAAATATTATATTTCAAAATCGCCACCACACTTTAGAACCCTATTAAAGTCTATGGGACTCCAACGTTCAAAATCTAAAGTGCTCATTTTAAAGGCTAATTTGCAAGTTACTGTCCTAAAAAGTGTTTGGGGACCCGGGTCCTGCCCCAAGGGACATGTATCAATGCAAAAAAAAGTTTTAAAAACGTCCGTTTTTTCGGGAGCAATGATTTTAATAATGATTAAAGTGAAACAATAAAAGTGTAATATTCAGACCTGGCCTTCAGTAAAAGTAATCACTCCTTTACATGGGCCACTTCACATCTGTCATATCTTGGGGTAAACCTACCCGGAGACTTTCGTGAACTCTTTAAGGTCAATTATCCCCCGCTGATTTCGAAATTGAAACAAACACTTAAAAACTGGCTTCCCTTGCATATCCCCTTTATAGGTAGGATCACTGCCCTCAAAATGGTTATTCTCCCCAGGCTGTTATATTTGTTTCGCTCCCTACCAGTCAAACTTTCTAAATCCTTTATAAACAATCTCCAATCCCATTTTAATAGATTTATCTGGAAAGATAAGTCTCCCAGATTTGCTAAGGTTGTCTTATACCGTTCTATGAGACTTGACGGTCTAGGTGTCCCCCAAATCTGGCTGTATTACCTAGTGTGTAGATTCACACAGCAAGCACAATGGTCGATCCTTAACCCAAAAGTCCCCTGGGTACGATTTGAAAATGACTCAATAACACCCTTTTATCTCCCTAGGCTTATGTGGTCTACTCACCAACCACACACGGCACTACGCGCAATGAATGGCATAGTGGCAGATAGTCTGCAGTTATGGCACCGCTACAAAAACACGTACAATCTTACCTCTGAGTGCTCTATGGGCGCCTCTTACTTGGGCGACCCGAGATTTCCCCCAGCATACCTTCACTCTGAGATGTTCCAATTGTGGGTTCACTGCAAGCTTACCCAATTAAGGGATTTTGTGAAGGGTTCTGATTTTATCCCTTTCTTGGCATTACAGTCCCAGCACCAAATCCCTGATACTGAACTCTACAGATACCTGCAAATCCGTCACTTCTTCCTCTCCCACTACAGGGTTCGGCACCCGGATCAGATTACCCTTTTTGAGGACTTATGTTTCAACTATCCACGCCAAAAAGGGTTGATTTCCCTGATCTACAAAGCCCTGGAAGGAGTGACGGGTTCTCACACACTGAAATACAGGTCACAGTGGGAAAGTGAACTGGAATTGGGAGCTGATGTTATAGATTGGGAGGAAGGTTGGAATAATATGTGTAAATGCACCAGATCCCTAACCATTAGGGAAACAGCTATTAAGGTTACGACCAGATAGTATTACACCCCAGTTCGTTTACACAAAATGTATGCTCATACTTCCCCTAACTGCTTTAGAGGCTGCAATCATCTGGGCACATTCATCCACACCTTCTGGGACTGTGAGCGGATCCGCCCAGCCTGGCAAGAGGTGTTAAAAATTTTAGATAGACTAGCTGGTCGTGCATTATCCTTAACCTATCAGCACTGCCTTCTCTTCCAAACCCCACCGGATATTCCTAAACCTCTGGTGAGGCTGGTGCATTCTATTTGTGTATCTATGCTATGGATGATAGCACTACATTGGAAGTCCCCGTCGGTCCCGTTATCTCAGGTTCTCTCACGAACAGATCAGGTGATGATTACGGAAAACATTTTTCATACACTGCATGACACGACTCATATATATGATCTGAAGTGGAACCCCTGGTTTCTATTTAGATTACAAACTTGACCACACCTCATGTCTTTGGTTATTTGCTTTTATTTTCCCCTTTTTCTTTCTTGGTTCTCTTTTTTCTGAAATATTACATAAATGAATACCATGACATCGCTCTTTTTTTTCTCTCACCAACTTTGTACGGATGTAAGAGTTGTATCAATGTTACCGAGCACACGTGGAATAGGCCCGTTTCCGGGGGAGGAGTCTGTGATGGTGCGTGTCGGCACCTAGCGTCCTGGTGAGCTCCATGGCCCCCACTGTTTGGAGAATGCCGCTGAGTGCAGCTCCCTTCTAGTCCCCCCCTGCCGGCCTTTTCGGCCCGATCCTCTGGATATCCCCCTCCGATAAATGCGGATCTTCCCTCCTACCTTCCCCCTCTGTTTCTCTCCCCCGGACCGGGATATGCTGCATGCTGCTGAGCGGTGCTCCGGGTGACGATTCGGACCCTCTGCGGGTCTCGTGGGGTCCCAGCGGTAGTGCGGACGCGCGCCGGCGTGGCCGGTCTATTGGAATCACGGGCAGTGCAGGGCTGTGTTCGGAAAACTTTGGAAAACTTCGCTAACCCTCGGAAGGCCTGCTGTGAGTTCCGGACGCCATCTTCTGGACAAAGTAAGATACAGCTCGCAGGACTCAGGAAGGTATTGTATTGAGAAAAAGGCAGAAATCCCATGAAGGTCAGTAAAAAAAAAAGAAAAAAAGAAGGGGGCTGAATCTGAAATCTGAAAGATAATGCTGAATATTTGAATGCTGAATATATGATAGAACCATAACATCAAGATAAACCTCACTACAAGCAACTAAAGAGGTAATGGATGTAAAAATATAAAATGTTAAAAATATTTTGTATTATAATTTCTGTTAAACACTGGGGAGGCTTGGAAAATCTACTCGATAAGGGTCAATATATAAGCAGGAACATACAAACTCTGTGGCGTAACAGCAGTGTTAAGGCAATATGTAAACACAGTGTAAACACAGTGACAACTAGAAACCATAGAAATATATCTCAGCAGTCGTGGGAGGCTGCCGATAAACTGGGACAATAAATAAAAAAAAGAGAGAGAAGGGGGAAGAGGAACACATAATAATAGCAATAAAGGTGTTTAACTATTGCTGTGCAAGATGAAGGGAAAATCAGCAAAAGCAGGGGCTACCCCAAAATCCCCACGCCGGAGCTTAGTCGCCAGTCCAGGTGCAATGAATAAATACGTTACACAGACGGCAGCCACAGAGAAGCAGCAACTAGAAAAATCTCAATCACAATACACAAAAACCCAACAGACAGAAAGCAGCGATAAAAGGGAAAGAGAAAAGAACAAAAAAGAGAAAAGAAAACATCAAGCGCTAAATAGCTCCGCACAGGACCTAGAAATATTAGCTGATGCTCCACCAGAAGAAGGATCAGGATTAACAACTGAATCAGATTGTATGGTTGAACCCTTAATAACTCAACAGACACAGAAGGATAACCTCCAGGTATTGCCCACTAAAGATGAGATGATCTCTATGTTTGCAGCTTTGGAAAATACCATGAAAGCCGAAATGGAAAGACTACATAAAAACCTCGGTCACATACTTGAAAGGGTAGAAGAGGTGGAAAAAACAGTGGAAAAAGATACGAAGATAATAAAGAATCTGGAAGCAGAAATACAAAGCTTAAAAATAACACAACAAGATCAAGCATACAAGATTGAAGACCAAGAAAATAGACACAGAAGGAAAAACCTAAGAATACGTGGTGTGCCAGACGCACAACAACGTGAGGATCTGAAGGAAACAATTATGAAGATCTGCAATCCCTTAATGAATAAAGAAATAACTAATGAGATTAAAATAGTGAGGGCGCATAGAATAAGGAAACCTAAGGGTCTCCTACAAGAAACGCCACGGGATATCATAGTGCGATTCCAAAATGAAGAGGAAAAATATCAAATATGGAAGAATATAAGATTAAAAGCACCACTAAGATATGAAGGAAAAGACATCCAGATATTCCAAGATTTCTCACAGGAAACTTTGAAGAGAAGAAGAGCCCTAAAACCGTTATTGACAATATTGGTAGAGAATGAAGTGCAATATAACTGGGGCTTTCCTGCAAGTTTAATAGGGAGAAAAAATGGTCGGACAGCAAGACTGAGATTTATAGAAGAAATCGCAGAATTTTGTGGAAAATTGGGGATCCTGGGGGGGGGGGCGGTGATGGGGGGGAGACGAAAATTGGTCCTGTCCCTCGTTCCCTGGAGAGGGGGGGGGAAGTGTGATAGAGAGAGATGTAAATTAGTAGAGGAGGGAGTCCCAGCCTGGTGGGACGTTTTCCTTCTTTGTTCCTACCGTATCCCCTCCCCTCCCCCCTTGGCTTCATCGGGGGGGGGATGGGATGGGTTGGGTTAGGGGGGTCGGAGAGGGGGAGGTGGGGCGGTGGGGGTTGGGGGAGCCCCTAGCGTGCGGGATAACCACCTTGCCAATGGAAGGCGAGATGGGAGTTGGCACCATTAAACAGAATTCCACCCTAGGGCCAAGGGATAATTGGAACGAGGGCGTTCCAGATAAAAGGTCCCGGACCAGTAGGTCAACTTTACATCTGGTGGGGGGACAGGGAGGGGGGTGGGATGGGAGGCTTAAGGGGAGGAGGGAGGCGGGTAAAGGGAAGGGTGGGAGGGTTAAATCTGTTAACACGAAACCACTACTCCTAGTAAAAAATACCAGAAATTTTTTTAGTAAGTATAATGTCAGAAATTAAAATAGCAACATATAATGTTAGAGGAATGAATTCTCCAAAAAAAAGGAATAATATACTGAGGGAGTTGGAGGGATATTCTGTAGATATCGTGTTTTTACAAGAAACGCATCTGATGCTAGATTTATGTATCAGATTAAACACACAGAAGTTTCCAACGTGGTATTATGCAGACACCCCAACTAGGGGCTCTAGGGGAGTGGCAATTGGGATCTCTAAAAAAGTCAAATGGAAAATGGAAGAAATAATAGTGGATCCACAGGGGAGGTTTCTATTTGTAAAAGGATGTATAGAAAGAAATAGATATACATTAGTAAATATATATTGTCCCAATAAAGGCCCAAAAAAATATCTAAACAAAATCCTGAATAAATTAGATACATATAAACAGGGTCATATAATCTTGGGTGGTGATCTAAATTTTGTCATAGACCCGTATATAGATAGCACTTCATTAGGTATGGTATATGAAATTAAACAACATGGAACCTTAAAAAAGAAGATGGTCGAGCAACAATTAATGGATACTTGGCGAATATTTAATATAGGGAAAAAAGACTATACATATTATTCCACAGTACATGACATGTATGCCAGATTGGACTACATATTCGTAGACCATGAATTATTAGAAAATACACTAGAAGCAAAAATAGGATCCATAACCTTTTCAGATCACGCACCGGTAATAATAAAATTAAGAGACCCAGGAAGAGAATTCAGTAAAGGGATATGGAGACTAAATGAGTCCCTATTAGAAAATGTGGAAATAGAAAATATCGTCAAAAATTAAATTGAATAATATTTTTTATTCAATGACTCAGAAGAGATCCCAAGGGCTACACTCTGGGAAGCCCATAAAGCTTTAATCAGGGGGAAATTAATCTCCATAGGGTCCTGGAAAAAAAAAGAAAATGAAAAGCAGCAAAATGACTTAAAAGAAGAACTCTATTTACTAGAACAAAAACACAAGTCTCATCTCGATAAAAACATATATAAAGAAATAATACATAAACGTACCCAATTAAATAACAGATTGGAACAAGAAGTAAGAAAAACCCATAAAAACGTAGCAAAAGAGAGATACATGTGGGGAAATAAGACGGGGAAACACTTGGCCCGATTGGTAAGGGACAAAAAAGCTATTAATTACATAGAAAAGATCAAGAACGCGAAAGGCGAAATAAAATATAGAACATCAGAAATAGCAAACGCATTTAAAACATACTATAGCGCCCTATACTCAATTAGGAGCGGGGAGACTGAAAGTCAAAAGGAGACTAGAAAAATCAAAATACAGGAATACTTGAGGGAGATAGATCTACCAAAGATAACTCCAGAGATGTTTAGAAATCTAGAGGACCCGATTACTCCAGAAGAAATAGAGAACGCAATAAAGGATATGCCCCATGGGAAAAGCCCAGGACCAGATGGTTTTACCATCAGATATTATAAAAAATTCAAACAACAGCTAGTCCCCCAGCTATGTAAACTTTGGAACAAACTGGTAGAGGATGAGCTCCTGAGAAAAGAATCACTACTAGCAAATATTACACTTATCCCAAAACCCAGCAAAGACCCTTTGATCTGCTCTAATTACCGTCCAATTGCATTGTTGAATACGGACACTAAACTATATGCAAAAGTGTTAGCAACGAGGATAAAAAAACTACTCCCAGAAATGATCAATGGAGATCAAGTAGGGTTCGTCCCAGGGAGGGAGGGACGAGATAACAGTCTCCGAATGCTGTTGTTAATGGGGAAGGATGGAGAAACTAATCCTCCAATGATATTGGTTTTGATCGATGCTGAAAAAGCCTTTGATCGAGTAGATTGGAGCTTTATAATGGAAACATTACAGATATATGGCTTTGGGCCAAAAATGATGAAATGAGTGAATAATTTATATACCCATCAGCCAGAGTGGGGGTTAATGGGAGTATGTCTTCCGCCTTTGATATGCGTAATGGTACAAGACAGGGGTGTCCCCTCTCGCCTTTGCTATATGTGATAGCTCTGGAACCCCTACTAGCAAAAATCCAAAATAATCCAGTCATAGAAAGAATAAGAATGGGGGGGGGAATAACATAAAGTGGCGGCATATGCAGACGACATACTCCTATACATGACTAACCCCCAAACATCGTTATCAGGTTTGATAAAGGAGATCGGAGAATATGGGGCCCTCTCTAATTTTAAAATAAATCCAATCAAAACTGTTATTCTGAACATCGGCTTAAATTCGCAGGAAGAAGAATTGATACGGCATAAATTCCCTTTTACATGGGAAAAAAAAGAAATAACATACCTAGGGATTAAAATAACAAAGACAATTCAAGGGTTATATCAAGCTAATTATATCCCGCTAATAAACGAAATCAAAGCGTTACTCACAAAGATGAACAAAGGAATAATATCTTGGATGGGAAGAATTAATGTGTTGAAGATGGTGGTATTACCAAAAATTACATATAAAATGCAAATGCTTCCGATAAAAATACCAATTTGTTTTTTTAATATAATAAGAACTTTATTTTTAAAATTTATATGGCAAAACAAAAAACCTAGGATAAAATTTAATTTATTAACAAGGAAAAAAAAACGGGGAGGAATGGCACTACCAGATATACACAGATATTATTTAGCAATTATTATATCGAGATTGGTCGAATGGACAAACTTAACCACTAAAAAGAAATGGGTAAAAATGGAGGAGATATTGATGGGGTCACAATTACAAAAAAATATTTGGATTCCACCAAAATTCAGAGTAATTAGCAATAGGACGCACGAAATCACATTAACGACACTGAAAAAATCGAATTAAATAATGAATAAACGAAAAATTTCTGTTTTCTTTTTCTCTCTTAAAACGTGTATGGTCTTCTCTTTTTAATGGATAAATATTAAAATAAAATAAGGTATAACGAGAAGATTTAAAAAAAAAAAAAAAAAGAGAGAAGACAGTGAAAAGAAAAAGATATCTTGCCACAATGATGTTTAAAAATGAAGATTAGGATTCTGAGAGTCAAACTGATTAGAATTTACTAATAACAAGAATCCTACTGAGTGGCAAAAAAAATAAAAAATTTTTATAGAGCACTGTATGGTCCTGGAAGTTGTGTAATTTGTCTACCAGTTTTTCGTACTCTTGCATTCTAATTCTTTACCATGTGGATGTCATCTTATTCTGTTGTGGACACTGTCTTCTGTTTATTGCTTTAATAAACTTTTTTGAAAACAAAAAAAGTGTAATATTCCTTTAAATTTCGTATGGGGGGGGGGGGGGGGGGTGTCTATAGTATGCCTGTGAAGGGGCACATGTTTCTGGTGCTTAGAACTGTCCCTGCACAAAGTGTCATTTATGCAGGAAAAAAGTCCTTTAAAATCACTCGCAGCTATTATGAATTGTCGGCTCCGTAATACAGAGAACACTCATTGAAAGTCATTGATAAAAAAAAATTCAATTACCAGGCCCTTCAGGTCTGGTATGGATATTAAGGGGAACCCCGTGTCAAATAAAAAAAAAATTGACGTGGGGGTGTTGCAATTGAACAAGAAGTAATGTTATATATCTAAAGTTCTACACATCTGTTTGTACAACCGAACTCAGCCATATTGATATTTGCAGTCCCACATGTTTAAAAGGTATAGAGGAATGTGGCACCAAACAGAATCTGCATAGCAAAGGAGTTATCTTCAGCCCACCTGGTGTGCACGAAGCTTCAAAGAGATTGATGACGAAGACGGCCCAGGGCACATCGACTGCAATACTGTCCACAGAAGCCAAGTATGGCAGGACGGTCAGTAATATAAGGAGGGCTGTCATGTGAACACTGATTGGTCCAAAGCAAATGGGACCGGCAGTAGGATGCGGTTTGGATGGTGTGTGTTTATCAAAAAGGGATTCATAAAAGAGAGCTGTCTCTCTGTTTGCTGCAAGAGCCTGCCATGTGGTGATTCGGCCTACTCTGGGTGATGGCTCCGGCCTAAACCTCATGGTGAAGGCCCTCTCCTGGTCTGAGCCTAGCCGATGCAGCAAAGCCTCACGGAGGACCGTGTGATAAGTATCTTTCATATTCTTGTATTATATGTTCTGATTGTAAGCTTTTTGATATTGTAATGTCTTTTTAATACTTTATGTTAGCTTTCCTAATTTCTTGGGAAATAAATAAGATAGTGTTTTACTAGCAGCAATGTGTAAGTTTTCATAAGTAACTTTATATCAGTGTGCCTAGTAGGGTTTTATAAACTAGATAACTATGGGAAGAACAAAAAGGAAAACACTGCGCTATTACGAAAATAGAATAAAATAAAAAAAGATTCCATTACCTGATCGGATACCTGAGCAGGTAATACTTCCTCCTATCCCTTCGGGTAATTATACATCCAATTCGAATATTCGTTTATCACAACCATTTTCTCCTCGTAATTTTGGCCCTGGGAATTATAATCAGATAAGGAATCCACCTCCTAATAGACACCCAAGCCAAACTTATAATACGTATTTACCCCCCAAAAAAGGTAGGGGCCAACATGAGAGGGGTAATAACTCCACTAATCGCCAATATAGAGGGCCACCACACAGAAATGGGCCCAACAACCAGAGGAAACCCAGTTATAATACTGGATCTCATAATATTAGTTATCAACATACCACCCCAATACATACTGCAAATCGTTATGCAGCTCTCCAAGATGAGGACTTTCGAAATGTACAATATGAACAAGCATATTGGAACAGAGAGGAGGAATACATGCAGACTCCGTATAATCATGGATTTGCGGGTCCTCGGGTTTTCACGACCCCAGGCAAAATTACATTAAAAGTCCAAAACCAAAAGAGGGTGCAGAGGGGGGTGGCGCCTCCAATGGAGGAAAACGCAAAAGAGTTCAGTAGGTAAAGGCATTTTCAATTTGAGTCAAGTTGTCCTATCAGAGAACGAAAAACGTGTCTTGGATAAGGGACTCAAATTTGTGCCTCCCCGACAATTGAATAAATTGCACACATTTGTTGATATACAAAAATATGTTCGGAAACTCAACATACAAAGACATTTTTTATCAAACCCTTCTAATGGTTTGAATAGAGACCAATCACCTGATGTTTTACACTCTGGACTTTCAAATCCGTCCCTTTTTAACCCCCCCAATGTTTCTGCACATTCTATTAATGTGTTTAAGAATCTTGTCCTTCAGGACTTAGATTCATTGCCTAAAAACATATCCATCAGGATCCAGCTATCCAATCGGGTCTTCGGTCCCTTTGTGATAAGAAGGACCTTATTATTCGCCCTGCAGACAAGGGTGGGGGAATAGTTGTCTTAGATAAAATAGATTATATTACTGAGATGAAATCCTTGTTAAGTGATCGTGCTACATATAGGGTCCTTTCCAAAGATCCTACATCAGAATACAAATCAGCTTTAGTTGAATTGGTCAATGAGGGCTTTTCTTTGAAGATTCTTAACAAGAAGGAACAGGAACATTTAGTACCGCTAGCTCCTAGGATCCCAGTCATATATTACCTTCCTAAAGTACATAAGGACCCCGTCCACCCGCCAGGTAGACCAATTGTGAGCGGGATTGACTCGGTTACTTCAAGGATTGGAAAATATATTGACTTTTATTTACAGCCTTTAGTTAGAGATATACCTTCTTATTTGAAGGATACTCGAGATACTATCAATAGGTTAGAACAAGTTGAATATCACGATGACCTTCTTTTAGTAACAGCGGATGTGTCATCTTTATATACATCTATTCCGCTAGATTTAGGTTTAGCTGCAGTGGAATCTTTTCTCTTTAGGAAATCCGCCTTGTCATTGATCCATAAGAATTATATTATGGAATTATTGAAATTCGCAACTGACCATAATTATTTTTGGTTTCAGGGCGAGTTTTATTCTCAAACCAAGGGCGTGGCTATGGGGGCGAAATATGCCCACAGCCTAGCCAATTTATTTATGGCCCAGTGGGAGGAGAATGTCGTCTATGCCCATGAGAGACCGGAGTTGGTCCTATGGGCCAGGTATATAGACGACATCCTCCTCCTATGGAGGGGTGACAACTTGTTGCTTTCCAATTTTATAGCCGAATTGAATGCCAACGATCGAGGGATCTCACTTACTTTTGAAATGAGTACTGATACCATACATTTCTTAGATTTAGAGATTTCTATTTTGAATAGACAACTGGTGTTGCGGACCCATTTTAAATCTACCGACCGTAACAGATTTATTCCGGTAGATAGCTGCCATCACCAGAAATGGTTGAAGTCTATTCCCAAAGGACAGTTTTTACGTTTGCGGCGTAATTGCTCGAATATAGAGGACTATCTGTCACAATCAACGATCTTGAGACAGAAGTTTCTAGAAAAAGGTTATAAACCAGACACCCTGGACAGGGATATTGCTGACGTACAACAGGTGGACAGAAAATCATTGCTGGTTCCCAAACAAAAAATTAGAGAAGCTGACCATTGGAAATGGTCTTTTTTTACTTCCTTTTCTGTTCAGCATCGAGAAATTACTAAGATATTGAACAGACATTGGAAGGTTTTACGTAATGATAAAATATTGGGACCAGCTCTACCGGAACGAGCTGGAGTTATTTTTAGGGGAGAACGTTCAGTGAGGGGAGAATTGGCTCCTAATGTTATCGACCCTCCTAGGAAGCCAATCTTCTTCCCAGAGTGTAAGGGGTATTTCCCTTGTAAAAGGTGTAATGTGTGCTCACACAATGTCCTGAAGCGTAAATCGGATTCTTTTACATCCAGCACCACATCACGTGTGTATGATATGAGACATTTTGCTACCTGTGCCACTAAATATGTGGTGTATTTAATCACTCGTCCGTGTAAAATGCAGTATGTCGGTCGCACCAAAAGAGAGTTTTCTGTTCGCATTAACGAACATATTGCGAAGATCAAGAAAGGATGCGACAAACATACTGTACCCCGTCATTACTGGAGCATCATCAAAAAGACCCTAAAGGGACTATGTTCCAGATAATTGATAAGTTTACCCCCCATTGGAGAGGTGAACCATGTGTTAGAGGTATATCTCGCCTTGAAACCTACTGGATACACGAGTTGAGGTGCTACTCGCCCCACGGTATGAACGTCGAATGGGACATTAATTGTTTCATTGACCGGGGGTGAGTGGCACCTCAAGAGCCCCTTTTTCTTTCTAAATATACATGAGTTTTTTCTTTTTTCTTTTTACTTAATTCATTTAATTTTTATTTTTTTATTTTTATTTTTTCTATTTTCATTTTGATTTTTAATTTTAATTTTAATTTCATTTATTTTATTTTATTTTATTTTATTTTATTTTATTTTTATTTTTATTATTCTTATTCATTTTTATATTTATTTGTATTTTATTTTATATTATTTTATTTATTTCCATATTCCTCTTTTTCTTTTGAGAGAATTTTTCTCGATATCATAGCAATGATATATTGTTGGCATGTTGATTTGAATATGAGGTTGATTCCTTCCTTTGTGTGTATATTATGATAGCCTATCATGGGAAATGGACGTCTATTGTTTACTATGGACGTCATTTCCTTTGAAATGAAAACGAGGCTTGGATTGTTTTAGGATATGGCATCGCTGGCTGTATTCGCCTAGCGACGTCATTTCCGCTGATGAAAACAAGGCTTAGAGCGCTTGCGGATATGGCGTCGTTGGTTGTGTTTACCTGCGACCCCATTTCCGGTATTGCGGACGCCCGTGTTGAAAGTTGAGGACGTCACTTCCGTAATCGGATGTGAGGCTTGAAACGCAAATTGGAGGTTTCAGCCTCGCAAATATATCCATTTTGACTATACGGGGATCATTTTTCTGTATGTGTTGGGGGAGACAAGTATAGACGGCCGAGTGGTGCAGTCTGTAGGTGTGTGATGACGCCGGTTAATGGATATGCGTCACCTTATGAGTATACCAATACACTTCCTGCTTCCGGTTTTAAGCTGGAACGCAGGAAATGCGGGAATTTTGAAACATTTTGGTCCCGAGTCAGTTTGCTGGAGAATGTCATATAAGTATCATGCGCTGGGTCATTGGGTATGTGATCTGAGTGTGCTGAGAAGTATTTGGAGTCCTGTGTGTTCGCGTCCTTAACATTGTGTGAGCACATATGGGGTTAATTCTGGGGGTGTGTCTTTTTCCCATGAGCCTCTGGTATTTTTAATTAATTATTTAGTTTATATATTTCAGCAATGTGGGGGAGTCAGGCTATGCCCCTGTTGAAGACTTTGAGAACGAAATGCGTAGGGCCAGCAGTTGTTTGCTCCCCACATTGCTATTGTTTTTATGTATCACGTGATTTTATAATTTTAAAGTTCTGTCCATCAGAATTGTTTTTCAATAAACCATCATTGGTTTTATTTCACCATGTGAGGCGTTTTTTATGCTTTGTTTCTTTTATGGTGAACCCTCACGAGACTTCTGGCACCAAGCCCTACAGCAGTTTATGGTACGGAAACCCTACTCACCTTCCCCATCCGGATACCGTAAGGAACCCTGAGAGGAAAACAACATCTGGTCGGTGTACTGGGGTGAGTGGCTGGAGCCCCCCCATAAGCTTGCAAGACACACTACTATATGGTGGATGTGTCCAACCCATCTGGTAAGAGTATCTACTTTCTCTACTTGCCTATAACCCATTTTCAAGAGTTTTTGAGCTCTGAGAACGTGGCAAGATAATTTACCTTGAATGCCATCTGTGGACTTTTAACCAAGCTAGATGCACCAGAGTGATTAATTTTGGGACTGTTCTTAAATATTTCATGGACTTTTCATTCACTTGTTTGTTTGTTAGTTATGCACATTTTTTTCACCCATTTAAATAGGTGCCTTTAAACTATGGGAAGAGACAAGGTAATAATAGTTTGTAGAGCACAGAATGTCCTTCAAATGGCACCCCAGATAGCATGTGGCAATCCTAAAAGCTGCATAGAACTTACAGGACAGAAGTGCTCAGATACAAGGCAGCTGATAATGCCACAATAAGTGTGGTGAGTCTTTACTATGGATAGGCAAAAATTGAATTGCTTTGAATGATATCAGGTAAAAGTGGTAACGAATTAAGAATATTGAATGCTAGAAGAGCGATTTGTTTTTTTTTTGTGAGTTGTAAGAGCTAACGATAATTGAGTTTGGTTTAGTACTCAATGCAGTGTTGGTACGTTAGTACAAATAGAAGTGTGTATTGTGTGGATTGTATGGTTGTGAAATGGAACTTGTGTATACATATGTTAAAAAGTATGCCTCTGCCAGTTATCATTCATGTGCAGATGAAACTCTTGAAAGCCAGTATAAGGTTCTATTATCTCAGTGTCAGCAGCATAATAGCAGATTATCGGGCAAACATCTAAAAAAAGTTAAGAAAGAAAAGTTGGCTAATGAAATTGCAGTTTTGCTCAGAATTAAATTTATATCTGAGCAAATGGGGGGAAGTGGGAAGTAGAGAGGAGGCGTCTGGGTGAGGACATAGCGAAAGTCAGTGAAAACCTTCTAAAGATTGCAACAGCCTCCAGTGATGAGATGGATGAATTGCGGGCAAAAACAGGAGATTTGTCAGAGAGAAACAGTGAGCTACAAGAACAGCTCCACAGTTACAGCATGGACTGTGATATGAAGAGCAAACTTTTAGAGTCATTGCGAATGAAGTTCTCAGAGATGGAAGAGTTGTTTATGTCTTTAGAAAGAGAATTAGCAAATGTACGCTCCCAGCTTCTTACTACAGAGAAAGTTATGGTATCGCTCAATGAGCACAAAGGAACATGTCAATTGGCCGATATCTGCACAATCAATGAGGAGAAGGGCTGTGATAAAACACAGTCTGCTATGGCACCTATAGCTTCAAGGCAGAATGAGACTTTGATTACAATCCAAGAGAGACTTACTTTGTGCCAGATTTTGGGTGAATTTAATGCCCTGGAATCACCAATGAGTCTGTCCAATAAATTTGAAGCTCTAGTAGTTAAATTCCATTTGAGTAATGAGGATGCATGCTCTCTTCTGAAAGCATGGCTACCAGGACCTTTGGTAGGCCAGTTATCGGCACAAGTTAATGATAACTTAGCAGATGCAGAGGTGCGGAGGAAAGAGTTGCAGCGTATTGTAGACAGTCATGATAATGGTATGAGTGATTTGCAACAAATGAAATTTAGGAGAGGAGATGACCCAATTTTGTACTGCAGTGAGTATCTTGCATTGTATATGAAAGTGTTCAACTGTCCTGACTTATTGGAGGACGATGCAAGTTTCATATACTCAATGGCCAATAAGTGTTATGTAAGCTATCCCACTAGAATGGCTCTGAGGAATGCTAGATCCTACCAAAATTTTGTCAATATCCTCCGAGACTTCTGTCAAGAGTCCAGGGAAAGGGAGTATGGGTCAAAGGCAGATGTATCCGTAATAAGCAGAGGTACAGGAAGGCAGAGAAAGTTCAGACATTGTAAATGGAATAGGCATAGACATAGATTTCATAAAGCCCTTAAAATTGCTAGCATGGAACAGGAAACCCCAGAAGTACAGGTATCTACAATGAAAACCCCCACCCAGGACAGGGACAGCGTAACTCAAAGGCCTGATCTGAAAGATAGCAGCCAGGACAGATTACAAAGTTCTGAAGGAAAGATAAGAAATGACAGTTCACACCCTAAGCACAGCCAGCAACAAGACTGGATGAACATTCCAATATTTGCGCCCTGGGTTAATCTACCATTCTGGCTTGTATGCAGTTGGACGCAAATTGCATTGGCATTTTTTCTGAGTAATATGGCAACTATATTGCATTAATGGGAAAGGCTTTGGGGACTTAAAAAGTCAATTGTCATGATAATTGTATGTAATCACTGTCTTTGTGTTCCTTTTCCAGAAACCATGGAAGAAGTTAAACGGCTTTAGATACTAACATTTGCGTTTGTTTGCAGGTCTGTCAAAGTGAGAACAGTGGGAAAATATAGCAGAACAGGGGTTAGGTTATTGTAAATGCATAATCGATTATCACATGGTACCATGAGCTCATTAATTAGTAATTGAATGTAAATGAAAAATAAATAGTACTGGTATAAGAGTTATAAATGAAGCTACAATGTTGTGATGAGATAAATATGCTTTGTTTTGCTTTTGTTTTTTTGTTTTTCCCATTAACTAATTGTATTTCAGATCGGAATGAGCACTCTTCTCAGGAGAAAAGTCCATGGATGTTGTTAACTAAAAGTTGAGTGATTGTCATTGTTTTATGGTGGTTGTCTTGTCATGTTCTTTGTGTGATAATGGCCAGATTATTTATTTTTTCTTTTTATTTTTTTTCTCTAAAAAAATTTTTTGATATTGGTTTAGTCGTCTATTTTATTTTTATTTTTGTTCACGTGGAAAAATTTGTATGTTTAGTCCACCTGAAGGGGGGATAATTGAAGATACCCTCAGTTAAGCAGCTGGAAACCATTCTAAGCCGCTGGAGCCTTGTGTTTTTTTTCTTTCATTCAGGTGAAAAAAAGAGTTCCAAAAGTTTTAGGCTTTGTCCACCTGAAAGGGGGTGGAGCATACATCGTAGAGATACGGAAATGCATTGTCTTTTTAGCTTGTTAAATTGAGAATTTTTGAGAGGCAACACTGACGTTCAGTTTTAAACATTTTTGATCATACCATGGGGATCTATTTTACAGTGGGTTCAGCCTAAAGAGGTCATGGTTGTTTGGATAGTTTGGTCAGAGTTGCAGAAGCCAGGAATACTAAGGTCCTGGGTTCCAAGGAGGGAACTATAAGTAAACATGGTAAGCGAGCAGATATTGTAGATAAGAATTTGATACTGCTCTTGTTTTTCACTTCCAGAATCCTAGTGGAGCGAGAATTGGAGAGGCTTCTGGAACATGGATGACAGATGATCATCTGGTTGGCAGTTTGTCTGTGCCACACCACACCACACCACAAATTTATTCTGATAAACATCAGGAGAGAAGAAAAAAAAACCTGAAAGATTCAGATTAATACCTGTTTTTTCTTATGGACAATTTGGTGCTAATGCTGAATCTGAAAGACTGTGCCTAGCAAGAGAACTTGTGAAATATTTTTACTGAAGTCTCTCCTGATGAATGCAAACATGTTATTAATGGTTGGAGGTTGGGGAAGAATTATGACACATCCAATCCGTCAAAATATGAAAATGTAAAATATGTGTTTTTTTGTTGGAAGGAGGAATTGAAAGAAGAAAGGTTTTAATGAATGACATGTATTGATGTAACGGAGTTAATATGGTGCAGGTACCCAGGAGGCAGGCTGGCACTTATGCATAACAAGGTAGCTGTGGGCCAGACTAAAGGGTGCCAGGTGACACATCAATGGGGTGAAAACTTCCTCGTAGTGGTGGTGTCTCAATCCTAGCGGTCCTAGAGAGAAGCTTTCGGTTACTGGACATGCGGGACACCAGAACTAGACATGGGGAAGATACGCCTGGTTGGTGTCTCACCTGAGAGGTTGAAACCTGCACAGATAATGCCAGTGAATACACACAGGAGCATGCTCCGTTAAAATAAAGGGAACAAACGCTGGCTACCAGGGTACCGTATCCCTTCACCACATGGCGCTGCAACATCTCATGGTGGTTAATAAAAACCCTATAAATCACCCTATGTGTGCTGAGTATACACTGAATCAAATGCGGTCATTGTACCAGTGACTTACTCCCAGAGATGTGCGAACACAGAATGAGGTCCATGCAGGATGCTTATTTCTGAGGAGTAACCCGAAAGAGGAGGGATGTATTCAGCACTATATTGGGGGGGGAATAATAGCTGGGATGGGTGTTGTTAATGGAGTGGACTTCGGCCTCCTGAGGAAAAAACTCACAGCCATAGCTTCAGAGAAGGAGCGTGACTTGTTACCCAGAGAGATTGGTGGCGTCCTTGATAACATTCAACGAAGTCACAAACACCCAGGTTAGAGTGGCTCTGGATTTTGTCAACCATGTTGAGAGGTTGGTAGAGGGTGTGATGGTACAGGACAGAAACCTGTCATTGGCTCTGGCGTGCACTCTGTGGCAGGTGGAAGTATCAGCCAACATCAAGCTGATTGTACCGTCTCTGTATGAGGGGCAGTGGCCTGGTGAGTTAGCATCACCACTCAGTAAGATTTTGCCAAAACACGTTGCTTACACTAATCCAAAGTAGTGGTCGAATGCCTGTATGGGCTGTACTAATTTGGATTGTGAAAGGTGTTATGCTGTATGTTCCCATATACAGAAGTGTAGACTCGGTCTGTATGTTGGGTGGCATCAATGGGCTTACTGACTGGGGATTCTATCTTGTTGCATTTGAGGCTATATCACACATGTGATCAGAGATGATGGAAGCTGGAGCCAGGTTGATATTTCCCTCTGTCGGAAGCATGACCATGATGTCCTTTGTATGCCAGGTCAATACATGGGGATGAACAAATAATGTTGGGAAGTTATTTCTCTCTGTGTTCTGGATGGAGAGATCATTGCTGGGAAGGAGGCACCCAGGTATTATTTAGGACATAGGCGAGTTTGTTTCTTTGTCCTAAAGGATACCAGTGTAGTGTTAGTCATGGGACTAGAGGGTTCCTTTAACCTAACCAAAGATAGAGGTGCATGGTATACCCTGGGCGTGATCTCTGAAATCCAGGCACAGGGGTAGAATTGTGTGGGTTGGGTTATTGTTGTAAATTTATAGGTGTAGTTAAACTCAATATTTATCTAGAAGGGTCTCCCATTTCTCTATGCAAGTTGAGGGACGATTTGATGGTAAGGTCTCTGTGTACAAGTTAGAGACTTTGCAGTCAAGTCAGAGCCCTGCAATACCGTTGTGAGCAAGCCTGCCGAATCCCGACCCGTAGTTACAGTAAAGGGTTATAGGAGGTTGGGGGCGGGGTGCGTAATACATATATATGTATATATTATGGTAATAAGTTGATTTATTTTGTGGTACAGTGTGACCTATGGGTATTGTAGGCTAGTAATATGGGCAAGAAAAGCCCTCCTCAAGACTCGGTATTTGATAGCTGGTTGATATGTTACTCTGAACGTATGCTGGTGAATGGTGAGTGAATGGACATCCCTTGCCTGTACTGCATCCTGTCCTGAAGATACCGGAAAGGAGAAGACACCAAAGACACAGAAGGGTGACAGGGAAGCTGTCGCTGAAGAAGGATGGTGGTATGTCACGCAGTAGCAAAGCGGCACGTGTTGGGAAGCACAACGCGGTAAGACCATTATGGACTGTTCCATGGGAGATGTCTCTGGAGCACACATTGAAAACCACCACACGTTACACAAGCTAAGGACTGTGCCACAGGTACTGGTTCGGAAGCACATGTTGAAAACCACCACACATTACACCAGCTAAGGACTGTGCCACAGTTACTGGTTCGGAAGCACATGTTGGGGAACCACACACGTTAAGACAGTTATGGACTGTTCAATAGGAGCCATGTCTGAAGAAGGGTGGTATGCGCCTTTTAGGCGCAAAGCGGTGAATTTTGGAATTGAACAAGAAGTAATGTTATATATCTAAAGTTCTACACATCTGTTTGTACAACCGAACTCTGCCATATTGATATTTGCAGTCCCACATGTTTAAAAGGTATAGAGGAATGTGGCACCAAACAGAACATGCATAGCAAAGGAGTTATCTTCAGCCCACCTGGTGTGCACGAAGCTTCAAAGAGATTGATGACGAAGACGGCCCAGGGCACATCGACTGCAATACTGTCCACAGAAGCCAAGTATGGCAGGACAGTCAGTAATATAAGGAGGGCTGTCATGTGAACACTGATTGATCCAAAGCAAATGGGACTGGCAGTAGGATGCGGTTTGGATGGTGTGTGTTTATCAAAAAGGATTCATAAAAGAGAGCTGTCTCTCTGTTTGCTGCAAGAGTCTGCCATGTGGTGATTCGGCCTACTCTGGGTGATGGCTGCGGCCTAAACCTCATGGTGAAGGCCCTCTCCTGGTCTGAGCCTAGCCGATGCAGCAAAGCCTCACGGAGGACCGTGTGATAAGTATCTTTCATATTCTTGTATTATATGTTCTGATTGTAAGCTTTTTGATATTGTAATGTCTATTTAATACTTTATGTTAGCTTTCCTAATTTCTTGGGAAATAAATAAGATAGTGTTTTACTAGAAGCAATGTGTGTGTTTTCATAAGTAACTTTATATCAGTGTGCCTAGTAGGGTTTTATAAACTAGATAACTATGGGAAGAGACAAGGTAATAATAGTTTGTAGAGCACAGAATGTCCTTCAGGGGGTCCCCCTAAAAATCCATACAAGACCCTTTATCCGAGCAAGCAACCTGGCAGGCCGCAGGAAAAGAGGGGGGGACGAGAGAGCGGCCCCCCCTCCCTCCTCAACCGTACCAGGCCACATGCCCTCAACATTGGGAGGATGCTTTGGGGGTCTGTGACCCCTCAAAGCACCTTGTCCCCATGTTGATGAGGACAAGGGCCTCATCCCCACAACCCTGGCTGGTGGTTGTGAGGGTCTGCGGGCGGGGGGCTTATCAGAATATGGAAGCCCCCTTTAACAAGGGGACCCCCAGATCCCGGCCCCCCCTGTTTGAAATGGTAAGGGGGTACAAAAGTACCCCTACCATTCCACAAAGAAAGTGTAAAAAATAGTTAAATAAGACAAACACACTTTTGAAAAATTCCTTTATTAAAAATAAAAAAAAATAAAAAAAAGATTCCAGCTGTGGTAATCCACTCTTGCTATCCAGCGACGGACGATCATCTCTCTGGGGTCCAGCGATGGCTCATCTGAATCAGCGCAGCGAATCCATCCATCTTCTGTCTCCATGGAGGAGACACTGCGGGGATTCCGGCGTCCTGACGTTTGTTATATACGGAGGGCGGGGCCACCCGTCACCTGACCCCGCACCCCTCTGACACAAGGGGAAACCAGGGCTTCCCCGTGATGTATGGGTGACCCCACCCCCTCTGATGTAACGGAAACCTGCCTGTGTTACATCAGAGGGGTGCGGGGTCACCCATACGTCACGGGGAACCCCGGGTTTCCCCTTGCGACAGAGGGGGCGGGGTCAGGTGACGGGTGGCCCTGCCTTCCGCATATAACCATGTCAGGCAGCCGGAATCCCTGCAGTGTCTCCTCCGTGGAGACAGAAGATGGATGGATTCATTGCGCTGATTCAGATGAACCATCGCTGGACGCCGAAGAGATGATCGTCCGTCGCTGGATAGCAAGAGTGGATTACCACTGCAGGAATCTTTTTTTTATTTTTTTTTATTTTTAATAAAGGAATTTTTCAAAAGTGTGTTTGTCTTATTTAACTATTTTTTACACTTTCTTTGTGAAATGGTACGGGTACTTTTGTACCCCCTTACCATTTCAAACAGGGGGGGCCGGGATCTGGGGGTCCCCTTGTTAAAGGGGGCTTCCAGATTCTGATAAGCCCCTCGCCTGCAGACCCCCACAACCACCGGCCAGGGTTGTGGGGATGAGGCCCTTGTCCTCATCAACATGGGGACAAGGTGCTTTGAGGGGTCACAGACCCCCAAAGCATCCTCCCAATGTTGAGGGCATGTGGCCTGGTACGGTTCAGGAGGGAGGGGGGGCCGCTCTCTTGTCCCCCCCTCTTTTCCTGCCAGGTTGCGTGCTCGGATAAAGGGTCTGGTATGGATTTTTAGGGGGACCCCCACGTCAATTTTTTTTTATTTGACGCGGGGTTCCCCTTAATATCCATACCAGACCTGAAGGGCCTGGTAATTGAATTTGGGGGACCCCCACGCTTTTTATTAACTTTTTTTTTTTATCAAGGACTTTCAATGAGTGTTCTCTGTATTACGGAGCCGACAATTCATAATAGCTGCGAGTGATTTTAAAGGACCTTTTTTCCTGCATAAATGACACCTTGTGCAGGGACAGTTCTAAGCACCAGAAACATGCGCCCCTTCACAGGCATACTATAGACATCCCCCCCTATGAAATTTAAAGGAATATTACACTTTTATTGTTTCACTTTAATCATTATTAAAATCACTGCTCCAGAAAAAAACTGCGTTTTTAAAACTTTTTTTTGCATTGATACATGTCCCCTGGGGCAGGACCCGGGTCCCAAAACACTTTTTAGGACAGTAACTTGCAGAATCTTTTCTCTATGTCAAATCTTTTTTATCTGTCGAATATTTTCTCTATATAATCTTGGACTAATAGAGGTAAGGTTAGGCACATTCGACCACAGGTACTATAGACACAGATTGTTATTGTCAGAGTCACGTCGAATCTCGTATTCTATATCGAACTGTTGTAACAATGAAAACGTAAATAAAGCATTTATTTATGTCAGATCTTTTGTTTTTTGGATTCTGTGCTTTCGTTATCGTTTGTCAAAACGAAAACGAAAATAGCTGAAATTCTGCCGAAAATGCATTCGGACTAAAACTAATGCACATGTCTAATAGCTAGCTATATTACTCTACTGTAATAGAGCTTGCAGTCAGTTGTAGGAGATTGTGCATGTTGTCTGCGTGCCCTGACCACACTATACACCATTAAATCCACCTATATAGCTAGCTATATTGCTCTTCTGTAATAGAGCTTGCAGTCAGTTGTAGGAGATTGTGCGTGTTGTCTGCGTGCCCTGACCGCACTATACACCATTATATCCACCTATATAGCTAGCTATATTGCTCTTCTGTAATAGAGATTGCAAACAGTTGTAGGAGATTGTGCGTGTTGTCTGCGTGCCCTTACCGCACTATACACCATTATATCCACCTATATAACTAGCTATATTGCTCTACTGTAATAGAGCTTGCAGTCAGTTGTAGGAGATTGTGCGTGTTGTCTGCGTGCCCTGACCGCACTATACACCATTATATCCACCTATATAGCTAGCTATATTGCTCTTCTGTAATAGAGCTTGCAGTCAGTTGTAGGAGATTGTGCGTGTTGTCTGCGTGCCCTGACCGCACTATACACCACTATATCCACCTATATAGCTAGCTATATTGCTCTTCTGTAATAGAGCTTGCAGTCAGTTGTAGGAGATTGTGCATGTTGTCTGCGTGCCCTGACCACACTATACACCATTAAATCCACCTATATAGCTAGCTATATTGCTCTTCTGTAATAGAGCTTGCAGTCAGTTGTAGGAGATTGTGCGTGTTGTCTGCGTGCCCTGACCGCACTATACACCATTATATCCACCTATATAGCTAGCTATATTGCTCTTCTGTAATAGAGATTGCAAACAGTTGTAGGAGATTGTGCGTGTTGTCTGCGTGCCCTTACCGCACTATACACCATTATATCCACCTATATAACTAGCTATATTGCTCTACTGTAATAGAGCTTGCAGTCAGTTGTAGGAGATTGTGCGTGTTGTCTGCGTGCCCTGACCGCACTATACACCATTATATCCACCTATATAGCTAGCTATATTGCTCTTCTGTAATAGAGCTTGCAGTCAGTTGTAGGAGATTGTGCGTGTTGTCTGCGTGCCCTGACCGCACTATACACCATTATATCCACCTATATAGCTAGCTATATTGCTCTTCTGTAATAGAGCTTTCAGTCAGTGGTAGGAGCTTGTGCGTGCTGTCTGCATGCTCTGTGTGTGCTCCCAGATTTCCAGGAGGAGTGCAGCGTGATGACTTCTTCAAGCCCAGGTTCTGAGCTCCCTGCTGGGTTGGGAGAAGTGCGTGGGGCCCTCTGGCCCATGGAGCTGTCTGATGATGAGAGGATGTTTTTGGAGGACCAGGCAGGACTTCCTGACTGGGCTTTGAATCAGCCTGAAGAGGATAGGGCTCAGGCCCAGGAAAGAAGGAGTAAGGTGAAGGATGTGATGGCCAAGGCGGCAAAGATTTTCTGCATGAAAATGAAAATTTTGTCTGAACTAAGGACAAGGAGAGACAAGGTGAGCAGCAATAGAAGGCCTGATTTCAAGGCGGCCATTGATGTTATGAAGAGACAATGTAATCAAATTGGTATGCTGATGACAGTGCTCATTAACAATGGCTCTCTCGAGAAGGAATTCCTAGACGGAATAGAAAGAGTGATGAGAGTAGCACAGGAAGAGGGTTCTCAAGTGGTGATACGCCGTAAAGAGCAATGTTTATTACAATCAACGGTAACTGGAAGTGAGTTGGCAGAAGGACCATCAGAAGAAGTGTCAGCAAGAGAAAAGAGAGACTTGGAAACCTCAATTTCTGGGAAAGTGATTGCAGAAGGTACAGACTCTAACTTTAAGACTGTTGGTTTGGGGGATACCACGGAGGGTCCTAGTAAGCCGGGGGGTGCTCAACCTGTGAACGAGGCTGTAGCCCCAACAGCTATGGCTGACTCCAGTGATGTGGTAACAAACCTAGGCCAGAAAGCAAAGTGTGTCCCAGTGGTGCTATTGAAAAGACTGACAGCAAATGAAGAAAGAAAAGACTTACCATCCCAATCCCCGGTGAATCCGGCCGATGCTTCCAAGCAAGGTGTGCCGTCAGAGATACTGTCGGCCGCCATTGCCGCAAGCCGACCTCGGGATGAGGGGAATACACTTAAGGACAGTATGGGGCATAGCCAAGCTACTGTTGTGCGGTGTGCAGTAGTGTCCAGTAGCGGGACTAACGAAGGTGGAGAAATGGCGTTAGCGGGAGGTGGAACGCCGTCTTCCCGCGGGAGGGGTGGTCCTGGCTTGGCGGGAAAACCTGGCGCGAAATTTGTGGGTGGGGAAGCTGGCAGAAAGGTTGGAGTCGCGCCGGAAGTGACGTCACTTCCGGAAACGGAAGTCAGCTTGGCAGGTCACTTCCGGGCAGCGGTCTCAAGAACTTCCGGGGTCAATCATCAAGAAATGGTCAGCAATGGTGGTAATGATATAGATATGTCTAATAGCCTACAACCTGGTCAAGTGATGGAGCCGGGTAGTTGCCTGAGGGAAAGTTTGGAGGGGGATGCTTCGTTAATAAATTACATTAAATGTTTAGAAGGTTCTCAGGAGGTTCCAAGGCGGGTGGTGGTAAACTCCTGTGAGGCAGAAGGGAGGTTAAATGATACGGGCAACTCCATAAGTAACCGGATATTAACTGTCTTAAATGAGAGTCCTCAGGTAGTTCAACAGGAAGGTATGGAGGTGGAGGAAGGTGTACAGAGAGGGGTGGGAGGTGTTTCTCCTTGTGACGCTGGGATGGAAACTTCTCATCCAGAACCTGTTTTGAGAGGCTCGCCAGAAGCAAGGTTGTTAAATGCGTTAAGGGAGAAACGCTCGTATGCAAATGTGGTTGGGTCATCTGTGCCTCTGGGACATCTGTACGATCAGTTCGGGGCTGGGAATTTCCAGGCCCCCCCGGCAGATCAGTCCTCGGGTGCCAATTCGTGGTCCCGTGGTACAGGTGGACCAGTGCGCAGGCGACGCAATGCAGTTCAATTAAGATGGGAGGGGGAGGGACAAAGTCCTAGTAGAGGACAGGTAATAGACATGATGCTGGCATTGGGCATCAAAGTTGGTGAAATCTTTGCGGTGATCCATCCTCCGGCATCCCGTGACTTTGATTTAAGTTTTATTAATATAGTTGTTATGGAAATTTTTATTACTTCTTTTGGATTAATTAGAGGGACGGAACCATGGAGGAATTTTAGGATTATCCCATTAAGCAGACAGGAAGATATCAAGAATTTGACTATTCTTGTAAGGAATGAGAGTCTATTGCCTGAGGACATTGCGACATGGTTAGGTCGGTATGGCCAGTTACAGTGTCCTTTGCAGAAAAATTTGGATGAAAGAGGAATTTGGACTGGGGCATGGAGCACCAAGATCCGGTTACGCAGAGCCGGTAATACGGTTGCTCATGTCCCAGGCAGTGCGTTTTTGGGTCGTGACCGGATCTTGGTGTTCTATCCAGGACAACCAAGACGGTGTTTCAAATGTGGGTGTCCAACCCATTTGAGCGCAGACTGTACGGTAACAAGATGTATCAAGTGTTACAAATTTGGACACTCGAGTGAGACCTGTGGTCTCATATGCTGCAATTTATGTGGTCAGATGGGTCATTCCTTTAATAGGTGTCCAAAAGCCTTTAGAGGGGAGGCTGAACCTGAGAGGCAGGCAAATGTTAATTGTGCTTCCTCTGAGTCTAGACAAGTAGAGGTGGTAGTTGGGCGGAATGAGGGGGGTGTGGTTGAGAGAGGAGCGGTTGGTGTAGCCAGCGCTGCTCCTGCTGAAGTAGCACCTTGTGCAGTGGAGGAGAAGGGTCCAGGAAATGTCAGTGCAGTTGTTGTTTCCAAAGGGGAAAGACCTACAGTTGCCTCACCCAATGATGTTGGGGGAGGGGTGTCCCGGAAAGGGTTAGATTCGGTGGGAGAGAGGAGGGAGAGAACGGCAAGGAGGAGTAGGCAGAAGTTGAGGCGTGCTAGCACTTCTCGTAGCAGAAGCCCTCTCAGGTCAGGGTCGATTTCACCTTCCCCGCAGCGGGGTTTGACAGGTACAGGAATAGTATCTACAGATTCTGAAATGTCGGGGGCCGAATATAAAAGTGGGGAGGAAGCTGATGCAGAAGTTGGTATAGTTCGTGATGATAAGGTGGGGGAGGCTGATGTTAGTAGAGGTGAAGCTCTAGCTCCTGGATGTGGTAATGAGTTTACTACTGTAGGGAAAAAGAAGAAAAAGAAGAAAGAGCGTAGAATGCCGGAAAAGTGTTGAGAATAAATTTAATGGTTAATGATTAAGTTTATGTAAATGTATAGTAAAAGTTGTGTTTAGTTTATTTTTGTTATGTAAAATACTTGTAAATGTGTGGTAGCAGTTATCTGAAATAAAAAATATCCACCTATATAGCTAGCTATATTGCTCTTCTGTAATAGAGCTTGCAGTCAGTTGTAGGAGATTGTGCGTGTTGTCTGCGTGCCCTGACCACACTATACACCATTATATCCACCTATATAGCTAGTTATATTGCTCTTCTGTAATAGAGCTTGCAGTCAGTTGTAGGAGATTGTGCGTGTTGTCTGCGTGCCCTGACCGCACTATACACCATTATATCCACCTATATAGCTAGCTATATTGCTCTTCTGTAATAGAGCTTGCAGTCAGTTGTAGGAGATTGTGCGAGTTGTCTGCGTGCCCTGACCGCACTATACACCATTATATCCACCTATATAGCTAGCTATATTGCTCTTCTGTAAATGTCAGGGTTTCTCCCGCAGGTAACGGGCGGATGGGCGGGTGCGGCGTTCGCGCGTGCGCCGTCCGCGATCGCAATGTTCATGTGCGCGCGTGTGTGCGCATTAGCGCAGTTTGGCGCCAGTGGGCCTATTTAAAGGAGGCTCCTGCATCTACTCGGTGCTGTTTGTCTTCAGCTCTGTACCCGAACTACCTGCTATCTGCCTGCTGTGTTGATATCTGATCGGCTACCGTCTGACCTCGCTGACCTCTCCTGCTCTGACCCCGGCCTGCCTAACCTTGCTTTGGACTGTACCTCTGTTGCCGAACCTCTGCCTGCCTGCACTTCTCTTCTGCCTGCTGTACTTACCTGTCTGCTTATCCGTTGTGACCCGGCCCACCTGACTATTCTTCTGCCGTTCAAGTGTGCTGCACCCGGTCCTTGCTGACGCTGCCTTGCCTGCTGATCGCTGCCAGCCTGTCTACTATCTTCTCTGCAGTTCCAGCATCCAGAAGTAACCAGCTGCTGCTTCCAGTCAGACACTCCTACCCCGCTGCGCTCACGGGGCCACTGTCTCCATTCCAGTGGTCCCTGAACCAGAGCTGTAAGAGAAGACTTCTTCCATCAAGTCGGGCTCATCACCAGGTACTTTACTGTAATAGAGCTTGCAGTCAGTTGTAGGAGATTGTGTGTGTTGTCTGCGTGCCCTGACCGCACTATACACCATTATATCCACCTATATAGCTACTTATATTGCTCTTCTGTAATAGAGCTTGCAGTCAGATGTAGGAGATTGTGCGTGTTGTCTGCGTGCCCTGACCGCACTATACACCATTATATCCACCTATATAGCTAGCTATACTGCTCTTCTGTAATAGAGCTTGCAGTCAGTAGTAGGAGATTCTGCGTGTTGTCTGCGTGCCCTGACCGCACTATACATCATTATATCCACCTATATAGCTAGCTATATTGCTCTTCTGTAATAGAGCTTGCAGTCAGTTGTAGGAGATTGTGCGTGTTGTCTGCGTGCCCTGACCGCACTATACATCATTATATCCACCTATATAGCTAGCTATATTGCTCTTCTGTAAATGTCAGGGTTTCTCCCGCACGTAAGGGGCGGATGGGCGGGTGCGGCGTTCGCACGTGCGGCATCCGCGTCCGCGATCTCAATGTTCATGTGCACGCGTGTGTGCACATTAGCGCAGTTTGGCGCCAGTGGGCCTATTTAAAGGAGGCTGCTGCATCTACTCGGTGCTGTTTGTCTTCAGCTCTGTACCCGAACTACCTGCTATCTGCCTCCTGTGGTGATATCTGATCGGCTACCGTCTGACCTCGCTGACCTCTCCTGCTCTGACCCCGGCCTGCCTAACCTTTCTTTGGACTGTACCTCTGCCTGCCTTCACTTCTCTTCTGCCTGCTGTACTTACCTATCTGCTTATCTGTTGTGACCCGGCCCGCCTGACTATTCTTCTGCCGTTCAAGTGTGCTGCACCTGGTCCTTGCTGCCGCTGCCTTGCCTGCTGATCGCTGCCAGCCTGTCTACTATCTTCTCTGCAGTTCCAGCATCCAGAAGTAACCAGCTGCTGCTTCCAGTCAGACACTCCTACCCCGCTGCGCTCACGGGGCCACTGTCTCCATTCCAGTGGTCCCTGAACCAGAGCTGTAAGAGAAGTCTTCTTCCATCAAGTCGGGCTCATCACCAGGTACTTTACTGTAATAGAGCATGCAGTCACTTGTAGGAGATTGTGTGTGTTTTCTGCGTGCCCTGACCGCACTATACACCATTATATCCACCTATATAGCTAGATTGCTCTTCTGTAATAGAGCTTGCAGTCAGTTGTAGGAGATTGTGCGTGTTGTCTGTGTGCCCTGACCGCACTATACACCATTATATCCACCTATATAGCTAGCTATATTGACCTTCTTTAACCACTTGCCGACCGCCGCACGACGATATACGTCGGCAGAATGGCACGGGCAGGCATATGGGCGTATATATAAGTCCCTGCCTGCCCGCGGGTGGGGGGCCCGATCGGGCCCCCCCCGGTGCCTGCGGCGGTCGGCATTCGTTCGAGAGCGATCTGGGATGAGGGGGCGGCCATTCATTCATGGCCACCCCCTCGCGATCGCTCTCGCCGAATGGAAATCCTTCGTGACATCACTTCCTCTCCTGTAATGTAAACACAGGAGAGGAAGTGATGTATTCTCTCCTCCGTGTCGGTATTTTTCGTTCCGGCACCGAGGAGAGAGGTTCGGTGAGTTGCACCAACACACCACACATACAGTAGAACATGCCAGGCACACTCACACCCCTCCTTTACCCCCCGATCACCCCCCCAATTACCCCTGCCCCCCCAGTCACAGTGACACCAATTGCTTTTTTTTTTTTTTTTTTGCATTGGTGTCATTTGTGACTGTAATAACTGTTAGGGCAGTTAGGGTTAGCCCCCTTTAGTTCTAATGTGCCCCCCTAACCCCCCCAATAAAGGTTTAACCCCGTGATCACCCCCCGTCGCCAGTGTCACTAAGGCTGGGTTCACATTGCAGCGGTTTATGAGAACGGATGTGATTCGCACCGCACTGCAGTGCAAATCACATCCGATCTCTGTGCGACTCGAGTTCAGCCATACAGATAGTATGGCTGAATTCCCGCCGCACCCGCCGCAAACTCGCACGGGACCCTTTTTTTGGTCCGCAGCAGAATCGGATCGCATGGGTGTTCACACCATGCGATCCGAGTTTGCAGATCGCACTGCGATATGCGAACTGATCTGGGGGTGTCATTAACATTTCACTGACACTCCCAGCAGTTCGCATAGGGCAGTGTGAACTGCCGCCGGGAGGCATGCGATGCGGGAACCCGCCGCGGATTTGTGGCATTCCCGCATCGCTCCAGTGTGAACCCAGCCTAATAAGCGATCATTTTTCTGATCGCTGTATTAGTGTCACAGGTGACGCTAGTTAGGCAGGTAGGTATTTAGGTTCGCCGCAGCTTTTTATAGCGCCAGGGACCCCCATATACTACCGCATAAAGCCCCCTGATTGCCCCCTAGTTAACCCTTTCACCAGTGATCACCATATAACTGTTACAGGTGACGCTGGTTGGTTAGTTATTTTTTTATAGTTTCAGGGCACCCGCCATTTATTACCTAGTCTCACTAGTGTACCCCTAAATTTAGGGGTGTCTACTTTCCAAAATGGGGTCATTTGGGGGGGGGTTTGTGCCATCTTGGCATTTTATGGCCTTCAAAACTGTAACGCCCTTAGAAAGCCTGAAGGCGGTGCTTGGTTTTCGGGGCCCCGTACGCGGCTAGGCTCCCAAAAAGTCCCACATATGTGGTATCCCCGTACTCAGGAGAAGCAGCAGAATTTATTTTGGGGTGTCATTTCACATATGCCCATGGCATGCGTGAGCAATATATCATTTAGTGACAACTTTGTGAAAAAAATAAATTAAAAAAAAAGTTTGTAATTTTCCCGCAACTTGTGGCAAAATATAAAATATTCCATGGACTCAACATGCCTCTCAGCAAATAGCTTGGGGTGTCTACTTTCTAAAATGGGGTCATTTGTGGGGGTTTTGTGCAATCTTGGCATTTTATGGCCTTCAAAACTCTAATAGGTAGTGAGGAGTGAAGTCAAATATTTACGCCCTTAGAAAACCTGAAGGCGGTTCTTGGCTTTCAGGGCCCCGTACGCGGCTAGGCTCCCAAAAAATCCCACACATGTGGTATCTCCGTACTCAGGAGAAGCAGCAGAATTTATTTTGGGGTGTCATTTCACATATGCCCATGGCATGTGTGAGCAAAATATCATTTAGTGACAACTTTGTGAAAAAAAAATAAAAAAAAATTAAAGTTTGTAATTTTCCCACAACTTGTGGCAAAATATAAAATATTCCATGGACTCAACATGCCTCTCAGCAAATAGCTTGGGGTGTCTACTTTATAAAATGGGGTCATTTGTGGGGGTTTTGTGCCATCTTGGCATTTTATGGCCTTCAAAACTGTAATAGGTAGTGAGGAGTGAAGTCAAATATTTACGCCCTTAGAAAACCTGAAGGCGGTTCTTGGCTTTCGGGGCCCCGTACGCGGCTAGGCTCCCAAAAAATCCCACACGTGTGGTATCCCCGTACTCAGGAGAAGCAGCAGAATTTATTTTGGGGTGTAATTTCACATATGCCCATAGCATGTGTGAGCAATATATCATTTAGTGACAACTTTGTGTAAAAAAAAAAAAAATTTTTTTTTTGTCATTATTCAATCGCTTGAGGCAAAAAAATAAAATATTCGATGGGCTCAACATGCCACTTATCAATTTCCTTAGGGGGTCTACTTTTCAAAATGGGGTCATTTGGGGGGGTTTTGTACTGCCCTGCCATTTTAGCACCTCAAGAAATGAGATAAGCAGTCGTAAACTAAAAGCTGCGTAAATTCCAGAAAACGTACCTTAGTCTGTAGATGTGACAACTTTTGTGCAAACCAATAAATATACAGTTATTGACTTTTTTTTTACCAAAGACATGTGGCTGAATACATTTTGGCCTAAATGTATGACTAAAATTGAATTTATTGGATTTTTCTAATAACAAAAAATAGAAAATATCATTTTTTTTCAAAATTTGCGGTTTTTTTCCATTTATATCGCAAAAAATAAAAATTGCAGAGGCAATCAAATACCATCAAAAGAAAGCTCTATTTGTGGGAAGAAAAGGACGCAAATTTTGTTTGGGTACAACATTGCATGACCGCGCAATTACCAGTTAAAGCAGCGCAGTGCCAAATTGTAAAAAGACCTCTGGTCATTTACCAGCAAAATGGTCCGGTCTGAAAGTGGTTAATAGAGCTTGCAGTCAGTTGTAGGAGATTCTGCATGTTGTCCGCGTGCCCTGACCGCAGTATACACCATTATATTCACCTATACAGCTAGCTATATTGCTCTTCTGTAATAGAGCTTGCAGTCAGTTGTAGGAGATTCTGCGTGTTGTCTGCGTGCCCTGACCGCACTATACATCATTATATCCACCTATATAGCTAGCTATATTGCTCTTCTGTAATAGAGCTTGCAGTCAGTTGTAGGAGATTCTGCGTGTTGTCTGCGTGCCCTGACCGCACTATACATCATTATATCATATCCACCTATATAGCTAGCTATATTGCTCTTCTGTAAATGTCAGGGTTTCTCCCACACGTAACGGGCGGATGCGGCGTTCGCGCGTGCGGCGTCTGCGTCCACGATCGCAATGTTCATGTGCATGCATGTGTGCGCATTAGCGCGGTTTGGCGCCAGTGGGCCTATTTAAAGGAGGCTGCTGCATCTACTCGGTGCTGTTTGTCTTCAGCTCTGTACCCGAACTACCTGCTATCTGCCTGCTGTGGTGATATCTGACGGCTACCGTCTGACCTTGCTGACCTCTCCTGCTCTGACCCCGGCCTGCCTGACCTTGCTTTGGACTGTACCTCTGTTGCTGAACCTCTGCCTGCCTGCACTTCTCTTCTGCCTGCTGTACTTACCTATCGGCTTATCCGTTGTGACCCGGCCCGCCTGACTATTCTTCTGCCGTTCAAGTGTGCTGCACCCGGTCCTTGCTGCCGCTGCCTTGCCTGCTGATCGCTGCCAGCCTGTCTACTATCTTCTCTGCAGTTCCAGCATCCAGAAGTAACCAGCTGCTGCTTCCAGTCAGACACTCCTACCCCGCTGCACTCACGGGGCCACTGTCTCCATTCCAGTGGTCCCTGAACCAGAGCTGTAAGAGAAGTCTTCTTCCATCAAGTAGGGCTCATCACCAGGTACTTAACTGTAATAGAGCTTGCAGTCAGTTGTAGGAGATTGTGTGTGTTGTCTGCGTGCCCTGACCGCACTATACACCATTATATCCACCTATATAGCTAGATTGCTCTTCTGTAATAGAGCTTGCAGTCAGTTGTAGGAGATTGTGCGTGTTGTCTGCGTGCCCTAACCGCAGTATACACCATTATATCCACCTATATAGCTAGCTATATTGCTCTTCTGTAATAGAGCTTGCAGTCACTTGTAGGAGATTGTGCGTGTTGTCTGCGTGCCCTGACCGCACTATACAACATTATATACACCTATATAGCTAGCTATATTGCTCTTCTGTAATAGAGCTTGCAATCAGTTGTAGGAGATTGTGTGTGTTGTCTGTGTGCCCTGACCGCACTATACACCATTATATCCACCTATATAGCTAGCTATATTGCTCTTCTGTAATAGAGCTTGCAGTCAGTTGTAGGAGATTCTGCGTGTTGTCCGCGTGCCCTGACCGCAGTATACACCATTATATTCACCTATATAGCTAGCTATATTGCTCTTCTGTAATAGAGCTTGCAGTCAGTTGTAGAAGATTGTGCGTGTTGTCTGCGTGCCCTGACTGCAGTATACACCATTACATCCACCTATATAGCTAGCTATATTGCTCTTCTGTAATAGAGCTTGCAGTCACTTGTAGGAGATTGTGCGTGTTGTCTGCGTGCCCTGACCTTACTATACACCATTATATCCACCTATATAGCTAGCTATATTGTTCTTCTGTAATAGAGCTTGCAGTCAGTTGTAGGAGATTGTGCGTGTTGTCTGCGTGCCCTGACCGCAGTATACACCATTATATCCACCTATATAGCTAGCTATATTGCTCTTCGGTAATAGAGCTTGCAGTCAGTTGTAGGAGATTGTGCGTGTTGTCTGTGTGCCCTGACCGCACTATACACCATTATATCCACCTATATAGCTAGCTATATTGCTCTTCTGTAATAGAGCTTGCAGTCAGTTGTAGGAGATTCTGCGTGTTGTCCGCGTGCCCTGACCGCAGTATATACCATTATATTCACCTATATAGCTAGCTATATTGCTCTTCTGTAATAGAGCTTGCAGTCAGTTGTAGGAGCTTGTGCGTGCTGGCTGCGTGCTCTGATCTCTGAGGACTTCCAGAGTGGTGGAGAAAGAGAGGGAGCTGATGACTTCAGTCAGCCCAGGCCAGGTGCCTGTTTCTCAGCCTAATGAAGGACGTGGAGCCCCTAAGCTCCTGGAGCTCGTCAAGGAGGAGAGGTTGTTTTTGGAGAACCAGCTGGATCTTGCAGATTGGTCTCTGAGACAGCCAGGAGAGGATGTGGAGAAATCTGCAGACAGAAGAAAGAAAGCTAAAAGCTTAATTGTAAAGGCTTCCCGCAGCTACTGCGAGAAAATGAAGGTCCTGGCGGAGCTAAGGAACCGGAGAGACAGATCAGGCGTTGTAAAGAGACAGGAGTATAAGACGGTGATAGACGGATTGAAGAAGCAGTGCAACATATTGGGTGAGCTGTTATCCAACCTGATTGACAGTGCTTCTGGTGAGAAAGACTTTCTATCTAACGTGGACAAAGCGATGAGAATTGCGTGTGACGAGGGGACCCAGGCAGGGAGACGCCGTAGACTGTATCCAGCCCCGAACACAACGCAGGAGGAGGAAATGGCGGGTCCCTCTGTGGAAGCCAGCCATGAAGAAAAGGAAAGTGCGGTGGAAAGAAAGGTGGCCAGTGACAAACCAGAGGGAAAGACTGTGGTGGAAAGAAAGCCAGCGGTGTGTAAAGAAACAGTTTTGGAGAGAGAGAGTGCTGTGAAGGCTGAAAATGTGAAGAGCATTTCTGGTGAAAAGACTGCTAGCCCTGCTAACTCCACTAATCCTGCAGAGGGGTCAGGTAAGCCTAAGGGTTGCCAGCCTATGAATGAGGCTGTGTCCCCAGAGGGCAGGTTAGACCCCGGTGAAGTGGGAAGGAGGCAGCAAAAGGACATTAAAGACAGGAGTGTTGTTAAGAAGATACCAGTGGTGCAGCTTGCTAGGATAGTAAGCAAAGGAAAAATGGACTTACCTGTACAGTCCCCAGTGATCCCAGCCGGTGGTTGCAAGCAGGGCACGCCGTCAGTTGCGTTGTCGGCTGCCACTGCTGCAAGCCGGTCTCAGGGTAAGGGGATTAGGGTATATGAGAATCAAGCCAGCTTGGCTGCCGCTGTGGGCAGCGGTGCAGTGTCGGCCGGCGGCATGGCATCTGACAGTTCGGGAATGGCGGCCGTGAATAAGAGAACGCCGTCTTCCCGCGGGAGGAGGGGTGGTGCTACTGACCGCGAGGCCAATAGTAGCGTGGGAAGGGGTGATGACGCACTTCCGGTGCGCGAGCTGGTTCATGGCGAGAATAGCCCGCGGCCTGAAGTGACGGTGGCGGGTCCGGAAGTTGACCCCGAGGGTCGTTTTCAAAGGACTTCCGGTCTGCTTTCTGGTCAAGAGAGTGTAAACAGTAACAGTAACAGTAATGTTGAAATGTCTAATTGTATAGTGCCAGAACAAGCTACGGCCTGGGGTGACTGCCCAATGGGCGAGCTTGATGGTGAGAACCCTGCAATGACGTTCATTCGCGGCTTGGAGGGTTCTCAATCAGGGCCGAGCCAAGTGTCAGTGGATTCCTGCGGGGCCCATATGGAGGTGGAGTGGCAGGAAGCCTGGGAGGCTTTGCTTTATAGCTCTGAGGATGAGACCTATCCTAAAGTTCAGGCTGGGGTAAACGATGTGGGGAGTGGTATTGGAAAGAACACACTGCTGACAAGAGCAAGAAGGGTGCTGCTCACCCCTATACATCAGAAAAATAAAACAAATTCCCCCACCAACGGGATTTTTAGGCAGCAATAAACAATAAGCGTAGCATACTATATAAAAAAGATTACTTTATTGTGTGGTAAAAACATGAGCTTCACCCAGGTATTTAAAATAAAAAATATAAATAGAACCAAGCTTGTACATACAAAAATTACAATGACAATTGGGCATACACTAAGCAGACCTAACTATAAATATACTGTATAAGATTAGTAACAGCAAAAATAAATTTATAGTTCTAACGCGTTTCAACCACTAGGGTCTTCTTCAGAGATAGTCTGTTGATAGAGAGACAAGATACAACTTAATAAATCTATCGAATAGGATTAGTATTAAACATATTCTAGATTTGTTAGTGTAGTTACCCAATATGGTATTGCCGAGAGGTTCATATAAATTATAGTGCTTAATGGTGGAGTTTACCCAGGTTCATGCTTAGACGTCCTTCACAAGTTGAGAAAAATATATGGTCCATACATCTCGCCACAGGATCCAGCAGTGGGGTGAGGGTCGGAGGCCCAGAGGCGCGGCTCACGAGCGGTCACACGACAAAAACCCTATGCCCCACAAAGGTTGTAGGGAATAGGTGCAAACGTAGGCAGCCTGCCTGTATGGTAAGCCACGCCTGTGATGGAAATCCCAACATAATCGCAATTAGGCATATATATTTTTATATTTGTTTTTTATTCTATATTATATATATAGACCCACATATGGGGTATGGAGATATCTTATATATGCTTTGTGTGCATATAAAGGGAATATCCCCAGATATCTGTATTCACATCCAAAAAAAAGGGGGGGGGGAAAGGGGAAGGGAAGGGGGGGAAAGAAAAACAAAACTCAAAAGCCAAACACGTATTAAAAAGAAGGAACAGAAACAACAAACGTAGTTGAAATCAAAAGAAGACAAACGTGAGATAACATGTGGTAGGGATAGTGTGATGACAACCCGATATTGGGTGACTGGAGTGAGTGAGTGAGTGAATGATGTGCAGGTGAAGTGAGTAGTGAGGTGAAAAGTGTGGGTGTTGGTGTGATGAAAAGAATTAGAGGGATAACATGTTAGGGAATCAGGGTGACAATGGGAAGAGTGCATAGGGGTGCTAGTGACGGATAAAAATAAGAATGAAATTGCATGGAAATGCTAATGTTGAACTAGTGAGAGGTGACAAGAAAAAAAAAAAAAAAAAAAAAAAAACCCATTCAGATGTGGTAAACCATGTTTATACTGAGAGTGATAACAGTTACCTGGATAGCTGGGCTGAACAAAAGATTCCCAAGATGGAAAAGGGGAGACAGTAGCTGGGAAACTATCCCGGGAAGAGTGCCAGATACGGTCAATAACTCCTAGTCCATAGGGGCACCCCCATCTAAAAATGAATAGAATGATAAAGCGAGCTAGCTGTTAAAAAAGCTAGTTTTTCAGAAATTTATTTAAATAAAATGGGGGCATGTCAGCCAGGTTAGCAAATAATCAAACTTACCAACCAGGGATTCAAAGATACGATGTGGGGAGTGTGACTTCCCATGCCGTGAGTGGGGGGGCTGCTTCTCATGTTGTACCCCCAGTGTCTGTGGCAGAGGCTCCTCCTCCGGGACCCGTACTAAGGGGGACACCGGAGGTAAAGTTGCTGACGGCACTTGGTGAAAGGCGTTCCTACGCCAATGTGGCTGGGTCCAGTGTGCCTCTGGACCACCTGTACCACCAGTTTGGGGCCAGTAACTTTCGGGTACCCCCGGCTGGTCAGACCCCTGGGGCCAGTACTTGGTCTAGGGGGACAGGTGGTCCGGAGCGCAAGCGTAGGAATGTGGTCCAGCTGAGATGGGAGGGTGAAGGTCAGTGCCCCACGAGGGGCCAAGTGGTTGACATGGTCCTGGCGTTGGGGTTCAGGGTGGCTGAGCTATTTGCTGTGATCCACCCAGCTGGCACCCCTGACTTTGATGTCAGTTTCACCAACGCTGTGACTATGGAGCGTTTTATAACCGCTTTTGGGTTGGTTAAAGGGGCTGATCCCTGGAAAGGGTTCCGCCTGATTCCTTTGAGTAGGCAGGAGGAGATTAAAAACCTGACGGTGTTAGTAAGGAACGAGAGCCTGCCCCCGGAGGACATAGCAACTTGGCTGGGGAGACACGGCCAGTTGCAGTGTCCTCTAAATAAATGCTTAGACGAGCGTGGGGTATGGACTGGAGCATGGAACACCAGGATTCGTTTGAGAAGATCTGGCAACACGGTTGCACATGTCCCAGGAAGTGCTTTCCTGGGACGAGATAGAATCCTGGTGTTCTACCCAGGCCAGCCCCGTAGGTGTTTCAGGTGTGGGTGTCCAACCCACATGAGTGCAGATTGCACAGTTGTGCGCTGCACTAAGTGCAATAAGTTTGGACACTCAGGTGACACGTGTGGGTTGATCTGCTGCAACCTTTGCGGTCAAATGGGGCATCCCTTTAGCAGATGCCCCAGAGCCTACAGGGGTGAAGCTGCAGCAGGTGGTGGGCCAGGAGGGGATAGTGCACCTCCTCCTGCTGGGCAGAGTTCTGGAGGGGAAAGGCAGGGAAGCACTCCTACGGCGGAGCCACAGGGTGCACCTCGAACCCAAAAGGCAAGTAGGGTCCCTCAAAGAGAAAAGGGGGTACGGCATGCAGATGTTGCCCAGGCCCCTGTCACTGAAGTTCAGGTGCCCGGTCCAGATATTGGTCAGGTGGAGGTAGTTGGGCCTCCCTTTTTGGATAAGGGGGGGGCACAGGGTTCTGTTTCCCAGGTTACTGCTCCCACTCCCCTTCCTCGGAGATGTAGGCCGGGCAGACGTCTGGTCACTGTCTCCTCATCCGATTCTTCGGCTGGGGATGACAGGTCTGGGGAGGAGGAGATGGAAGTCTCGGTTAAGGGGGCTCAGAAACGCCCAAAAGAAGTATCGGATGAGGAAGGTGAAGTGGCTTGGGTCACGATTAGGAAAAAGCAGGGGAAGAAGAAGAAAAAAAGGGCCCCGTTACCTGAGGTGGATCCTGGGCCACCAGAAGGGCCTAGCAGTAGGGGTGATGCTCTACTTATAAATTTTTCTTCTGGGGAGGAGGAGGGGGAAGATGACATGTAAGTTGTTTTTTCCCTTTTGTTTGTATAGTTTATTATCTGTTAAATTGCAAAGTGTATGTTAACTGATATTTGATTTGTAATGAAAAATTTGTATGTTCGGTAGCAGATAACCATTAAAAAAATATCCACCTATATAGCTAGCTATATTGCTCTTCGGTAATAGAGCTTGCAGTCAGTTGTAGGAGATTCTGCGTGTTGTCTGCGTGCCCTGACCGCACTATACATCATTATATCCACCTATATAGCTAGCTATATTGCTCTTCTGTAATAGAGCTTGCAGTCAGTTGTAGGAGATTCTGCGTGTTGTCTGCGTGCCCTGACCGCACTATACATCATTATATCATATCCACCTATATAGCTAGCTATATTGCTCTTCTGTAAATGTCAGGGTTTCTCCCACACGTAACGGGCGGATGCGGCGTTCGCGCGTGCGGCGTCTGCGTCCGCGATCGCAATGTTCATGTGCATGCATGTGTGCGCATTAGCGCGGTTTGGCGCCAGTGGGCCTATTTAAAGGAGGCTGCTGCATCTACTCGGTGCTGTTTGTCTTCAGCTCTGTACCCGAACTACCTGCTATCTGCCTGCTGTGGTGATATCTGACGGCTACCGTCTGACCTTGCTGACCTCTCCTGCTCTGACCCCGGCCTGCCTGACCTTGCTTTGGACTGTACCTCTGTTGCCGAACCTCTGCCTGCCTGCACTTCTCTTCTGCCTGCTGTACTTACCTATCGGCTTATCCGTTGTGACCCGGCCCGCCTGACTATTCTTCTGCCGTTCAAGTGTGCTGCACCCGGTCCTTGCTGCCGCTGCCTTGCCTGCTGATCGCTGCCAGCCTGTCTACTATCTTCTCTGCAGTTCCAGCATCCAGAAGTAACCAGCTGCTGCTTCCAGTCAGACACTCCTACCCCGCTGCGCTCACGGGGCCACTGTCTCCATTCCAGTGGTCCCTGAACCAGAGCTGTAAGAGAAGTCTTCTTCCATCAAGTAGGGCTCATCACCAGGTACTTAACTGTAATAGAGCTTGCAGTCAGTTGTAGGAGATTGTGTGTGTTGTCTGCGTGCCCTGACCGCACTATACACCATTATATCCACCTATATAGCTAGATTGCTCTTCTGTAATAGAGCTTGCAGTCAGTTGTAGGAGATTGTGTGTGTTGTCTGTGTGCCCTGACCGCACTATACACCATTATATCCACCTATATAGCTAGCTATATTGCTCTTCTGTAATAGAGCTTGCAGTCAGTTGTAGGAGATTCTGCGTGTTGTCCGCGTGCCCTGACCACAGTATACACCATTATATTCACCTATATAGCTAGCTATATTGCTCATCTGTAATAGAGCTTGCAGTCAGTTGTAGAAGATTGTGCGTGTTGTCTGCGTGCCCTGACTGCAGTATACACCATTACATCCACCTATATAGCTAGCTATATTGCTCTTCTGTAACAGAGCTTGCAGTCACTTGTAGGAGATTGTGCGTGTTGTCTGCGTGCCCTGACCTTACTATACACCATTATATCCACCTATATAGCTAGCTATATTGTTCTTCTGTAATAGAGCTTGCAGTCAGTTGTAGGAGATTGTGCGTGTTGTCTGCGTGCCCTGACCGCAGTATACACCATTATATCCACCTATATAGCTAGCTATATTGCTCTTCGGTAATAGAGCTTGCAGTCAGTTGTAGGAGATTGTGCGTGTTGTCTGTGTGCCCTGACCGCACTATACACCATTATATCCACCTATATAGCTAGCTATATTGCTCTTCTGTAATAGAGCTTGCAGTCAGTTGTAGGAGATTCTGCGTGTTGTCCGCGTGCCCTGACCGCAGTATATACCATTATATTCACCTATATAGCTAGCTATATTGCTCTTCTGTAATAGAGCTTGCAGTCAGTTGTAGGAGATTCTGCGTGTTGTCTGCGTGCCCTGATCGCTGTATACACCATTATATCCACCTATATAGCTAGCTATATTGCTCTTCTGTAATAGAGCTTGCAGTCAGTTGTAGGAGATTGTGCGTGTTGTCTGCGTGCCCTGACCGCACTATACACCATGATATCCACCTATATAGCTAGCTATATTGCTCTTCTGTAATAGAGTTTGCAGTCAGTTGTAGAAGATGATGCGTGTGGTCTGCGTGCCCTGACCGCACTATACATCATTATATCCACCTATATAGCTAGCTATATTGCTCTTCTGTAATAGAGCTTGCAGTCAGTTGTAGGAGATTGTGCGTGTTGTCTGCGTGCCCTTACCGCACTATATACCATTATATCCACCTATATAGCTAGCTATATTGCTCTTCTGTAATAGAGCTTGCAGTCAATTGTAGGAGATCGTGCTGGTTGTCTGCGTGCCCTGACCGCACTATACACCTTTATATCCACCTATATAGCTAGCTATATTGCTCTTCTGTAATAGAGCTTGCAGTCAGTTGTAGGAGATTGTGCGTGTTGCCTGCGTGCCCTGACCGCACTATACACCATTATATCCACCTATATAGCTCTTGTCTAATTGAGCCATCTGCCATCTGCAGGAGTTAGTTGGTGTTGTGTGCCTCCAGCACCATATACACTACCCAATTGCTGGGTTCTCCCATCTCCCTTCAGGCCATTACAATGTCTGGAAGGCCAACAAGGAGAGACAGACAGGTGCAAGCCGATAAAAGAGGACAAGCAGGCTCTGTGTCTAGAGACAACAGTGCTGGTCGTGGACGCGGTGCATCGTCATCATCAGCATGTGGCAATGGGACACGCTTGTCCTTCTTTTCGGGAGCTGGACGTGTTGAGCCGCATCATGCCGAAGACTTGGTAGAGTGGATGACCAAGCCCTCTTCATCCTCCTCATCCTCTCTCACCCAGGCTCAGGGTACTAGCAAAGCAGCTGCCAACGCATCATCTTTCCTCGTCTCAATGTCATCATCAGTGACTCCTTCCCTAGACCCACTACGTCCTCCTGAGGAGTCCCCGGAACTGTTTGAGCACAGTGTTGGGTACATGCTTCAGGAGGATGCCCAGTGTTTTGTAGGCTCTGATGATGATACTCAGCTAGAGGAAGGCAGTAGCGTGAGCGCAGAGAGAGGGGATGCTCAAGCAGGACAGCAATCTGGCAGTCATGTTCCACAAGCTGCAGCATACTGCCAGGTTTGCTCCCGCGATGAAGAGGGAGGGGATGATGAGGGAAATGACTCCACGTGGATGCCTGGTAGGAGAGAGGAGGAGGAGGAGGCACATGTCCAACGAGGCAGGATGCCCTACGGGGCCAGCTTAGGGGCAGCACACTGACTGAATCACACCGCAGAGCTCCGCCTGTGCAGGGCGCTGCCTCTGTGGGTTATTCTAAAAGTTCTTTGGTGTGGGCCTTTTTTGAGACGAGTGCATCAGATCGTACCGCTGCTATTTGCAACATATGTCTCAAGCGTATCTCGCGTGGCCAAAACATCAGCCGCTTGGGCACCACATGCTTGACCAGACATATGTTGACCTGCCATGCAGCTCGTTGGCAAGCGTACCTCAAAGACCCACACCAAAGAACAAAGCGGACCTCTCCTTGCTCCTCATCAGCTGGGATCTCCAACCCCACTAGACCTCCAGTCCTCTCTGAAACCTGCTCTGAGAGGAATGAAGGTGTAGAATTAGGTGTGTCACAGCCAAGTGCTTCCGGGCAATCTGCTAGCAGTACACCCACATCCGATTATAGCAGGTAAATTTCCCTGCCCCAGCTGATGGACCGTTAAAAGAAGTTCACTCCCAGCCATCCACATGCCCAGCAGTTGAATGCTAGCTTGGCTAAATTGCTAGCACTTCATCTGCTGCCTTTTCAGTTGGTAGACTCATCCCCCTTCCGTGAGTTTGTACAATGTGCGGTTCCTCAGTGGCAGGTCCCCAAACGCCACTTTTTCTCACGGAAGGCGATTCCGGCTCTGTACCGGCATGTGGAAGGCAATGTCCTTGCCTCGCTGGACAGGGCAGTCAGCGGTAAGGTGCACAGCAGGCATGGACAGGGATGTTACCTGTCTTTCACGGCCCATTGGGTCACTCTTCTGGCAGCTGGGAAGGATGCAGGACAAGGTGCAGTAGTGTTGGAGGTTGTTCCACCACCATGCCTCCAAAATTCTACTACTGGTTGTGACACACCTCTCTCCTCCACCCCCTCCTCTTCTTCTTCCTCCATGGCCTCTTCCAGTGCTCTGTCCTCAGAACCAGCGGAGCTCAGTAGGCGTTTAAGGGGCTACGCAAGTACGCATACAAAACAATGCCATGCCGTGCTTGCGCTGGTTTGTTTGGGGGACAGGAGCCACACTGGGGCAGATATTTTGTCAGCTCTGCAGGGGCAGGCTGAGAGGTGGTTGACGCCACGCCAGCTTAAACCAGGATTGGTGGTTTGCAACAATGGCACCAACCTCCTCTCCGCCCTCTGACAGGGACAACTGACCCATGTGCCCTGTGCGGCTCATGTCCTTAACCTGGTAGTGCAGCGGTTCTTGGGCAGGTACCCGGGCTTACAGGATGTCCTGACTCAGGCCAGGAAAGTCTGTGTGCATTTCCGCCGATCATTTAATGCCTGTGCTCGGCTGGCTGAGCTCCAAAAGGAGTTGAACCTGCCCAAGAACCGCCTTATATGTGACATGCCCACCAGGTGGAACTCAACGTTGGCCATGCTGCAGCGGCTGCACACGCAGCAGAGGGCCATTAGTGAGTACCTGTGCGACTACGGCATCAGGACAGGGTCAGGGGAGCTTGGTTTTTTCTCACCATGTCAGCGGGACATGATCAGGGATGTATGCACTGTCCTGTCACCGTTTGAGGGGGCCACAAGGATGGTGAGCAGTGACAGTGCATGCATCAGTGACACTGTACCTCTTGTCCACCTGTTGGAGCATACGCTGCGTGGAATAATGGACAGGGCACTTGAGGCAGAACAGAGGCAGGAAGAGGAGGACTTCCCTGCCTCTCAAGGCCCCCTTTATCCAGACAGTGTTCCTGCTGTCCCACCCATCACATAGGAAGAGGACGAGGAGGAGGAGGATGATTGTGTCAGCATGGAGGTGGAGGCTGGCACTCAGCATCAGCAGCAGCAGTCTTGTAGGGATGATTTACAGTCCCAAGAATCCCGTGGACTTGTACGTGGCTGGGAGGAGGTAGCTGCGGATCATGTTGTCCTTAGTGACCCAGAGGACTCGGGACCGAATGCCTCAGCTAACCTATGCTGCATGGCCTCCCTGATCCTGCAAATTCTGCGGAAGGATCCTCATATTCTTTGGATCAAGGAGAGGGACCATTACTGGCTGGCCACTCTCCTTGATCCACGGTACAAGGGTAAGGTTGCCGACCTTATCTTGTCGTCGCAGAGGGAGCAGAGGATGAGACATCTCCGGGAGGCCTTGCAGAAAGGTGATGCTTTCAGACAATTTTTTAGTCTGCAGCCCCAAGGTATGATCAGTTCCAGCAACTGTCGCCAGCGTCTGATTTACATGCTGCAGGAATACCTAGGGGCAAGGTCAGACTTGGGTCTTGAGGATGGATCACTAGCCAGAGCTTGCACAGTATGCAATTGAGCTACTGGCCTATCCTGCATCTAGCGTTCTTTCGGAATGCACCTTCAGTGCTGCTGGTTGCTTTGTTACTGATCACAGGGTGCGCCTGTCCACCGACTCAGTTGATCGACTGACATTCATCAAGATGAATCAGTCTTCGATCACCCACAGCTACCAAGCGCCAAAAGGACTATACAACTAGAGTATATGGGAGAGGTTGCAGTGTTGTGGCACCAGCACCAGTGCCTAAGGCCCAATTTTTCTGCCCCTGTTTAACAGGGGCGTTTAATTACCTTTTTTGATGCAATGCTTTGCAGCAGGGCTCATTCCTGCACCACAAATAGAGTATATGGGAGAGGTTGCAGTGTCGTGGCACCAGCACCAGTGCCAGCAGCCCAATTTTTCTGCCCCTGTTTAACAGGGGCGTTTAATTAAATTTTTTGATGCAATACTTTGCAGCAAGGCTCATTCCTGCACTACAACTAGAGTATATGGGAGAGGTTGCAGTGTTGTGGCACCAGTGCCTAAGGCCCAATTTTTCAGCCCCTGTTTAACAGGGGCATGTAATTACAATTCTTGATATAATATTTCACAGCAGGGCCCGTTCCTGTGCCCACCCAGAGTAACTGTGAGGACTTATAGTGTTGTGGCACCAGCACCAGCACCACAACCACCAAAGGTCAATTTTTCTACCACTGTTCAACAATGGCATGTAATTACAATTCTTGATATAATCGTTCACAGCAGGGCGCTCCAGCGCCCACCAAGAGTCACTTTGAGGGCTTACAATGTTGTGGCAACACCAACACCTTGTTCCACCATTTCTGCAGAGCATATAGGGCAGGCCCCTACTTTCAAACATCCAATCTACAAATGTCTCCTACTTGCAAACAGAAGGAGACAACAGGAAGTGAGATGAAAAAAGATGGACGGCAAAACAAATTATACAGGGGTGATAACCCTTCCCTATGTTTTCCAAAAAGCTTAAAAATAGATTTTTTGACTGGAGCTACACTTTAAAAATGTACCCGTTCAAAATTACAAACAGATTTTACTTAACACAACAAATCTACACAGTCCCTGTCTTGTTTGCACCGCCTGTATACTGCTGTTCTGAGTATATAGGGCTTAGGGGCCCCACGTCTTTCCTTTTTTTAATATGGGTACAGGGTTCCCCTTAATATCCGTACAAGACCCAAAGGGGCTGGTAATGGGCAGGGGGGGCTACCCATGCCATTTTTCTCAACGATTTTCATCCATATTGCCGGAACCATATATTACATTAAAAAACGCAAGCAGTTTGAAATGACTTTTTTTCCGTTAAATGTAATTTTGTGCAGGGACTGTTCTAAACACGGTAAACACGTGGCACTTCACAGGCATACTATAGACACCCCCCAGGCACGATATTTAAAGGAATATTTCACTTTTTTTTTCACTTTAATCGTTATTAAAATCAGTGCTCCTGCCAAAACGACAATTTTTAAAAACATTTTAGGCATTGACCCATGTCCCCTGGGGCAGGAGCCAGGTCCCTAAACCCTTTTTAGGACAGTATCTTGCATATTAGCCATTAAAATTAGCACTTTTTATTTCGAATGTTCGAGTCCCATAGACTTCAATGGGGTTCTAAAGTTCGTACGAATTTTCGTTCCGTTCGAAAGTTCTGGTGCGAACCGAACCGGGGGGTGTTCGGCTCATCCCTACTTAATACAGATAGGCTAATATAAAGTGCATAAGAAGTGTAAATGCATATAAAGTGCATAATGAATAATGCTACATTGAAGAAAACTATTTGGATAAGTTTTCTTCACTTTTATATGCTAGCCGCAAGTCTTGGCACATTTATCCCCACATTGTTGTATTATTTTTACTTTCCCCTCTTTTTTCTTTTTCGTTTTTCCTTTCTTGTCCATCCGCCTCCCCCCCTTTTTTTTGCCCCCTTCTCTCCCCCCTTTCTTTACCCTTTTGCGCAGCAGTACTCTATGTGCCAGTTCCATTTTTGGGTTTGAATAACTCTTTTCAGTGCATGCAGCAATACTCCTTTCCTCTCTCTTTCATTTAACCAGAGATACCACTATCTGATTTCATCCGCAAATCCTCGTCTCCTGCTGGTGCTGGTTTCTTCTTTGTGAAAAAGAAGAGTGGTGAACTGAGACCTTGTATATATTATAGGGGTCTCAATCGTGTCATGATTAAGAATGCCTACCCGATTCCATTGATTAAAGAGTTATTTGACCGCCTCAAGGGAGAAACGGTTTTCACGAAGCTTGACTTGAGAGGGGCATACAATCTCATGCGCATTAAGGAGGGCGACGAGTGGAAAACTGCGTTTAATACCAGAACAGGCCATTATGAATACCTGGTAATGCCTTTTGGGCTTTGTAACGCCCCCGGCAGTTTTCCAGGCATTTATTAACGATGTCCTCCGAGATTTGTTGCAGTTGTTTGTGGTGGTTTATCTCAATGATATCCTCATATTTTCCAAGTCCCTGGAGAGCCACTACACAGATGTCTGTCGTGTGCTTCAGAAACGAAGAGAGAACAATCTCCATTTAAACTAGAGAAGTGCGAGTTCCATCGTGAATAGGTTACATTCCTGGGCTATGTTATTTCCACTGCTGGTTTTTTCGATGGACCCAGAGAAACGTTTGGCAGTCCTACAGTTGCCTCGGCCCGTGGGTTTACGTCCTCTGCAGCGTTTCCTGGGCTTTGCCAACTACTATCGGAAGTTTAATTCGTAACTTCTCGTCTCTGGTCAAGCCCCTGACTGATATGACCAGAAAGGACGTTAACCCACAGAGTTGGTCTCCGGAGTCCATTAAGGCCTTTGAGGCTCTCAAGGCTGCCTTTGTTTCTGCTCTTGTGTTGGCACATCCTGATCCTACGTTGCCTTTTATCCTAGAAGTTGATGCTTCTGAGACTGGATTTGGCGCCCTTCTGTCTCAACGTCCTAACTCTGAGAGCGCTATGCATCCGTGTGGCTACTTTTCCAAGAAATTGTCACCTGCTGAGTGCAATTATGAGATTGGTGACAGAGAGCTGTTGCCGATAATTTTAGGCCTGAAAGAATGGAGACATCTCCTTGAAGGTACCACTGTGCCTGTTCTTATTCTTACTGACCATAAGAATCTTACATTCTTGTCTGAGGCTAAGCGACTCTCTCCCAGACGGGCGCGATGGGCTCTTTTCTTGCCGAGCTTTAATTACATTGTCTCATTCTTACCCGGTACTAAGAATGTAAGGGCTGATGCCTTGTCACAACAATTTTCCTCCACTTCCAAGTAGGAGTCGGTTCCGGTTCCTATGATTCCTCCTGATCGTATCTTGGCTATGGTTCGCACCAGTCTTACTTCTCCTTTGGGGGACAAAATTCTTGCTGCTCAGGTCCATGCTCCTCCTGATAAACCATGTGACCGCTTCTTTGTCCCAGAGAGTCTCCGTACTGCTGTGCTCCAGACTTACCATTCTCCCAAGGCAGTTGGCCATCCTGGGAAGAATCGACTAATTTGGGTAATTTCCCAACAATTCTGGTGGCCTAGTCTATGGGCTGATGTTACTGCCTTCGTAGCTGCCTCTCCCGTGTGTGCTCAGAGTAAGACTCCACGACACCTTCCAGTGGGCCTCCTACAACCCATACCCAATGGAGAGAGGCCCTGGACTCACCTGTCTATGGATTTCATTGTGGAGTTGCCCAACTCCCAAGGCAACACTGTTATCCTTATGGTGGTTGACTGGTTCTCAAAGATGTGTCATTGTATTCCACTTAAGAAGTTGCCCACCTCTAAGGAACTGGCTTCCATTTTTCCTGGGGAGATCTTTCGCTTACATGGGCTACCTAAGGTGATTGTCTCGGACAGGGGCAGTCAGTTTGTCTCCCGGTTCTGGTGAGCCTTTTGCGCACAGTTGGGAATCCAGCTTGCGTTCTCTGCTGCGTATCACCCGCAGTCTAATGGGGCCGCAGAATGAGCCAATCAGTCCTTGGAGCAATTCCTACGTTGCTATATTTCTGACCATCATAATAACTGGTCTGACCTATTACCTTGGGCAGAGTTTGCTCACAACAGTGCCTTGAATTCTGCCTCCCGATTGTCTCCATTTATGGTGATTTATGGTTTCCAACCTTCCATGTTGCCTGACTCGTTTGTTCCGCAGAGTATTCCTGCGTTAGAGGAGCATCTCCGTGGTCTTCGTTCGACTTGGGTACAAGTCCAGGAGGCTTTGCGTCATGCTAATGATAGGTACAGACTCCATGCTGACCGCAGACACCTGCCTGTGCCTTCCTACCAGGTTTGGGACAGGGTCTGGCTGTCATCTCGCAACCTCCGTCTTCGTGTTCCCTCACTGAAGTTTGAACCTCGGTTTTTTGGGCCTTTCCGTATCCTTCGCAGGATTAACCCAGTGGCTCCTAGTATGTGCATCTCAAATGTGTTTCATGTCTCCTTATTGAAACTGTTGGTCTGTAACCGATTTACCACCTCAGTGCCACGTCCTCACCCTATTCAGGTTGAGAACCATGAGGAGTATGGGGTACAATCCATTGTTGACTCCCGTAGGTTCCGTGGGCGCATACAGTACGTGGTGCATTGGAAGGGGTACGGTCCGGAGGAACGCTCCTGGGTTTCATCCTCTGATGTACATGCCCCTGTCCTCCTCTGCGAGTTCCATAGACGGTATCCCCTCAAGCCCGCTGGCCCTTCGAGGGAGAGGGGTCATTGAGGAGGGGGTACTGTCAGGGTTGGTTTCATGGTTATGCAGTGATCTTCCTGTGTTTTCTTACCTCCCCTCATGTGTTCAGACTAAGAGGCCAGCCACTTCCACCTGGCCCTATCAGGGAACCCTATATTAACCTGTGCACTGCAAGCCATCGGTGCTAATCAACCATTGTGTATCATTGTGTGTTTGGCTTCCTGTTTCCTGCTTGCTGTGTGCTCTACGTTTGACTCTGTTACCGACCTTGGTGTGTTCTCTACGATTCCTGTCTGCTTGCGACCTTGACCTTTTTCATGTCTCCGACCATCCCTGTCTGCCTGTGACCCTGAACCTTTGGCGTGTACTCTGTTGTTCCTGTCTGCTAGTTGCCCTGACCTCTGCCATATCCCCTTACTGTCCTTGTTGTTCCAGCCTGCTGCTTCCTTCTCCTGTAGTCTACTGTGAGCGTGAGCTGTGAGACCCTAGGGGTCGCAACCTGGAGCCAGACTGCAGCGAAGTCCATCCTCACCACTGGAGGCTCTGGCGAACACCCGCTGGCTCTTAGACTCCGCGCCCTGGGAAATCTATGCTCCAGCTCCCATTGGAGCTGGAGTGATCCTGTAGACCTGTGTCCTGAATCTCCCTGGGTACAATCTGCAGCAGTCAGTCCTAAGGTCCACTACCTAGCGGTGCACTTCCGTCTCCTACGGAGTGCATCTGTCACCTGGTCTCAGGTGACCTGACAGTTGGCTTAGCCCTTCCTTCTCTGGGCTGGCCGCTCAGTTGTCAGCTAATTGCCAGCTCTCTTCTCTCTCCACAGTTACCAGCTATTCCCGATGATGCTCATCTGACCTGCTTACTTAAAGCCTTCCAGCTCACTTCACCTCTGCCTTCGCCTTGGTCACATCACTAGAAACCATCTATTGTGGTTTGTTTAAATACTGGCTTGCTGACATCCCTTCTGGCTCCTTATCCAGCTTGCTGTTGCTCTACTTGGATCCCTGACTTCTGGCCTGGCTGACTACCCAATCTGGTTACTGCACTCTGGCTATGCTTGACTACGCTTTTTCTATTTACCTTTTTATTTTTATTAATAAACAAGTATGATTTAATTGTACTTCTGTCTCAGTCTTATTCATGGTTTCTGACACTAAGTAAAGATCATTGGGTTATGTGGCCAGGCTGCTGTATCCCTCCACAAGAAAAAAAAAATAGTCCCCAGTTTCCAGGCAGCAATAGAGGATATGCAGACAAAGACATAAAAAGAACGCATTAACATCTGCAAATACTAACATAAATTTTGGGGGTGCTTAAAGAATTTTTGAGGGACCTTGAAGTAAAAATGCCTCTCACCCTATGCAATGGTTGCTTGACAGAGGGGAGGGTCTGGGTAGCAGTCACGCCCACACCCGACATCACAACTCAGATCTGACAGCTGCAGTCTCTCATGCAGGCTGCACAGTGCACACCCAGCCATCTTGCTCACCAATCCCTGGCTGTTCTGAATGTGCACACTGCTGCAGGTCCTATTGAGCTAGAAGGCAACATTAATCAACAGAATAATGCGGGACAAACTCCCTGCACAGTGGGACAGCAGGGCAAACTTGTAAATGCGGGAAAGTCCTGCTCAATCCGGTACAGTTGGGAGGCATGTCCAACTGTGTGGGGGCTGGGACAACAAAGAGATCGCTGTTCCTGATCACTAGGAACAGCAGATCTCAGGGGATCCTCCTTGCTTACATGGGCAGATCCCCATTCTGCTTCTCCTCACCGAGATCGCGGGTGGCCAGCAGACGTTGAGTCCGCAAGACCAGCGGACTCACTCCTGTGGCGTGCAGAGGGGCGCGCGCCCACAATTTAACATGCATGGCTTGACATACGGTACGTCAGTTTGCGCAGGAGAGCCGACCTGCCGCAGTATATATACTGTGGCTGGTTGGCAAGTGGTTAAAACAAGTAAATATGATATACTTTCCTACAAAGTTACTAATACTAGAAGCATAAGGATTAAAAATAGTCAATGTTGATTAACCACTTGCCGACCGCCGCACGACGATATACGTCGACAGAATGGCACGGGCAGGCATATGGGCGTATATATATACGTCCCTGCCTTCCCGCGGGTGGGGGGCCCGATCGGGCCCCCCCCCCGGTGCCTGCGGCGGTCGGTATTAGTTCGGGAGCGATCCGGGATGAGGGGGCGGCCATTCATTCATGGCCACCCCCTCGCGATCGCTCCCGACGAATAGAAATGCTCCGTGACATCACTTCCTCTCCTGTAATGTAAACACATTAGGAAGAGGAAGTGGTGTAATCTCTCCTCCGTGTCGGTAGTTTTCGTTCCGGCACCGAGGAGAGAGGATCGGTGAGTTGCACCAACACGACACTACACAGTAGAACATGCCAGGCACACTCACACCCCCCCTTCACCCCCCGATCACCCCCCCAATTACCCCTGCCCCCCCAGTCACAGTGACACCAATTGCATTTTTTTTTTTTTGCATTGGTGTCATTTGTGACTGTAATAACTGTTAGGGCAGTTAGGGTTAGCCCCCTTTAGTTCTAATGTACCCCCCTAACCCCCCCAATAAAGGTTTAACCCCGTGATCACCCCCCGTCGCCAGTGTCACTAAGGCTGGGTTCACATTGCAGCGGTTTATGAGAACGAATGTGATTCGCACCGCACTGCAGTGCAAATCACATCCGATCTCTGTGCGATTCGAGTTCAGCCATACAGATAGTATGGCTGAATTCGCGCCGCACCCGCCGCACCCGCTGCAAATTCGCACGGGACCCTTTTTTTGGTCCGCAGCAGAATCGGATCGCATGGGTGTTCACACCATGCGATCCGAGTTTGCAGATCGCACTGCGATATGCGAACTGATATGGGGGTGTCATTAACATTTCACTGACACTCCCAGCAGTTCGCATAGGGCAGTGTGAACTGCCGCCGGGAGGCATGCGATGCGGGAACCCGCCGCGGATTCGTGGCGTTCCCGCATCGCTCCAGTGTGAACCCAGCCTAATAAGCGATCATTTTTCTGATCGCTGTATTAGTGTCACAGGTGACGCTAGTTAGGCAGGTAGGTATTTAGGTTCGCCGCAACTTTTTATAGCGCCAGGGACCCCCATATACTACCGCATAAAGCCCCCTGATTGCCCCCTAGTTAACCCTTTCACCAGTGATCACCATATAACTGTTACAGGTGACGCTGGTTGGTTAGTTATTTTTTTATAGTTTCAGGGCACCCGCCATTTATTACCTAATAAAGGTTTAACCCCCTGATCACCCGGCGGGTGTCATTTGTGACTGTAATAACTGTTAGGGCAGTTAGGGTTAGCCCCCTTTAGTTCTAAGGTACCCCCCTAACCCCCCCAATAAAGGTTTAACCCCGTGATCACCCCCCGTCGCCAGTGTCACTAAGGCTGGGTTCACATTGCAGCGGTTTATGAGAACGGATGTGATTCGCACCGCACTGCAGTGCAAATCACATCCGATCTCTGTGCGATTCGAGTTCAGCCATACAGATAGTATGGCTGAATTCGTGTCGCACCCGCCGCACCCGCCGCAAACTCGCACGGGACCCTTTTTTTGGTCCGCAGCAGAATCGGATCGCATGGGTGTTCACACCATGCGATCCGAGTTTGCAGATCGCACTGCGATATGCGAACTGATCTGGGGGTGTCATTAACATTTCACTGACACTCCCAGCAGTTCGCATAGGGCAGTGTGAACTGCCGCCGGGAGGCATGCGATGCGGGAACCCGCCGCGGATTCGTGGCGTTCCTGCATCGCTCCAGTGTGAACCCAGCCTAATAAGCGATAGTTTTTCTGATCGCTGTATTAGTGTCACAGGTGACGCTAGTTAGGCAGGTAGGTATTTAGGTTCGCCGCAGCTTTTTATAGCGCCAGGGACCCCCATATACTACCGCATAAAGCCCCCTGATTGCCCCCTAGTTAACCCTTTCACCAGTGATCACCATATAACTGTTACAGGTGACGCTGGTTGGTTAGTTATTTTTTTATAGTTTCAGGGCACCCGCCATTTATTACCTAGTCTCACTAGTGTACCCCTAAATTTAGGGGTGTCTACTTTCCAAAATGGGGTCATTTGGGGGGGTTTGTGCCATCTTGGCATTTTATGGCCTTCAAAACTGTAACGCCCTTAGAAAGCCTGAAGGCGGTGCTTGGTTTTCGGGGCCCCGTACGCGGCTAGGCTCCCAAAAAGTCCCACATATGTGGTATCCTCGTACTCAGGAGAAGCAGCAGAATTTATTTTGGGGTGTCATTTCACATATGCCCATGGCATGCGTGAGCAATATATCATTTAGTGACAACTTTGTGAAAAAAAAAAATAAAATAAAAAAAATTGTAATTTTCCCGCAACTTGTGGCAAAATATAAAATATTCCATGGACTCAACATGCCTCTCAGAAAATAGCTTGGGGTGTCTACTTTCTAAAATGGGGTAATTTGTGGGGGTTTTGTGCCATCTTGGCATTTTATGGCCTTCAAAACTGTAATAGGTAGTGAGGAGTGAAGTCAAATATTTACGCCCTTAGAAAACCTGAAGGCGGTTCTTGGCTTTCGGGGCCCCGTACGCAGCTAGGCTCCCAAAAAATCCCACACATGTGGTATCCCCGTACTCAGGAGAAGCAGCAGAATTTATTTTGGGGTGTCATTTCACATATGCCCATGGCATGTGTGAGCAATATATCATTTAGTGACAACTTCGTGAAAAAAAAATAAAAAAAAATTAAAGTTTGTAATTTTCCCGCAACTTGTGGCAAAATATAAAATATTCCATGGACTCAACATGCCTCTCAGCAAATAGCTTGGGGTGTCTACTTTCTAAAATGGGGTCATTTGTGGGGGTTTTGTGCCATCTTGGCATTTTATGGCCTTCAAAACTGTAATAGGTAGTGAGGAGTGAAGTCAAATATTTACGCCCTTAGAAAACCTGAAGGCGGTTCTTGGCTTTCGGGGCCCCGTACGCGGCTAGGCTCCCAAAAAGTCCCACACATGTGGTATCCCCGTACTCAGGAGAAGCAGCAGAATTTATTTTGGGGTGTCATTTCACATATGCCCATAGCATGTGTGAGCAATATATCATTTAGTGACAACTTTGTGTAAAAAAAAAAAAATTTTTTTTTGTCATTATTCAATCGCTTGAGGCAAAAAAATAAAATATTCAATGGGCTCAACATGCCACTTATCAATTTCCTTAGGGGGTCTACTTTCCAAAATGGGGTCATTTGGGGGGGTTTTGTACTGCCCCGCCATTTTAGCACCTCAAGAAATGAGATAGGCAGTCGTAAACTAAAAGCTGCGTAAATTCCAGAAAACGTACCTTAGTTTGTAGATGTGACAACTTTTGCGCAAACCAATAAATATACAGTTATTGACTTTTTTTTTTACCAAAGACATGTGGCTGAATACATTTTGGCCTAAATGTATGACTAAAATTGAGTTTATTGGATTTTTCTAATAACAAAAAGTAGAAAATATCATTTTTTTTCCAAATTTGCGGTCTTTTTACGTTTATATCGCAAAAAATAAAAATCGCAGAGGCAATAAAATACCATCAAAAGAAAGCTCTATTTGTGGGAAGAAAAGGACGCAAATTTTGTTTGGGTACAACATTGCATGACCGCGCAATTACGAGTTAAAGCAGCGCAGTGCCAAATTGTAAAAAGACCTCTGGTCATTGACCAGCAAAATGGTCCGGTCTGAAAGTGGTTAAGAGACTGAAGTTCCGCTTTAAATATTTTTTAAAACAATGCAGTATATTGTGGAACATATACTGTATGAAACATCAGTTTACCGCTTGCCGCCCGCCGTCGTTTGACAGCGGCAGAATGACTCCCCTGTGTGAAGCGCCATAGCCGTATGGCGGGCGCTTCAAGGGATATAGGGGGCCAAGTAAAAAAAGCCAAGTGAATGTGCAAAATATGAAACCACACCAAATATATCACAAAGAAAAAATATCAGCAAATAAAACATAAACTAATATTTTATACAGTGCATTTCATTGTGCAAATACTGCTAGCAGCAAATAAACATGAGCTGATATTCTATCCAGTGCATTCCATTGTGCAAACACTGCAAGCAGCAAACAAATTGAATAAAGTGCTGGTGCTATGGATGATTAAATAAATCAAACACACAGTCCATAAAGTTAGACTAAACTTGCAAATTTTGCCAGTATAAGCTTCAGCAATATTTCAAACTCAGTTGTTGGTGCTGTCATAGATCATGCAAACACAGGGGTGCGGTGATCATTTCTTCCCTCCGTCCAGTAAGTGGGTGGATGTGCCCTTACCTCACGGCTGTAAGGTTACAGCCTTATCACAATGAAGATATATATCTCCTAGCATCCCCAACTCTGGTATCTCAAGGTGGATGTACCTCATAGAACATAGGAATGATAATCCATAGTGTAGTAGTTTAATATATTCAAATTTATTAAATACTAGCAGCAGGGTAATCACATTGTAGAGCACTCATATACAGCGATGTACACATATAACGAACGGTGCGCTCCAGCGTCACTTCCGTCACTTACATACCATATTTTTAGCTCTGATCGCTGTATAAATGTCAATGGTTCCAAAAAAAAGTGTCAAAAGTGTCTGATCTGTCCACCGCATTGTTGCAGTCCTGATAAAAATCGCTGATCACCAGTATTACTAGTAAAAAAAAATTAAAATAATAAAAATGCCATAAATCTATCCCCTGTTTTGTAGACACTATAACTTTTGTGCAAACCAATCAATATACGCTGATTGCGATTATTTTTACGAAAAACATATAGAAGAATACATATTGGCCTAAACTGATGAAGAAATTGTAACTATTCTTTTGTTTATAGCGCAAACAATAAAAAACGCAGAGTTGATCAAATACCACCAAAAGAAAGCTCTATTTGTGGGGGGAAAAAAGACATGCATTTTGTTTTGGCACAGTGTTGCACAACTGCGCAATTTTCAGTTAAACGCAGTGCCGTATCACAAAAAATGGCCTGGTCAGGAAGGGGGGGGGGGGGTCAATTCTTCCGGGGATGTAGTAGTTAAAGGGGTTGTAAAGTTATTTTTTTAAATTTTTTTTAAATAACAAACATGTTATACTTACCTCCACTGTGCAGCTCGTTTTGCAGAGTGGCCCCGAACCTGGTCTTCTGGGCTCCCTCTGCGGCTGTCTCGGCTTCCTCCCGCAAGTACTTCTCACGTTCATGCGAGCTCCCTCGCATGGTGAGAAGCACTTGCAGGCACGCTCCCGTGATACAGCTGGCAGCTATAGCCACTCGCTGTATCACTCGGCTCCCGCATCATGGGATGTGATTGTCAATGGCTGTGCTGCTTTCAGTCCATCCACTCTAGCCAATCAGCAGCCAGGCTGAGCAGCGAAGAGGACGTCGGGGGGCGAGCGCGGGACTTTTGAGGGGTCAGGTAAGTAAAACGGGGGGGCTGGGGGGGCTGGCACTGTCAGATGTTTTTTCACCTTAATGCATAGAATGCATTAAGGTGAAAAAATATTTACCTTTACAACCCCTTTAAAGCTGAACTTAGTGTAATGGGAAATACATCTAAATGAGAGAAAAAGCTGCACACCCCAACAGAATTGCAAAAGGGAAGGGTTCCCCCACTGAGCTTTTTAGCAGCAAAGTATCACAAATGAGTTAATGTATAAAAGTATTTTATTAAGGTCACATTTTTTTATCAATAACAATTTTATTCAGTATTATTCCAGATACATTTCAAGTGCAGTGTTTATACATTTTCACATTAAGTACTTGTTTTCGCGTGCACAGCTGCCATATATCCTAAATGCTGAGTTACTCTCTATCTGGAAAACAAGATCCAAAATGCTAGTATCCGGTTATTCATTCTCCATCTCAAGTAGTAAATAACCAAACCTCCTTTTAACTCGTAACATTTGTTGGAGTATAAGGACTCCCATTAGTAGGAAGAAAGAAAGAAAGTAGAATAGAGAATTGGGGGGGGGGGGGGGGGTAGGTTAGGTCAACGTCAGCTTGTGCCACTGTCCGGGTCTCTTTGTTCCTCCCCACGGTGCCATAGCTCCCAGATCACGTTACGAGCATCCAGACAGTCTCTAATCCTCGCCGTCATTTTTTCCATTAATTCTATGTCCCTTATTCTAGCGTATAGAGCTCCTTCAGTCGGGGGGGAGCTGTGCTTCCAATTCAGCGCCACCAGACAGCGTGCCGCTGTGAGGACGTGTCTAACTAGTTTCCTCTGAGGAGCCAATGTTTTCAGCGGGGACAGTCCTAGCAGGAAGAACTTAGGAATTCTGGGGACTACCCTTTCAAGGAGATGTACCAAGAGCTGCTGGACTATAGTCCAAAAAGGACTATCCGCGGGCATTCCCAGTAGATATGGAACAGTGTTCCCTTGGCTTCTAAGCTTTGCCAGCAGCGGTCCGAGCTAGCTGGATAGATGGCATGAAGCACATCTGGGGTCATATACCAAATGTATAGGATTTTGTAGGCGTTTTCTTTATATAACGTGCAAATCGAGCTCTTGGCCGCCTGAGTCCATATAATCCTCCATTGATCCATGGGTATCTCCTCACCCAGAGCCTTTTCCCACTTAAGCACGTAAGTATGCTTGCCCACCAATGTAGTAGGTCTTTCATTAAGAATTTTATAAATGTCAGAGATCAGGCCTCTTTGGGCGGATCCTGCTAGGAAAAGATTCTCAAATGGAGTAGGTGGGGAGAATTGCAGGTGCGGTGCAAATGTCAAGGCGTAGTGGCAGATTTGGAGGTACCCATAGAATGTTTGCTTCCGCAAATCAAATTTGGCTTGCAGTTGTGTGAAGGTTTTCAATTTACGTGTACAGGGATCCACCAAACTTCCATAGTGGAATAGAGCTCTGGTGGTCCAGGGAGAAGACATCTGGTGGGTCAGGCTGTCTGGCATCTCGGGGTTATAAGCAAAGGAGGTCCGTAGCGAGCTAGTGAAGGAAAGATTATGCTGCTGCTCCAATTTGCGCCATCGTTTCCTGAGCTGCGCCATTGGGCCAAGCAGCCATGAAGGGTCTACCTCCGCCCTTGCACTCCATAGGAGACTATTCGGGTGTATTGGGGCCAGCCATAGTTTCTCTATTTCGGTCCATTTATTATAGGAGCGAAGCGTGAACCAGGAGGTGATCGCCCTCAATTGCGCCGCTTGATGGTATTTAATAAGGTTGGGGAATGCTGGTCCACCATCATTCCAGGCTGCCTGCAGTACCGAGCGCGGGATTCTGTGACGTTTATAATTCCAGGTAAACTGTAAGAACTCTGCCTGTAAGAGCTTTAATTGTCCATAGGGCAATGGGCAGGGACGGGTAGGGTTTGGAAAAGATACAGTAATTTCGGGAGGATTGTCATCTTCACCGATGCTATCCGCCCTAGCAAAGGAATGTGGTGTTTTTTCCACTGTTGTAGGAGACCTCTAATAGTGTGGAAGAGGGGGGTAGTTTTCCTGAAAGAGGGTAGAGTATCGTGGGGTAAGTTTGATCCCCAGATATTTTAAAGCCGTAGTTTTCCAGCTATAGGGGAAGTTGGCTTTCAAGTGTTCCACCTCTACCTCTGGTGTGTTGATAGGGAGGCTGATTTAGATGTGTTTATTTTATTTTATACCCCGATAAGGCTCCGTAGCATTCCAGTTCCGCATGAAGAATCGGCAAAGAGGTCCTAGGTTGGGTCAACGTAAGAAACATATCGTCCGCAAATAGGGAGATTTTAAATTCCCTATCTCGGACCATCATACCTTTAATGTCCAGATTCGGTCGGATAGTGGCCGCTAGGGGTTCAATACACAGGGCAAAAAGTAGGGGCGATAGAGGACACCCTTTCCGCACTCCGGTATCGAGGCAGATACTACAAAAGGAGTTTTTACTTGAGGTGAAGGATCCAAATACAGGTGTTGAATAGCCCTGTAAAAGGGTCCCCTGAATCCCATATGGCCCAGTGTGGCAAACAGGAAGGGCCAGCCCAGGCGATCAAACGCCTTTTCTGCGTCCAAACTAAGTATCAGCACCTGCTTGCCCTCCCTGTTCACCACCTCAACTAAGTCAAATATCTTTCTGGTGTTGTCTCCCGCCTGTCATAGGGGAACAAATCCTACCTGATCCTTGTGGATCAGAGAGGGCAAGATCATGTTCAGGTGGATTGAGAGCAGTTTGGTAAACATTTTCAGGTCTGAATTAAGAAGGGCTATAGGCCTATAGTTAGCGCACAGGGAAGGATCCTTTTCAGGTTTGGGGAATTACTGTGAGAAAGGAACTCTGCATGTCTCTAGGTATCTGGGTGTCAGGTAGAAAGGCATTAAATAGATTACACATATGAGGAAGCAAGTGAGGGAGAAATTCTTTGTAATATTCGTAAGGGAATCCGTTAGGGCCTGGGGCTCCCCCAACTTCCCATTGCTGAAGTTGGGGGACCCTGAGGGTGTTGCAGAAAGGCGTTAAATCCTCCGGGTATCTCAGAATCGCTGTCTTGCCTTGGTGTTTGGCAGTGAGGCTGAAAGGGAACCCCCAGCAGTAGGGAATATTTTCTTCCTGTAGAGTGTGCAGTAGGGGTTAAAGAAGCCTGCGCTTTTGCAAAGTAATCCAGGACAAGTCCGGGTACAGCTGAGTTTGGTGGTCCCCAAGCTTTACTGTGCGGGTGAGACGGGCTTGTCTCATAATGTCCTCCTTCAGGGGAAACGACGTGAGTCTGCAGATAATATCACGGGGCTTGGCGTTGGCCCCCTTGGGTTTCAAAGCCCGATGAGCTCTGTCCATCGCAATGGTATTGGTGGGGGTTCCCCCAGCAAATCATTAAAAAGGGATTGTAATGTAGAGTGGACATCTTCAGGGCTTTCCGCTTCTGGGACCCCCCGGACACAAATGTTGTTTCTGCGTCCCCTGTTGTCCAGGTCCTCAACCTGGCGCTGCATATCTGTAAGGAGGGAGCGGTGTTCTGATCCCTGGAGTTGTGTTCTGTGTACTTCAAGCTTGGTTTCTTGGATTTTCTTCTCTGCCATTTCCACTCTATCCGCCAGGTGTTTGAGGCCCGACTGGAGGTTCTGGATCTCCGATCTGCAAGTGGACTTCACGTCCACTACGAGTTGCCTGAAGTCCTCTGTGGTCGGCATGGCTTGAAGATAGGGGTGCCATTGCAGGGGTATGGGAGGGAGGTGGTCCCTTCCCTGTGTGCGGAGATTGCTATCGGGTGGCATCTGAGGTTGTCGGCCGGGCTCCCAAGGGGAGTTCTGGGACTGGTGGTGGGTGGGCGGGACATCTAACGACTCGCTTCAGTCTGGGTTACGTAATGGCTGTTGGGGAGCCGTCATAAGTCCCCCCATGCTCAGCGAATGAGAGCGGGTGGGCTGGTCCCTGTAGGGATGGGTAGTCCTCAGTGCTCCCTGCGGAGTTCAGGGAGCTGCTGGCTGACATCGTTGTGCTCGGGGGTGGTGCAGTGCGCAGTAACTGAGGATATGCTGCAGAGCACTGGGTGTACTGTGAGGGCCTCTGTGGGAGTCCCAAGATGGCCGCTGAAGAACCTGCTGGAGAGGTCTCTGGTTCTTTCACAGGCCTATATAGTGTGTTCACCTCTCCTGGGTCCTGGGATAATCCCCCCTCTATGTGATGGTGCAGGTGTGGGCTCTGGGGGTCCCGATGGTGGTCTGGGGACTGGCTAGAGTTCGAGGAGCAATCTACAGGGCCCGGGGTATATAGTGGTGGCCTCGGTGGGAGTCCCAAGATGGCCGCCGGGAGTGCAGATGTCAGGGCCTCAGGCTGATTCACAGGCTCACAGACAACACTCACCGTTCCCGGGTCCCGGGATGGCTCCTCTCCCGCGTGGTGGCAGTCCGGTGGGCTCTAGAGGGCCCGATGGCTATCCGGAGCCTGGATGGAGCTAAGGTCACATTTTAAACATTAAAATATGAGCTCTGGTCATGAAGTACATATACCAGGATGCAGCATTGCAAACATACAGCATTAAAGACAATAATTGCTATATCAATACTGACGTGTTTCAACCTATTCCGTCATGGTCTTCATCTGGGGGATAGTTTGCTCTAAAACAAATGCTTTAAATTTTAATTTTCAAAAAACATCTTTCAATATGCACCAATTACATGTACATAGACATTTGGGTTTATTTATTAAAGGAAAATCCACTTTGCACTACAAGTGCACTTGGAAGTGCAGCTGCTGTAGATTTGAGGGGGACATGCAAGGAAAATAAAAAACAGAATTTTTGCTTGTATATGATTGGATGATAAAATCGGCAGAGCTTCCCCTCATTTCAAATCTTCCCTCAAATCTAAAGTGGTGGAGTTGCCTTTAGTTTTAATTGAATTGTTTTTTATTGAAAGAGAAATTTAGCTTATACATACATAAATAAAACATGGTTTTCCATACATAGAGGGAGTATACATGTCAACATTAAGTACTGAGTTTTGCTTCCGAAGATACTACTTAACGCCAATGACATAGTCATATCTATCCCTCTAATTATCGCTAGTGCCCCTGACTATCCCCTCCTCCCCCCCATACCCCTATTCTTCGAACACACGCTGCTAAGTCCAAACAAGCTTATTTGACTAGCCAATAACAGGGTGGCGAATCTATTCAGAGACAGAAATAAGGAGCTTCCAGTAGGCTCCCAGACCGCCCCCGACCTGAGACCAATAGGTGCGCCCTAGATCCCATCCTCCACTATCTCATCTAGGGGGAAGCCGATGTCTCTCAACCATGGATTCCATAGCAGCTTGAATTTTTTAAGGTTATTTTGTCTAATATACATTGCCCGTTCGCACCAGATTATAGAATTGATGGCATTTATCCATGCTTGCAGTACTGGAGGATTCTTTGCCTGCCAATTCTTCGCAATTAAGCGTCTGGCCTGGTACAGGCATCTTAATATAGATATTTTTATTACAGCAGAAATTCCACCCCTTTCCATAATCCCTAATAGACAAGTCCTAGCTTCAGGTTCTAAGGTGGTGTTAAAGATTCTATTGATTCTGTGCACAATTTCTATCCAGTACCGATATAGTTTTGGACACTTCCATACCATATGGAGCAGATCTCCTGGTGCTCTACATCTAGGGCACTCCCCGTTAGATTTTCTACTTATCCTCCGCATTTTTTTGGGGGTATAGTATGCCCTATATAGGAAGAGCTTGTGGGACATACGCTGCGATGGGGAGATAGACACCAAGTTCCCCTGTGCTAGGATCTCATCCCATTGTTCCTGCTCAATTGGTCCCAGGTCTTCCTCCCATCCCCTCCTGCTCTTATCCAGTCCTTCTCCATTCAAAACTTTATCCCTGAGTTTTGTATATAGGCCAGAGATCTGGCCTTTTGTTTGTCCTTGCTCAAGGAATCTCTGTAGCAGGGGGTTCTTTGTCCTCTCAATAATGAGTGTGCCATACTGTGAATGTATCCCATGCCTCACTTGCAAATATATATAAAATGTTTTGTTGGAGATGCCGAATTCCTGGCGAAGGTCTTCGAAAGATTTCATAGTGTTTCCCTGATAGAGATGCACCAGTCTTCTAATCCCCCTCCTCTCCCACTCCAGGGACTGGGCTATACAGTTTAATTCGGCCAGTTCTCCATTGTTCCATAGGGGGGTATACTCAGTTACCCCCCATAGGCCAAGAGTTGCTTAGCTATTTGCCATACTTTCCTCGCCAAGGCATTGGTGGGGCATTTACAAGCAAATGAGTTAGCTTCCAGGACTTCAACTAGAGTTCTATGATATGCATTATTAATCATCAATTTGTGATTTGGGCAGCCACCCTCTTCCAGTCCAGCCCCAGCCAATTGCTGGAGCTGGGCTGATAGAAAGTATGTTCTTAAATATGGCAACGCTACTCCTCCCTTTTCCACAGGGAGCTGCAGCGTCCGCAGCCGAATCCGAGGCTGTCTCTTTTTCCATATTAATTCTCGAATTAGTCCCTCCAGTCTGTTAAACCATTTCTGGTTAATCCAGACTGGGGAATTGTGGAGGATATATAGGATCTGTGGCTGCCAAATCATTTTTACTAAATTACAACGCCCCGCCACCGACAGGGGAAGGCGACACCAACTATTAACCTTCTGCTTAAGCTTTGCCAATAATGGTACCAAATTCTCCTCAACATACCGATCTATCTCTCTGGGAATCCAGACACACAAGTATTTCAGCTTGGGAACCACTTATAGTCCCTCAACTATAGACGATGTTTGGTCTTCAGACTCCGATAGTGGCATAAGGGCTGATTTACTCCAATTAATGACCAAGCCTGATTGCTGCCCAAATTCATCCATCAGCCGTACTACCCTATTCAGAGTGAAGCGCACATCGTCAAGGAAAAACAAGACGTCATCCGCAAACAAAGCCAGCTTCTCCTCCTCCAGTCCGCGCCGGAATCCCCGGATGTCCGGGCGTGATCTCACCATCACAGCCAGGGGTTCCATAGCTAGCACGAACAGGAGGGGAGACAGCGGGCATCCCTGTCTCGTACCCCTTTCTAGGTAGAACACTTCAGAGAATAGGGTCCCCATTTTGATCTTGGCCCTAGGTCCCCTGTATAGTAGTTTTACCCACTGGATAAATTGGGGGCCAAAGCCGAAACGTTCTAATACGCCCCAGAGATAGTCCCACTCCAGGCTGTCGAAAGCCTTGGTGGCATCCAACGCTAGTATAGCACCTGGGTTATCGCTATCTCTAGGTATTTGTAAGTTTAGAAAAACCCTTCTAATATTAGTATTAGTTGTTCTGCCCGGGATAAACCCGGACTGGTCTGGGTGTATTAATTTATGTATACAACTATTTAACCGAATTGCTAGGGCCTTGGCTAGAATTTTTATATCTGAGCATAGCAGAGATATCGGCCGATATGACGAGACCTCTTGTTGGTCCTTCCCCTCTTTAAGAATTAGGGTGATATTAGCCTCGCGCATTGAAGCGGGGAGTTCTCCCGCCTCTAGTGCATAGTTTAACGTTTCCAGTAGTGCCGGGATCAGCTGTTCACTGTATCGCTTATAAATTTCCACTGGAAGGCCATCAGGACCAGGAGATTTACAATTGGGCATACTATTCATTGCACCTTTTAGTTCTTCCAAAGTGAGTGGTAAATCTAAATTCAATTTATCCTGGTCTAAAAGCACGGGAATGTCTGTTTGCTGCAGAAAGTTAGTGACCAGAGCCTCCCGACCCTGTGTGGTTGATTTATATAAGGTTCTGTAATAATCACCCAGCACCTTCATAACCTCAGAGGGCCTAGAGACAAGGTCACCCTTCTGTGTTTTAATTGCCTGTATTCCTGTGGGGGGGCTATTGGTACGAGTCAATAAAGAAAGAACTCGACCCACCTTCTCCCCTTCGCCAAAATAATATTGGCGTTGGAAAATACGTTGATTTTCTACCCTTTTTAGAAGTGCCATTTTATATATCTGTTGGTTGTCCTCCCAAGTCTGTTGTTTCCCCGGCGATGGATCCTCCACAAACTCTCTCTCAGCCTGAATGACATCATTTCGAATTTTCCTTTCTTGGTCTCGGGATTCCCGTTTTGTAATTGCAATATTCTGTATGAGTGTTCCTCTAAGAAAGGCTTTTAGGGAATCCCAAACCACTCCAAATGTCGCTGTCCCCCTGTTAGTTTGGAGAAATTCCCCTATTTGATCTCCTAAAAGGTTGGATCTATCAATTAGTTCCAGCCAAGCGGGGTTTATTCTCCACTCTCTCAGTGGGGCGCACTCTCCCGTGTTCAGAGTTATAGCCAGAGGGCAATGGTCTGAGATCCCCCGTACCCCGTATTCTATGTCTACCACCACTCCCACTGCCTCATTGTTCCCCAAGCCCATATCTATTCTTGATAGCGTCTGATGGGTACTAGAGAAACAGGAATACTGCCTATCCTGGGGGTGTCGCATACGCCAGATGTCTCTTAAACCAACTTCCAAAAGAAGTTGGTGTAATCGACCTGTTCTATTCCCAGTTGGACAAGGGAATCTATCTAGGCGTTTAACTATAGTTTCATTAAAATCACCGGCAATTATCCATGGGACACCCATTTTGCCCAGGCTGAACATGAGAAATTTATCCATAACCTCTAATTTGAAAGGAGGGGGTATATAGATATTTGCTAGAATACATTCTTGCCCAGCCACCTGGCAGTGCAAGAAAACAAATCTCCCCTCCCCATCTATCTGGGACTCTTTGCATAAAAAATCCGTGCCCTTCCATACCAACACGCTCACGCCGCGGGAGTACGATGAATAAAAGGAGTGGTAGTACGCCTGGAATTTCCGATCATGGAGCAGAGGGGCCGTAGTTGGAGTCAGATGGGTTTCCTGCAAAAAGAGCAAACCAGGTCCTCTTCCTTCCAGCTCCAACATCACAGACCTCCATTTCTTGGGGTCTCCCAAGCCCCTCACGTTCCACGAGGTTATATTCCACCTACCCATCGACTCCAATGTTATTCCTCCCGCTCATCGACTCCAGTGGTTAATATACCCATGAGGGGGAGGGGGTAAGGGGAGAGGGAACCGCTTCCTCTCCCCATCGCCACTCCCCCTCTCAACCTGCCCCTCATCGCCGCCCCGTTACTCACAGCGTGTGTTCGAAGACTCCCCTCCCTCCCACCCCCCACCCAACCCTGCCCATCCGAGCCACCCTTAGGGGTCTCAATTGTAGCCGGTATAATCATACCCCATTCAAAAGTGTCCGAGCTCATCATCCCCCCACGTGATCTTATCTCTCCCCATCAAAATTCTTATAGGGTGGGATCATAATCCCTCCATAGCACCCATCATGCCCTACCAAAGATAAATAAAAAATAAAAAAATATAAAATAAAAAAAAGGAAAAGGGGAGAAAAGAAGCTTTATATGTAAATCCCCCCCCCCCAACCCACCCCCCAAGTCCCACACTCCCAACTCAACTATAAAGTCTCATTACCCCTTCTAGTGTAGAATTATGTGTGCTATTTTTTTGCTAGATGGCATCGCAGTGTTCTATATCCATAATACTATACCTCAACTTTATTCATTTCATTTTCCCCACCTTGCCGAAACAGCGGGCAGCAACAATTTAACTCCCCGTCCCTTTACCAAGATGGGTTCACAAATAAAATTATTCCCAATAGCATACCTACATAAATTTATATTCTCTCATACAACCCCCCCTCCAACCCCCACACCCCCACCTTCCCACCGTGCCTATAACCATATCTTTATACACAATAAGGCTCATCCTATAGTGCTCGAATGCTCACAGTGCAAAAAAAAGAAAAAAGAAAAAGAAAAAGGGGGGGGATGTATCCTCTTCCTCCCTTCTCCTCCCCCTCCCTCAGCCCCCCCCTCCCAACTCTTCCATAGCACCTCATTTGCTGCTTCTAGTGTGAAATTATATAGGCTATTGATTTACCTTGTGATATCGCAGTGCTCTATACTCCTTAGTATTTTACCCCATTCCTAATCAATTTATCATATCGTTTTGCCCATCTCACCAAAGCAACCAGCTGTAGCACTAAGGCTCCCCAATCCTTCAGCGAGATGGGTACATAAACAAAATTATTTTCAGAAATACACATACAAAAAATTTACATTCCCCCTTGCAGCCCCCCCCCCAACCCCCACACCCCCCTCTTCCCGCATCTCCATAAAAAACAACCGCCCCCCTCTCCCCCCCAACAACCAAAAAAAAAAAAAAAAGGAAAAAACTAATACAGGCCGACTCTAAGTATCATTAAAGGGCCTCTTTGTGTTCCTCCAGCCAGTTCATGGCCTCCTGCGGGGAGTTGAAAAAAATTGTTGAACCCAGAGCAGACACTCGGAGTCGGGCTGAATACAATAGGGCATACATTATCTTATGCGATTTCAGGGTGCGTTTAACAGGAATAAACTCCGCTCTCTGTTTCTGTAAGTCCGGTGAAAAATCTGGATAGAATGACACCCTAGTCTCCTTGTAGAAGATGTCTCCCAATCCCCTAACCCTCCGCATCAAAATCACTCGATCGTTATAGTTAATAAATTTCAATATCATTGGCCTACAGCGTCCCTCTGATAGATGAAATCTAGGAACTCTGTAGGCTCTTTCGATGCTAGAGGGCGAGGAGAAGGAGACATCTCCCAGTAATTCCTTAAACCAATTTTCCAAAAAAATTACGGGGTCACGACCCTCGCTTCCCTCTGGCAAGCCAATTAGTCGCACATTGTTCCTGCGGTTCTTATTGTCCATGTCATCAATTTTGGATGCCTGTGCGACAATTTGTTTCTGGAGTATAGCTATTTTTTCCTGGAGGGGGGATAATTCATCTTCCACCGTGCTTAATCTTCCCTCTAGGACGTTTATTCTGTCGATGGTATTGCTTAATAGTTGACTCATAGCGTGCAGTTCATTTTGAATATTACTCAGTTGGCTGTCCAGCCCAGAAATAGAATTCTTACAATCATTAACCGCCAGCAGTATCTCTCGTAAAGTCGGTTCCCCACCCCCCCGAGTTTTTGGGCCATACTACTGTCCTCCAGGGATGGCTCACCTACCCCGCCTCCCGGCAGTGGGGTACCAGGATCCAGTGAAGGGCGACCTGCACTCCTTCTGTCACCCACTGGCCCCTGCGTTTTAGATTGACCTGGTGGATGGTGTTGAACTTTCCTGCCTGGGGAAGTTACATGTGCAAAGCGCTCAAGTTTCAAGGCCGCAGAGGCTTGATTTAGCTTTTCTTTGGCAGCACGCGCTTTTTGATTTCCCTCTCCATGGGATATATCTTCTACCGCTCTTTTGCTAAGCATGGTAAAGTCCACGTGGAGGAATCACCAAACCAGCGGAAGGTAGTAGTATGGCAGTTTGTATCGCTAAATCAACTCTCCCAGCAACAAGGCCCGATTTTTTAGCGAGAGAGCCTTGAGGGGGGCCAGCCAATTCACAAAGCACGCAGCACCTGAATCCTGCGTTAATTATATTTATGGGGTAAACATGCTTCGGCCAGCGATTATCAGAAGTAGAACAGATAGGGAGAGGCACACATTCAGAAGTAACCAAGTCTCTACTACACGGGTTCTTAACTTTCGTCCCGCTAGATTTTATAGCGTTTCTCACCACTCTGCAACCAGGGTTCTTTCATCCATAGAGCTGGCGGATGTCACCGGGAGGTTTGCTCGTCCGAGGCGATCGTAAGGCTCTCTCCGCGTGTCCTCGTGCGGCGTTGTAAGCGTTCGTCTATCCTCGGAACTCCGACCGGATCTCCGACCGGGCTCCCGCGGTAGTGAAACCTAACGCGGAGTCCTCCTCGGGTTCTTTCAGCGATCTCCGTCAGTGCTGGGCAGCCGTCGTGATAACGCACACTCCAAGTCAAACGTTCATTACGGAGCTTCGATAGAGGGAGCCAGGGAGCGGCAGCTGTATCCACCAGCGGGCTGCGTACCTCGCATCGCAGGGCGGAGGCTAGGAGCTCGGACACACTCGCACTCCTTCTCACTCACTCACGCCCATCTCCATCCGGCCACACCCCCTCCGGAGTTGCCTTTAGTAAATCAACCCCATAGTTATATTTACCACTGGAAGATAGAATAAATAGCCTCAGAGCCAATAGTCTAAAATCATTTGAATGATCCGGTGGACCACACGGCCATCTGCACCTCCCCCCTTGAGAAGAACCCAACCCAGAAGGCATACAAGAAGCCACGTTCTATGCTCCTCCGGAATGGGAGGGGGTACGGCACCAGCAACAATCCTTCCAGTTGTTGATAATATGTCAAGGAGGAGTATAAATTAGTATAATACATTGAAATTCCTAGTGTATTCTACATATCTTGTTATTAAAAGTAAATAAACGAATGCTTGCTCACGCGCATGCTGTGAATTTAGGTAATAATTATTGTGCTGTATATAACATATTAACAACAATTAATTAACTGGGGAAGATGAACACTTCCACAATAACAATATTGTGAGTTGAAAAGTAAAATTGCTAATAAAAAAGAGAAACAATGCGCTGTTAGTGAATATGTGTGAATAAGTTGAGACGTAATAATTGGTCTCATATATATGGTGAAAAATTATATAAAACTGCAAAAATTAAAAATCCTTATTTAAGGGATGTGAAAACACACAAAATAAAAAAAATAAATGTGAAGAATCAAAAAATAATAAAAATAAAGTAAAAAAAAAAAAGTGATGAAGAAAATGTCATCATTATAAGTGACATGATTTACCATAAGCTTAAATATAGCTGGTGTGGACCAATCGATTCCAAGAGGGGATCATGTCTAATTATCAGTGATTAAAAGAGAAGAGGTATGGGCTCTTATGGAGAAATTACCAGAGAGCCTAATATTCAAACATAATAAATATGGATTTTTTTTATGTAATCTTTATTTATGACCAACAAAAATGAAAAACATTGAGGATAGACATAGTGAACTTCATCCTCAACATACTGTAAAGCAGGAATTAATCACACAGATTTATACAAACAGCAGTCAGTCGAGAACTTCTTTCTGATGCAATGCTAACCTTTCCCATAAGGGGATATACTACCCAGCTGGTATAGAGGCCATCTGGGTTTGTATAGGTGTGTTTAGTCGAGTATATATTGTATCACAAAGCAGGTGACCATTCTAGGTTTCCAAGTCTGATAGATGCCCGATCCGGTCAGCAGTGGGGGGAGGGGGGTCGCACCATTATGGGCCTCGTCTCCATTACAGGGAAGGAGAGGGGGCATCGACCATTATGAAAAAAAGGAACTTAGTAATAGTGAAGTGACTAATTTCCACCAGGTAGCATGGTCTAGGTAAACCGGGTCCACTACATAACATAAAAACCCCAAATAAAAGACATGGAAAATGAGAGCGAGAGGAAAGGGGAGAGAAGGAGGAGCACTCTCCCCCGGCACATACCCTTATTTCTGCCGGAAAAATTTATGTAATCGCTCACAGCCATCGATTAGTTTGCAAAAGCAAAAACAATTAAAAAGTGTATATAGTGTATAGAATGGTGGTCCTACCAGGTCTGGGGTTGCTATCCTATGAGGCTGAACTATGTTGACCAAGATGTCCCCTAAGGGAGGGCTCAATGAGCTCCAGTAAGGTGACATCCAGGCTGGACTAAATAAATCCTATGGCAGAGGTGTGTTTTAGCCAAGGGACCCAAGTATTGTTGAAACATTCCCTGGTGCCATTGCAAGTTGCTACCCATTCCTTTGCTTCCCTGATCTCCTTCACCTTCTGGATCCATTCCTCTCCTTCCTATGTTTCTGCTTCCAATAGACAGGGAGCAGGCGTTTAGCTGCATTCAGAAAGTATACAGCAAGGCTCTCTTCCTTTATTGGCTAACAGGTATAGGAGGAATATGTAAGAGGAAGTACAAAGGAGAGAAAGGGATGTTAATGCCCAGTATGTCCTTATTTTGAGTTTTAATTTCCTCCCAGAAGGGTCTGACTCTCGAGCATTCCCACCATAAGTGTAATAATGTGCCGAGGTGCACACAGCCTCTCCAGCAGCGTTTGGATATGGAGGGGTAGATCAAGGACAGGGCAGCCGGCACCCTGTACCAGCGTGTCAGTAACTTGTAATTGGTTTCTTGTGTTCTGGACTCAATGGAGCTAGAACTAGGTCCCGTTCTCATTCCCTAATATATATCGGCTTAATCCCTAACGCGGCTAAGCCCAATGTCCACTTCTTAAAGAACGCTATTTGTTCTCCTGGGGTAAACCAGCAAAAGCCCCCAAGCGGGGCCAGTGGGGACACAGGGGGGCCAGTGAGTATATACTATTGATCCTGTCCCAGGCCTTAAATTCCTGGGTCGTTAAAGGGGAGGTAGCGTCTAACAACCCCCTGTGTTCACTAGTCAGCCACCGAGTATTAGCTAGGTCTCTACCAACCATTTTTCCAGGGATACTCAGAGCCTGGATCGAGTGTGAAAATGCCAGTTCAATATTCGCTGGAAAATGATAGCCCTATAGTACCTCAAAATATCCGGTATGCCCAGGCCTCCGGCCCTTTTTGAGCGTTTCAGCAATCACATAGCTATGCGGGGTCTCTTTGCATTCCACCCAAATTCAGAGAATGGGGGGACATTCATTTTAATGATATTGTCACGTACCTTACAGCGGAGTCAGACTGCTGGGGGTGGCCTCTTGCGCGGTTCCGGTTAAGTAAACAAGCACGGAATGAGTCGGGAAGTTCAAGTTCATAGACCACTGGATTGATTTTCTTTTTAATTGGGAAAGGTCCCAAATATCTGGGTCCCAATTTTTTAGAGGGACATGCCAGTTTCAGGTTTGCGGTTGAAAGCCATGTATGATCACCGACCTTTAAGTCCAATTCCCCCCTTTTCTTCTTGTCGAAAAATGTTTTATTGTCTTCCTGTGCCTTGGAAAGGGTTTCCTTAAGTACCTGGTTGTTGGTAACAAAGAAATTTAGCCTATCCTGGACAGCTAGTACAGAAGAATCCAGTATAAATGTTGGCAGAAAAGAAGGATGAAAACCATAATTAGAAAAGAATGGTGACTGGTTTGTGGCAGAGTGAGTAGAATTGTTGAATGCAAATTCTGCCAAGGGTAATAATGAGGCCCAAGGAAAAGGAAGTGAAACAACGTAAGTACTGCTCCAACGTTTTGTTAGTACGTTCCGTCTGCCCGTTAGTTTGGGGATGATAGGCTGAGGAAAAATTCAGTTTGATACCTAGTGCTTCACACAACGACTTCCAGAATTTTGACGTGAACTGAACTCCACGGTCAGAGACAATTTTACTGGGAATTCCATGAAGCCTAACAACTTCTTTAATGAATATTCTGGCTGTCTCAGTCGCAGACGGAGTTCCTTTCATGGGAATGAAGTGTGCCATTTTAGAAAAACGATCCACCACCACAAAGATAGAAGAGAACCCTTCGGATGGAGGGAGCTCAATGATAAAATCCATTGCGATTTTATCCCATGGTCTTTCAGGAATGGGTAATGGTCTCAACAGTCCCCAAGCTTTATTTTTGCTATTTTTATTTCTGAGGCAGGTTGGACAAGAGTTGACATAGTCCCTACAGTCCTTTGCAAGATTTGGCCACCAGAAGTGTCTTTGAACTAGATTCATAGTCTTGTGACCCCCAAAGTGACCTGTCATGACAGACCTGTAGAACAGAAGTGCAGAGATTTTGAGGGATGAAGAGTTTGTCTCTCTGCCAGAAGAGACCATCCTTTTCTTGGAGGTTTGTATCTGGAGAGACTGATGTTCCTTGGGAGGACTGACGAACCTGTGATAAGAAACTAGGTTGTGTTAGTAAGAAATTTCCAGCTTGCAGGATAGTGTCCCGAGGAGATGAAACTTAAGTTTCTGTGAACATGCGGGATAACGAATCAGGTTTACTGTTTTTGGATCCTGGTCTGTAAGTTATATGGAAATTAAAGCCAGAAAAGAAAAGAGCCCATCTCGCTTGCCGGGGCCTGAGGCGTTTGGCTGTTCTGAGGTACTCCAAATTTTTATGATCTGTAAAGATCAATATTGGGTGTGTTGCCCTTTCAGGAGGTACCGCCATTCTTCTAAGGCTGATTTTATTGCCAGAAGTTCCCGATCCCCCATATCATAGCTCCTTTCCGATGCACCTAGTTTTTTGGAAAAGAAAGCTACAGGGTGCATTAAGGACTTAGGCCCTTTGCGTTGGGACAGAATGGCTCCTACAGCATTCTCTGATGCATCCACTTCCAGGGTATAAGGCAGAGCAGGGTCAGGATGTTTTAGTATTGGGGCAGATGTGAACAGTCCTTTTAGTTTATCAAACGCAGCTTGAGCTGCAACAGTCCATTGAAACCGACTTTGTTTTCTTGTGAGTTGTGTGATAGGTGCTATAACACTGGAGAAATTCTTGATAAATTTTCTATAGAAATTAGAAAACCCAATAAAACGTTGAACCCCTTTCTTTTCGGTTGGAGGTGGCCAGGACAAAATGGCTAAAAACCTTCTGAAGATCCATTTCCACTCCCTCAATCGATATCAGCAGGCAGAGAAAGTGAATGATCTGACGTTCGAACTCACATTTCTCGGCATTTTGCCTTAGTCTGAGAAGAACCTGCTTTACATGGTCATGATGTGCTTCTAGAGAGTTTGAAAATATCAAAATATCATCCAAATAAACGATCACGAACAAATCCAAAAAGTCCCTGGTGCGTTGCAGAGTCCAAATGGCATGACCAGGTACTCAAAGTGGCCAAAGCGTGTCCGGAAAGCTATTTTCCACTCATCCCCTTCACGGATTCTGATCAAATTATAGGCTCCTTGTAAATCCAGCTTTGTAAATATTCTTGCCAACCGAAGTCTCTGAAATAATTCTGGGATCAATGGAAGGGGATAGCGATTTTTAATCGTTACCTTGTTCAAATCCCTGTAGTCCACACATGGGCAGAGGGAATGATCCTTCTTCTCGACAAAGAATATTCCGGCACCAGCTGGAGAAGAGGAGTGTTGGATAAATCCCTTCTTGAGATTCTCGTTGATATATTCTTTGAGGACCAGAAGTTCAGGTTCCGATAAGGGAAATATCCTTCTGAAAGGGATTTCAGATCCTGGCAATAATTCAATTGGGCAATGGTAAACCCGATAAGGAAGAAGAGCGTCAGCCTTTTGTTTGTCAAAAACGTCAAGGAAACTATGATATGTAGCTGGGACCAGTTGTCAGGTCACCTTGAGGCGAGGTGACAGATGCACACCGTAGGGCTCAGGAGTGCACCGCAAGGTTGTGGACCCTACGGCTGACTGCTGCGGATGGGAGACAGGTCCCACCTGGGTTAGAGCATAAGATTCCCTGGGGCGCGGAGTCTAAGAGCCAGCAGGTGTTCACCAGAGCCTCGAGTGGTGAGGATGGACTTGGCTGCAACTGGCTCCAGGTCGCGACCCCCAGGGTCCCCCAGCTCACACCCACAGTAGGCAACAGGAGGATAGAGATGGTGAGGGACAAAGCCAAGGTCGGGGCCACAAGCAGACAGAAATAGTCAGGGACAAGCCAAAAGGTCAGGATCACAGGCAAACAGGGATAGTCAAAGACACACCAAAGTCGGTAACGGAACAACAGAAGAGCACACGGCAGGTAACAGGAAGCTAAACACACAAAGGAATACACAATGGTTGATCAGCACTGTTGGCTTGCAGTGCACAGGTTAATATAAGGTTCCCTATTTATGGAAAAGTGTAGCGCTTTAAAAATATGGCATATTTACTGCCAGTATTACAAATGCATATATTCAATAAACAATATCAATGTGAACTAGTACGCACACCATGCAAACTAATATTTGCTGTATACAATTATAAAGCAAAAAACAAAAATCCAAAATAGTGAAGATAAAAATTATGAAAAGAATGGGGAAAAGGTAGAGAGTCTCTGAAATGTCCGTGTATGAATCACAATTATGTGTAAACGATCCTACACCTCCTCCATAGAAAGACCGTGCAGTCACCACGTGAGATCCCTCCACCAAACGAAATGGGCGCTTACCAGACTTAATGGATCCTACTCAAATTTATATTTGGAGGATCACGTAAGCTTGTAGATATATGTAAACTCCTTCGGTGTTGCACTTCCTGGAGGGATTTCAAGTATGGCTATTTCATTCACAAAGATGACATATCTCCACCCACCCGTCTGCGAACTAAGCTCTGCAATGGATCATCTGCAGGAAGCGGCACGTCAGCCGGGTCCATGGCTGATCAAACTGTCAGGTCACCTTGAGGCGAGGTGACAGATGCACACCGTAGGGATCAGGAGTGCAACGCAAGGTTGTGGACCCTACGGCTGACTGCTGTGGATGGGAGACAGGTCCCACCGGGGTTAGAGCGTAAGATTCCCTGGGGCGCGGAGTCTAAGAGCCAGCAGGTGTTCACCAGAGCCTTGAGTGGTGAGGATGGACTTGGCTGCAACTGGCTCCAGGTCGCGACCCCCAGTGTCCCCCAGCTCACACCCACAGTAGGCAACAGGAGGATAGGGATGGTGAGGGACAAAGCCAAGGTCGGGGCCACAAGCAGACAGGAATAGTCAGGGATACGCCAAAAGGTCAGGATCAAAGGCAAACAGGGATAGTCAAAGACACGCCAAAGTCGGTAACGGAACAACAGAAGAGCACACGGCAGGTAACAGGAAGCTAAACACACAAAGGAATACACAATGGTTGATCAGCACTGTTGGCTTGCAGTGCACAGGTTAATATAAGGTTCCCTGATAGGGCCTGGGGTGGAGCCATGCTTAGAGGAGAGGTTATAAAAACCACCAGGTGGAAGTGGCTGGCCTCTTAGTCTGAACACATGAGGCGAGGTAAGCAAACAGGAAGATCACTGCATAACCATGACAGTACCCTCCCTCTTACGAGGCCTCCCCCTCCCCCGCCTGGGTCCAGGCTTAAAGGGAAACTCCAGATGGAACCTCCTCAACAGACGAGGAGCAAAGACCTCAGATGCAGTGATCCAAGTCCTCTCCTCAGGGCCCAACCCTTTCCAAAGTACGAGGTACTGAAGAATGCCTTTACGGAGCCGGGAATCCAAAACTTGACTAACCTCGTATTTTAGATTATCCTCAGAGGCCGAAACCGAGGTAGGGAGAGGACGAGAGGACTTGAGGACTAAAGGCTTTTTAGGAATGGGTAAGGGCATGAGAAGATCAGGAGTCTGAGCAGGGTCCCCCACACCCTTAAAGATGAGCTGGGCATCCATAACGGGACCACCAGACTGGGCAGAGGTCAGTGGATCCCTGAGGTCAGGTTGGTTAGAAGGTGACATGTCACAAGAGTCAAGCTGGATAGCTGCAACACAAACAGAATGCAGAGAACCCTGAGAAAAAGATTGAAAACCCCTCCTGGCCGAATGAGGCAGTCTATCCAAAGGATGGATTGAGCCACTTAAACGGGTTTGAACGGACATAGTAGCAGTAGGGTAAGGCTGGGTCACCGAAGGTGCTGAGCAAGAAGCAGGAAGCTCATTGGGCATGGGCTGGACTGGCATAACTGGTGCAGAGGTCGACTGAATAGTATTGTCAGGTGTAGCGACCATCTCAATCGCATCACAGGGCATAGCAACTGTGGAACTTGCAGACAAGTTAGCCTGGCTGTGCGTCCAAGGGAGATTAGGGACAGGCAAAGGTAAATGGTTATGCGAACTAGAGTGAATGATCGACTCAGGTTCATAGGTGGGCCCCTCATCCAGAGCACCACATGACCCAGAGAGTGCATCAGTCCGACTATTGCAGGATGCATCCCATAGATCGCTATATACAGTCAGTGGGAGGAGCAGAAGATACTGGGATGGTGGTAACAGGAAGTTTCTCCTTTGGGGTACCCTTGAGTAGGCAGGAAGAGGAACAGGAGGAACCCCAAGCCAGGATCTTTCCAGCAGACCAGTCAACGTGTGGAGAATGGAGCCGTAACCAAGGAAGACCTAATATGATAGGAGATGAAGTCTTAGGTAAGACAAGGAAGGATATCCACTCCTGGTGGAGTGTCCCTACTGACATCTTAACAGGAAGAGTCTGAAAGCGGATAGGGCCCCCTGGGAGAACAGTGCCATCAATCGCAAAGACCACCAATGGTGCTGTAAGGGGCAAAAGGGTAAGTCTCATGGAGGATGCAGTTTCCCAATCCATGAAATTGGCAGCGGCTCCAGAATCCAGATGTGCTGAGACTGAACGAGAGGAAGCACCGACATGAAGCAACACAGAAAGGAAAAGACGAGAAGGTGAAGGTGATATTTCAGGGTCTAATACTCCACCTTCCAGATGTATTAGCCCTGAGCGTTTTTCCGGACGAAGAGAACAAGTGTCACGGAAATGACCTTTGGCCCCACAATAGAGACATAGGCCCAGAGTTCTGCGCCTAGCACGTTCCTCGGGAGATAACCTAGTCCAGACCAACTGCATAGGTTCCTCGGTAGGCAGGGGGTGCTCCTCGGATCGAAGAGAAGGGACTGGGGGCTCAGGCTGCCTAAAGAACAGGGAGTGCTGGCATCTTTTTTCCAGGGCCCTCTCCTGAAAGCGAATATTGATCTGGTTACACAAGGTGATGACACTGTCCAGATCAGCAGGAAGGGATCTTACTGCTAATTCAATCTTCACTCTATCAGAGAGGCCATGTAAAAAGGTTGCAACTAGGGCCTCATTATTCCAGCTCAATTCAGCTGTGAGGATACGGAACTGAAGAGCATACTGTCCCACAGACGCGGACTCTTGACGGAGAAGTAAAAGAGCGCTAGCCGCTGAGGAGACACGACCCGGTTCCTCGAAGATATTCCAAAAAAGTTTCAAGAAATCAGACAGGCTAAAGACCACTGGATCATTCAGTTCCCACAGAGGGGCAGCCCAAGCTAACGCCTCGCCGGACAGGAGGGATATGATATATGCAACTTTTGCCCGATCGGACAGGAAGTTTTGGGGCAGAAGTTCAAAATGAATTGTGCACTGGCTAAGGAACCCCCTGCAAGCCTTGGAGTCCCCAGAGACACGGGCCGGAGCTGGTAGTTGTAATGAATGTGTGGCTGTGACTGATGCGATAGGTGCAGCAGATAGCGGTTGAGGTTGTTGAACCGGGGGTCCTAATGAGGCCTAAACCTGTTCAACACAGGATGCCAAATCCTGAAGGAATCGCATCAGCTGGGTCTGATGCGATTCTTGGGTCTCAAGTCTGCGAACTAAGCTCTGCAATGGATCATCTGCAGGAAGCGGCACGTCAGCCGGGTCCATGGCTGATCAAACTGTCAGGTCACCTTGAGGCGAGGTGACAGATGCACACCGTAGGGATCAGGAGTGCACCGCAAGGTTGTGGACCCTACGGCTGACTGCTGTGGATGGGAGACAGGTCCCACCGGGGTTAGAGCGTAAGATTCCCTGGGGCGCGGAGTCTAAGAGCCAGCAGGTGTTCACCAGAGCCTTGAGTGGTGAGGATGGACTTGGCTGCAACTGGCTCCAGGTCGCGACCCCCAGGGTCCCCCAGCTCACACCCACAGTAGGCAACAGGAGGATAGGGATGGTGAGGGACAAAGCCAAGGTCGGGGCCACAAGCAGACAGGAATAGTCAGGGATACGCCAAAAGGTCAGGATCAAAGGCAAACAGGGATAGTCAAAGACACGCCAAAGTCGGTAACGGAACAACAGAAGAGCACACGGCAGGCAACAGGAAGCTAAACACACAAAGGAATACACAATGGTTGATCAGCACTGTTGGCTTGCAGTGCACAGGTTAATATAAGGTTCCCTGATATGGCCTGGGGTGGAGCCATGCTTAGAGGAGAGGTTATAAAAACCACCAGGTGGAAGTGGCTGGCCTCTTAGTCTGAACACATGAGGGGAGGTAAGCAAACAGGAAGATCACTGCATAACCATGACACCAGTCTTTGGGTCTCAGATGTAGGCCTTGAGCAGGCAATAACTGGGGCCAGATGGTGGGAGATCTTGAGGCAGTTCTGAAGGCAGTAAGCGAACTGAAAAAGCACCTCACCAGTCACCCAGTTTATTTGGGGATTATGGGCTTGTAACCAGGGTATTCCCAGAATGATTGGAAATAGTGGCGAAGAAATAACGTCTAGGCGGAGTAGTTCCTGATGATCGGGTAATATGTTGGCGGATAATGGTTGAGTCTCATGGGTAATGGGGCCAGATCTGATGTTTGATCCATCCGCTAATCATATGGAGAGATGACGTTGCTTGCATATCAATGGTATATTGTGTTGAAGAACGAGAGTATGATCGATGAAGCAGCTACAGGCTCCAGAATCAACTATAGCTTGAACCTTGAGTTTTCCTTCAGGAAGCTGTAAGGAAATGGGAACAGCGATGTGAATAGATTTTGTCAAAGGCAATGCATTGGGTTCAAGAGGTGAAGGATTGAACTTATGGGTCTTGTTTGGGCACGTATTTGCATAATGACCAGCTTCTCCACAATAGAGACAGAGATTGTTCTGGCGTCAGCGCTGCTTTTCTTCCGTAGATAACGGTGAACGAAGCAAGCCTATTTGCATTGGCTCTGGAGCTTCAGAGGTGGTAGCAGGTGCATGAGACATAGGAATGGGAGGATGATTCGGGACCTTAGGCAACATCCATGTGGGACAAATTTGGCTGATTCTCTCAGATCTCCGTTCCCTGAGATGACGATCAATTTGAATTTATACTTGTATTAGATCCTCCAAAGAACTGGGGACTCCGACACGTGCCAACTCATCTTTTAGAGGCTCGGAAAGTCCAATGCGGAACTGGTAACGTAGGGCGGCGTTGTTCCACTGAGTATCAGAACTCCACCGCCTGAAGTCCGTTATGTAGTCCTCTACGGGTCTGCGACCCTGCTGGAGAGCATGGAGACTGGCCTCTGCAGTTGTGGCACGCTGAGGGTCATCATACAACTTAGCCATCTCATTCAAAAAAGAGTCCATAGTATCAAGCAGAGGGCTGGCCTGTTCCAATAAGCCTCTTGCACGGTTCCGGTCTCAACACCCTTGGAAGTGGGAACAGGGAGTGTGGAGGCAGCAAAAGGGTGCAGGTGCCTGTGGATTGAAGATGAAGGCCTGAAGATGCTGGGTCCTCACAGAGGAAGAGGCGTAGGCCAGTCACCAGAGGGATACAGCGGAAGCCAAGCAGGTGTGAGGAAAACACTGCACGTCAGGAACAAGCAAGGTTGGCAACTGGCTGGCAACGAGGTACAGGAACGAAAGGCAGGTGCGTAGTCAAGGACGAGCAGGGGTCTGGTAACGTGCTGGCAGTGAGGTACAAAATCAGGAAGCAAGCCGAAGTAGGAAGTCCAAGCCGAGGTCAGTAATAGTCCAGGAAATAATAAGCAGGGATGATCCAAAAGAATAGTCGAGCAAGCCGGGTAATCAGGAACAAGGTCACAGGTACAAACAACGATCAGGTATCTCAGGGACAGCTGAAGACGATCCAGCACTGGTATCAGGTCAGGATCCTGTATACATAGGGTGAAAAGTGGCAGGATTGGTGGACGTGGCCATGCGTGCGTGAGTACGTACATACGTTCGGTTGGCGCGAGTGCCTCCACGTGTTCGTATTGGCGTGCGTCCGTTCGTTCCGGAACTCGTATGCCTCTGACGGGGACACCGCGCATGGCGCTTGGAACGAAAGTGAACCGCTGCTACACGGGGACGGACATTCACATGGTGAGTTCTCTGACAGATATTCACCAGCCCAAGCCAGGTTAATGGCAGTTTTGCTTATAGCGCAACAGATTTATTTTTTCATTATTTGTTTTTGGGTTATATTGTGTTGAAATTTTTTCCTGAAAAAATTGATATTTTTGATTTTAGGGCAGCCTATGCCGTTGACACTGAAGGTCTATTTGGTGAATCTAATAGCCCAAATGATGATCTTGGTGGGATATTCGTAAGGCTTAAAAACCATATGACTACCGAACTACACACTAAGTGGGATATTGCATTTTTTAATCAATATCTCACTGACAAGATGGTCCCTCGGAGTCTAAGATGGGATCTTACCCCTTTGAGTGATGTAACGGATATAGGGGAGTGGTTTTAGTTTTTCAATGATGCCGGTTTGAAGCTTATTCAGTTCCTTGTGGGGAAAAAATTGGAGAAGCTTCAAAGAGTGGATGCAGAAATATGCATCATTAAAGAAAAACTGAAACCATTTAACCACTACAATACAGGGCACTTTCGCCCCCTTCCTTCCCAGCCCAATTTTCAGCTTTCATCGCTCTTGCACTTTCAATGACAATTGCGCGGTCATGCTACACTGTACCCAAATTACATTTTTATCATTTTGTTCGTACAATAGAGCTTTATTTTGGTGGTATTTATTCACGACTCAGTTTTTAATTTTTTGCGATATAAGCGCAAAAAAGCGGAAATTTGGAAAAAAAACTATATTTTCCTTTTTCTATTTTAAAAGAAATCCAATAAAATCAAATTTTGGCATAAATTTAAGCCAAAATGTATTCTGCTACATGTTTTTGTTAAAAAAATCATTGGAACGTGTGATTTTAGTGGGACATATGTGGGGGACATGTGTTTTTTTACTTGGGGACATGTCTTTTTATTATTTGGGGACATGTGTGTTTTGGGGAGATGTGTGGTGACATGTGTATTGTGGTGACATGTGTGTTTACACTGTGTGGTGATGTGTGTTTACACTAGACTGGTGATCAGTTAGTAAAAAGCTGTAAAAACAGCTCATACTCACTGATCACCAGCCGGCTGCAGCGATCTGCTCTCCTCTCCTCAGCGATGACTTCTGTGTGAGGAGAGGAGGAGCCGATTGCCTAGCAACCGGCTGTTTGTTTACATCACATGATGGCCATGATTGGACATGTGATCACAGAGCCCTCCTGCCGATCCGAGATGCGCCGTGTCCAGGTGACGCGAGCACATCGGAATCGCGCCGCTGCGCGGGCACGCGTGCGCGCGATCCCCCTCCTTCTGAAGGACGTTCCTGAACATCCTCTCAGAAGTAGAGAGCTCCCACCCGGCCGTATATGTACATTGGCCGGGTGGGAAGTGGTTAAGGATACTGATGAATATTTGAAGAAATCAGAGTCCTTAAGAAAACACCTTGAAAAAGAGGAGTTAGAACAAAGGAATAAAAAAAGAAAAAATATCTTAGGGACACAGCCGATTATCAGAAAAAAGAGGTATTTAAATGGCAAAGTAAGAGGGCCACAGAAGCTAATACTGGGGAGGAAGTTGATATGGAGCTCACTATGGGGACCCAAGATCAGCAACGGTCCACCGTTGTGGTCCATCAAAAAGATTTGGGCCAGGCATCCGGTATTGGCCAGATTCCGAGTCAATTCCAACCACAAAAATCTTCTTTAAGAGGAGGCCCTAAGGGGGAGGGTAAAAAGCGAGGAGGACATTTTAAACCTTATTTCCCTCCTCCAGTAACCACCCAGAATAGATTTAGACCTCTTGTAGGGAGGGATGGCCCATATGAGGACGATAGATACCTCACGGAATATCCTAATAATTGGGATAATGGCTTTCATTATGACCATGGTTGATCCCCTAGAACACCGAATAATTGGTGGCAGGAGCCTAGGTACTCAACGGCCCCAACTTTAGGGGGGGGGGGGAAGACCAATGGGGAGAGGTTTTTTTTTTCCAGGGGCACAAAATTTCAAAAGAGGTTTAGATCCAAAAGCGGTACCAGAGGGGGGAGGCGAATCCGCGCAAAAAAAGGAAGCGCACATGGGCGGCACAGTGGTGTAGTGGTTAGCACTCTCACCTAGCAGTAAGAAGGGTCGCTGGTTCAAATCCCAACCACGACACTACCTGCCTGGAGTTTGCATGTTCTCCCTGTGCCTGCATCGGTTTCCTCCAGGTACTCTGGTTTCCTCCCACATTCCAAAGACATGCAGGTAGACTAATTGGCTTCTGTCAAAAATTGGCCCTAGTATATGAATGGGGGCCTTGGATTGTGGGCTCCTTGAGGGTAGGGACGTGTGATGTGAGTGTGCAATGTACAGGGATAGGGACAATTGTAGACACTCACTCAGGTTGAACTGGATGGACTGGTGTCTTTATCCAACCTTACTAACTATGTAACTATGTAACTATGTAACTATGTAAAAGATTCAGGTCTGTTTAATCTCAGCAAAGTTGTACTAACTAATGAGGAGAAACATGTCCTTAATCATGGTTTGAAGTATGATGCATAATTCACATCATTCTAATACTTTCACCTCGAATAGTACAAGGGACTCTAGGTTAGCCAATGCTTCATTATTTAATCCTCCAGGTCCTGTAGCCCCAGCTATCACAGTATTTAAGGACCTAGTAACGAAGGATTTACAGGCATTACAAGTTAAAAAGAGCAGACGAGAATATACCTTTAGAAAGGGAATGGAATCACTTAAGAATAGGGATGACATTGTTGTTCGTCCTGCAGATAAGGGGGGCGGGGTGGTTATTTTGGATAAGGATGCCTATAATGTTGAAATGGAAAGTCTCCTATCTGATCAAACCACTTATTTACCCCTAAGGGGAAACCCGGTTATTGAATATAGGAAGGAATTAGTGGGAATAGTTGAAGTGGGCTTTCAGGAGAAAATTATCTCCAAAAAGGAGAAGGCATTTTTAATACCAATAGTCCCTAGAACACCGGTAATTTATTACCTACCAAAAGTTCACAAAAATCCTGTTTGCCCCCCTGGAAGACCGATTGTTAGTGGTATAGATTCGGTTACTTCCAGGGTGGGCAAATATATAGATCACTACCTGCAGCCCCTTGTAATATGTACTCCATCTTATTTGAGAGATTTCATGCAAGTTATCAACTTATTAGAAGGTGTAGAATGGAAAGACACTTTTATATTGGTTACAGTGGATGTTTCATCCCTATATACAATAATTTCTGATCAACATGGAATGGAGGCAGTTGAATATTTTTTACAACAAGATACTCTCCATTCCCAACAAAAATCCTTCATTATGAGACTTTTTAAGTATGCCATGGAACAGAATTACTTTTGGTATAATGGGTCCTTCTATGTCCAGAGAAGGGGGGTTGCCATGGGGGGCTAAATTTGCCCCAAGCATGGCAAACCTCTTCATGGCCAAATGGGAGGAGGATGTCGTCTATCGGGAGGCCAAACCTGAGTTGGTCCTCTGGAGACGATATATAGACGACATCCTCCTCCTGTGGAATGGGAGTAGGGATGAGCTTCGTGTTCGAGTCAAACGTACATTCGACTCGAACATTGGCTGTTCGGCCGTTCGGCGAATTCCGAACGTTTGGGCCGTTCGCGTCAAAATTCGAGTGACGCGCGCGCGGACCACAATGCACTGCGGTGGCGCAGTGCATTGCTGCCCCATGATTGGCCAAGCATGCACTGTGACCCCGCATGCTTGGCCAATCGCAGCGCCGGCAGCGAGGAGAGCCATGATTGGCCACAGGCATCCTGCCTGTGGCCAATCATAGCTCAGGCTGTGTAGTGCACGCCCCACACTATATAAGGCCGCCTTTGAGGCGGCCTCGTGTAGTGTGTTACTTAGCATCTGAAGCAGTGGGTGTTCTGTGTACCTTCAACACAGTACACACCGATCGTTTTTGGCTGATTTCCTATCTTGCTGCTGTGTAGTGGTTGTTGTCTGTGCCCTGACTGCATCTGCAGTGCCCACATCGCTGCTCACCGAATTTAACCCCTCAATTCCCTGCCAATACTCTGCAATACCAGTGCATACTCTGCAGTACCCTGCCATTACTCTGCAGTACCCCGCCATTACTCTGCAGTACCCCGCCATTACTCTGCAGTACCCCGCCATTACTCTGCAGTGCAGTACCCCGCCATTACTCTGCAGTACCCTGCCATTACTCTGCAGTACCCCCCATTACTCTGCAGTAACCCCCCATTACTCTGCAGTAACCCCCAATACTCTGCAGTAACCCCCAATACTCTGCAGTACCCCCAATACTCTGCAGTCCCCCAATACTCTGCAGTACCCTGCCATTACTCTGTAGTACCCCCCAATACTCTGCAGTACCCTGCTATTACTCTGTAGTACCCCGCCAATACCCCACCAATACTCTGTAATACCCTGCCATAAATTGCCATACCCAGCCATACTCAGAGATACCCAGCCATACTCGGTGATACCCTGAAATACCCAGCCATAGACGCCCCCCACCCCTCACCGCCCTCCGGTGCTTCTACCAACTCGCCAGTACGATCAAAGCCAGAATCTTTTTTTTATTTTTTATTTCAGGCTTCCCAGCCTAGAGGTGAGATGTGGGGTCATATTGACCCCCCAGATTTCACTGTAAAGAGGACCTGTCACCCCATATTCCTATTACAAGGGATGTTTACATTTCTTGTAATAGGAATAAAAGTGATCAAAAATATATTTTTGGGGAAAAAAATGTCAAACTAAAATAAATAAAGTAAAATGAACAATAAAAAAATAAAATAAAAATTAAAGCGCCCATGTCCCCATGTGCTCACATGTGCCACACATGTGAGGTATTGCCGAGAATGTTAGAGCGAGAGCAATAATTCTAGTCCTAGACCTCCTCTGCAACTCAAAACATGTAACCAGTAAAAAAAAATTTAAAGCGTCGCCTATGGGGATTTTTTAAGTAGCGACGTTTGGCGCCATTCCACGGGCATGTGCAATTTTGAAGAGTGACATGTTTGATATCTATTTACTCAGCATAACTTCATCTTTCACTTTATGCAAACATTGGGCTAACTTTACTGTTTTTTTTGTTTGTTTTTTAAGCACAAAACTGTTTTTTCCCCCCAAAAAACGCGTTTGAAAAATTGCTGTGCAAATACCAATAAAAGAGATAAAAATTTGCAACGACCACCATTGTATTCTCCAGGGTCTTTGCTAAAAAAAAAATATATATATATAATGTTTTGGGGTTCTCTGTAATTTTCTAGCAAATAAATGATGATTTTTACATGTAGGAGAGAAATGTCAGAATTGGCCTGGGTGCTCCAGAACGCCTGATGGCGCTCCCTGCATGTTGGGCCTCTGTATGTGGCCACGCTGTGTAAAAGTCTCACACATGTGGTATCGCCGTACTCGGGAGTAATAGCAGAATGTGTTTTGGTAATTTGTGGTATGCATATGCTGTGTGTGTGAAATAACCTGATAATATGACAATTTTGTGGAAAAAAAAAAAAAAAGGAAATAGGCCGTCAGTACTTCAGGTGTGATCAATTTTCAGATATTGGCACCATAGCTTGTGGACTCTATAACTTTCACAAAGACCAAATAATATCCACCAATTTGTACTTATTTTTACCAAAGATATGTAGTAGTATGAATTTTGGCCAAAATTTATGAAGAAAAAATGACTAATCTGCTAAATTTTATAACAGAAACGAAGAAAAATTAATTTTTTCGCAGAATTTTCGGTCTTTTTTTCTTTTATAGCACAAAAAATAAAAAACCCAGCAGTGATTAAATACCACCAAAAGAAAGCTCTATTTGTGTGAAAAAAGGACAAACATTTCCTATAGGTCCAGTGTTGCATGACTGAGTAATTGTCATTCAAAATGTGAGGGCACCGAAAGCTGAAAATTGGTCTGGTTATTAAGGGTGTTTAAGTGCCCAGTGGTCAAGTGGTTAATAATAGAGCTTGCAGTCAGTAGTGTTAGGAGATAGTGCGTGCTATCTGCGTGCTCTGTACCCAGTACATACCGCTATAATATAGGGCAGGCCCCTACTTTCAAACATCCAACTTACAAACATCTCCTACTTGCAAACGCAAGGAGACAGCAGCAAGTGAGATAAAAAAAGATGGACGACAAAACAAATTATACAGGGGTGATAACCCTTCCCTATGTTTTCCAAAAAGCTTAAAAATCGTTTTTTTGACTGGAGCTACACTTTAAAAATGTACCGGTTGAAAATGACAAACAGATTCAACTTAACACAACAAACCTACACAGTCCCTGTCTTGTTTGCACCGCCTGTATACTGTTGTTCTGAGTATATAGAGCCTGGGGGCCACACGCATTTCCTTTTTTTAATATGGGTACGGGGTTCCCCTTAATATGCGTACAAGACCCAAATAGGCTGGTAATGGGCAGGGAGGGCTACCCATGCCATGTTTCTCAATGATTTTCAACCATATTGCAGGAACCAGATATAACATTAAAACCGCAAGCAGTTTTAAATGGTGTTATTTCCGTTTAATGTCATTTTGTGCAGGGACTGTTCTAAACACGGGAAACACGTGGCACTTCACAGGCATACTACAGACACCCCCCAGGCACCATATTTAAAGGAATATTTCACTTTTTTTTTTTCACTTTAATCGTCATTAAAATCAGTGCTCCCGCCAAAACGGCAGTTTTTAAAACTTTTTTTTGCAGTGACCCATGTCCCCTGAGGCAGGAGGCAGGTTCCCAAACCCTTTTTAGGACACTATCTTGCATATTAGCCGTTAAAATTAGCACTTTCCATTTCGAACGTTCGAGTCCCATAGACTTCAATGGGGTTCTAACGTTCGTACCGAACGCGGGGGTCGTTCGCAAGTTCTGGTGCGAACCGAACCGGGGGGTGTTCGGCTCATCCCTAGATGGGAGCATGCAATCTCTGAATAATTTTATTCAGGGGTTAAATGAGAACGATAGAGGTATTCTCTTGATGTATGAAGCCAGCAATAAGGAGATTCATTTCTTGGATATTAATATCAAAGTTAGTGATGGTAAGGTGGTCACTTCGACCTATTTCAAGGAAACTGATCGAAATGGTCTCATTAGTGTTAAGAGCTGCCATCACAAAACTTGGCTAGAATCTATTCCCAAGAGCCAATTTTTTCAGCTGAGGTGCAATTGCACCAATATCAAGGATTTTTTTAATGAGTCAATCACGTTAAGAGCATAGTTTTTGGAGAAAGGTTACCAAGAGGAGATACTCGAGAAGGCCTTCATTTCAGCTCTGGAGAAAACTAGAGATGAACTGTTGGTGGCTAAACCTAAAAAGGAGGATGATTCCTTCAAGTTTTCTTTTGTCACTGGCTACTCTAGCCAACATCATGACATAAAGAATATAATGGTTAAACATTGGAAAGTCCTTAAAGGTGATAGGGTTTTGAGTTCTATTCTACCTGAACGACCGAAAGTTGTATATCGGGGGGTTCCCCCTTTGAAATTACAGGTAGCCCCCAATGTTATTAATCCACCTGAACAACTATCTTTTTTTCAGAACATGGGTTTTTTTTTTCCATGTACTGTGTCCTGTCTGTAAAATAAATGCTAATACAAATAGAAGGACGGAAGCCTTTCAATCTACTCCCACTCAGGAATTTTCCAGATTAAACCCTTTATCACGTGTTCCACTAAGTATGTGGTATATGTGATTAAGTGCCCATGTTCAAAACAATACATAGGGAGGACTAAACAAATGCTTCATGTGAGGTTAGAGGAACATATAGCCAACATTAGACAAGGTTTCTCTAAACATAGCCTATCTAAACATTATGCTCTAAAACATGATAGAAATCCTGAAGGTACTACCTTCCTTGGTATCGATAAGTTTCGTGGACACTGGAGGGGTAGCAACATGGTACGGGAGATCTCCCGTCTGGAAACGAAGTGGATATATCAGGTTCAGTGCTACACCCCATTTGGTATGAATATTGAATGGGATATCAATGCATTTATTAGCAATAGTTAGGAGTATGCCTCTATGATATTTGATGGGTGTCTAGGGATATATATGTAAAATATTTTTTTATATATTTTTTTTGTGTATTTTATGTCTATATACATTTTTTGGAATTATGGAATACCACTCCCGACTCCGGGTAATAATCACTGTCTTCCCTTCGAACCTAATACATTTAATCCTAAGGGTGGGGTTATTGTATTATAATTAGTTCAAATCTTAAATTCTTATGTTTTATTCAGCCTATTTTTTTTATAGGAGAGAGCCAGCCAAAAAAATATATATTTTTTATGTCTTGTTGGTTTTAAATCCAAATGCAGAGTTTTTTCTTCCTTTTTCTTTGTATTGGACACAATTTACCTTTTAACCAATGATTGTTTTTAACATATTAACATTTTTTTTTTTTTAAATGTATATTTATTGAAAAAAGGATTTTTGTACAACAGATGAATTCGTACATATTGATACAAATAATCAAGATTGATAATGTGACATCATCAAAGAAAATCGCCGCAGGCGGGAAATAGACTGTTAACATTTCAATACAGCACGTCAAAAGGTAAGAAGAGAAGGACACACCACGAATCTACCAATAAAGATACGTAGATAGACCAAGAGATATATTTGTCATTGTGGGAGGGGTCGTGGAGTATAAATCCTAAGGTCAAACCTGAGAAAAACATTCCCGAGAGTAAATAGCCAAAAAATTAAGGTGTTGTCTCAGGGTTAAACGTGGAATTGTCCCACTTGTCCCATATTTTAGAAAACTTGGGTAGAGAATCTTGTACCAACGCAGTCATACGTTCCATCCTGCGTATGTATGCAATAGCAGAGATTAGCTGCGGTTGGGACGGAGGGGAGGTGGACAACCAAAGAGTAGGAATCGCTCTCTTGGCAGCTAGGAGAATATAGGCTGTCAATTTCTTGGCGTGTTTAGATAACGCCGCGATAGGCAGGCCTAACAAGTAGTGTTTAGGGTCTAATGGAATATCTACCTCCAAAACAGATTGTAGTAGGGATTGGACCATAGACCAAAAAGGTACCATCAAAGGGCAGCTCCAGAAAATATGGTAATAGGTGCCCTCATCTCGTAGGCATCTCCAACACAACTTAGATACGGAATGATCATATTTATGTAACATTTCAGGGGTTTTGTACCAAAACATTAGTATCTTATGGGCCGTCTCTCTCTGCTCCACACATCTGGAGACTCTAGAAGTAGAGGTCCAGATGTCCTGCCATTGAGAAATGGTTAAGGGGGATGGTAAAATTGTAGCCCATCTTCTCATGTAGAGATGTGTATCTGTGGTGGGCGAGATTGAATTGTGGAGGACACTATATATAGATGATATAAGTCCTTTCTGGCATGGGCCTTGTGAGCACAAAGTTTCAAAGGTGTTAGGGTTGGCCAGCGTCAGGTCAGGAGATCTAGAGTGGAAATAATGTTTAAATTGAATGTAAGAAAAAGAGAGTCGATCTGGAATGTCATATTTATCCTGAAGCTCAGGAAAGGATAGGAATTTGCGAGATACCGGATGCACCAGATGGCGGAGTTGGAAGACGCCAGACCTATACCAAGGAAACATATTCTTCACCGAGAGGCTGTCAGGCACATCTGGATTAAAAATGACATTCAACAGGGGTGAGCATGGAGAAGAGAGAGAGAACCGTTTGTGACACTGTTTCCATACGGAGAGAGTAAAAAGCATCGGTCCCAGGCATATGCGCCTAAGCTGAGCCATAGAGGAGGTCAGATCAGACCATAGCATGGAGCATGGATGGACAGGGGTGACCACACTCATTTCTAGCTCTGACCATCTACTGGTAGCAAAATATGACGACCAGGAGACAGCCGCTAGAAGGTGCGATGCATAGTAATACTTCACGATATCGGGGGCTCCCAGTCCTCCATGAGATCGTGGAGCAAAAACCACTGTTTGGGCTATCCTATGCAACTTATTCCCCCATATAAATTTAGCAAAGGCTCGTTGAATATTCCTAAGCTGAGGCATGGAGATAGCAACTGGTAATGTTTCAAAAAGATATAAAAACTTAGGGAGTATGGCCATTTTCAATACGTTAATCCTACCCAGGAGAGATAGGGGGCATGACGACCAACTTCTGAGTAGGCTATGTGTTTCCGCTATTAAAGATATATAGTTTTTTTTTTTTTTTTGCAAATCTGTTTATTGGAATTTAGACAGTGAACAAGCAACCAAAAGCAAAACAAAACAGACAAAAACAAAAACAAAAACACATACATTGGTCACGATTAGTGTTACAGGCGTGACGTGTAAAGAGTTGCAATATAAGACAGTGCGTTACAAACAAAACATGTCGGAGAATTCAAGGCATCTCACCGGCCACAGAGGGCCGTCTCCATGTGCAGTAGGACGACTCAGGACTAAACCACGCTACTCAGATACACAACATTTCCACTAGTGCATATACCTATTTATTAACAAACGAAAAAGCGTTAAGTAGGCTGTGGGTCTGAGGCCGTGGAGGCATCCGCCAGCCAGCTGGACCAGACCTTGTTATATTTTTGCGGGCAACCTCTATTAATATAGCAGTCCTTGTAGAGAGGCAGACTTTCGTTCACCAATTTTTTCCACAGGGAGAGAGGGGGAGGAGTGGGCTTACGCCAGCTGAGCGCAATGGCCTTGCGGGCATAGAAGAGGAGTAGCCCAGCTAGGGTGCGCCGCGCCACAGTGGGAATTAGATGATCTAGCAGGCCCAGTATGCAAGTTTCTATAGAGAGTGGGAGCGATATGGAGGTGACCTGTGTAATGACCCCTAGTATCTCCTTCCAATAGTCAACAATGGCTGGGCAGGTCCAAAAAATATGAATGAAGTCCCCCGGTATTGTCCCACAACGCCAACATCCCGGGGGGGAGGCGGGGTTCATTTTGTGCAGTCTGTATGGGGTGAAATATGCTCGGTGGGCCATCTTAAACTGTATCAGCCGATCTCTCAGGGAGACCAGGGATCTGAAGGGGAAGTCCCACATGTCATCCCAATCATCGTTAATTAAAGATATATAGTTAGCTTCATAGAGGGAGCTGTACTTGGCGGTCAGGTTAATGCCGAGGTATTTGAGAGAAACGGGGCACCAACGGTAGGGGTACGTGGATTCCAAGGAAGCTTGAAGCGTGGGGGGAATATGAATAGGGAGCGCTTCGGTTTTAGTCGTATTAACCTTATAACCCGAGAGCCTACCGAAGGAATCTAAAAGAGTGTGGAGTTTGGGAAGGGAGGTTAGGGGTTTCGTCAGTGTGAGGAGTATGTCGTCCGCAAAAAGAGACAGCTTGTATTCTTTCAGTCTAAGGGAGATTCCACTTATGTCCGAATCCACCCGTATAGCTGCAGCCAAGGGTTCTAAGCATAGTATAAACAACAAGGGGGATAGGGGGCATCCCTGTCTGGTACCATTACTATGTGTGAATAGCGGGGATCTGTAAGATGCCAGTTGGACTTGGGATGTGGGAGACGAGTATAAGGCTTGCAGGGCAGATAGGAAAGAACCAGAAAGGCCAAAGCGCTGAAGCGTAGCAAAACATTTGGTTTTTGTTGCATTCCGGGATGTGTGGTAATCTCTCCTTTGGAATGAGGGGAGGTGGATTGGCTGCGTGGAGGACATGCCTACGTCACTTCCGACAAGTGAAACGCAGACACTGTTTAATGGCCACCCGCGGCATATCCTTATGGCATTATCACGCTGGTTCCGGTCAGGGGAGCGCTGTTAGCTCTTCCGGCATGTAAGGTAATTGAACAAGCATGAGGACCCCGCCCTCCTAATATAAGAAACATTAGCGCTGGGATCCCCGCAGTGTCTCCGCTCAAAAGTGTGTTTGTCTTATTTAACAATTTTTACACTTTCTTTGTGAAATGGTAGGGGTACTTTTGTACCCCCTTACCATTTCAAACAGGGGGGAGCCGGGATCTGGGGGTCCCCTTGTTAAAGGGGGCTTCCAGATTCTGATAAGCCCCCCACTGGTCTGGTATGGATATTTAGGGGGACCCCCACGTCCATTTAAAAAAAAAAATGGACACGGGGTTCCCCTTAATATCCATACCAGACCTGATGGGCCTGGTAATTGAATTTAGGTGAACCCCCACGCTTTTTATTTTTTTATTTTTTATCAATGAATGAATTGCCGGGTAATACAGAGACATCCATTGAGTGTTCTCTGTATTACGGGAGCCGACAATGGAAAGTGATTTTAAAAGACTTTTTTTCCTTGCAAAATGACACTTTGTGCAGGGACAGTTCTAAGCACGGGAAACATGCGCCCCTTCACAGGCATACTATAGACACCCCCCAGGTACGAAATTTAAAGGAATATTACACTTTTATTGTTATCATTATTAAAATCACTGCTCCTGAAAAAACAGCCGTTTTTAAAACTTTTTTTGCATTGATCCATGTCCCCTGGGGCAGGACCCAGGTCCCCAAACACTTTTTAGGACAGTAACTTGCATATTAGCCTTTAAAATTAGCACTTTAGATTGTGAACGTTCGAGTCCCATAGACTTTAATAGGGTTCTAAAGTTCACACGAAGTTTAGGTCTGTTTGCAGGTTCTGGTGCGAACCGAACAGGGGGGTGTTCGGCTCATCCTTAGTCAGGATAAAGAAGAGCTTGGGGATTCGATCGTTAAGGATCATACCTTATGTGCATGTGTTATATGCACTGACGGTAAGAGTCAGTATTGTCGGGTGCTGGTGATGGTCCCTCTTTTTTTTCTTTGGACTGATGCATAAGGATTCTTCCTTAATTGGATATTGGAACATACCAACTATATATATGAACTTTGGTTTCATTGTGTGTTTATTAACGTTCTAAGCGCTACACTGTACTTTCCAGTTTTAGTCCAGTGTTTGAGGTCACTTCTGACCGCAGCCAAGAGAGAGGGGTAATTACTATGGTAGAGAGTTTCGAAGCGGTCAGTTAGTTGGATATTCAGGATTTTTATAGAGGACTTAGCCCACATAAAGGGGAACGCCGCCCGCAGGTTATCCACAAGTGAAGGGGAAATCACTATCGGTAAGATCTCTGACTTAGAATAGTTAATTTTAAAATTGGAGAGGGCCCTAAACTGGTGGAGTTCCTTCATGAGGTTTGGCAGTGAGATCAGGAGTTCCATTAAATGGAACAAAACGTCATCCTCATAGGCCGATAGTTTGTGCTCCATGTTTCCAACCGTCACCCCTTGTATGTCCGGGTTAGCCCGTATTTTGCATAGCAGCGCTTCTAAAGTGAGGGCAAACAGGAGGGGCAAAAGGGGACACCCCTGTCTCGTGCCATTCCTGATTGGGAATCTGGGGGAGAAGAGGCCATTCACCTTGACCCGGGCACTGGGAGTGGAATAGAAGGGCATGAGCCACTTCAGCATGTAAGTACCTAGTCCCATGGTTTCCAAAACTCTCTCTCAAGAAGGACCAGTCCACTCCGTCAAAGGCCCTCTCCGCGTCCGTTGAGAGGATGAGGTATGGGCCCTGTGCTGAGCTGGTGCATGCCCAATGGACGAGGTGGATAGCCCGTAGGGGGTTATTGCATGCCTCTTGGCCTGCAACAAAGCCCATTTGATCTGGGTGTACAATGTGTGGAATAAGGTGTTTCAGGCAGTTAGCCAGCATTTGCGCTAGAATTTTAACACCCACGTTCAATAGTGTTATTGGATGGTAGTTCTGTGCTAAAGTCTGATCTTTGACCTCCTTTAAGAGAACTGTAATGTGGGCTAATAAAGCTTCAGGGGGATCGGATTTCCTTTGGCTATTGAATTAAAGTGACCACACATGGGACCAATTAATAGGAGGAGAAAAGTTCTATAGTATGCCTTTGTGTATTCATTAGGACTGGGGCTTTTCCCATTGGGTAGTGAATTTATTGTCTCCTCAATTTCAGAGGGGACTCCAGAGCCGTCCTTTGTTCCTCTGACAAGGAAGGGAACCCGGAGGCTGGCAGATAATCCTGAATGATCGCCTAGATGCCGTGGTCATGGGTGACATTCTGGCATCTAACAAATAAAGGTCCTCATAATAGTCACGGAACAGAGAGGCAATCTTAGAGGAGTGTGAGACCTCCCCACCTTAAGTGGATTGGAGTTTATGGACGTGTGTCTGAACCCGACGTTTGCACAGGGCTCTAGGAAGCATCCTACTGCACTTGCTACCATACTCATTGTATTTATGAGAGAGGTAATGAAGCTGCCTGCAGACTTTGCGGTCCAGTAGGCGTGAGAAAAGCTCTCTCAGTTCCAGCAACCTTTTTAATGTTTCAAGGTCCCCATGGCATTAATGGCGGAGTTCTGCCTGTTGAAGGGCATCTATGACTTTTTGAAAGTCTGCCTGCCTTGCCCTCTTATACCTGGCCCCTTGCAAAATCAGCTCACCTCGTATCACTGTCTTGTGTCCCTCCCAGAGCATCCCTTCCCCCACATCGCCAGTAGAATTCTCTCTAAAGTAGTGTGTTACGGTATCAGAGACCCCTGCTACCATTGCAGTGTCATCCAAGAGATTCTCGTTTAGTCGCCAGGACCATGTACACTGGGTGTCGTTTGGTAGGGTAAAAGTGGCAGACACTGGCGCATGGTCTGATATAGTAATATTCTCTATGGATGCTGCCTGAAGTAGCTCGAGGGTAAACTGGTCCACAAAGAGGAGATCTATGCAGTTATATACATCATGTACTTTAGAATAGTAGCTGTAGGCTGTAGTCTCTGGTCGAGGGGAATAATATCCACCAGCTATCAAACAGGAGGTGAAATTGGAGGGTTTTCCGAAAATGCTTGAGGAATGCGTATGAGTGAGTTGAACGGTTGTGGGATGTGTCGAGCAAGGGATCAGGGCTGACATTCAATTCCCCCCTAAGATCAGATGACCCTCCCTAAATCCAGTCAGTCGCTCCAAAGTGGCATCCAGGAAGGTAAGCTGATTAAAGTTAGGGGTATATATGTTTGCAAAGGTGTATATTGTTTCGGCTATTTTCCCTTTCAGGAAAACATACCTGCCCAATGGGTCTGAAAATTTTTCTATAGGCTGAAAGGGGCAAGATTTGTGGATAGCTATGGCCGTGCCTTTTGCCTTAGGAACCATAGAAGAGGTCAGTAACCACTGATTGAAGACGTGGGTAGGTAGTTTAGGTGTGGACTGGGAGGTAAAATGTGTCTCCTGTAAAAACAGTACCTGAGCCCCTAACCTTTTCAGTTCTACCCACAGCTTGCTTCATTTGTGTGGATAGCAGAGACCCTGAACATGGTAAGATATTACCTTAATAGACGCCATGAGGGCCTAGGCATACCATCAGACCAGAGGAGCACCAGTGATCAAGGCGTGAGCGAAATGATGGGTAGCATGCCCTAGGGTACTCCGAGTGGAGAGAAGGAGGGGAGCAGAAAAGAAAAAAAGAAAAAAAAAAGAACATATTAACATATAATGCAAAAAGTAGTATAAGAATCAGTCCAGTTACTGTAAAATTCAATACTAAAACAGCGCTGTAAATAAATAACAAATAGTCCAAAATAAAACCATATAATAGTAATAAGAGTCCTTTTATGTGCAGTAAAGGTGATGATAGTGGTTTAATCAGCGTTGCAGGGTGATAATAGTGTTTATTCCAAGTGCTGCTAATATGTCATCCACCAGATTTTCATAGGATTTCACCACGTGTAGCACATCCCCCTTAGGAGGTTAAACTCACCAGACAAAGCTGAAAAAAAGCGCCTTTAACCACTTCAATACCAGGCACTTAAAGAGGAAGTAAACCCCTTCAAACCACTTTGACCTACAGGTAAGCCTAGATTAAGGCTTACCTGTAGGTCCAAGCAATATCTCCTAAACCTATATGGTTTAGGAGATATTTGCCCGAAAATGGGCACCGCTGTCTACGGCGCATGCGCCGTAGACAGCGGCGCGCAGGCGCACTAAATGCGGCAAATCCAAGAATGGATTTGCCTAATTTGTCGACTCCCGTGCGCATGCGCGGGAGTGACGTCATCGCGGCTTCGCCGAATGGCAGAGGCGGAGCTGTGAGACGCGACTCCCGTGCGCATGCGCGGGAGTGACGTCATCGCGGCTTCGCCGCTGTCATTGGTCGGAGCTGCGAGACGCCACCAGCAAGATGGATGCGGCGGACTACAGGGATCAGCGGCGACTTCGCTGGCTCCTGTGTCAGGTAAGTGACACATAATGAGCTACTATGCGATGCATAGTAGTCCATTATGCTTTACCTTTGCAGGGAAAAAAAGAGGAAGTAAACCCATCAGGGTTTACTTCCTCTTTAAACACCTTCCTGCCCAGACCAATTTTGAGCTTTCAGCGCTGTCGCACTTTGAATGACAATTGCGCGGTCATGCTACACGGTACCCAAATGAAATTGTTATAATTTTTTTATCACAAATAGTGCTTTCTTTTGGTGGTATTTGATCACCTCTACGGTTTTTATTCTTTGCGCTACAAATAAAAAAATACCATATTTTTTTTAATGTTTTTTTTGTTTCTGTTTCAAAACTTTGTAAATAAGTACGTTTTCTCCTTCACTGATGGGCACTGATGGGGCTACGCTGATGGGCACTGATAAGGCGGCACTGATGAGCACCAATGAAGTGGCACTGATGAGGTGGCATTGATGGACACTGATAGGTGGCACTGATAGGGGGCACTGATAGGGGGCACTGACAGGCGGCACTGACAGGCGGCACGGATGGGCGACACGGATGGGCACTGATAGGTGGCACAAATTGGCCCTGATAGCTGGCACGGATTGGCATGGATGGGCGGCACAGATGGGAATGGATAGGCGGCACAGATGGGCATGTGTGGGCACTGATAGGCAGCACGGATGGGCACTGATAGGCGGCACAGGTGGGCACTGATAGGCGGCACAGGTGGGCACTCATAGGCGGCACAGGTGGGCACTCATAGGCGGCATTGTATTGTTATACTGTACTAATGGATGCCAATCAGTGCCAAACAATAATGCATGCCAATCAGTGATGCCCATTGTGGGCACTGATTGGCATCCATTATGGGCACTGATTGGCATCCATTGTGGCACTGACTGGCATCCCTGGTGGTCTAGGGAGGATTACCTTTTGTTGGACATCCCTGGTGGTCTGGTGGCATCCCTGGTGGTCCAGTGTGGGCATCCTCGGGGGGGCTGTGCTGATAATCGATCAACACAGACCCCCCCTGTCAGAGGAGCAGCCGATCGGCTCTCCTCTACTCGCGTCTGACAGACGCGAGTGAGGAAAAGCCGATCACCGACTCTTCCTATTTACACTGGGATCAGCCATGATTGGACACGGCTGATCACGTGGTAAAGAGTCTCCGTCGGAGACTCTTTACCGAGATCGTAGTTGCCGGGTGTCAGACTGACACCCCGCAACAACGATCGCCGCGATGCGCGCCCCCGGGGGCGCGCAGCGGCTCATAATCCTGATCACGTCATATGACGTCCGATCAGGATTATGCAACCACTTTGCCACCGTTAATTCCCTATAGGGCGGGCGGCAAGTGGTTAAGGAGGCATTCCCTCTCTAGGTTAACAGATTTCCATTATCATCCCCTAGAGTTCAGCTATCAAAAGTGCTCCATATACGTCATAAAATATAAAGAAGAGTTGCACATAGCGTAATTCTGTTTTATTTTTAAACGTTAGTCACACAAACTAAAAGACCCCCCTATAATAATCTGCGTACATTAATCAAGAAATAGTTCAGCATTTAAAGAATTAGTGTTCTGTCACCATTTCCTAACGTCCAGCGCGTCCCCATGTAGCTCCTTGCTGACACTGTCAAACACTTCCTGGACCTGGTTAGTGGTAGAACGCAATCGTCACTTCCGGGAATGTCGTGTAGGCCACGCCCTGATGCATTTCTTCACTTCCGACTTCAAAAGAGGGCATGGCTACATGACTGAAGAGGCAGGTTTATATCCCCACGTCCATCGGTGCAGGAGCCAATAGCCAGTCAGCCAGTCCACATGACACAACCCATTGTCATGGTAACTGGACGCAATCGGCTCTATACACAGCGGGGGATGGAGGGAACAGATACAGATGATCTAGTGCCCAAATAAATACATAATAATTACTGTGGCAGTGGCGGAGTGAGCATATTTAGAGAAATATACAAAAATAAAACATCATGGAGGCATAATGCATAAAACCAAAATTAAAAAATTAATCAAAGAAAGAATGAATACATTCTCCTTAGAAGACAAAATAATTTCTTCAAAGAGAGTTCATACCATAAGAGCCCATAATATGAATACATTCTCCTTAGAAGACAAAATAATTTCTTCAAAGAGAGTGCATACTATAAGAGCCCACAACATACAAGTAACAGCAATATCTATAGAAGGCAATAATGTCCGCAATAGACATTAAGCTCTGCTGTGATCTATAGATGGGTATATACATATTCATAATTTTAAAAGCAGAATATTCTTCATACGATAATGATCTGAAATTATGCAAATAAACACAAAAATATAGAAACACACATGTATTCTATATCAGCCCATATCTAATTATATATGTATAGGGCTACTTGTGACCTAAAATATTCAGTCAGATTTTTTTACATAAAAAGCAAGTAGCTAAAATTGACTGTGAAAGAAGCCTCTAACTTTCAGAGCATACTATATATCACAACAAATGCATACTGCATATCACAACAAGTGCAGAGGAGAGAATAGTACTGTATACTGTATATACAAATACTAATGCAAAAAATAGAAATCTAAATGAAACAATAATACTATAAAAGTAAAAATAAAAATAAAAGTAAAAATAAAAATAAAATAAAAATAAAGATAAAAATGAAAATAAAACTAAAAATAAATAGAAATAGAAATAAAAATAAAAATGGAAATGAAAATAAAGATAAAAATAAAATTAGAAATAAAGAAGAATCAACTGGACTGATTGATTCTTATACTACTTGTTGCATAATTTTTTAATTATTTTTAAACGGCTGCTTTCCTGTCGTCCTCTTTGTACTTTTTAATAACTGGAGGGGATACGTGTATACGATATATATTTTTGGATTTTTGGTTTGCTGAATCTGGCGCGGACTGGTGTATTATAGGCCTTTTAAAATACACCTTTGTTTAGTATATTAACATATAAACCAACACGACTGAACAAGTTAGAAAATACAACCTATCAAAGCAGGTGGAATCTAACCGGCCTGCTTTAAGATTAGTCAGTGAGCAAAAAACAGGGCACCCCCCCAGCTACATGGATGGCCCTGGTCCATGGCCCACCATCCCATATAGGGTTTACACCATGTATGGATAGGCCTACTGGGGAAACAGAAGCCAACATGGGGGAAATGAATATCCCATGCTCCTCCCACTGCCTCTAAAGGGTAGCAATAAACACGTAGGGGATGCTAATTGTTCATGTCCAGAGTCCAACATGTGGGGCAGAGAGAGTATGCCGGGGACCTAAGGAAAACAACAGTGCCATAATCCCATTATTAAACTCTGCGTATGGGACTGTGGTTTGCCTGCCTGGTCCATGAAGGCTAGGAGTAGCTAGGCCCAGCGAGGAAAGGCACTGGAGTAGACCAGAGCCACATGACAAAGATCCATCAGTCTCTGGTGGTAGAAGGGCTGGGAGGGGTGCAGGTGGTACGGCGTTTATTGCCCCTAGAGTGGCGTTTGCCACTTGCAGTTTGTCATGGTCTCCCTTCCAGTCTGGGAAGTCCATGTCTCCGAGCTTCAGAGCAGTTAGGAATTGTGGTAGGTCATCCTTACTGTGTAACTTATCATCTCTCTTTCATCACTTGCAAGCTAAAGGGGAAACACCAGCAGTAGGTAAGGCCTGCATCTTAAATAGCCGTTAGCAATGGACATAGAGCTCTGCGTTGCATCAAGGTGCACCTTGAAAAAACAGCTTTGCCCCGTCAAAATCAAAATAAGTTTTTTTGCATAATGCAATCCTTCAGTGTGTACTTAACTGCTTCCCGACCGGTGGACGACGATGTACATCGACAGAATGGAACGGACAGGCAAATGGGCGTACAGGTACGTCCCTTTGAATGTGAGTTTGACCGCACGTCCCGCGGACTCGATCGCCGTGGGGATACCCGCGATCATCCCATGGGAGGAAGAACAGGGAGATGCTGATGTAAACAGCATCTCCCCGTTCTGCCTAGCAACAAGTGACACTGATCTCTGCTCCCTGTGTTCGGAGAAGAGATCAGTGAGCTGAAAAACACAGCCACGCCCCCTCAGTTAGAAACACGCCACTAGGACACACTTAACCCCTACACTGCCACCTCCTGGTTAACCCCTTCATTGCCAGTGTCATTTACACAGGAATCAGTGCATTTGTATAGCACTGATTGCTGTATAAATGACATTGGTCCCAAAAATGTGTCAAAAATGTCTGATGTGTCCGCCATAATGTCGCATTCACAATAAAAATTGCTGATCTCCCCCATTACTAGTAAAAAAATGATTATTAATAAAAATGCCATAAAACTATCCCCTATTTTGTAAACGCTATAACTTTAGCTCCAACCAATCAATATTTGCTTATAGCTTTTTTTTTTAACAAAAATATGTAGAAGAATACGTATCTGCCTAAACTAAGGAAAAAAAACTTTTTTAATATATTTTTTGGGGATATTTATTATAGCAAAAAGTAAAAAAATAATGCTTTTTTTCAAAATTGTCATTCTTTTTTGTTTATAGCGCAAAAAATAAAAACCGCAGAGGTGATCAAATACCACCAAAAGAAAGCTTTATTTGTGGGAAAAAAAAGGACTTCAATTTTGTTTGGGAGCCACGTCGCACGACTGCATAATTGTCAGTTAAAGCGACGCAGTGCCGAATTGCAAAAAGTGCTCTGGTCTTAAGCCAGCAAAATGGTCCAGTCTGAAAGTAGATATGGAGCTTACAGATAATGTCCTGTGGGGTCTCAGGATCTTGTGAAGGTGGCTTCAGAGCTCTGTGTGCCCGATCAATTTCTACCGGGGCAGGGAGGGGATGATATCTCTGGGTGCAGTGGCCTATTTACGCGTCTGCTACGATTTTCTAAATCATCTAGCTGGGATATCAGGGCTTCCATTTTGTGGTCATGTACAGTACATCTGTCTTGCAGCATAGCTATGCGGGGGAAAGTATCATCTAAATGCTGCTCCAGGGTCTCCATCCTGCCCCCCAGATGTGTGACATCTGTTTTCAGTTGGGCAATGTCCTGTGTAAAAGCCTTTTCTATCCTGGCTGTGAAGCGCTCCAGGTCCTCTCTAGAGGGGAGAGACCAGATATGGTGCTTAAGGTCGCCATCCCCCAGCAAGTCTGCAGGGTCAGAGCCATGTTCCAGGGAGGACACTGAGCTTGGGGATGCAGGGGGAGCTAAGTCATTCACCGATTGTGGCGATGGGATCAACCATCATTTCAGGGACCAGAGCCGCATGCTGCTGAGCAGCCTTCTTCTCCCGTGCTATCTTGGGTCCTCCCTTCCCGGACCTATGGGTTTTCGGGAAGTATGTATCCAGTGGGCCCTGCCTCACCCGGTCTGTCCGCGGTGGCTGGGAGTATGCCCTCAGTCGTTGGGATCATGGTTGGAACCAATTTCAGTTAGAATTGTCTCTGATAGAAGCTGCAGTTTGAGCGGAGCTGAGGGAGAACACGTCCTCACTCCTCCATTACTCGGCCACGCCCCCATAAATATGGATTTAAATTCAATGTGCTATCAATGAGATTATTCTAACCCAGCTACCATACTAGCCAGGCTCCTCAGTCAGGTAATAAAGTGCTACTTACTTTTTGCAGTGAATTTAAAGTATACGTCTGTCCAGGTATTGCATGGAATCATGTGTAGATCCTCATGCTACCTAGCTTTTATATATTACCTTATATTACGTGGGAAAGCCTAATTGGTGGATGACAATATCACCTCTCCCCCCTTCAGGTGTTGGCACAAAGGCCGCTGATGAGCAGCCAATGGCGGAAGTGACAACGATAGTCAGAGTAACAGCCTTCCCGGAAGCTGAGGGAGCCACGCCACTAAAAAGAAAGAGAAAACAAAGGTTTTTGTATTGCAGGTTTTCTGTTTTTGCTCCATGAGCTCTACCTACATTGGCATATCTTTGCTTATGAGCTTTTCCATGTACTTGATATAACACTGCTCCTGAGTATTAGACACATCTCTGGGTACACAAAAGTGGAGCTGATAATGAAGGCAACCATTGAGGCCTAGGCATGTGTCTGTATGAAAACAATCCACAGCTAGAGAGTACAGACTTTATTCTGATGGAGTGGGTGCTCTGTGTGTAAGAAAAGAAGCAGATTTATTCCATTATCAGTTTGGTTACCATTTAGTGAATTCGTTTTATTATTAATATTTATTTCTTTTTTAAATCATTTCGATTTTCTTCAGTGGCTGAAAGCAAAAGTTGTATAATGTCCAACTACTGAGTGCTAATAGGTGTCCCCTCTGTTAATCTTAAAGGAGACAAATGTACAAATCTGTATGTAAACCCTATGACCCTTTAAACATGGGCACCCTCGGTCCTGTGTCAGCAAGGGAATGTGGATTGATTCCCTGTGTGTGAGATCAGAACAGAAATGGATGTCACATATCTGACTACTACGTCCATTCCAATTTTTCTCACATCTTGTGTTGGAGTAAGAAAGAGACCCATTTAATCCCTATAGGTGGCCGTATGTAAAGAGATCCACATACACATGTATCCAGCCACATTTAGTCAGGTCAGTAAAAGCAGACCTGAATGAACCCAGATGTGGGCAGATAAGGGAGAGTTGTTGGTGGACTAAAGTGTGAATGAGACCAAAAAGGGAGCAAATAAGAAAAGTACATTGTAAAGCCTTTATCACATGGGCAGTGAGTACACAGATTAAAAACATGTAGGCAGGTGCCTATGGGGAGTTACATCTGATCACCCATAGGCATACATTGCAGTCCAGTTGTGGCCAGGGCCACCTCTCCCTGCATGTGAGTGTACCTTTCACAAGTACACGCTGACCAATGTTTAGGACAAGGCAGGGGTGCGTTCATGTGAAAATCAAACATTATGGTGTTATACTGGCTTGCAGATGAGCCATATGTTGTGTGCAGCAATTATTCACACTCTTTTAAAAGTGTTGTCCGGTGTTACTACTCAGCTTGCTTGATATATATTGCATTTAGGAAATAAACCTCTGAACTTGTGCCCCCTCCACCAGTCCAGCATACCCCTGCCACTTCACTCCCAGTGACAGAATGTGGTCCCGCCAAGCACCTAGAGATGTAAAATGACTGGAAATGTTGAAGCCATGGGAAAAAAATGTTTTCCCTGTTTATTTTCCAAATGACCATTTTTCTAAAATGTGAAAAAAAATTAGTGTGGAATAATATAACGAATTGAAAGTAATTTTGTTCAGTGGGAAGGTGAAATGTAATGTATATAAAAGTAGTATGCTTGAAATAAACGTACAGTAAATAAACCAAACTTGCTTTTTAAAATTTTATTTTCTATTACAAATGGAAAAACAAGGACTGTATATGTGTAGCAAGGTCCCAGGTCTCCTTTAGTCTAATGAGAAACTCCAGAGTCAGGGATAGCTGACATCCTTCTGTATAGAGTGGGTTGCGAGGCATAGTGGGTGTAGTGCAAGGTAGATTCATGGGCACCAGACACTTCTTGAATACAAAGAGATTTATTTTCTCTTAAACAGAACTGTGGGAGAGAGGGTTTAGGGCCAGGACACCCTTAGGTAGTTGCAATGTTTATTGGCAGACTCTTAGATTTCTACAGGTAGACAGCCATGCAGGGAAAGGCATCCAGCAAGACACCACATCTACATGTGTAGGAGTGCTGTCTCCTATGGCAACAGTCATAGGACAGTTCTTAACACAAGTTGTACAAACTCCTTTACTTTCTCTAAAATCACTTCTTGTATTCAGCTCACTGAGCTCCCAGTCTGTCTCACTTGAGCTTCCTCGAGTATCACCCCCACTTCCCTGCTGGGTCCCTGGCTTGGCACTTCAGATACTCCTCAAGCGTCACCCCACTGGCTTGGTGCCTGGCTTGGCACCTGCTGAAGTTTCCTGATTCTCCATCTCCAGTGAGAATAATGCTCCAGTACTTGCTTCAGCTACTCACTGTGGTCCCTGGTAACAAAGTGGTCGGTCCCTTAGTGGTGATAGCTTCCTCTTTACCACCAGCCTTGACTGGTCCTCCCGCGTAAAGCCTCCGAAGCCAGATGACGCCACACAGCTCTCCACAGAGAACCCAGCATCACCCCCGCTGACAGCCTTCACCAATTCCCCATGGACCTGGTGAGTCCTCTCACCTTAGACTCTGATAATCTGCTGGCCAAGTTCTCCAATATAGTGAGGGATGAGATCACCGCGGCCTCCCATAAGCTATCCTCAGACATGGTGCGGGGCCTTAAAGACAAAGGCCACCGCACTAATCAACTAGAACAGCGTATGGATATGGCCACTACAGTGATGAAGGGTCACGAGGAAGAGGTGGACAAAATGTCAGCGGAGATCAAATCCCTAAAGGATAAATTGGAAGCTACAGGAAACAGGGCCCGCAGGGATAATCTACACATACGTGGTATCCCAGAAGATTTTACGGACCTCCAGGGCACAGCTACTGCCTTTTTCCAAGAATTTGGGATCCCAGGACCCTGGGATCCCAATGGATAGGTTGGAATTTGACCGTATTCATCGATCCCTGGCCCCCAAGCCCACTGACGGTCCCCAAAGGAGTGCTAAACTACTTTCTAAGTCCGCCGTACTTTTGGGTCAAAAAAGTATGCCGGAGGCTACACACGCGGGGATTGTCCGGCGGACTTGAGTTTGCCGGACTTTTCCACCCGATTGTTTGATCGTGTGTACGCGGTATTAGTAATGCCTTGGCTACAGTCTGTGCATCTGCACTTCCTGTCGGGAATATCTCCACCCATTTAGTCAGGGCGTCTATAATTACCAAACAATATTTCTTCCCTTCACATTTGTCTAATTCAATAAAATCCATGCAAATGTGTTGGAATGGATATTGCGGTGTAGGGAAGTCATCCCCCTGTTTGATACATGCGTTACTCCGTGTGTCAATACTGCTGCATACCTAAATAAAGATTTTGGTAATACCGGTTTCCCTTCAGGTGAAGTGTAAATGTCATCAATTATTGTGCAACCCTTTGTTTTCCAATATTGTTTTCCCCCAGGGGGTGCATTTTGCTGCATATCAGTAAGGACTGTATGATCTATCTCTATGATTTCCTGTTCTGTCATTATTTTATGTGTTTCTTGTGCCGCTATTTTGGCAGCTTCATCTGCCCTTTTATTTCCCTTTGAGATGGGGTCCGCATATTTTGTGTGTGCTTGACATTTGCAGATTGCAAGCTTTTTTGGTAACTGTATTGCATCTAGGAGTTCTAAAATGAAGTCCATGTGTGAAATTGGTTTACCACTGGAGGTGACCATCCCCCTGTTTTTCCATTGTTGTGCAAAAACATGTACTGTTGAAAAGGCATATTGACTGTCAGTGTATATGGTTACGGATTTTCCTTCTGACAGTATGCATGCTCTTGTCAGTGCTACAAGTTCTGCAACTTGTGCTGAATAATGTTTTGGTAGTGGCCCAGCTTCTAAAATCTCACCCTGTGTCACTTCTGCATATCCTGCTGCATTTGTGCCATCTGGATTTTTCTTACTAGAACCATCAACAAAAAGTATCATGTCAGGGTTAGATAATGGTACATCTTTCAGATCACTTCGTGGCAGTATCTTTTCAGCGATGGCAGCAGTGCAGTCATGTTTATACCCATCAGTAGGAAGTGGTCGTAGTGTGGATGGGTTTAATGTAGTACACCTCTGTATTGTTAAGTGAGTTTGTGTCAAGAGTATTGTCATACAGGAAAGGTGTCGTGCTGGGCCCAAATGTGATATATTTTGTTGTAACAGGATAACAGACACTGCATGTACCTTGGTACCATGGTACCTTGAGTGTCAGTGTGTGATACAGCACTATGGATGCTGAGGACTTGACTGCTTCAGCTGCAGCTACCACTGCCTGTACACAGGGTGGAAGTGCTCTAGTTACACTGTATAATTTTGTAGTAGGCAATCGGCCTCTGGTGGCCGCCATGTGACTGTGTAAGTACTGATGTCATGTGACCTTCCCTTGAGTCTACTGTTTGTTCAAAAGGTTTGTCATAGTTTGGCAAGGCTAACACTGATGAACTAGAAAGAACTTGTTTTAGGTCAGTAAAAGCAGTCTCTGTTTCCTCACTCCATTTTATAGCATCCTGGGGGGCCATTGGGCTCCCATATATTGCCTGTAGCAATGGGGCCGTCAGTATTGAATACCCAGAAATCCAGGCTCTACAGAAATTTGTCATACCCAGAAAGGACATCATTTGTTTCTTTGTCTTTGGTTTCGGCAGCTGGAGGAGTGCTCGTATTCTCTCCTTATCCAGGTGCCGACCTTCTTTTGAGATATTGTACCCCAAGTATTTGACCTGCTGTTGCCACAACTGGAGTTTAACTCTATTTACCTTATGCCCTTGATCATGGAGGAAATATAACAGAGCCATTGTGTCAGCCCTACAAGCCTCCTCTGTGGAAGACGCCACTAAGATATCGTCTACATAGAGGAGGAGCTGGCTTCCCCCTGGGGATACAAACTGAGCCAAGTTTGAGGACATTGCTTGTGAAAAGATGGTAAGGGACTCACAATAGCTCTGGGGCAGTCTGGTGAAGGTGTACCTTTTTCCCTGGTAGGTGAAAGCAAACCAAAATTGATGGTCGGGGTGCACCGGAATACTAAAGAAGGCATTACTTATATCAATCACAGAAAATAATTAATTCCCTGGATCTAAATCATTCAGTAATGTGTGTGGATCTGGTACCACAGGAGCTCTTGGTATAACTGCCTGGTTAACAGCTTGGAGATCTTGTATCATTCTCCAGCCTGTAGAAGGCGGAGCCTTGCTAGCAGGGAAAAGAGGAGTATTGCAAGGGATGTCAGGACATGGAATAATCACCCCAGTTTTTAAAAGTTCATCTACTACAGGGGCTATACCCTCCTCTTCTTCCTTCTTAAGGTGGTATTGTCTTAGGTGGGGTCTGTGGTGTGATTTTGGAGTGATGGTTACTGGTTGGACTCCTTTCATGAGTCCTACATCTGCTGGACCTCTAGTCCACAGTGTCTCTGGAAGCCCATCTAACAGGTGATCCTCTTGTGCCAAGTATCATTCAGTTCCTGCAGCCCACATGTGTGCCGAAGGTGTTGTAATGATTTTGTATCCCAAGGGTTTGTGACAGAAATAACCTGTCGACTTACTTTTGTATAAATCAGGTAGGCCCACAGGAGCCCAATCTCTTAGGTCTTGACATTCCTTCACAAACTCTCCTACATCTTTCCAATCTTGGCTTTTAGGTTTAGCTAAGGACAGATGTGGGGCAATTTCCCTAAACAGAACCTGTTCCTCGGGGGGTATACAACATGCTGATACACAGAATCCCTCAACACTCCAGTAAACATTGGTTAATTGCAGGGTAACTTCCTTCTTTAATAAAAATCTGGAGGCATAATACCTATCAGGCCCTGGTGTTCTCTTAAAATACATTGTGCAGTGAGCTCTATTTGGTGTCTGTAAATCCACTGTCCTACCTTCCATCACAGTTTTAGCATAATTAATCATTTTGTCAACAGTATCAACTGTCTTCTTGTCTTTCATATACACATCTAAGGAGTAATAGTAGTGTGTATCTTCTATTGGGTTAATGGGTCCCTGTCCTACCTGGACTGCAAACCCATTATTTTGTGCACTGACTGACATGCGCATGGCCGACATTAGGTCTCTACCCAAGAGATTCACAGGGCAGACAGTAGATAAGATCACTCTGGTTGTGATCTTGACCCCTGTCTCCGGTTCCTCAATGGTGACATACTCAGACAGTGATTCCCTCACCAATTTTCCACTTATTCCTTGTACCAAAATAGATTTTGTAGATTTATCAATATGAGACACATCTGCAGGGTGAATTAAGGTCCTAGAGGCCCCAGAGTCCACTAAAAACTGTGCACATTTTCTCTCTATTATTAACTCGACCTGTGGTCAGCTTTCAACGTACCCTATCTTTTCCAGGTGGCTCACACATACTGTTTCTAGTCAATCTGATTTGTGAGGGCCTGGCCCATCAGGGCAGTCCCTAGCCAAATGTCCCTTTTTTCCACAATCCCAACATTCCCTTCTTTCCACCCATTCTTTATTCCTCCATTGTCCTCTACCCCTTCCTCTTCATCTAAAACTGTTCCTTCCTCTAAAACCACCTGTGCCTCTCCCTCTATGAGACCCCTCTGGTTCTGCCTCAGCAGTGTACTCTTTTGCATCCTCCTCTCCTTCATCACCTTGCACAAAAACCTTTACTTTCACATTCTTTTTTGCCTTTGTTTTCAAATACTTCTCAGAATGCTTAGCATATTGTAAAACATCTAAAACTGATGCAGTTCGATAAGTAACCATGTTTTTAACAATGTTATCCTTATGATCCTGTTTCAATCCATTTAAAAAAGCAATCTTTAGCTGTTGTTGATATGCACTATTCACATCCTCAGCTTCAGGGAGCCCGGAGAACACTCTAAAAATCTCTCGTAATTTATTTAGGTAGTCACTGACACTTTCCTTGTCTTCTTGTACTGTCATATTTATTTTTTTCCAATCAGTCCGTTGTACCCATCTAAGCTGGCATCTGTTCAGTAAGGCATTCAACCTGTTTCCTAAGTCTGGGCTTTCTGGAGGCAATGGATCCCCCCGTCCCTGTGCATTTGCTGGGGCGCAGGGGTCCCAGTCCCCCTTTACCGAGGCCCAATCTGATCCCAATACTCTCCTCAGGGCTCTCTCTACTTCCACCCCATTCAATTTATAACTGTTCCGTAATCCTTCTATGTTTTCAATTAATTCAGCTGGACCTAATTTTGGATGTTTTATGTGTTCTGTAGCCTTTTGTATATCACTGTCAGTCCATGGTCGAAAAGCAGTCATAGTCAAGGGATATGGCTGGCCCAGTGCATCATTCTGTCCTCCCCTTAGGTTTGGGACCTCTATCAAGGGGTATTCCCCACTGTCCTCCACACCATACCTAATAGGAGGTTTACTTAGTCTCTTGGCTCCTGCTGGGGCACCTAGTGCATGAGTTATGGCGTCAGTTAATGTTTCAATGATCGATCTGTTCATCTCCAGGACTGAACTACTGTCTGGAGACATTGAGGAAGTGGAGTTGGGGTTTTGTTCAGAGGCGGTTCCTTTGACAGGGGTGGATGTCACAGGGAAGGTGTTACTCTGGGCAGTTGCTTGCACCTGAGGGGGAGGACCATTATAAGGAGGTGGTCTCTGTCTCTGGGTATAGCAGATGAGATCATCCTCTTTGTCCACTAGGGACAAAGGCATTTTTCCTTTGTTCTCCTTCCTTCTACTCTAATTCTAGCATGCTGAAGCCAGTACTCCGCCAATTCCAACCCATACCTTTTTTGATCTTTGGGTCCTAACAATTTAAGCTTATCCACCAACTCCTGACACCCTTTCACAGTTAATTTACCATTAAATCCAAACTTCCTCACCCACTTAGCACAATCATTGCTATGCATAAATTTCTTATCTCCTTCTAACGGCACATCAGGGACACAGCAACAGCATAAACAAGCACACGAACTCCCAGGTTACTTCCCATTGTCAGTGTTTGTCTGGTCTCTCATTAACCTATAAAACACTGGAATAGTGACTCTCGGCTCACGGTAACAAAAGGAATATAAGAAGAATATAAACATCAACACTCCCCACACTATAGGGAGAATTAGAAAATAATTAAAACGTATCTCAGCAGTACCGCTATTTAATGAGCTTGCAACATCAACAGAAAGGTTAAACATGAGAAAAGAGAAACTAAATACACAAAAATAAAAAAATTAGCCTTGTGATCTTTCTAGATCACTTAACTAAATAGCGCTTAAATCGTCGGGCACTCAACCTCCAACGTTTGGTATACCCCATTTCTTTTTATTATCTGTCCGGACAGCGGGCGACGTAATTTTTTACCTTAGACAACGTCCCCAAATGTCTCTGTCTACGAACACTGGATTATCAAGATATTATACGATCAATACCAATGTCGGCAATTACAACACATTAAACCAAAATCAAACAGAAAGAGAAAAAGAGACTCTTAGAAAGAATTAAGAACAATTTAAATTATCTTACCTCAAACACCTGGACTGGATCACACTAAGTTCGGAAACAGACAGTGGAATTCAGATCTTAGGCCCCTGCCCCTGTTTCACCAATAACATTGAATGGGGGCACTTTAATCCTTCAGTGAGCTTCAAAGTCCAATACTCACCGAAGTTTTATCGGGGCCGATGGACCTGAAAACCAACTTGTTGTTTCCGGCTCAAAGGACCAAAAATGTTAGGAATCTTCTCTTGTGATCAGTCAAAACTTCAGATGTATTGAGAAGAAGACAATTTATTTCTGATGTGGCCCACAAAAGGGAGACATGCTTACAAGACAAAAGCTGTAGTAAGAGTCTCACAAAAGAATGTCCCTCCCCCCTCCTTATACCCTACAAGTATACTACCTCTATGCTTCTATTGGCTGAGGAAACATAGATAGTGTGTCTGGTACAGACTAGTACTTTATTTTGGCTATCCGTGTTTCCTGTGCAATCTTATGCTATCATATATAGTTAAACCTAATCATCCTACAACTTACTATGGAGTTAGTTAAGACAAAACAATACAAGTTAATACAACAATGTGCTCAGAAGTAAGTTTTAAAAGTCAGTCCCAGGAATATTGTTTTTATAATAGTCACACAATAAACATTTAAAACTTTTCTAACAGCTACACACACACCTTATTTTTGGTAACTAATGTATGTAGTGCATTACTGACCAAAATCGTGCTCATTTTCAGCACCATGGCAGGAAAATGGCATGATTGTGGCATAATTGTGAAAATTAACACATCACTGTGGGTGTTATTAACTAAAGGCACATCCACTATGCCTTACAAGTGCACTGCAAAAGTACACCTGAAACTGCTCTTGGAGTGCAAAGTGGAGTTACCTTTAGTAAATAACACCCATTGTCACCGAAAACAACAATTTTACTCCAAATACATCTTTTGCACAATGAAAAAGGAAGCCACACATTGTTGATAATTTAACTTTTTATTCAAAGCACATTCACATGTGCGTTTAGAAAAGGGTTTTACAACAAACCAACAAATTGGTTGTATTAAAAACATTCTTTCAGGTCATTTTTGTGTTTTTGTGTAAACAGGCATGTATCAAAGCATAACATACAGAACACAGGAATTTACAAAGTTCAACTTTGAAAAGTGAAGACAATATCAGACATGAGTATGTACAAACTGGGCAGATATTGCCTTCATCACATGGGGTGTAACCCCTGGAAAATCAAAATTTGGAAGATGCACAGAGTGTGTCAACATGTGCTATCTCCCATCATGGGCGATCAATGTACATGTTTTGGGGCTGCAACCCCTTCATATCAGCCACTTTCCACAAAACACGTACATTGATCCCCCATGATGGGTGATAGCGCATGTTGACACACTCTGTGCATCTTCCAAATTTGGATTTTTATAAAATACAAAAGCTCTTCATTTTATTTTTAACATCATTGATGTTTTGCTGGATATTTTCTAAATCCCGATTGCACTCCATTATCTCCCCAATCAGGATCTGGGCACTTTCACTGGTAAAATTGGATTCTTTTTCCACATCACCTACAAAACAAAGCAAAAAAAACCACACCATGTATTATAAATATGGTGACATACATTGATGAGCTTACCGGAAGCTGTGGTCTCCGACACTCACCTGTTGTGGTGACAATTTGTCCAACTTCAACGATCTCTCCTTCCTCCTCCTCCTCCTCCTGCTCCTCTGCTCCTGGTTTTGGAATTTTGCCTTCTTTGGGAGGGGTGGGGTCCCTGGTGTCCTCATACTTGCAGACTCTTCTCTCCCCTATGAGAATGTAAAAAAATAAAAATTAGCACACAGAGGGCAGAAATAGGAATATGAAACATTGCTTGGAAGTGTTGTACAATTGTGTTTTTTGGCCGAGTTCAAAGGTGACAACATTATTGTGGACACTTTGTTAAGTTGGAATACTTACCTGCAGAACGATGTTTCTTACGAACGAATGAAACCATGAACTTGAAAGTGGCCATTTTAAAATGCACAACGTGAGATCAAAGCACACAGAGCATGTATGCAAGCAAGAATAATCATATGAACACACGACAACTACTTACTTTTTTCAAGAACACGCTTGATCCTTCTGTACTGCTCATACTCCCTCAGTTTCAGGTCTGACCAGCGTTTTCTCAGTTGATCCATGGATCGTCGTACCCCAAAATTCTTCTGAAGAATCTTCACAACTTTATTCATGATCTTGGCCTTTCTGATATTTGGGTTTGGGTAAGGTCCATACTTCCCATCATAGTCGGTCCTTTCAATATGTCCACCATCTCTACAATAGACATATTTGAGGCCTTAAATCTTCTCTTCCTGGATTAGGACATTTCAGGCTCCGGGCTTTCCTCACCCTCCTCCTCGTTAGTGGAACTCTGATTGCGCACCTGCGTTCTCTCCGCCATGTGCTCTCCCCACTGCGCCGAAAGCGAAGGGGCGGGGAATAGTCTAGAAAGAACCTCAGGAGCTGGCGGAGTTTCACGCATGCGCACTGTATATAAAACGCAACACACGTGTGTCGTCTGTATGATCTGTGAACAGAGGGAGAAGCTGACGAGATAATTTTGAACTTGGTACATCACTAGGCTATACTGCTTCTAGATTGAGGCCTGCATTAGTGGAGTTTAGCCTGACATTAGGGTTTGTCTTGTGTTGTGTCTTGCAGACATTATGGACGGTTTCAATGATCATAGCTTCCTTCCTCTGTTCTCGATAAATACAGGGAGATGCCCTGCCTGTGACAAGTGACACACCCTCATTATAGTAACAGACAAAAGAGGCAGGCAGCAATGGAGAAACTGGTTGAGTTTGTGAAGCCGGTGGTCCCCAAGGCAGACATCCACTATTTAAAAGTGAAAATCGGTAGCCTGAGGAGTACTTATCTGAAGGAGAGGAAGAAGGTGCTGCAGTCCATGCAATCTGGAGCTTCAGCAGATGATGTTTATGTCCCCAGGCTGTGGTATTATAACAGGATGCAGTTTCTGTCAGACCAGGCTGAGGCCAGGGAATCACTTTCTACTCTTCCTTCCATGCGTCCCATGCTACATTCCACACCTGCTGAGTCTTCCGACGCCCAACCTGGGCCTTCCACTCATGAAGAACTGGGGGAGCCCAGCTTGAGCCAGGTATAGTATTGTACATATTTTGGGAGTAAAAATGAATGATGTTAACTTGATTTTTGCTCACTAATTGCTGATTTTAGAAAGTGTTTCACATATCAATAGACAGTAGTGGCCAAAACCTTTGGGACAATAAAGAAAAATGCTGGGCTCAGAATGATAGTCTTTTGTATTGCTTAACAATTTGCAACAGTCTTGATGTGAAAATTGTGCGTGTTTGATGAACCAAAAACTAAAACTATGTCCCTTTTTCATACACAGGAAGACATCAGCCAGGAGGAGCATGTGGACTGCAGCAGCCAGGAGGTGGCTGTGGAAAGTGGCAGCCAGGAGGAGGCGGGGGTAAGCGGCAGCCAGGTGGTGGGTGGGCAAAGGAGCCTGACAGAATGCCAGGTCCCTCCCCTCCGCCTTCCATGCAAAAGGGCGAGAAAGGGGGGAATGTGGAGGAGTCGGCTCTGAGGCTGATCGGGGAGGCTTCAGCGGCCCTCCAAGCCAAACCCACCTATCAAGAAGCCTTTGCCGCCTTGGCTGCGTGCAAACTGGAGAAAATGGAGGAGGGGCAACAGCTCTTGTGTGAGGAGGTAATTATATACACCCTCAACAAGGGTCTGTTGGGCCAAATGACACAAACAACACACTTGTGTGATTTTTCCCATACCCCTCCTCCTCCTTCTGCCACACCTCCAGCACCACAGCCACAGCCTGGAAGGAAGTGTGGAAGGAAGACCAGAGTGTGATGACCTGGGTTCAGTCTGGTCTGACAGAAGATGAAGCCTGTTGTAGTACCACAGCCTGGGAGCATAGATGTCATCTGCTGCTGTTCCGGGTTTCTTGGACTTCAGGACCAGACTTCTCTCCCTCAGACATGTACTCCTCAGGCCACCAAGTTTTGCGTTTAAATAGTTGATGTGTGCCCTGAGGGCCAAAGGCTTCGCTAATCTCCCCAGTTTCTCCATCGCTGCCTCCCTCTTTATCTGTTACTGACACCTAAATAAAGGTTTTTTTTTGTTTGAAGAAATACTTGTATATGTGTTTTACTTCAAAAAGGCCAGTTTATTTGTGAGCAGGCAGGTACATTTCAAAAATACAAAGTGAAATGAATAACAAGGGGTACCAACACTAAACAACCTCCTGTAGATTAAAAAAGAAAAACAAAATAAAAAAAAGATAATAATGTTGTTGTGGTAAGTTTACACACAAAACACACCCCAAAAAATGGAAAGATGAGCAAACTGTCAAAAAAGGAGATGTTTATGGAAAAAAAAAAACACAAAATTCACTCAAAAAACAATAAACAAAAAATTTAATTGTGTAGATGTGATGAATTCAAAAATTGTATTGCTGAAATGAGTAAAAAAGGGTCAGGAAATACGTTCGGGAGAAGTGTGTGTGACTATGAGCATCAAAAGAAGTTCCTTCTTGCAGCATTGTAAAGAACAAGAGAATGCACTTCATGAAAGAATTTTTAACATTGCAGCGTGACGAATGTGCTATATCGATTACGAGCAGTAGTTTTACCTGAGCGAGCGCTTCCGTGTCCGAATTGGATTGTGAGCATGCGTGGCACCTTGTCCGTCGGAGTAGGCTACATATGATTGGAGTATGTCCGATCGGAGCATTTTGTCGGAAAATTTTACCGGAAAGTTGGAAAAGTTGGTCCATCGGATACTCCGATGGAAACAGTCCGATGCAGACCACACACAGTCGGAATATCCAACAAAATGCTTCCTATAGGAAACATTCCGTTGGAATTTCCGACCGTGTGTACAAGGGCTAAGATATTCCAGATTCTTCAGATTTCGGTCCAGATCATGGCAGGATGGGCTGCCCCTTCCAGCAAATACCTCCACTCCTCAAGATAGCTTGCTAGCTAGCAATTCCCTATCACCCACATCATAATTCCTCTCCGGAGGACTTCGTTTCCGGCAAGCAAAAGCTACTGGGTGTAAAAGAGCCTTGGGCCCCTGCCTCTGGGAAAGAATAGCCCCGGTGACTGTTTCGGAGGCATCTACTTCAAGTATGAAGGGCAAAGCAGGATCGGATGCCGTAGGATTGGAGCAGACGAGAACAAGGACTTTAGCTTGAGGAAGGCTTCTTGGGCTTCCGGGGGCCAGTGGAAACGACAGTGCTGGTGTGTCAGCTGGGTAATAGGAGCCACAATAGATGAGAATCCGGCAATGAATCTCCAATAGTTGTCCACTGGAGCTGGCCATTCCTGGATGGTTTGACCTTTTGGGGGTCCATTGCGACCCCATTGGTGGAAATGACGAACCCCAAAAACTGCACTGTTGTTTTTTCAAACTCGCATTTCTCTGCTTTAAGGTCAATTTTGTGCTTTCTGAGGATTGCGAGAACCTGCTTAACGTGCACTTGATGGAGTTCCAGGGTAGTGAAAAAAATGAGGATATCATCCAAGTATACTACTAAGAAGTCATCAAGATATTCCCGGTAAATGTCGTTTACCAGGTGCTGAAAGGTTGCTGGGGCATTACAGAGCCCAAAAGGCATCACCAGGTACTCATAATGCCTGAATCTATATCTGAAGGCGGTTTTCCATTAGTCTCTGGCCCGGATCTGGATGAGGTTGTAGGCCCCGCAGAGATCTAATTTAGAAAATATTTGGGCGGATCGGGACTGCTGGAATAATTCTGGGATGAGCGGAAGCGGGTACCTGTTTTTATGGTGATTTTGTTCAGCTCTCTATAGTCAATGCAGGGTCTTAATGAGCCGTCCTTCTTTTCTACAAAGAAAATACCGGATCCAGCCAGTGATGAGGATGGACGAATAAAGATCTTCTCTAGGTTTTCGTCGATGTATGCTTTGAGAGCTTTGAGTTCAGTTTCTGATAACGGGAAGATACGGCCAAAACGTATTTCAGAGCCTGGCAAAAGATCAATGGGACAGTCGTAGGACCGCTGAGGTGGTAGATGGTCAGCTTGCTGTTTATCAAAGACGTCCCTGAATTCTAGACAAGTAGGGGCACATGTTTCAGATTGTCAGGTATAGTTGCCAACATGGAGCAAGAAGCTGGATCAGGTCGAAAGCAGTGTTGGGAGCAATACTGTGAAGGGAAGGAAACCTCTTTACTTTTCCAACAGATTTGTGGTTCATGTGCCTGTAACCAGGGGAGTCCTAAGATGATGGGGAACATGGGAGAAGGGATAATATCAAGGTGTAAGAACTCCTGGGGGCCGGAGTCTGTGGAAATTAAGATGGGTCTGGTTTCCTGCATAACAAGTCCAGAGCGAGGGATGGACCCATCCGCAAGGTGTAACTGGAGACTTTGAGTCTTGAGGACAAGAGGGATGTGTAGTCTGGTGGCGAGTGAGGCATCCAGAAAGCAGCTGCACGCTCCAGAATCAATTATGGCTGGCAGGCGGATTTCCTTTCCCATTAACTGCAGAGAAACAAAGAGGATGATGTAAGTTTGAGAAAAGCCAGAGACCTGATAGGTCATGATAAACCGAGAAGAGGACTTACTGGGCCTCACAGGGCAGGTGTGGAGAAAATGTCCTGAACCCCCACAGTAAAGGCACAGGTTGGCCTGTCGCCTGCGTAAGCGTTCTTCTGGGGTGAGGGGAACTTGCACTAGTCCTAGTTGCATGGGCTCATCCTCAGAAGTAGAGACAGGTGGAGCCGTGTATGAAGGATGGACAGGAACTGGTTTAGGCAACATCCAGCTGGGACGAGACGCCTGAAAGCGTTCTGAGCGGCGTTCTCGCATACGCCTGTCTAGTTTAGTGGCTGCTTGTATTAAGTCCTCTAAAGTGGCAGGAGTGTCCATCTGAGCCAGCTTGTCCTTGAGGGCTTCTGACAACCCCTGAAGAAACTGGTATTTGAGGGCAGGTTCATTCCAGCCGGTATCGGCCGACCACTTTCGGAATTCCACAATATAATCTTCCACCGGCCTCCGCCCTTGGGATAGATTATGCAGGGTGGCTTCAGCCATAGCCACCCTTTGGGGGTCATCATAAAGTTGTGCCATACTTTCGAAAAAGGTATCCACAGATTTTTGTACAGGGTTCCTCTGTTCCATCAGACCATGGGCTCAGGCTTGTGGTTCTTCAGCCAAGAGAGAGATGATGAACCCTACATTTACCACCTCGGAGGAGAAGGTTCTAGGCTGGAGAGCCAGGTACAGAGAGCAGGCGTTTTTAAAGGCTCTAAATTTTTTGCGGTCGCCAGAAAACCGCTCCAGAGTAGGGACCCTGGGAGAGGCCATGATCACTGTAGGGCTGGAAGAGGCTGCGGAAGAGGAGACCCCACTGGTGGAAGCGGAGGTTGTGATAACTGGCGTGGACGGCCCGGTAAGCTGCTGGAGGTGGCTGTCAATTTGAGTGTAGCCTGCTTGCAGTTTCTGAACCGCATCGGTGAGAGCAGACACTTGTTGACAAAGGATTTCTAAAGGGGAACACACTCTGTCGGCCTCCGACATGCTGGTTTGTACTATCAGAGAAGTACTTACTGAGGCCGAGATGGCGAGAGCGGTTCACCCTTGCGACTAAGCGCAGTTTGCCCCCTGGAGGTGATACAGGGAACAAATGGCACAAAGAGGCACAGGCAACCCAGGTGGCAGGGGAAGCCTTGCGTGAAAGTCTGGTAGAGGTGGACACCTTGTGTAGCAACTGGTTGGTAGCTGCAGAAGCTGGGGGACAAACACTGATAATCCTAGATACAGGTACAGGCTCAGGTAAAGTGTCTTAGTGAGACACAAGCAAGTCCGGGTCACAGGCCATGGGTCAGGGCAGGAGACAGGAGGCAAGTCCGGGTTACAGGCAGAGGGTCAAACACTGGAGAGAAGCGGAGTCCATATAACAAAGCCAAGGGTCAAATCTAGGAGAGAAGCAGCAGCGTCAAAGAACAATCCGGGTCACAACAGGTAGTCAGATGCACAAACGGGTTTCTCAGGTAACAGGAGCTGAAGACAAACCAGCAATTGGTGTGTGCGCCAGAGCAGCTTTTATAGGCTGCCAGGGGGACGCTAAACATGTGCCAATGCACACAGGCATGCGCCAGTGCACATGTGCATGCGCCTGAGCGCCGGACCACGAATGTGCATGTGCCGGAGCGCTGCTCTGCCGCGCATGCGCGCAGGGACACGGCTGGAGCGCCTGGATGGCCTAAACCCCTGACAGGCATCCTTACGATCCTCCCATGACATCCCCCTTAGGGAATACCATAGTTATATGCAAATCCGACATTTCCTTCCACAATTTACCAAGTCTCGACCAACCCCCTGCACATTAACCCCCTTTGAGAACCTTTGTAGATCACGGCCCCAGTCTTCGGGTTTAATCTCCTTAGTATATGCTGCTATAATAGGCTCTAAAAAAACACACTTGAGATCATATCAACTCCAGTGGGAGGCAGAAACAGGAAAGCAAGTGGACCCAGAGGATTGGCAGATCATGACCATTTTTTTTTTTTGGTTGAACTGGATGGACTTGTGTCTTTTTTCAACCTGACTAACTATGTAACTATGTAACTATTGCATTGTCTAAATGCTCCAAGAATGTACTCTTCTTGGAGACCGCTTACAATGTGCTCTATAGATGGTCCTATACCCCAGCCAGATTGGCGAGCTTTATTCCATCATATTCCTCCTTGTCTTTCCGTGGGTGTGCTCAAGAGGGTACAATGGCACATGACACTCGTATAATAGATGGGCTACTATCCCCCATATTGTAAACATATATCTTAACCACTGCTACGTCCCCATACTCTTCCCAGAAAAGGAGACCACACCAAAAATGGAGTAAATAATTGGCCGTAGCAGCCAATTAACTTTTGTTTATTAAATATTCAAATAAATTAACATCAATAAACATAACTGTATAAAAACTGTAATAAAACTGTAGTACCCGTTAACTCCACCCGTTGGTCTTTGCAGGAAAAACCCACCACTCTAAACACCATCTCCAATCCGGCACTGCGGTACCGTAAAACTAAAATAGGCCTCCAGCTGACCTGCTGGCTCGGAGACACAAACCACTGACCGCAGTGCACCCGGTAACCACCTTCCAGCTAAAACCACCGTTAGCTGGACCACCACCCACGGGCCCCATATCACCAATGAGTCCCGCCCTCTTCCATAACTGGGGTTTAACCTCCACCCGCAAAGACCAACACCACGCCGCTGCCACGACATCCTGGTATCTGAAATGCAAAGTAGAAACATTAATAACCACAACAAAAACCCCCCAAAGATTAGGGAGGGAGGGTGGGAAGTTCTCTCCTCGTGGCCAGACTGATCCTGTGTGGGAAGCCACTCCCCCCTCTGGATGCCTGCTCCTCCGCCCCCTCCCCACATGACCAGAGCCTTATTTAGTTAACCCCCTATTCCCTCTGTCATGCCGCCCTGCGCTTATTGCTTCTCTTGCTGTGCTCCGGGCTCTCTTGACACTCGTATAATAGATGGGCTACTATCCCCCATATTGTAAACATATATCTTAACCACTGCTACGTCCCCATACTCTTCCCAGAAAAGGAGACCACACCAAAAATGGAGTAAATAATTGGCCGTAGCAGCCAATTAACTTTTGTTTATTAAATATTCAAATAAATTAACATCAATAAACATAACTGTATAAAAACTGTAATAAAACTGTAGTACCCGTTAACTCCACCAGTTGGTCTTTGCAGGAAAAACCCACCACTCTAAACACCATCTCCAATCCGGCACTGCGGTACCTTAAAACTAAAATAGGCCTCCAGCTGACCTGCTGGCTCGGAGACACAAACCACTGACCGCAGTGCACCCGGTAACCACCTTCCAGCTAAAACCACCGTTAGCTGGACCACCACCCACGGGCCCCATATCACCAATGAGTCCCGCCCTCTTCCATAACTGGGGTTTAACCTCCACCCGCAAAGACCAACACCACGCCACAGCACACCAGGGGAAAACCTTACCCTGGTGTGCCCCGCCAAACCCTCAAGGCTCTCTGAATCCCATCCTGCAACCCCAGGGCCCACAAGTCGATCCCAACATCATTCAGGTGCACACCATCCTACCTCAGGTACCGCCACGTGTCCACCTCCAGTTCCAAGTGGCGAACAGCCAACCCCCCATTCCTAACCACGAAGCCACTGACCTCCTTGTTCACCTTTTTTCTTGCCCTATTGAGCTTGTCGACAGACCTGGCAAACCTCCATGAGGTCCTAGCCACCATGTCTGACCACACGATGACCATATGCGGGTAGGCCAACCGAAGCTGCCAAAAATCAAACTTGATATCCCGCACCAGGTCCAACATAGACTTAAGGCCTAAGTCATTGCCCCCGACGTGTAGGACCAACACGTCAGGAGGCCTGCTCAGACGTGCAAACTTATGCACCTCCGCAACCGTCCTCCCCCACAGCATACCCGGCACCCCAAACCACCTGATACAGGCATCTTGTCTGGAAAAGCCGAGCTGCCTCCCCTCGGGTCGAACATCTCCTCTCCTAGCCCCCCAATACACGTAGGAATGGCCTACAATCCAGACCAGGCCCTGAGCTCCACCTGTAAGAAAAGAACAAAACAACCCCATAACAGTCTGTACCACCCAAAACCATGACACTCACCGAACCGTAATGCCCCCCCCCCAACCACCATCAGTTAAACACCCAGCAGATGGGGGCGAACATACGATCGGAACCTCCTCGACTCCCACCTCCCAATCCGTTTGACAGCCGCCTCGTCCAACCCCCACCTAACCGCTTCCGTCGCAGCCCCTATGCGAAACGAATGGGAAGAAAATTGCTGATCACCCAGCCCCAATGCCGCCAAACACTTCTTAAACACCGCCCCGAATTGAAACCTAGAGAGCGATGACCCATCCTGATGCACCAGCAACGACCCCCCCCACCTCCGGCCGCAACGCCAAAAACCCCCTCACCAGTTCCACTGGGCACAGGGGAGAACCTTGCAATGCAAAAATTTGCACCTTCCTGCCCCTGCCCCGCTGATCTGTTTTCAACCGCCACAACCATATTGACAGCCTGTCCGCCCCGCACACCAAATCCACCACCCCCAACCCCCCATGTTGTCGCTTCGAAGGGCTCACCAACTCACTAATCCTGAACGCCCCAAAAAATGCTAAGGCGAATGCTGCGCGGAACAAAACCACCTCATAGACCGATGAACAGGTGACCCCCACCTGCGTCAACAACCTGCCCAGCAGTGCAAAAGACACCGGCCGTCTCGTGTCCCTGCTCGGCTTGGCGCGCCTGTAACCCCTCACTGCCTGCTTAACCCAGAAATCCTTAGTCAGATCCGGCCAGCCAAGAAATTTAAACCAAAACGCCAGACCAGCCAACTTCTTGTCCAGCCCTGACACTGACACCCCCCCTTCCATCTGCCTCGAAACAAAATACAAAACCAGCAGCCGCCGATCTCGCGCCTCCTGCCCATCCTCCACCTCCCGGACCACAGCTAACCATTCTCCCCACACCCTAAGGTATGCTGACCACGTAGCTTCGCTCACCGACCTTCTGATCCAACCGGAGAGTCGTCCAAGGCAATCTTCCATAGCCACTCGGGACAAGGGACCCCGCACAGCTCCGCCCCCGGTGCCAACTCCCAGAATCGGTCCCACTGAAAGCGAGACAACGCATCAGCAATGACATTCTCTACTCCAGGGAGATGAACAGCATAAATGAACACGTTCAACTGCAGGCACCGCAAGACGAGGTGCCTGAGTAACCGGACCACGGGGGGCGCCGTCGCCATCACCTTGTTAATCACCTGGACCACCCCCAAATTGTCACCATGAAAACGAACCTTCAGGTTTCGAAACGCATCCCCCCACAACTCCACCGCCAGCACCACCGGAAACAGTTCCAGCAATACCAGGTTCTTCACAAACCCTGCCTCCTTCCAAGAGTCCGGCCACGGTCCAGCGCTCCACTTACCCTGAAAGAAGGCCCCAAAACCTGCCGCCCCCGCTGCGTCCGTGTACAATTCAAGATCAAAATTGCTTACCGGACCCGACATCCACAGCGCCCTGCCGTTGAAATTAGCCAGGAACGCGTGCCAGCACTCCAAGTCCTCCCTGTGAACCTTCCCCAAGCGCACGTAGTGCTTAGGCGACTTCACCCCCGCGGTACTAGCCGACAGCCGTCGGCAAAACACCCTTCCCATTGGCAAAATGTGACACGCAAAATTCAACTTGCCCAGCAGCGATTGCAAAGGCCTGAGTTGAACTTTCCGCAAACCAATGATCCCTCGAACTTCCACCCCTCAGTGCCATCAACTTGTCCTCCGGTAGTCGACACTCCATCCTGTCCGAATCTAGCACTATGCCCAAAAAACTCAACACTGTCGCCGGCCCCTCGGTCTTTTCCGGTGCCAACGGGACGCCAAACTTCTCTGCCACGTGCTCCAACGTGGCCAAAAGGACCGCACACACCTCCGATGCAGGCGGGCCCACGCAGAGAAAGTCGTCCAAGTAGTGTATGATCTAATTCACTCCCGCGACGTCTCGCACCACCCATTCAAGAAACGAACTAAACTGCTCGAACAGTGCGCAGGACACCGAGCAACCCATGGGCAAGCATCGATCCACATAGTACTCCTCCTGCCAGAGACAACCTAACAGGCGAAAGCTGTCCGGATGAACCGGGAGCAAACGGAACGCCGACTCCACATCCGCCTTAGCCATCCGTGCCCCCTGTCCGTACCTGCGTACCCAAAACACAGCAGCATCAAAAGACGTGTAGGAGACTGCACAAACTTCCGGATCAATCGCATCATTCACCGAACCCCCTTTGGGAAACGACAAATGATGTATTAACCGAAACTTGTTGGGTTCCTTCTTTGGCACCACGCCCAAGGGCGATATTACCAAGTCCGGAATTGGCGCCGCCGAAAAGGGGCCTCCCATGCGACCCAATGCCACCTCCTTGCGCAGTTTTTCCGTAACCACGTCCGCATGCTGCAGAGCCGATCGCAAATTGCGAGCGACTGGGGGAGCGGCGACCAGTCTGGATGGAATACGAAAACCCTCTGAAAACCCCCGGGCCAGCAACTGGGCCGCCTCCCTATCGGGATACCCATCGAGGAAGGGCCGCATCTTTTCCACTCTCAGCGGCGTTCTCCCCCTTTCCAACCGCATCTCCCGGCCGACCTTTTCCTTGCTTAAAACAGCGGGACAGGGGGTGTCCGCCGCCACAGCCAGAACATTCGTGCTTGTACTTGCACGACCCCCCAAACTTGCAGGCTCCCTCGTTAAACTGCCAACACAACCCCTTTTTTCTCGCGGCCGATAGTCCGGGGCTGGCGGACCCACCGGCCCCCCCTGGAAAAAACTGACTCGCCGGTTTCGCCGAAGTCATCAGCCGCATCCAAAGACTGATGTCCTTGTGGTCCCACCGCAAGGACGGGCGGATCGCCCTACGCTGTCGGAATTGTTCATCATACCGCAGCCATGCCGTTCCCCCGTAGACTCGATATGCCTCTCCCACGGCGTCCAGGTAGCAAAATAATGCCGAGCAGTGTTCCGGGTTCTTCTCCCCAATCACACTTGCCATGATCGCGAAAGCCTGCAACCAGTTCGCAAATGTCCTGGGGATGAGCCTATAACGCCTCTTCTCCTCATCCTCCTCCTTGCTGTCCTTCGGCCTAACCCTGTCCAAGTTAAACTTTTCCAACGGCAGGAGCGCGAAGATCTCCACGTATTCCCCTTTCCAGATCTTCTCGCGCACCTCAGGCTTTAAATGAGCTCCGAGGGGCCCCTTGAAGCACACGTATACCTCGCACTTCGCCACATCCGCCAACCTAACCAAATCCTGCTTCTTCGCCACTTCCGCAGCGGTCTCCCCGAAGACTTAGTCGCCTCTGCCTTGTCTGACCCCCCCACCCCCTCCTTGACGGGTACCGCCGGCCCCGCCACGGGCGCCGCCACTGGCTCCCTCGAACGCGCAGCCTCCGGTGCCCCCGCCCCCTCCCCCTGCCCCCCCCTGGGGCCACCCATGCAGCTGCCGGAGCCGCAACGCCCCCACCACCGGGCTCAAATCTACCCACCAAGTCTTTCAAACTGGCGAGAAAACCCCTGGAACCTGGAATCCGTCCCGGCTGCGTCGCTCGGTAGCGACACCGGAGGGGAAGGCACGGTCGCCGCTGACCGCCCCGCTGCCCCATGTCCCACCCCCGCCACCCCCCCGCCCCCCACCCCCGACAAACAATCCCGCGAAAACAGCAAAGCAGTCTTACCGTGATGCCTGGAGGGGGTCCCACCAGCCGAAGGTCCCGGCCCGACAGCCGCCGTCCGTCCCTGCAGCACTTCCTCGTCCGACTGCGACAGCTCCCCTTCCGAGCGTTCGGCAACCATCTCGTCTTCACCCGCCGAAGGCCCACCAGCAGATACGTCACTGGCTGCCGGGGATCCGCGGTTCGTCACCTTCTTCTGCAGCGCGCCAGATCCGCTTTTGGACTTCCGCAAAGCCTTCTTCGGCCCAGCCCATGCCTGCTCGCTGCGCCGCCCACAGCCACCGCCAGCTGCCGCCTGCATTGCATCTCTGTCCATCACATCCGCAGCCCGCCCCCCACCAAAGTCCTGGAGCGCTCCGTCCGCCGCCTGCTGTCTCTCCAAGCCAGGGCGCCGTCCATCCGACCCCATCCAATCATCCCCGGGCCCCCACCCTCCAGCCCCAGTCTCAGCAACCGCAGTATCTAGTCCTCCCCGGCCACCACGTCCAGGCCCCGCCCCCGCCGACTCCAGGCCAGAAGCCAGGGCCTCTCTCCTCCTTTCAGTCCCCCTGCTGGGCCCAGCCACTGCCACAGACAGGCCAGCGCCATCCCCCCCAAGCCTCCCAACAGTCCTCCGAGGGTGTGCGCCCCCCCCCCGCCCGCGGGCACCGCCGCGCGCTTCGCTGGCGGCCCCGAGCAGGCCCTACCCCGCCAAACCTCAGCACAGTCAATAGGGGAAGAGGGGGGGTCAGGGGAGAAGCGAGCCAGCGGCCTGGAGCGCCGCGCTCGCACCGCTCGCGCACCCACCGATTCAGCCGCCGGAGTACCGCCTCCCAGCGCCGCCGACAAACGCTCCTCCAGCCATCCAGGTCCCCTGGATGCCGCCTCTGCTTTCAGCCGGGCGAACAGAGCCTCCACTCCAGCCATGCTGCAAGTTCTCTCCTCGTGGCCAGACTGATCCTGTGTGGGAAGCCACTCCCCCCTCTGGATGCCTGCTCCTCCGCCCCCTCCCCACATGACCAGAGCCTTATTTAGTTAACCCCCTATTCCCTCTGTCATGCCGCCCTGCGCTTATTGCTTCTCTTGCTGTGCTCCGGGCTCTCTTATTTGGTGGACATGCCTCAGGGTGAGCAGATGTGGATCAGAATTTATGCACTTCTTCATAAACTTTTTAGTGCAACCATAAAGAAGGACCCATATCAGGCACTACTGGGGAAGCCAATCACGGATCTCCCACAACCAGAACGCCAACTGGCGTTGCATAGTTTTACTGCAACTAAATTGACCATAGCAAAATCCTGGAAAACCCCGGCCCTCAGCTATGAAGCAGTTAAAAATCGTGTAAATAATATCATGGTTAATGAGAAGCTGACAGCCGTGTTATTGGACACTCATGAGAAATTCCCCCGAACATGGCAACCTTGGGTGACATATGTCCACCCATCTCGAGTCGATCCAGCACTGCTCTCGCTTTAATGTGCCTCCAATCCCCCTCCACCCCGGGGTCTTCTCCTTACACCTCTTTACCTCTCTGTACTATTCTCCTTTTTGACTTTCCATATTCACTTTGTTTTCCTTTCTACCCACTTCAATTCCGTACTCCTTTTTTTTCTACATCCTCTTTTTCCTGATTTCCTGACTCACAGGTTAGTCTCTGTCGGGAATGGACGCAAGCTGAGAAAATCCCTTTTTTTCTTATTATTGCATACAGGAATATGCTATCTGGTCTCACATACGCTATACGGGACTCAGTAAGCTAAAGTACACACAATCGTAGTTAAATGTGTTATTATAATTTCGGGGTCTGCCGGGCTTATGGGACAACCCCTGAATTCTCAGGAAATGGTGCAATTCTCTAGGTCCCCAACAAACAGCTTTTTTGATACCTGAAATGTATATAAGTTTGTTACATGATGTGTCCACCACTGTTTTTGTATTCATTTGTTGATCTGTATTTTCAATAAAACCCTTTGTACAAGAAAACACAGTAATTTTTTAACCATTTTGCTGGCTGAAGACCAGACCACTTTTTGCAATTCGGCACTGCGTCGCTTTAACTGACAATTGTGCAGTCTTGCGACGTGGCTCCCAAACAAAATTGACATCCTTTTTTTTCCCACAAATAGAGCTTTCTTTGGTGGTATTTGATCACCTTTGCGGTGCGTTTTTTATTTTTTTGCACTATAAACAAAAATAGAGGGACAATTTTGAAAAAAACGCATTATTTTTTACTTTTTGTTATAATAAATATCCCCCAAAAATATATAAAAAAACATTTTTTCCCTCAGTTTAGGCATATATGTATTCTTCTACATATTTTTGGTAAAAAAAAAATCGCAATAAGTGATTATTGATTGGTTTGCGCAAAAGTTATAGTGTTTACAAAATAGGGAATAGTTTTATGGCATTTTTATTAATATATTTTTTTACTAGTAATGGCGGCAATCAGCGATTTTTATTGTGACTGCGACATTATGGTGGACACATCAGACATTTTTGACACATTTTTGGGACCATTGTCATTTATACAGCAATCAGTGCTATACAAATGCAGTGATTCCTGTGTAAATGACAGTGGCAGTGAAGGGGTTAGCCAGGGGGTGGCAGTGTAGGGGTTAAGTGTTCCTATGGGCGTGTTACTAACTGTGGGGGGCTGGGCTTTGTGTTAGTGAACACTGATTTCTGCTCCAATCACATGGAGCAGAGAACAGTGTCACTTGGTGCTAGGCAGAACGGTGGGAGATGCTGTTTACAACGTCAACATCATCTCCCCGTTCAGCCTCCCCGTGAGACGATCGCGGGTATCCCCACGGCGATTGAGTCCGCGGGACCCGCGACCGGACTCACAGGGGTCCCGACCAGCATGCGAGCGTGCCGCCATATAAAAATGGACATACCTGTATGCCAATATGCCTGCCCGTGCCATTCTGCCGACGTACATCGGCATGTGCCGGTCGGGAACTGGTTACTTTGGGAAATCCTCTTGCAGTGCAATTGTGTCCTGCCGCTGACGCGAATGGCGGTGGACTTGTTTTCTAACAGCTCCTGACATCCACGGGCAATCCGCCGCCATCCGCACTTCACCGGCATCAAAACTCCACGGGAGACACATCCTCGGACCCAGCGAGGTCCCCTGCATCTCCCCAGAGGAATATTTTCGGGGCACCTTTCCAGCGGCCTCCCGCGGAGCTCCGGTGGGGACTTCCACCGGCCGCCGCCATCTTGACTCCCCGAGGCCTCCTGGACACCGCTGCAAAGAGCCACCAGGGAAGGTAAGGGACCGCCATCTGTCCCCCCTTGCCGCACATCACTTGGCCGGGTCACCCTAGAGGCAATTTGGGGCTTTTACATCGCCCAGAAAGACCGTGGCCGGCTCCGGCCCGGTGCGGCCTAGTCAGGCCTAAGGATCCCAGGCCTTTACTGTGGCTGTGGCCCGCGGAGGCGCTCCGAGCACGGCCTGACCTCCCGCAGTGGACAATCCCTAGCTTCACCTGAATGTAATAGCTGCCCTGAACTACCCCCTCTACTGATCCGGCCCAGCGGTGCATCTTTCAGGGTTCAGCGGCTCTGCAGGACTGCGGTCAGCACGCTGCGGCCTACACCCCCCCTGGAAGCCAGCAGACCTTTCAGCTAAAAGCAGAGGTACAGGGGGCCCTACCACTCAGCCCAACAGGTCGTCCACAACCTCAAGGTCCCCGTCATGCAGTAACCCCCATCATGCAACATGTTTATGATGATGTGAGAATGTAATTGGCAGACGCTCCATCCAGCATTTGGCTCCGAAGCTCCGAATATGCCAGCAAGAACGCCCGCAACCCGCTCTACATTGGCCAAGAAACTCAAAGCAGCAGGAACTAACCAAGCCGCCACCGGGTCCATTCAGCGCTACCTGGCTGCTGACAGAACCAGCACGGGGAGCAGGCATGCCAGGTCCACGAAACGAAGCGCATCTCCCTCTTCCCTAGCAACCTCTCATAGAGATAGCTCACCTGCATCATCGTGCTGCTCAGACCTCATGGAGGAACCCGGGTCCCCCTCTGGCTCAGAAATGTCATCGCTTCTAGGCGGCCTTAAAAAAGAGCTAGCCGGGATGTTCCACAGCCTTGAAAAATCAATAAAAAAGGAGATCACAGGTGTGAGAGCAGATATGGCGCACATCCTCGGGGGAGAAAACAGAACAGAGGCAGGAATCACATGCAACAGCCATCAGAGAACTTCAAGACTCTGTCACGCAACTAGCCCTTGCTCACCGTGCCTCCCTGTACAAGCTCGAGGATCTTGAGAATAGGAACCGTAGGAACAACTTGCGCTTTAGAGGTCTGTCAGAAGCGACCGGTGACAACGATCTGGAACCGTCGATCCGCGGAATATTTAACACCATTTTGGGAAAGCCACCTACCGATCCTCTGCCCTTCGACCGGGTTCATCGAGCCCTCAGGCCCCGCAACCTTAACTCAGAGCAGCCCAGAGATGTTATATGCCGTCTACACTACTTTACAGACAAAAACGCCATCATGGTCAAGCTAAGGAACACCCCTAACATAGATTTTGACGGCGCGATTCTCAATATTTTCCCTGATCTATCCAAGGATACATTAGACCGACGACGAGCCCTCAAACCACTGTTGGAACATCTACTCTCCAATGGAGTAACTTATAGATGGGGTTTCCCGGCGTGTCTTATCGCCATAAAAAATGGCCGCTCCCACACCCTCCGGTTCCCTGAGGATCTGGCACAATTCCTGAAAGACCTTAATGTGCCGATGATGGAACTCCCGGGCTGGCAAGATCCGGTTCCTAAGCTTTCTCGTATTCAGGATTCCCAATGGCAACAGTCCCCTTCTAAAAAGCAGCGCCCTTCTGCGCCAAGCTCTACACAACAACGTAGATGAACATCGGATGACTGTGTCTAAATGTTGTTCTCTCTCTTCTCCGGCTATTTTTCTCTTTAATTGCAGGCCCCACCGCATCAGGATCTGCTCAAAAGACAGCAAACCCAACGAGTGGAGATCTCATCCTCTCAGCACTGATGGAACCCTGAAAGGACTACCCTCTGGGTCCATGTTCTGGGTCCCAATAGACGTTCCCACATCGGGTCTGATCCTCGGAGGGTTATGTAAGCCTGCACAATGTTTAGCTTAATGCTTAGCTTAATGTTTAGCTTATTGTTTAGCTTAATGTGAAGTGTCTTGGCCATAAGAGAATATTTGTTCTATTGCAGTTCATTGTTTAACGTTGGAGCATAATGGTTTTCTCCTATATTCTATTTAACGCACAGTTGAATGCTGGTGGAGCGTATTGCTCCTATGTGCCTTTTATTCGGCACGCCCCCCCACCTCTCCTTCTGGGGTTGGGCAGCATGGGTTGCCCTCGAGTTTACCTGTCCGTCTTCCTTTTGGGAACACTGCAGATTTCTGCGTGACGTGATACGATTTCCCCCTTGTGTCCAGTTGGACGTTATTGTTATGTCTGTTCTTCTTTCTCTTTCACCCCCTCTGCAATCTTTCGCTTCTCTCCCACCTCACTTCCTCCCCCAAGGTTGGCATGCATGGCTAGGTAAGCCTAAGGGTCACGATCCACTATCATAATGGCCACGCTCAAAATTACCTCTTATAATGTTAGGGGTCTAAATGTAGCGGCTAAACGCCATCAAATGACATGGCAATTACGGGCTCTTGCCTCCTCCATTGTCTTTCTCCAAGAAACGCATTTAACCCACACTACGCGGGTCAAACTGACCTCGCCTTATTTTCCCCAGTGGTATTATAGTCTCTCAGATACGAATAAGGCTAAAGGAGTGGCCATAGGTTTTAGTGGAAGCGTACCGTTTCGCCTTTCAGCTATGCAAGCAGATGACCATGGCCGCTTCCTCTTTTTAAAAGGCTTTCTAGGTAACCCCCAATGTACCTTAGCTAACGTATACTGTCCGAACCATAATCAACCTACATTCCTCTCCCAAATTCTCACTGATCTATCGCACTTCGCTGAGGGCTTACTTATACTAGCAGGAGATATAAATATGCCCCTAGATCCCATCATGGATACATCGCACGGCCGCTCTAATATCTCATTTAAACGTCTTTCCCATGTCAAAAAGAGACTTATGGAGTGACAGTTGATGTTTGGCGTATCCTCCACCCAAAAGAAAAAGACTTCTCCCACTACTCAAAGACTCATCAGTCCTACTCCCGCATAGACAATAAATTCCTAGACCACCACCTCCCCTTATTACAATCTGCAAACATAAGCACAGCGACCCTGTCGGATCACGCCCCTGTGTCGATGTGTATGACCATGCCCACTTTAGCCCATCGCTCCAGCAATTGGAAACTGAACGACTCTCTCCTAACTCACCAAGCAGATGTCGCTCTGCTAGCCTCCCTTATCTCGCAATATTTTACAGATAACAAACCTTCTGAGACTTCTCCAGCTATTGTATGGGAAGCTCACAAGGCTACCATGAGAGGCCGATTCATTGAGCTAGGGGCAAGGAAAAAAAAGGAGCATGGTCAACAACTTGAGCAGGTCTTACACCAGATAGAAGATCTCGATAGACAACATAAACTAACCCTACACTCTTCCTACCTAGAGACACTCACGCTGAAAAGAGAAGAACTAAAAACTCTTCTTAACATCTACACCACCAACAAATTTCAACGCTACTCGCAAAAACTCTATGAATGGGGGAACAAACCTAGCAGACAATTAGCAAGATCCCTTAAAGAAAAGCAGACTAGATTGTTTATTCCCAAGATAAAGCTATCCAACGGCAACTTAGTTCACGCAACCCCCCACATCGCTAAAGCCTTCAGAGAGTATTATGCAGACCTGTATAATGTGCAATGCGACACTCTGTCCCTGACAATAAAAGAGAGACATAGTCTCATGTGCGCATACCTAAAGGATTCTAAATTGCCCAAACTTTCGGATTCGGCTCTTACGGAGCTTGAGTCGGAACTCTTAGTTGAGGAATTTCAGTCGGCTCTAAAGCATACACCGACGGGCAAAGCACCCAGACCGGACGGCTACACTATCCTCTACTACAAAACATTTAGTGACGCTCTTCTGCCCCATCTAACGGCCTACGCCAACTCAATTTCACAGACCTCGGGACTGCGCCCAGAATCCCTCACAGCCCACATTTCGGTAATCCCTAAAGCGGGCAAAGACACTACTCAGTGCGGCAACTACAGACCAATTTCCCTTTTAAACATGGACATTAAACTATACGCTAAGGTAATGGCTAACAGACTGCTTCCCCTTATCCCCGGCTGGGTCTCTACAGACCAGATGGGTTTTATGCCACACAGAGAAGCCAATGACAACTCTCTCTGGGCGATATCTCTCATACAATATGCACAAAGGTCTGCGCAGTCCACCCTACTTGTGTCCACAGATGCTGAAAAAGTGTTTGACAGGGTGGACTGGGAATACCTAAAACTGACCCTCAGCCACTTTGGACTCGGTCCCAAAATGTACTATCGCATTATCTCCCTTTACTCCACTCCCACGGCACCAATTTGTATAAATGGCACCCTGAGTAACCCATTTTAACTGTTTAATGGAACCCGGCAGGGCTGCCCTCTCTCCCCCCTGCTGTTTGCTCTTACCCTGGAACCCTTCCTGGCAACCATACGACGCAATATAAACATACATGGCATTTCAGTAGGTAACAAAACACATAAATATGCGGCGTACGCAGATGATATTCTATTCTTTGTCCAACAGCCCCAGGTATCACTCCCTAACTTAATGTTGGCGTTCTCCACTTTCCAGACACTGTCCAACTTTGAAATTAATCTCTCTAAATCTGAAATCCTGAATATCAATCTGCCCGCAGGAGAAGTGGACAATTTAAAACCCCTTTTCCCCTTTAGATGGGTCCACCGCACCATGAAGTACTTAGGGATACACCTTACGCCCAACATCCAATCGCTCTTTAGGCATAACTATATCCCATTATTGAACAACATTCGCACAGACCTACAAAGGTGGAGTACACTACCACACTCCTGGTTGGGTAAAGTGAATATAGTAAAAATGAACATTCTCCCCAGAGTTCTCTTTTTCTTTCAAATTATCACACTGGGTGTGCCTATAGGGTTTTTCTCTTTACTACAGGCCATGGTCTCTCGCTGCATTTGGCGGAACAGCCATCCCAGAGTAGCTAGAGACGTACTCTTTCGCTCCAAGCTCTCTGGGGGACTGGCCCTGCCAAACTTTAAGACTTACTACCATGCTGTCATTTTGTCTAGAATCTCTGACTGAAAATATGCAGCCAACTCCAAACTTTGGGTGAGCCTTGAACACGCCCTCAGCAAAACAGATCTCGCAGTTACACCTTGGCTGCCACGCTCTCACAGGCGCCTCGCCCCAACCACCTTCTCAGTGACAGCCTCCACACTAGACATATGGGACGCTTTGCATAAGAAATTCTCTTGGACTTATGCTTCCCCCCTGTTACCACTTCTTGACCACAACTACTTTCTACCTGGTCTGTTAGACCCCGGATTCAAGACATGGTCGCCAGGAAGACCCCTGCTTCTGCATCATGTACTCCGAGCTAATACTCCTAAGTCTTTGGCAGACATTTTGGGCCCCAAGCCACTTACGTTCCTAGACCAATGGAGATACACTCAACTGCAGGGTTTTCTCAGAACGCTGTCTAAACCACTAAGGGGAATACAGGACCTAAACAATATCGAGGAGAGACTGCACCCGCAGGACCCGCCAGAACACAGTGTCTCGTTGTTCTATACAGCGCTCATCAAACTCCAAGGGGACACTCACCCCCACTTCCTCGCCAGGTGGGAGTCAGACCTGGAATCCAGTCTCCCACAAGGTCAAAAAGTCCTGCGGTTGACTCACATCTCCTCAATCGCATCAAAGATGGCTGAGCTCAATTACAAATTGCTAACCAGATGGCATTACACACCTGCAAAACTTCATCAGATGTTCCCCGCCAATTTCCCGTTGTGTTGGAGGAATCGTGTCCATACATCCGCCCCTTCTGGTCTAGCATTATCTGACTGATCCATCAAATATCCGATGTCTCTCTCCCTTCAGACCCATGGACCATTCTTTTTCATGCCACCAAGGAACCAGTTGGAAGGTATAAACGTTCCATAGTTCCCCACTTGCTTAACGAGGCTAAAGCACTCATACCAACCCATTGGGGCCAGCCGGAAACTTCAACCATGAAAAAGTGGCTTCAAAAAATCTCTGAGGTCCATCTTATGGAAGAAATCACCCACCGCATCAAGGACACTTATCAACGACATACTCTAACCTGGTCCTCGTGGGCAGAATTCAAGCACACCTCAACTTACAAGGAGATAATTGCAAAATCCCACTGAGACTCCACTCTACTTAAGGCATATTTGTTGATTACGCTATTATTATCTGCTATCATTATCTTAAAATTGAACCCCTGAGGTTGCACCTCACATGAGACTGTGTTGTTCGGTGACATACTCTTGACTGTGCTCCATGCATGCCAGCCCCCGCCTCCCCTCCTTCCCCCTCCCCTACCCCTCTATCTCTTTTCCTTCCCCCTCCTTCTTTTCTACATTTTCTACTGGGAACCAAGCACACTTTCCCCCACTTGACCGAAAACATTAAAGGTTTTCGTTTGGGATATGAATGGCATTGCTGAGAGCAATTTATTCAAACAAAGTGATGAAAGGAGTATGCAAATGGTTTGATAATGCTCTTTTGGGTCTATGAATGTTCCTGACTATTGTATGACTGATGTGACTTACTGACCCAACATTTTCCTTCTTAAACTGCTAACGCCCCCCCCCCACTTACTACCCCAGAAATTGAGACCACACCCATCTGGAGTAAACATGGCCGTAGCAGCCAATTATCTTTATTATCAAAATATTCAAACAATTAACATAAATAACATAAATAACATAAATTAACATAACTAAATCAGGTAGTAAGGCACTTCCTCCATTGCAACTCCTCCCCGTTGGTCTGTGCTAGGATAACCCACCAATCACCATAAACCATTAACGGCACTGCGGTACCCAAACTATAACGGACCTCAAGCTGACAAACTAGCTCAGAGGCCAAACACTGACTGCAGTGCACCTGATCACCCACTGTAGCTAAACTACCGTTAGCTATATCACCACCGACGGGTACTATACCACCGATAGGCCCCGAACTCTTCCATCCCTGGGGTAAAATCCTTCATCCGCACAGACCAACAACATGCCGCTGCCACGACAATTCAACCCTGTAAAACAAAGGAACAATATTATTACCACAACAAACCCCCCCCCCCCGAAAGCTAAGGGAGGGAGGGTGGGAAGCTTGCTTCTCCCTGCAGACTGAGGAGGGGAGGAGCTGCCCACTCTACACATTAACTCCGCTCCTCCCCTCTCAGCCTCTGCAGAGAACCGCCCCTTAGAAACAGACTCGTCCACAGTTAACCCTGTCATGCCCCCCCTCCGTCTATTTTCTCCTGGCTTTTTGCTCCGGGCTTTCTTTCCAGTCATTAATGCCCTAGACTCTACCTACAGAATCTTTATTGTCAGGTCATGTTCAGGTTAATGCTTTTATGTCGTTTGTATTCCCTGCCTTTCTGTTTTTCTTTTTTTCTTCAATAAACATTTATTAAACAAAAAAAATTGTGTCCTGCCAGCAGGGATTACAGGGAGCCGTCCCCTCCGACAGAATAGAATGATCACTGCTGGTGGCTAAAGCTGCCAGCGGTGATCGGCAAAAAAAACTGAAAGGCTGGTTTAACTGGTCGATCCATGGATCGATTTTAGTACAATCAGCCTGCCCATAGACATATCGGAATTTGCTGCTAAACCGGCTAAATTTCAAACAATCTATGGTCAGTTTAAAGAGGAAGTAAACCCTGATGGGTTTTACTTCCTCTTTTGCTCTCTGCAAAGCCTGCAAATGAAAAGCATAATGGACTAGTATTATGTGCCAATTACCTGCAAAAGAATCCAGCGATGTCCCCTTTGTAGGCAGCGTCTGTAGGCAGCGTCCATCTTCTGGCCCCTTTTCCTTCCAGGCTGCGGACTCCAGAGCCGCGTGACGTCACTCCCGCGCATGCAGATGGGAGCCGCGATTAACGGCACAGGCTAGGGAAGAAATGGCACTCAGCTTGGTTTCTTCCCTGCGCATGTGCCGTTGGAATTTTCGGTGGACTACAAGTGAAATATATCCTAAACGGCACACGTTTAGAAGATATTTCCACTACCTATAGGTAAGCCTTATTTTAGGCTTACCTATAGGTAGAAGTCCAAAAGGTAGGTTTACAACCACTTTAAGAGAGATGTGAGGCTTGGCCAAGACACACTGTCGAAGTCCTTTTGGATATCCAAAAAAAGGAGAAAGGCTTGCTGGGGAGCCTGCTTGGAGTAAGGATTAAGGTACGATAAGTATTACACCCTTTTCCTCATCTGCCACTGCAAAGGTAGTTTTGTGTAATTCCCAGAGTTGAGCCTTAAGGAAATAACTGGACTGTATAATGTAGTCTATTGTATTAATGTATGTCGATTTGCTGTGTTATTTGAGAGGTCTCTTTAAACTTTCTTGTTTCAGCAGAGAGCAGTTGACAGAAGTGTGCTTTGCGAAGGCTATAGAACATGGCATCTACTGAGAGAGATCCATAGCTATGTGTGTACAGTCAGCAGAAGCAGTATTGTCACCCTTTGACAGGAAGCAGATTTGCTGGCAGGATCACCAGATAAAATGATACATAACAATTTAAAAAAAGAAGAAGGCTATCATTAGTTAATTATTTTTTTCATTTGACTTTACATACACCTAGTAATAGCTACTGTTACTCATTTATTATATTAGTAAGCTATAGTCTTGGAAACATAGAATTTCCTTGATATTTTCCTGTTACAAATACGGTATATGTAGCTTTCTTTAAGATAAGACACTTTCAGTACCCCCAACTTATTGGTTCTGTCCACTGCTAAACAGGAAATGCAGTCCTCCCATTGGCTCACTGACTTTTATTGATCTGACTGAAGTACAGTAAAAAATGTATATACTTGGCTTATATTTAATTACATTTTTTTATTGCACCTCAGGCTTTAGGACAGCACAGCACATACTCTAATGAGCTTCATGTTGGCAGTGAATAATACATTCTTTACATAATTTGTTATGTTATAATTCCTCATACTGCTTGTCAAGGTGGAAAATCCTTAGGGCAGGGACAGTAAAAAAGTTGACTAGCAGGGCATACTCTATGTCCAAATAAGGTCTAAAATAACTGCTTATTTTTGAGGAAGGGAAATGATGACTAATATTCTGCAACATGCAGTGAGCATGACAGATCTGTCACCCTATTAGTAAATATTGTTACCCCATTCAGACAGCGGCTAATTGGTTATCAAATGTGAACTCTAGCAAAACATCATCACATACAGTATATTAATTTATGGCTTATTTTATTTAATTATTTATTTTTATTATATCAAAGTACAAAAAAAATCCAAAATTAAAACATGATTGCACTACATTTAAGTCCTCCTCATGAGTCCTGCCCGCTCACCCCCTCAATCCCTCCCAATCCCCTTCCACCTAATCCCTTATCTAGTTTTCTCCATTTCTCCCAGTTCAGCCGGTTATCCTCCTACAACCTCCACATATCTCATCGTCTTCTTAAACACCTTCCAATCTTTCCATCTATTTACCATTCCCTCCTCTCCACAGTATTTAAGATATTCCAAATTGAATGTCTCTTCTACCCTTCTAATCCAATCCTTTATTGTGGGACTTTCTATTTCTTGCCAATGTCTTGGTATCTGACTTTAGGCTGCAGTCATCAGATGAGGTATCACAGACTCTTTATATTGTTTTATTGAACTATCTATCCCGCAGAATAAGCACGTCCAAGTTTCTTCTAATATTTCTCTATTAATAATCTCTTATTAACTGTAAATACTCTTTCTTGTAGCTTTTTAAAGCGGAACACTTTCCGCAGAATCTACGCCCCTTTCCGAAGGTCCCCCGCTGTCTGCTGGGAAACACACGGATCCCAGAGACAGCGGGGACCATCCTTATTGCGCAGCGCGACTCGCGCATGCGCAGTAGGTAACCGGGAAATGAAGCCGCAAGGCTCCACCTCCTGATACCCATGCCCAAGATGGCGGCGGCAGCACCCGAGAGACGATCGAGACATCGGCTTTGGGTGCCGACATCGCGGGCGCGCTGGGCGGGTAAGTGTCATTATTTTAAAAGTCAGCAGCTGCAGTATTTGTAGCTGTTGGCTTTAAAAAAAAGAAAAACAGCTGACTCCCGCTTTAATTTTGGGCAATCCCACCATATGTGGGCATGGTTCCCACTACTTTACATCCTTGCCAACTGTGTGGTCATTTCCCTGTTTGATACTTGCATATTTTTTGGCTATAATAGTTTAATAATAATTTACGGCTTTTTTTAAAGCCCGGCTTTAGGCACATTTTGATTTGTTTTGGATAGATTAGAGTTTCAAGGCTCATTTACACTTTTGCATTGTGGCATGTAACATGCATGCCTGAGCCACTTAATTTTAATAACACCCCAGTGCACTGTGTTATCGTGCATTGTATTACAAAAAAGGGGTTGTCGTAATTTTAAAAATCCAAATAGCTCACATATATAATGCTATTTAGTGTTAATATGGGGTAGACAGACACAGTTGGAGGAGAACCACACTGGCACTATATGTCTATTAAAGTACGCTGTAAGAAAGTAGGTATTTGTCATTTTTTGCACAGTGGGGACTGAACTGGACAGAGAAAGATCATTGTGACACAGCGACCCAATGCAACTTAGTGTGCCATTCAGGCTCTGTTTAAGTGGGGTGTACAAATTCTCGAGCATCCGCCACTGGGTGTGCTACATGGGATGGAGCTTGTCCCAGATCCTGCTGTGGCCCAGAACAAAAGAGTGGGAATCCCTGTAGTCGCACGTCCCTAGAATCGGTGTAAGAGTGGCAACCTCAGCCTCAGCCAAGGTCCCCTTGGACTTTGACTTGCAGGGATTCAATTATTTTGTCCTAGCAGGGTCTGGTACAGGTCAGGAGGGTCCTATTCACTTGCCCTTTCTCCCTCCTCCCCCCCCCCCCCTCGGTTGCCTTTTCCCTTACCTTTCTCCCCGATCTAAAACATTGTGTTTTAGATATGTGAGGCCTTTCCTTCCCTGGAAGATGGTCTTTTCTTTCAGTTCTTATTTGGCTAACTGTTTATGGTATACTATGTATATACTGCCTTTGTTTGCCTATTCCCTAATGGGTTTGGCTGTTGGACATATATGTGCTAGACCAGGGGTAGGGAACCTTTTTGGCTGAGAGAGCCATGAACGCCCCATATTTTAAAATTTTATTTTGTGAGAGCCATACAATATGTTTAAAACTAAATAAAAGTAAATGTGTGTATTTTATGTAAGATCAACACTTTTAAAGTACAATAAGTCTCTGAATTAAACAATCAGGTGTTCTTTATTAAGAAATAAATCACAGAACAAAGAAATTCGGCAAAGTTGCCGAACATGACATGACCTCTGAATCCTTTTAATAACGTTGTTATGCTGTTGCTAACCAATCATGAATAAAGTACTTCTTAAGCCGCGTACACACGTAGCCGTCTGTCCGACGTACTTAGTCTGGCGGACTTCCCGGTGACCCCGCCCCCTTACGATGTCACAGTCCCAGAGGATGCTGGGACTGTCGCCATGTGACATCAACCCATGTGACCAACCCATGTGACATAAACCCATGTGACACCGCCCCTTGTCCCTATATAAGTGGCAGCGCAGCGCGTCCCTGGCATTGCGGCCGGAGAGATCGTCGAGTCAACATCTCCTGGAGAAGAAGAAGAAGAACGGAAGGCAGCGGCGACAGAAGACCGGGCCACCGCCTGTAAAAGAGCTATAAGAAGGCGCGGTGGCCCGGCAGAAGAACCGAAGAGGGGGACAAGACCCCCGAAGTTGGAAGAAGAGGCCACGGCGATGAAGAAGAATGCCGGGCTCCTCCGCTAGTAAAAGAGCTACAAGAAGATAGCGGAGGAGTCCGGCGAGAAGACCCCCAAAGACGGAAGACCCCCGGAGCTGTGCAATAAATTATTTTATCTTGTGTGTTGTGTTTTTTTTGTACTTTATTTTACAGGTGAATGGGTAGGGGTACATTGTACCCCATACTCATTCACATAGGGTGAGGGGGGCCGGTATCCGGGGTCCCCTTATTAAAGGGGGCTCCCGGATTCCGATAAGCCCCCTGCCCGCAGACCCTGACAACCAACTGCCAGGGTTGTCGGGAAGAGGCCCTTGTCCTCATCAACATGGGGACAAGGTGCTTTGGGGTGGGGGGCCGCGCGGCCCCCCCTTCCCCAAGGCACCCCCCATGTTGAGGGCACGCGGCCTGGTACGGCTCAGGAGGGGGGGGGGGCGCTCCCCCCCCCCTTTCCTGTCCGACCGGGTAGCGTGCTCGGACAAGGGTCTGTTGTGGACTTGGGGGGGACCCCCACGCCGATTTTTTTTGGCGTTTGGGGTTCCCCTTTAAGTCCATACCAGGCGGCGGGGCCAGCGACGTCTCCTTCGCGAGCCCCGCCTACCTGGAGACCCGCTCGAAATGAGCGGACTTTTCTCCGGGCGGGAATAGTCCGCTCATTTCAAAAGTACAGCGGACTGGCATACACACGGCCGGATTGTCCGCCCGAAATGCGAGTTCCCCGGGAAGATTGGAGTGCAACACGGCATTCTAAGTCCGACGTACTTTCGGGTCAAAAAAGTATGCCGGAGGCTACACACGGGGGGATTGTCCGGCGGACTTGAGTTTGCCGGACTTTTCCACCCGCTTGTTTGATCGTGTGTACGCAGCATTACCGTTAATGCGACTTCTGGTGCTGCATGGTTTTGCTGATGGCTTTGTAGTCTGGTTGATACGTGGTGCGGTTAAAGTGGTTGTATACCCGCTGATGCGTTTGTTTGTTTTTATGCCACCTGCAAAGGAAAAGGCATAATGAGCTAGTATGCACCGCATTCTAGCTCATTATGAAATACTTACCTTAGAACGAGGCCCCGACATCTGGCCTGATCCACGCCGAGGGAGCTGACATGTTCCCTCGGCGATTCTTCCGGGTATCGCGGCTCCGGGGCTGTGAGTGGCCGGAGCCGCGATATCGTCACTCCTGCGCATGTGTGCGGGAGATTTCCTCCCAGCAGGGTCCGGCGTCTGCCGGGCTTTCAGCCGAGAATCCCCTGTGCGCATGCGCCGCTGCAGTCAGCGGTACATTGCGAGGGGAATATCTCCTAAACCGTACAGGTTTAGGAGATATTTTTTTTTAACCTACAGGTAAGCCTTATTATAGGCTTTCCTGTAGGTAAAAGTCAAAAAATTGACTATACAACCACTTTAAGCTTCATGCAGGCGTTGAGACTTCCATCCGTTAAACCTGATCGTAGGTTGGTCTTAATGTTTTTTTAATGGATTAATTGACTAATTTTGATTAATTATAACTGTAATGTTGTCATCTCCCCCCACTGTAATATCCACGTCATCTCCCCCACTGTAATATCCACATCTCCCCCACTGTAATATCCACGTCGTCTCTCCCACTGTAATATCCACGTTGTTTCCCCCACTGTAATATCCACGTCTCCCCCCCACTGTAATATCCACGCCCCCCCCCCCCCCACTGTAATCAAATGTAAAGTTATGCACTTGGGGGCTAAGAATTTGCATGCATCATACATGCTAGGGAGAGTACAACTGGGGGAATCCATAGTGGAGAAGTATCTGGGAGTTTTGGTAGATCATAAGCTCAATAACAACATGCAATGCCAAGCTGCTGTTTCCAAAGCGAGCAAAGTCCTTTCTTGTATTAAGAGAGGTATGGACTCCAGAGAGAGAGATATCATTTTGCCCCTGTTCAATTTATTAGTAAGACCTCACTTGGAATATGCAGTTCAGTTTTGGGCACCAGTTCTCAAAAAGGATATCGGGGAACTGGAGAAAGTGCAGAGAAGGGCAACCAAACTGATAAGAGGCATGGAGGAGCTCTGCTATGAGGAAAGAGTAGAGGAACTAAATTTATTCACTCTTGAGAAGAGGAGAAAAAGGGGGGATATGATCAACATGTTCAAATATATAAGGGGTCCATATAGTGAACTTGGTGTTGAGTTATTCTCTGTACGGTCAACCCAAAGGACACTGGGGCACTCTTTAGGTTTAGAGGAAAAGAGATTTCATCTTTAAATACGGAAAGGTTTCTTCACAGTAAGAGCTGTGAAAATGTGGAATAGACTCCCGCCAGAGGTGGTTCTGGCCAGCTCAGTAGATTGCTTTAAGAAAGGCCTGGATACTTTCCTGAATGTACATAATATGACTGGGTACTAACATTTTTAGGTAAAGTTGATCCAGGGAAAATCCGATTGCCTCTTGGGGATCAGGAAGGAATTTTTTTTCCCTGCTGTAGCAAATTGGAGCATGCTCTTCTGGGGTTTTTTTTTGCCTTCCTTTGGACCAATTGTAGGCATAAAATTGGGTATATTGGATTGTACGATTATTTTTTATTTTATTTATTTGTTTTTAAGGTTGAACTGGATGGACTTGTGTCTTTTTCAACCTGACTAACTATGTAATATCCACGTCTCCCCCCACTGTAATATCCACGTCTCCCCCACTGTAATATCCTCGTCTCCCCCACTGTAATATCCACGTCTCCTCCACTGTAATATCCACATCTCCCCCACTGTAATATCCATGTCTCCCCCCACTGTAATATCCACGTCTACCCCACTGTAATATCCACATCTCCCCCACTGTAATATGCACATCTCCCCCACTGCAATATCCACATCATCTCCCCCACTGTAATATCCACATCATCTCCCCCACTGTAATATCCACATCTCCCCCACTGTAATATCCACATCTCCCCCACTGTAATATGCACATCTCCCCCAGCCCCACTGTAATATGCAGATCCAGGATCTGATGAGGCGGGCGGTGATGATGACATCAGCACGCCGCCCACCTAGGCCACCGTCGGGTGTACCAAGATGGCCACGGCTCCGGAGCTAGACTATATTTTCTTTTGTGTTTTGTTTATATTGTAATATTGCAGATTGGAATAAAGCACCCCTGTTTTGTAAAAAAAAAAAATCCTAATTTTCACAAATTTTTTTGCTGGTGGACACTGCCACTGAAACTAAGAGTAATTGGAAACCCAATTCAACTGCCTGAGAGGTTATTTCCTTAAATCTGGAGAGAATTTCTCCCACTTTCTATTGTAGGAGAGGAAAAAAAATCCTCAATGGGATACATATGGCAAGGAAAAACAGGGATTTTGGACATTCCCTACTCTACCATCAAGGAAGAAATACAAGTTTTGGTTTTAGATAAGTATCCTCACTTCCTGTCCCTGGATCACCTAACAAAAGAGAAACGCACGGACTGCAATAAAAATGTCAGACGTTATTACTCTTCCTTGCTCTACTAAAATGTGTGTTTACCTGTCCCCATTGGAAAGACTGTCTTAAGGGATTAAAATGCGTGTCCCCACTGTCATAGTGCCATTTTGAAAGAATTTGTGGGTACAACACACTTCTGTAGACTGATAGGTAATCATTATTTTAGTGGTTCTAAAGCCTAAACATGTTTACCTTATTGTAATCCTTGCATTAAGATAAATTAAGGTAAACAATGTTTAGGTAGCAATATGCCAGTTCCCACCATACTTAACCAAGCCCCTGCTCGATTCAGCGATGTGCCCATCTGTAGCAGCTCTTGTCCCTTCTCCCCGCTCTCACAGGCTTGCTAATCATTTGACGAGGGGACGGGGCCAAGCCGATCTCTCTGTGTCTGTAGAGTACACAGGTGTGCCACGATAGGAAGCGGCCTCCTATGGTGGCACAGCAAGAAGAGTAGAAGCCAGTAGCACCTGCAAGGGACTCGGGAAGAGGAGGTTTAGGGCCATTATTTGCAATCAGAGCAGGTAAATATAAACTTATTTGTTATTAAAAAATAAATAAAAAAAGTTTGCAGTCACTTTAAGCTTCTTTGGAAGGTTGACTTTTGGCCACTTTTTTTTTCTGGAACAAAGACTGTTTTGACACCCATGTACTTGAGGCAGGCAAAAAAAGGGACAGGAGTGAGAAAAGTCAACAAGACTCATTTTTATAAATCAACATATATATTTATTAACAGTGTACCAACACTCATCATCATCTATATACAAAATGGTTACTAAACAACTTTAGACACATTTAATATAAAAGGCCCAGTAAAATTCACATAAATATACTATATAGATATAAATAGGCACATATTGAACAACAACCCTGTTAAACCGCCTGGCCGCCCAATAGTGAGCGGCATTGACTCTGTCACATCCCAAATTGGGAAGTACATAGATCATTACCTTCAACCCTTGGTCAAACAAGTCCCCTCACATCTGCAGGATTCTAGAGATGTTATCAGAAAGTTAGAAGGGGTGCAATATCATGAGGATGTCATCTTGGTCACTGCAGATGTTTCAGCCCTGTATACATGTATCCCACACCATCTGGGATTAGCTTCGGTTGACTTCTACCTCTCTAGGGATTCCTCACTTCCCCTTATTCATAGGAATTACATTATGGAATTACTAAAATTTGCCACTGGGCATAATTATTTTTGGTTTCAAGGCTCCTTCTTCTCCCAAACAAAGGGCGTAGCGATGGGGGCTAAATATGCCCAGAGCCTGGCCAATTTGTTTATGGCCCAGTGGGAGGAGGATATCGTCTATGCCCTCAATAGACCCGAAATTGGTCATGTAGGCCAGGTATATAGATGACATCCTCCTCCTATGGAAGGGTAGCCGGGTCTCATTGGACTCCTTCATGTCAATTCTCAATGAAAATGACAGGGGGATTGTCCTGAATTTTGAGGCGAGTACAACTAATATCCACTTTTTGAGATTAATGTAGTCAATAACAATTTTGAACTCAGGAAATTTTTTAAGTCCACTGACAGAAATGGGTATATCCCAGTTGACAGTTGTCACCACCACCAGTGGCTGAATTCTGTCCCACGGGGCCAATTCCTAAGGTTACGACGTAACTGTACGAATATTAATGATTTTTTTCAACAGTCCGAGATTCTAAAATTGAGGTTTCTAGAGAAGGGATATAAACCGTTGGATTTGGACGCAGATATCTTATCTGCTTCCAAAGTCGACAGGGCCTCATTGTTAGAGACTAAACCAAAGGCCATACAAAATGATAAATATAGGTGGTCATTTTCTACTACTTTTTCCACCCAACATAGAGAAATTAAAAGAATTCTCAATCGTCACTGCAAAGTGGTCACCTTTAGGGGAGCATGATCTATACAGGGGGACATTGCCCCCAATACAATAGATCCTCCAAAACTGATTTCCTTTTTTCCCGAAAGTAATGGCTTCTTCCCTTGCGGGAAATGCAATGTATGTATGCACAACACATTGGGAAGAAGAAAAATCGAAACTTTCACATCAACAGTCACCCATAAAACGTACTCTATTAAATGTTTTGCCACTTGTGTAACCAAGTTTATAGTCTACCTTATTACTTGTCCTTGTAAAAGACAGTATGTAGGCCGTACTATTAGAAACTTCTCTATCCGGGTTAATGAACACTTAACTAAAATTAAGAAAGGTTGTGATAAACGCACTGTCCCAAGACACTATTTAGAATGCCATGGGAGAGATCCAACTGGCACGCAATTTCAAATTATAGATCGATTTGTTCCCAGTTGGAGGGGAGATTCATGCGTTAGTGGCGTATCGCGTCTTGAGACGTTTTGGATTTACGAACTCAGGAGCTATGTGCCCCATGGTATGAATAGTGATTGGGACATAAATTGTTTTATAAATCAGGCTTGAGTCCTTAGTCCCTCCCCTTTTTCTAGATTATATTTGTGAAAGGGGCTATCTGTACAAATGTCCTTTTTAACCTATGGTGTAGGGTGATGCCATAATGCTGGGGGACATATCATTGGGTTTAGGTATTTTTTTTTTTTTTTTTTTTATCTTCAGATTGTTTCATTTTTCATTTATTACTTTATTTTTTATTTTTCCCTATGTATTCCCATATTTTTGTGGCATTTTTGTTTGTGCCCATGCGGATGCTATGTTGTCACATAGCATCCCTGTGGGATATTTTTGTAATATGGGGACACCTCAATGTGGGCTGACTGCGGCCACGCCCATCCCCAGCACTTACTCCTACTGTTTATGGAGGTTAAGGGACTATGGCTCGGGTGCACTTTCTATGGTGCACACGAGGTGTGTGACTCCATATTTGGAGTTGTGGGCGGCGTCACGAGGCGTTTACTATGCTGAGGTAAGGGAGGTGGAGTCTGTTCTGATTACAGGATGCTCCTGACCTGCCCCCATCCAGCCCTTGGGGATTGCCGCCTCGTTCTCCTGCATCCCTTTCTGTGTGGGGACGGCTTTTCGCGCAGTGCGGTGGGACGGACGTGCGCGGCCCTCCTGTGGGCCGGTGCGCGTCTGCGGATAGTGTACGGCCCTCGGTATGACGTCATAGCGTTATATCGCCATGGCTACCGATATTACATGTTGTCCCCCCTTTCTTCGGGTCACGTGACCATATGTGGTGTTCTATCATAGGGGGGTGGTTCCTCTTGCAGCGTAATTGGACGGACGTGCGCGGCCTACATGTGGGCCAGTGTCTTGTCAAATAGCGTCCTCCATCAGATAGTGTCCCCTGCGTACTGCGCATGCGCAGTACACAGGAACACAGATTCCGAAAATTGCAGAGGATGAACGGCGCCTGCGCCGTGAGTCCAGGTTCTATCCCCACTATCCAAGTGGACATAGAGTTAGAATAAAAAAGAGCCGAGCGGAGCGAGGCCGAGCCCGAAGCGTGGCGAGCGAAGGGGCCCTCTAAAATTCACAACCCTATGTCCGCTTGGATGGTGGGGCTACCACCTCCACTCACGGCGCAGGCGCCGTTCAGCTTCGGAGATTTTCCGAAGTTTCGTCTGCTCCGTACTGCGCATGCGCAGTACGGAGCGGACACCATTTGATGGGCGGACTCTATTAGGCAGAACACCGGCGCACATCCTTGAACAATGTTAGGCCTGTGGTATGGCGTTGCATCGCCATAACTACGGAGATTGTGTGCTCCCTCCCCCCCTTGGGTCATGTGACCGTCTGAGTGTTAGCGGTCATGTGAACGCTGTGGGAGTGGAGAGTTGCACAATACAATTCACTTTGTTTCCCTTCCTGTCAATTCGTTACACACACTGTTTGTTTGATTATGTGAACATTTCCCTTCATGCATTTATGTAGCTTTTAATGCTATAAGTTTATACACTCATATATTACAAGTTTATATATATGTGCTTGTATGCACAGATGTCCCCTGGCATTGTGGCTCACTATGGTATTTAGTCTGGTCACCCCGGAAGTGCCTTTTATCCATTTCCTGGTTGGGGACACAATATATAGAGGTTACGAGTGTATAGGTCTGTGCTATTCTGGCAGATTTTTTGTGCTCTGCCCTGAATGCTATGGTCTCATACATGGATTGGGGATTTAGCGTGTGTGGTGGGGGCTCATTTGTGAATATGGATGTGCGTTCGTCCTGACTGAAATAAGTCTGCAAGTGAATGCTCTCATGCACATGTTTCTATTTACCTTCATTAACTTCAATTTCCTGTTCCACCCACTTATGAGTGGATCTGGTTTAGAACAAAGCATTTATATAGTAGCAATGTGGGGGGACAGAGTAAGCCCCTGTTGATGACCACTTGTGTCGAAACACATCGGTAAGCATTACTCGCACCCCATATTGCTTTGTTTTTAGTTCATTAAAATTTTTTGTTTTTGTGATCACTTTTTATATTTGTATAATACGCATTTTTTATTAAAACCTATTGGTTTTTTTGACCTACACCATCCAGAGCCTTTTTCTTTTTTCTTCTTCCTATTTATATATTACCTGCACGAACCCCTGAATTGAAAGTGAGATACATTGGGTCCTTGAGGTACCTTCGCCCCTGAACATGTGAACTACTGGCTGGTAATCATCGGATTCACCTGTTCCGATTTGGGACTGCTGATGCTCTTGAGAGGACTTCACAACGAGACCCTTTCTCCCCTGGAGTTGGAGTGCAATCCGTTGGGATTAACAAGCTCTTTTGACCCATTGTCGTATGGCATGCGGGTCCAACTGTTCTGGTAAGCATATCCATCTTATATCTTCAGATTGTTACATCTACAGATACCCCCATAGACCAACAGATTGCTGTGAAGTGTCTTGTGGATACTTTGAGTTAAAGTCTATTTGAGAAGATTGGCCACTCTCTCTCCATACAAGTGGACTTGTGTACAGATTGATGAACTGGCAATACTTATTTTTCTTTTTTTCCTTTTAGGATCCACGTCATGTGTCCCTAATATGATTATATTGTCCATGCACTATTGTTTTTTTATATAGCACCAGGGACTATATCTGTGCACATAGTGTGGTTTGCACTTGCTTGCTAATTAGCCTAATAGTTTTTTCTTTGTTGAGTATAGGTCACTCACACCTACTCAAAAAAGGTGTGTTTTGAATTTAATGTTTGTTTAGCGCTACATTTTATTTTTCACATTTATTTTAACTTTGTATGTTTGAATGTTAGCCGCTATTTTGATTTAAGTAGCGCAGTGTTTTGCTTTTTCCACATATTGAACAACGATCTGTCCATCATCCAAGACAGGAAGATTTTCAGATCAGAACGGACATTGAGACAATATAACCAAGGGTTGCCATCTTCTTCAGACATCATCTTCAGGTATTTGGATCTCCTAGGAAAATAAAATAAAATAGTTATGATTACATAAGTACAATGTAGAATGTGCATTTTTTTTTTTTTTTTTTACTTAAAGTTAAAGATCACCCTATAGAATACAGCATGATGAGCCACTGACTAATTTCTTGGTTTTTCAATAATGTTCCAGAAGCCATTCCATAGCAGAGCTAAACCAGCACTGGCATCTAAAGCAGAATCGCTGACATCTACATTGTAGATATTGTATTGTATTGTAATATGTAACCAAAGCTTGCTAAGCTCAGCTGAGGTATAATATACGTTTGTTTTTTTCATAAAAATGGCTGCCAGGAGTGGCACACAGGTACCCTTCTGTCTTAACGCTGTCAATAGCACATCCTACAGGTCCAGGCCCAGTCCTCATTGCTGCTGACCATGCACAGTTTGGGCATTGGTATTGGAAATACAGTGTATACTTTACTTACAGATCACCCATTCTAGGTTTGTACATCTATAACCAAACTCAAAGAATATAAGGGTGATCATTTACTTGCCTTATTCTTCTAGTAGTACTTTGGTAAAGGGTAGTCTATATGGGCACAAAATATGTTTGTATGAACCGTGCCTCTATACTATAAATGGGAACATGTGATTTAGACATAGAATTTTATATGGCATCATAAACTTGCGTAATTTATGGAAACAACATTCTGAGTCTTTTTGAAGGTTGATGACGCCTGAAAAGTCCTGTATTAATAGGCTTTGCTTTTTTTACTTGTCTAGTCATCAGGTTTGGTTGCATGGAAGCCAAGTGGGCAAGCTTTCTCTTTTGGCCTCTCCACCCCTAGTCTTAGCATGTCTTGGCGTTAGTGGGATACCAAGGTTCGCAGGTCAAATAGGTTACAATAGGGGCAGTATAAGACAGTTGACCTGGAAATCAGAATGGCTAACTCTGGTCCTGGTTCTCATCACTGCTATAGTATTGGAGCTTCTCTACTATTTTAGGTGTGCATAATTGAGTGCAATGAGTATAGCAGAGCAGTAACCACAAGCACTCACCAGCACACAGGGTCTCAGAAACATACAATCCTTTATAGTCAATACCATAGTTACTAGACTATCGGTCCATATGCAGCTTCAACAAGGGGTGATTCTAACAGGTAGCTATAGGCAACATACTATTGGAGACAGTTCTTCTCTTAATTTCATTGACTTAGTATTAATGTTAGCCATACACATGGCAGTTTTGAATGTTTCCAATCCACTTTTTAATTGAACATGACATTTGTATTGTCTGACACTTCCCCCCCCACGTTTTGCCACATACCCCCCAACTCCCCCCTTTCCTCCAAACCCCTTCACACCCCATTAAACCAGACCAGACTGTGTTTGGAGTAAAGGGCCAAAGGCCTTGATTTATTAACCAAAATATGTAAAAATATAAAATATAAACTTTCAATAAATAACTTTTAATAATAATAATAACTTGTAAACTTTTCCTTTAACACTGGTACATGGGTCATTAGCATATCCAAGACCCTACTGGTCACTGCACCATATATTTGACCTCCAGACGGCATCCCCTGTCTCGGAGGCTATACCCAAACTAATGCAGTGACCTACCCCTTTTCTCCTCCGGTTACCTCCTTGTAACCAGGAAGTACATCACCAACCATCCCCATCCCCATGGATGGGTACAACCTAATTACCACCTGCACCACTTACCCTTCTAAACTGACCCCCCCAAACAACCTGCCACAGCTCGAAAGGTGGTAAGGCCTTACCCTTTCGAGCACCGCCACACGCACAGACCCCTCTGAATTCCCTCCTGCAGGCCTAACGCCCACAAGTCCGTCCCAACCTTATTTTAAATGAACCCCGTCACTTCTCAAGTATCTCCAGGTCTCAAACTCCAATTCCCGATGCCTAATTGCCAATCCCCCATTCCTCACAAAAAACCTGCTCACTTCCTTGTTAACTTTTACCCGGGCCCTGTCCACCTTCTTGTCAGACTGCGCCCACCTCCACGACATCCTGCTGACCATATCCGACCATACCAAGACCATGCCCGGGTAGGCAGCCTTCAACCGAAGAACATCACACTTAATGTCACGTATGAGGTCCCTCATGGAGCTGACTCCCATGTCATTGCCCCCCACATGCAGGATCAGCACATCAGGCGGCCGGTCCAAGCGAGAGAATCTATGGACCTCACCCAGCACCCTGTTCCACCGCATACCAGGGACCCCTATCCATCGAACCTGTGCTTCTTGTCTGCGAATCCGAAGCTGTCTCCCGTTTGGACGAACGTCGGCTCTTTTCGAACCCCAGAACACGTATGAATGGCCCAGAATCCAGACCAAACCAACTTCATAACCTGTAAACAAAAACCAGTAAATACACAAAACCAAGCAACAATCGTCCCATACTTGTACATAACCCCCCCCCGCGCCCAGTCCTAACGCAGTAGATGAGGACGAACGTACAGCAAGAAACCTCCCCGATTCCCACCTTCCTATTCTCTTCACTGCCTCAGCACTCAGCCCGGCCCTAGATGCCTCAGTAGCAGCCCCTATGCGGAAAGAGTGCGATGAAAAATTCCCCGGGTCAAACCCCGCTGCCGCCACGCACTTCTTAGAAATGGCAGTGAACTGGAACTTGGCCAAAAAAGAACCATCCCCATGCATAAAAAAGGGGCCCGCCACCCGTGGCCGTATACCCAAGAAAGCTGCCACCGCCCCCACCGGGCATATATCGCTCTCCGCAATGGGGGCCACTTCCACCAGAACCCCTCTCCCCTCTTGATCCGTCTTAGACCTGCGCAACCAAATTCTCACCCCATCCTGACCCAGCTCCACATCATCCGCATCCAACCCCCCGATCCGAGACCTGGCCGGGCAGAACAGCTCGCCAATCCTGAATGCCCCAAAAAATGACAAAGAAAAAGCCACCCTAAAGAGGCTTTGTTCGTAAAAGGAACCGCAAACCGCCTCCACTGCCTTGCACAGGCCCCGGAGCATCTGAAAGGAAACCGGACGCCGCCCATCCCTCTGTCTATGTGCCTTCCGGTAACCCTTTAATGCTTGCCGCAGCCAAAACTCTTTGGTAAAATCCCGGCGCCCTTCCCATTTAAACAAGAAGGCCAACCCAGCCAGCTTCCTGTCTATGGAGGCCGCCGAAAACCCCCCTGTCTATATCCTTGCAAATAAAGTAAAAAACAGCCTGAGCCATGCCCGCCTCACCTGGGGCCATGCCGATCGCCGTTAGGCATTCCGACCATTCCTGTCAAACCTTTGAATATGCCCGCCATGTCGACTTACACACTGACAACTCAATCAACCGTGCTGCAACTCCACCGCTATGCTCCACATCCAAGCCGGGCAGGCGATCCCGTGACGCTCTGCCTCCGGTGCCAGTCCTCGAAAACCTGTCCTACTGAAAACGAGACAGAGCGTCAGCCAACTTGTTCTCCACCCCTGGCAGATGTACAGCATAGACAAAAGCATTAACCTGCAAACAACGCAACACTAGGTGGCGTACAACCCTGACCACCGGCCCAGAGGCCGCCGTCAGCCGATTAACCACGTGCACCACCCCCAAGTTGTCGCAATTAAAGCGTACCTTCAGATTCCTAAAAGACTCCCCCCCAAATTTCCAAGGCCACAACAATGGGAAACAGTTCCAACAACACCAGGTTCTTTAGGAGCCCGGCCGCGGCCCACTCCGTAGGCCACGGTGCCGCGGACCACTGTCCCTTGAAGTAAGCGCCGAAACCCGATGACCCGGCCGCGTCGGTAAACAACTCCAGATCCCAATTGCTAATGGGACCCGACATCCATAGGGCCCGTCCGTCAAACGAGGCCAAAAATGCCTGCCACACCTCAAGATCCTCCTTGTGCTCCTGTTTCAGAGTCACAAAATGACTAGGTGACCGGGGCCAACCTGCGGCTGAAAACTCACCCCATCGGAATGATCCGACACGCGAAATTGAGCTTGCCCAATAAAGATTGCAACTGCCGCAATTGCAGTTTGCGAACCCCGATGGTCGCCCGGACTTCCTCCTGCAACGACTCCAGTTTGTCCCGAGGCAACCTGCATTCCATCCTGTCCGAGTCGATCACAATCCCCAAAAACGTAATGCAGGGTGTGGGCCCTTCCGTCTTCTCCGGCGCCAGGGGGACCCCAAAGCGGCCCGCCAAGTGCTGCAACGTCCCCAAGAGTTGATGCCCGACACGTCCCGCACGGCCCATTTCAAAAAGGAACTGAACTGTTCGAATAATGCGCATGAAATGGAACAACCCATGGGCAGGCAACGATCTACGTAAAACCTCCCATCCCAACAGCACCCAAGGAGCCAAAAGCTATCCGGATGTACTGGCAAAAGCCGGAATGCCGATTCGATATCCAACTTCGCCATTAAGGCCCCTCGTCCATACCTCCTCACCCAGGACACCGCCGCATCAAAGGAGGTGTACGTCACTGCACAATCCTCCGGCGCGATGGCGTCTGTTAGGATTTCAGATGGTGAGTCTGACTTGGTGGAAGGAGACCTCTCTTACGACTTTGGTTCAAGTCTCTCTGGAGTGGGAACAGAGGGACAGGAGCACAGCGGGGTAGGAGCGTCCGGCCAGATGCAGCAGCAGGTGCTAGTAAGATGAAGATCTTCAGGTGCAGGAGCTCTCTGTAGCAAGAAGGCTGCCGGTGAAGATTGGCAACAGGCCGTGGTACCAGGACGGGTGGTGCGCGGATCTGGGAGGCAGAGGCAGGCCCGGATGGATCTCTGGACGAGGGTGCAGCAGACACAGGAGCAAGCAGGAGCCAGCAGAAGAATCAGATAACAAGCAGGGGTTCGGCAACAGGTATCAGTCCAAGAAGGGTCAAACAAGCCGGGGTCGGAGCAGGAGAGGTCAGCAGAGTCAAACGGAGCCGGGTCAGGTATCAGGTAGGATTCAGGCAGAATAACAGATAGCTTCAGGTACTAGCTGCAGACGAACAGCACAGAACATCCGCAGCTGTGCCTTTAAAAAGGGCCACTGGCGCCAATCGCGCTAACGCGCACCCATGCGTGCGTGTGTCACGCGCAGATATGAACGGCGTGCACCCGTGCGCGTCTGGGGACGCGCGTGCCCACGACGACCCGCGGCACGAACGCGCGTGCACGTACGGAGACCCGATCGCACAGAACGTACGGATTCCTGACATTGCCCCCCCACAAGGGGCAACCTCCGGGTGCCCCTAGCGGCTCTTTTTTCCGGATGTGTAGTAAAAAAGGCCTGGATTAACCTATCAGCATGTAAATTAGCAGCAGGTTCCCATGAGTTACTCTCCGGGCCATAGCCTTTCCACTTAATCAGAAACTGACCTTGTCCTCGTCGTTTTCTGAAGTCCAAGATGGCCTCTACTTCATATTCCTCACTGCCATCAATCAGCACAGGGTCAGGTGGCCTTTTTCCTCTACCGGGGAAGGGATCAGGTACAGCAGGCTTAAGCAGAGCTACATGGAAGACTGGGTGTATTTTTAAGGAATCAGGTAAGGACAGTTCATATGACACCTCGTTAATCCTCCTCTTGATTGGAAATGGACCCAGGAATTTGGGTGCCAACTTCTTAGAGGGGCAAGCTAATTTTAAGTTAGAAGAAGAAAGCCATACCTGGTCCCCGACTTGAAGGATCAATTCTCCCCTTCTTCCTCGATCGAAGCTCCTCTTGCTGTCAGCCTGAGCCTTAGTTATGGCCTCCTGCAGGGACCGGTTATTCCGTTGAAGAAAAGATACTGTGTCCTGTACCGCTGGAACATGGGACTCTGTAAGGATATCAGGAAGAAAGAACAGGTTAAAACCGTAATTAGCAAAAAACGGGGATTGCCCTGTGGTAGCATGGCTGGCATTGTTGTAGGCGAATTCCGCCAGAGGTAAAAGGGAAACCCAATCGTCCTGAACAAAGGATGAAAAGCATCTAATGTATTGCTCGAGGGTTTGGTTGGTACGTTCCGTTTGCCCATTGGTCTGCGGGTGGTAGGCGGAGGACAGGGCCAATTCTATTTTCAAAGCCTCACATAGGGCTCTCCAGAGGTGAACTGGACCCCCCTATCGGATACGATGTTAGTAGGTACCCCGTGAAGCCTGATTATCTCTTTGATGAAGATGTGGGCCGTCTCAGTCGCAGAGGGGGTTCCCTTCAAGGGTAGGAAGTGGGCCATCTTAGACAAGCGGTCACAAACCACAAAGATGGCTGTACAGTTCTCAGGAGGAGGGAGTTCCACAATAAAATCCATAGTAATCATCCGCCAGGGGCGGTCGGGTGCGGGAAATGGTTTAAGCAGCCCCCAGGCCCGGTTTCTGGGGACCTTATTCCGGCAACACACGGGGCAAGAATTCACATATTGCTTGCAGAATTCCCTCATGCCTGGCCACCAGAAGGAGCGCTGTACAAGCTCCAAAGTTTTGCGGACACCAAAATGCCCTGTGAGAGGATGATCATGGAGGAGACCCAAGATCTTTATTCGGACATCCTCAGGAACGAAGATCAGATTGTCCTTCCAAAGCAGCCCTTCTCTGGATGCTAATGAAATCCCTGGGGGACAGGGGGATGTGGTGGAAGCTCTCTTTAACTGGGACAATAGGTCTGGCTGAACGAGTAGGAAGGTGTTGGCAGGGAGGATGGTATCCGGGGGTGCGATGTCCTTGGAGCTATCAAACATGCGGGAAAGCGCATCTGGCTTCACATTTCTTGACCCAGGGCGATAGGTAATGTGAAAGCAGAACCGAGAGAAGAAGAGGGCCCAGCGGGCCTGCCGAGGTTTTAGACGTTTAGCGGTATGGAGGTACTCGAGGTTTTTGTGATCCGTGTAGATGAGTACGGGATGTACCGCCCCCTCTAGTAAGTATCTCCACTCCTCCAAAGCAGACTTAATGGCAAGTAATTCTCGGTCCCCCACATCATAGTTCCTCTCTGCCGGAGAGAGTTTTGGAGAAAAGAACCCCACGGGGTGCATCAGGTCATCTTTACCTAGACGCTGAGAAACCACCGCCCCTACTGCTACCTCAGCGGCGTCTACCTCCAGAATATAGGGTCTAGATGGATCCAGGTGGCTGAGGATGGGAGCAGAGGTGAATAAGTCTTTGAGTTTCTTGAAGGCGGCCTGGGCTTCAGGACCCCAATGAAAAAGCATATTTTGTTTAGTGAGCTGGGTGATGGGAGAGATAATGGCCGAGAACCCCTTAATAAACTTCCTATAAAAATTAGCGAAGCCCACAATGCGTTGGATTCCTTTTTTGTCGGTGGGGGCTGGCCATTCGAGGACAGCAGAAACCTTTTGCGGGTCCATCTTGATGCCTGCTGGGGAGATTTCCAGGCCGAGAAATTGGATATTTTGTTGCTCAAATTTACATTTTTCGGCTTTAGCGTAAAGTCCGTGTTGCCGGAGCCGAAGCAGTACTCTGCCGACGTGCCCACGGTGTTGTTCCAGGGACCCGGAGAAAATCAGGATGTCGTCTAGGTATACAATGACGAAAATGTCCAAAAAGTCCCGGAAAACATCGTTAATCAGGTGCTGGAAGGTGGCTGGGGCGTTGCAAAGCCCGAAAGGCATCACTAGGTACTCGTAGTGCCCAAAACGAGTTCGGAACGCAGTCTTCCACTTGTCACCCGCTCGTATACGGACCAGATTATAGGCTCCCCTCAAGTCCAACTTGGTGAAAATAGTAGCTGACCTCAGTTTTTGAAAAAGTTCCGGAATCAGGGGTAGGGGATAGCGATTCTTGATCGTGATTTTGTTTAGCTCCCGGTAATCCACGCAGGGTCGAAGGGTCTGGTCTTTTTTTGTAACGAAAAATATTCTGGCACCGGCAGGAGATGTGGAGTGGCGGATGAACCCCTTCTTGAGGTTCTCAGAGATATAGACCTTCAGGACCTCTTGCTCCTTCTCGGACAAAGGGAAGACACGCCCAAACGGTATCTCTGCCCCAGGAAGGAGCTCAATGGGGCAATCGTAAGGGCGATGCGGGGGAAGGGAATCAGCCCCCCGTTTACTGAAGACGTCTAGAAACTCGTGGTAAGGCTCGGGGACTGACTGACATAAGTCCAGATCTGGGTCCAGGCAGAGAAGCGTTCTGGACGGTACAGGAGTCCCAGAAAGACAGTAGTCCTGGCAGTAAGGGGAGAGGAACCTCACCTCTCCGGAAGACCAGTCAATGGAGGGATTATGTGCCTGTAGCCATGGTATGCACAGGATCACAGGGAAAAGTGGTGATGAAATGACGTCCAATGTTAATAGTTCCATATGTTGGCAGGAGGTGGTGGTTGGTAGTGGAAGGGTCTCCTGGGTGACTCGGCCGGATTTAATTTGGGAACCATCAGCCAGGAAGATGGAAAGTCCTTGAGACTTTTTCTGAAGAGGAATGGAGTGTAAGGTGGTGAAGGCAGCGTCAATGAAACAACCGCAGGCCCCGGAGTCAAGGATGGAGTTGACGTGGATCGTTCTTTCCTGCAGCTGAAATGAGAGCAGAAGGGCAACATGGAAAGTGTTGGAAGGCAGAGTTACGGAACTGTGAGACACAGAAGAGAGGCACTTACGTGTCTTAACAGGGCAGTTGATCATGTAATGTCCGGAGCCGCCACAATACAAGCACAAGTTCATCTGTCGGCGGCGGGCTCGCTCTTCAGGTGACAGGATAGGCGGGAGTAATCCGAGCTGCATGGGTTCCTCAGTAGTTTGAGCAACACTGGCAGGCCCCCCTTGAGGGGGAGGAGTGAAGAAAGGTGCGGAAGAAGGGGTTCTGGCGGTCATCCAGGCTGGTCTTTGGGGTTGGGAGGAGCGTTCGGCCCTACGCTCGCGAAGTCTCCGATCAATCCGAATGGCCAAGGCGATTAGATCTTCCAAAGAGTCGGGGGTACCAACACGGGCTAACTCATCCTTAAGGCCCTCAGACAGGCCCGTGCGGAATTGATGTCTTAAGGCCGACTCGTTCCACTGGGTATCTGCACTCCAGCGTCTAAAGTCCAAGACATAGTCCTCAGCCGTCCTACGGCCCTGCTGGAGCGCAGTTAAAGCGGATTCCGCAGTAGCGGCTCGCTGGGGATCATCGTAGAGTTGAGCCATCCCTTCGAAGAAGGTAGAGAGAGTCTGGGTAAGGGGACTGTCATTCTCCAGAAGGTGATGGGCCCAGGACTGGGGTTCTCCTTGCAGAAGGGAGATGACCAAACCCACTTTAGTTGCTTCCAGCGAGAAGGTCCTGGGCTGGAGAGCAAAATAAAGCTGGCAGGCGTTGCGAAAGGCAAACTTAGAGCGGTCCCCTGCAAACCTCTCTGGGATGGGAACCCTAGGTTCAGGTGGAAGCATCATAACGGCCGAATGGGCGGCTGGCTGAACAGGAGGAGGCTGAGGTGCGGTGACTGATGAACCGGGAGTGGAGAGATGCTGAACACGCTCCTCCAACCTGGTGTAACCATCCTGAAGGGACTTCACGGCCTGGGTAAGAGCCGCAAGGTGCGAGCAGATCTCCTTCATGGCGGAGGCCCCTTCCGCAGACTCAGTCATGGCTGTTCGTACTGTTAGGATTTCAGATGGTGAGTCTGACTTGGTGGAAGGAGACCTCTCTTACGACTCTGGTTCAAGTCTCTCTGGAGTGGGAACAGAGGGACAGGAGCACAGCGGGGTAGGAGCGTCCGGCCAGATGCAGCAGCAGGTGCTAGTAAGATGGAGATCTTCAGGTGCAGGAGCTCTCTGTAGCAAGAAGGCTGCCAGTGAAGATTGGCAACAGGCCGTGGTACCAGGACGGGTGGTGCGCGGATCTGGGAGGCAGAGGCAGGCCCGGATGGATCTCTGGACGAGGGTGCAGCAGACACAGGAGCAAGCAGGAGCCAGCAGAAGAATCAGATAACCAGACGCGCGTGCCCACGACGACCCGCGGCACGAACGCGCGTGCACGTACGGAGACCCGATCGCACAGAACGGACGGATTCCTGACAGCGTCGTTCACCGAGCCCCCTTTTGGAAAGGACAGGTGATGGATCAACCGGAACTTGTTGGGCTCCTTTTTGGGGACTACCCCCAACGGCGAAACCACCAGGTGGGGGAGGGGTGAGTCCAGGAATGGGCCGGTCATGCGGCCCAACGCGACCTCCTTGCTCAACTTGTCCGTCACCACCTCCGGGTGTTGCAATGCGGACTTCAAATTTTTGGCCACGGGAGGAGGCGCGGACATCGAACAAGGGATCCGCAAACCGAAAGTAAAACCCTCCTCCAGAACTTGTGCCCCCACCCTGTCCGGATATCTACTGAGAAAAGGCTGCATCCTTTCCACCCGCACTGGAGTCGTCCCTCTTCGGGACAGAATCTCCAGTGCGCCCTTTTCCTTTCTTAAAACACTTGGCGAGGGGGTGGGACCCACCGCAACCCGAGCACAAGTGCTTGAAACGGCAGGTGGATCAAAATTTACAGGTGCCCTCGTTGAACTGCCAGCAATAGCCCCAGCGCTTCTCGGTCGGTTGTCCTGGGGTAGCTGAACCTCCGACTCCCCTGCTGAAAAAACTGGTTGGGAGCCGTCATCGACTTCATCCACAAGCTGATGTCCTTATGATCCCAGCGAAGCGAAGGTCAAACCGCCATCCGTTGCCCAAATTGTTTGTCGTACCTGAGCCACGCCACACCGCCGTACGTCCTATGCGCCTCACTGATGGCCTCCAGATACACGAACAACGTGGAGCAACGTGGAGCAATGCTCCGGCGCCTTCTCCCCCACAACGCTCGCCAAAATGGCAAACGCCTGGAGCCAATTAGAAAAAGTACAAGGAATCAACCTATACCTCCGCTTCTCCTCATCCTCCTTCTTCCTCTCCTCAGGCTTCAACCGATCCAGGTTGAACTTTTCCAGCGGAAGCAGGGTGAAGATCTCGATGTACTCACCCTTCCAAATCTTCTCCTTCACCTCCTGCTTCAAGTGAGCCCCCAACGGTCCCTCGAAGCAAACGTACACCTCGCTTCTCGCTGCGTCCGCCAGCCTGACCAAGTCAGCGCTCTGCTCCCCCGACTTCGCAGAAGTCCCGTCAGCCGCGGGAGCCACCGAGCTCGTCGGCGTCTCCCCCCCAGCCGCTGGGACCCCCGGGACCCCATGCCCGACGGGCCCGCTACGGCTGCAGCCGAGGCGGTCACCGGCACCCACGCCTGGGCTGGCCCGCTCGCCGTGCCCGCCTCAAATTTCTGCACCAGCTCCTTTTAGGTCCACCAACAACCCCCCGAGGCCCTCCTGCCTCCCACCAGCTGCCGCCTCCGTAGGTGTGGTCACGCCCGCCAACCTCGCGGACCCACTCCCCCCGCCAGCCGACGGCGCACCACGCAAGCTACCCTGCCCCAACAAATCATGTAACAGTATAGAAATAGAAAAAGAAGGGTTACACTCACCGGGCTGCCCAGGACCGGGCCTCGCAGCCGCCGCACTTGGACCCACCGCCGACTCCACGTCACGGACATCACCGCCATCCGACTCCGACAGCTCGCCCTCCGATCGATCGCTTGCCACAGCCGACACCGGTCCGGAAGAAGGACGCCCAGATGGGCCCGCTCCACCATCAGGGGCTCTACGATGCACATCTCTGGGGGCCCGACCGCCACCTCCTCCCTCGTGTCTGGGCGAAGGGCTCCTGCACCTCCCGGCCTGCAGACTCCTCGCCACTTGCCCCCCTGCCATGCTTCTTCCAGTGTCCAGGCCGCCCACGGGAACACCGCCACTACCCCTGGGACTGGGGGCCGCCACGCCGGGCCGTGCCCCCCCGATGGACTGCTGACCCCCGCAGACCATCCTCCCCAGCTCCCTCAGCCTCCCCGGCCTGGCCCATGCACCTGCGCCGTGCTGGGGGCGCCGATTCCAGAGATGATCCTCCAGGCCTCCCAGCCAAGCTCCTCTGCCCCCTCCTCCTGGCCCCACTCCTTTCAGAGTACCTGGTGCTCCCTTCCCCCGATGGGGTGGAGGCTGGTGTCGCTGCCATCTGCTGGGGACGCCACTCTGTGCTGACCTTGCTCCTCATGGAAGTGTGCGCCACCCGCCTCGGGACTATAGCTCTCGGGCGGCCTGGAACGCCACGCCTGTGGAGTCTCCGCCGTCCCCCCGCTCATCGCCACATCCCGTTCTGCCGCCATGGCCGCCACCTGCCCCTGTAGCCATGCGGCGCCTTCCCGGTCAATGGCGGCCCTGAGCTGAGCCAGAAAATCCACGGACGCCATTTTGTAAGCACGGAGGAGCGGCGAGGGTCTGCCTAATCTCTTCCTCCTCCGCTCTCCAAGTGCCCTGACTTCCGCTCGGCTTCCCGGCCGAACGTAATGGCTCCGCCCCTAACTCCGCCTACCCGGCTTCTTAAAGCGGCCCCCCTATTATTGTATCTAAAAACGGCGACAGTACATACAAAGCAACTGTCATGCCGTCCCTTCGCTTACAGCCTTTGGCTGCTGCTACGTGGCCTCTCTTTCAATTTGCTTAAAACGAAAGGATCACCAGCAATCTACCCCCATAGTTTCAATGACTGTATAGCCAACAGTTGTGGTGCAAATCAATAAAAAATGCTATTCCACGTGTGTTAGGATAATGGGATTGTGGTCAGAACATCTTAACAATGCTATTTAAATAAAATATTCCATTAAAAAAAAAACACTTCAGCCAATACCTGTGGATTAAATTGGCTGTGGCCCTTTATTTATAGGTAGAGATATTAAATCAATTTTATATCAATTTCAATACATTTATAAATAATCAATACAAATAGCATATATTTAACATCTTCTTATATAACTCTCTCTCTCTCTCTCTCTCTCTCTCTTTCTCTATATATATATATATATATATATATATATATATATTTCACGATTTTTATTTATATAGCACCAACAGTTTACGCAGCGCTTTACATTGTATAGGGGGACAACACAATTACAGTACAGTTCAATACAAAAGGTACAAGAGGGCCCTGCTTGTAGAGCTTACATTCTAAAGGGAGGGGGTGGTGGTACAAAAGGTAATAATTACAGAGAGTGATGTGATGGGGGTGGCTCATATATATATATTAGGGCTGAGGAAATTAAAGATTAATTCCTCGATTAATCAATACATTTTCTTGATTGATCAAAATTGTTTTGATCAGTACTCACCTCTCCGCCGGCTTCCGGGTCTTCATGGAGTTCCGTCAGAGATCCGGTGACATCATGAACATCAACGTCACTGGACTCCTCCCCCCCTTCCCCAAGTGCCTCTGTCTGCTAACGAAGGGAAGGGGGGGAAGAGTCCGGTGACATCGAAGTTCTGATTGAACATAACGCATACGGGGGAGGAGCTATGCATGACGTCACTCGCTGCTGCCCTACGGAACTAAAACGATTGTCGGCTTTACATGCTGTTTTTTTACCATCTTTATGTGAGTAGTTTGTCTTTGAACACAAACATTTAATCTTATACTTAAGTGGTGAGCACTTAGATCTTTTCTTTCTACCCAGTACCTGGCGTCCTTGCTGAGATCTAAGGAGACGTGAGAGAAGTTTATGGTCCATGTTAACCCTTTTGATACCAGCTTGCACAGGGGTCCATGCCATAAGGTGAGAGTGATTAGCAGGGCAGGACTGGCCTACTGGGAGATTTCCCAGTAGGCCGTCTGCCCTGGGGCTGCTTTTAGTGCATCCTCCGCTCTCTCCTGCGGATCACAGCGATGGCTCTGTGTTTGGCGGCCGCGATGTAACATGGCCCTGCCCCCCCAGACCAGCTTGTGTGATAGTAGAGAGAATCAACGTTCCACCTATCACACGAGCTGGTCTGGGGGGGCGGGGCCGTGTTACAGAGCGGACACCGAACACAGAGCCAGCCAGCGCTGTGATCAAGAGGAGGAGATGCCGCCCGTACAGCCCACCCTGTGTGCCTGGATAGGAGCATCGGGGGCTGCATATAGAGGAAATGAGCCTTCTATATTCCTCCATGCAGCCGCTGAATGCTTGCAGGAGTGAGAGGAGGAGAATCAAGTATTCAGCAGCTGCATGGAAGAATATAGAAGGCTCATTTCCTCTATATGTAGCCCCCCTGCCGATCCTCCTATCCAACTTCCTTTACCGACCCCCCAGTTCACCTTGTGCTCCCTGCGCCCCCCATGCTCTCCTCCCCCACCACACTCTCCAGCCCCCCCCACATTTCTCTCCACCCCTGTTCTTCCTGACCCCCCCAACCTGCTCTCCAGTTCTCCCCATCCTTCTCTAGCCACCATCCCAGTGCTCTTCACCCCCCCAGTGCTCCCCCCGTTCTCCCCCCGTTCTCCCTCCAGTGCTCTCCCCCTTGTTCTTCCCCCCAGTGCTCTCCACTCCCCCCAGTGCTCTCCCCCTGTTCTTTCTGCCCCCCCCAACCTGCTCTCCAGTTCTCCCCATCCTTCTCTAGCCACCATCCTAGTGCTATCCACTCCCCCCAGTGCTCTTCACCCCTCCAGTGCTCTTCACCCACCCCACTGCTCTCCCCCCCGTGCTCTTCACCCCCTCCCCCCCAGTGCTCTTCACCCCCCTGTTCTCCCCCCAGTGCTCTCCACTCCCTCCAGTGCTCCCCCCCTGTTTTCCCCCCGTGGTCTCCACCCTCCCAGTGCTCTTCACTCCCCCCAGTGCTCCCCCCGTTCTCCCCCCTGTTCTTACCCCACAGTGCTATGCTCTCCCCCCTGTTCTCCCCACGTGGAAGCTGGTCCCCCCCCCCCACGTTCTGAGTTCCTGGGGTCCCCCTTGATGACTGTCCACTTACCACTTTTAACTGGAATATAATATATATATGTATATGTATGTATATATCCCTATGTGATTTCATATCTATATATAATACACTCTTCATCAAATGTGCTTTAAAATTTATGGTTTTCCCTTTCATGAACAAGAAAATAATGACATTATGCTGTTGGATTGGTATAATAATGCTGTGGGGCTGATATGACATTTTTTACAGGGCTGGTTTTTATTCCCAGTCTGGCCCTGGTGATTAGTTAGACCGGGAGGTAGAGGGATTGTCACGCTACTGTGGAGAAAAAAAATACCGTATTTATAGGTGTATAACACGCGCCGGCGTATAACACGCACCCCGAGTTTAGGAGGGAATTTTAAGGAAAAAAACTTTTAATAGGGAAATTTAAGGAAAAAAAACTTACATTTAAATGCCCATCAATGCAGCCTTATCAGTGTCCATCTGAAGCCTTGTCAGTGTCATTTTCAGCCTTGTCATGCAGCTTTGTCCGTCATTGCAGCTTTGTCCGTCATTGCAGCTTTGTCCGTCATTGCAGCTTTGTCCGCCATTGCAGCCTTGTCATTGCAGCCTGTGCGTCATGCAGCCTGTGTGTCATGCAGCCTGTCCGTCATTGCAGCCTAGTGCATCGTTGTCCCCTCATCTTTTGTTTTTTAAAATAGCGCCTCCGAGATGTCCTTCGTATCTCGGCGGCGCCCGGAAGTTCTCGGCGGCTTTCGGCCACCTCGGCCGTACTCGGAGGCTTTTGGCCGCTGTCGCCGCTTCTCGGCAGCACTTGGAGGCTTTCGGCCGCTCTCGAAAACCTCAGAGAAGGGCCGAAAGCCGCGAGAAGGGCCGAAGGCAGCTGAAAGCCGCCCAGAGCCCAAAAATCGTAAGGAAATTGCGGCGGATCGGCGTATAACACGCACCTGCGATTTTGCCCTGATTTTAAGGGGAAAAAAGTGCGTGTTATACGCTGATAAATATGGTACTTATGTCAGTGCTACAGTTTGAATATAAAACATATTTGTGTGAGCTGTGAAGTCATGGATTGTGGAAACTAACTAGTGTCAGGTGATTGTATATAGTGTATACCACATTTACCACTGACTAATGTAGAGTTGCAATACAATGCAATGTGGTTCTTTTCTGATCCTCATCATCTTCTGCCCAATAATGATGCATCCTCTATTCCTTTTATAAGTTGAGACTCATGCTAGAGGACTGTTTTTGGGGCAAATGTTAACTTCTCTACCAATCCCTGGTAAGTATTCATTTTTTTTTTTTTTTATTAACCACTTGCCGACCGCCGCACGACGATATACGTCGACAGAATGGCACGGGCAGGCATATGGGCGTACCTGTACGTCCCTGCCTTCCCGCGGGTGGGGGGCCCGATCGGGCCCCCCCCCGGTGCCTGCGGCGGTCGGTATTCGTTCGGGAGTGATCCGGGATGAGGGGGCGGCCATTCATTCATGGCCACCCCCTCGCGATCGCTCCCGACGAATGGAAATGCTCCGTGACATCACTTCCTCTCCTGTAATGTAAACACAGGCAGAGGAAGTGATGTAACCTCTCCTCGTGTCGGTCTTTTTCGTTCCGGCACCAAGGAGAGAGGAACTGTGAGTTGCACCTAACACTACACTAACAGTAGAACACGCCAGGCACACTTTTCACCCCCACAAAAAACAGGGAGAAGGTGCGCCAGACTAAGTGCAGTATAAACGATAAAGTATTTATTAAAATAAAAAACATACGGCCAAATGGCTACTCACAAAGGTCAGAGTGATTTAGGCATGTAAATTAGATAGGGATGTATCCATGTCTCAATCCGGTCCACGGGGTTTGCAGAGCTGATGGAGTATAAAAGCAGACAGGGGGGACGACAATAGGCTTGCCTCTGTGTTCCAAAAGCTGATTTGGAGCAGCACCTCTGTATTTCTAATAGTTTTCATCGGTTTCCAGCTTTGTTAAGCGTCCGGATGGTCGGATGGCCGGAACCGGAAGTGCGTTCCAGCGTGGAACGCAAGCTCTGGGATCCGGAAGTGACGCGTGGGCCAATCAGAAGACGCGTTTCACAACTTCAGTTGTTTCCTCAGTTCTAGTATTCTAGACAGGAAGTGATGCATATATACACAGAAGGAGGGGCTGACCTGTGTTACTATTGGACAACGGACTTGTATAGATATATTACCAGGCAAATAACTGAATGAAATGAGAATAAATAAAATTGACTGTAGCATCTCAAAATAATATTAAAACATTATACATATAAAAATTTTATATATATAAAATATATAATTTAAAGCATGTGGGCAGCACTATATGAGAACATATAAATACTCTTATATATATTTAGGAGAGGGACTGAGATTTTTTATGTACATGTGTGTATGGGACTATATATTGGTGATAACCGCAACCATTTTATATAAATAAAGGGGAATAGGATGATAGGGATAGAGGAGATGGGGAAGGGAGAAAATGAAATGAAAAAAAGAGAGTAGAGAAATGAAAATGAATATAAATATGAAAAAAATATAATAGAAAAATATATATAATAAAATAAAATAAAAAAATAAAAAAATTAATTATTAAAAATTATTTAAAACTTTTCACCCCCCCCAATCACCCCCCCAATCACCCCTGCACCCCCAGTCACAGTGACACCAATTGCATTTTTTTTGCATTGGTGTCATTTGTGACTGTAATAACTGTTAGGGCAGTTAGGGTTAGCCCCCTTTAGCTCTAGGGTACCCCCCTAACCCCCCCAATAAAGGTTTAACCCCATGATCACCCCCCGTTGCCAGTGTCACTAATAAGCGATCGTTTTTCTGATCGCTGTATTAGTGTCACAGGTGGCGCTAGTTAGGCAGGTAAGTATTTAGGTTCGCCGCAGCTTTTTATAGCGTCAGGGACCCCCATATACTACCGCATAAAGCCCCCTGATTGCCCCCCAGTTAACCCTTTCACCAGTGATCACCATATTACTGTTACAGGTGACGCTGGTTGGTTAGTTATTTTTTTTTTGTTTCAGGGCACCCGCCATTTATTACCTAATAAAGGTTTAACCCCCTGATCACCCGGCGGGTGATATAAGTTTGAGGGTCAGATAAGGTCTGCGTCGCCCCAGCGTCAGGTTAGTGCCAGTACCGCTAACACCCACGCGCAAAGCATACACCTCCCTTAGTAATATAGTATCTGATCAGATCTATATTAGCGTTGCCAGCATTTTAGGTTTCCCAAAACGCATTGTTAGCGGGATCAGCCCAGATACCTGCTAGCACCTGCGTTTAGCCCCTCCGCCAAGCCCAGCCCAGCCCACCCAAGTGCAGTATCGATCGATCACTGTCACTTACAAAACACAACACACATAACTGCAGCGTTCGCAGAGTCAGGCTTGATCCCTGCGATCGCTAACAGTTTTTTTTGTAGCGTTTTGAAACAGTCGCTGACAGGCTAGGTGCTTTTTTACCTGTGAGTCTCACTAGTGTACCCCTAAATTTAGAGCCCAAAATGGCAAAGCGAAGGTACACTAGTGAAGAGGCCTACACGTTTCTGAGCATGACAGATAGTGAAGAGGACGTCACTCATCTGTCAGATTCAGGCTCAGAATACGATCCTGTAGAGGACAGCGGCTCCATGACAGATAGCTCTGACGACGGAGATGAGGTCCCTGTTAAGGACAGGTGTACCCGATCCCGAATGTATTCTGTTGTTCAGGTGCAGGAACCGCAGATCACTCGTATGGAGCAGAGACATACTAGAGCCGCTCATCCTTCTGGTGAACTGGCAAGCACCAGCGGCCTAGTACACCCTGGACGTACATCCAGCACTGCAGTAACACGTGGTGACGTGGCGAGTCCCATAAGTGCAGTTCAAGCTGGCGAGGTGGCAAGCACAAGTAGTGTCCCGCTACCACCAAGACAAAGACAAAGACAGGCCCGTCGTACCCATAGTGCCCTTCCTGCAGAATTCGCCAATCCTAATTGGGTGCCCACCACTTCTGCAGAACCCGTACTTCCCCCATTCACTGGCCAACCTGGCATTAACGTGGAAACAGTTGATTTTACGACACTTGACTTTTACTCACTGTTTTTCACCGAAGATCTCTATAGATCTATTTTGGACCAAACCAATTTGTACGCTGGTCAACACATCGCCACTATTCCCCAGTCCGCCCTTGCCAGACAATGGAAACCAGTTACGGTTTCCGAATTTAAAATCTTTCTGGGCCTCTCCCTCAACATGGGCATAACCAAAAAGAGTGAGTTGCGGTCATATTGGTCCACTGACCCAATTCACCTTATGCGCGTGTTCTCTGCTTCCATGTCCAGGGCACGATACGAGCTGATTTTGCGGTTCATGCACTTCAGCGACAATGAACTCTGTCGTCCTCGTGGAGACCCTGAATACGATCGGCTCTACAAAATTCGGCCCCTCATAAACCACTTCAACCAACGTTTTGCAGACTTGTTTACTCCCCATCAAGTTGTCTGCGTTGATGAGTCCCTGATTAAGTTTTCTGGTCGCTTGTCATTCAAACAATACGTCCCCAACAAGCGTTCCAGATACGGGGTCAAGATGTATAAGCTCTGTGACAGGGCCACAGGCTATACACGTAGTTTTATGGTTTATGAGGGTAAAGATAGTCACGTAGAGCCGGAGAACTGCCCTGACTACATAGGAAGCGCTGGCAAGATAGTGTGGGACATGGTGTCACCCTTATTCGGAAAGGGGTGCCACTTGTACGTGGACAATTATTACACAAGCGTGCCACTTGACCAGTGTATAACCTAGGTGACTTCTTCCCCTTTCAATCTTTAACACTGCTACGCCCCTTAACTTCTAAACACCCCAGAAACTGAGACCACACCAATTTGGAGTAAAACATGGCCGTAGCAGCCAATTATCTTTATTATAAAATTATTCAAAATAATTAACATAAATAACATAAATAACATAAATTAACAAATCTAAACTCAAGTATTAAGGCACTTCCTCCCTTAAACTCCTCCCGTTGGTCTGTGCTAAGATAAACCCACCAAACCACCATCATAAAAAACTTCCGGCACTGCGGTCCCCAACTCTAATAGACCTCAAGCTGACAAACTAGCTCAGAGGCCAAACACTGACCGCAGTGCACCTAATACCAACTTCAGCTAAAACCCCTGTTAGCTGTACACCACCGACGGGTACTATACCACCGATAGGTCCCGCACTCTTCGATCACTGGGGTAAATCCTTCATCCGCACAGACCAACACCATGCCACCGCACGCAAGGGCAAAACCTTACCCTTGCGCGCCCTGCCACACACTCAATGCCCTCTGAATGCCATCCTGAATACCCAGGGACCATAAATCCATCCCTACATCATTCAGGTGCACCCCATCTCTCCTAAGGTAGCGCCAAGTGTCCACCTCCAACTCCAAGTGCCTCACCGCCAACCCCCCATTCCTGACCACAAAACCACTAATCTCTTTATTGATCTTCTTTCTGGCCCTGTTAATTTTGTCAACGGACCTTGCGAACCTCCAGGACGTACGACCCACCATATCCGACCACACAATGAGCATGCGTGGGAAGGCAAGGCGGAGCTGCCAAAAATCAAGCTTAATGGCCTTCACTAAATCCAGCATGGTTGAAACACCCAAGTCGTTGCCTCCAACGTGCAACACCAGCACATCAGGAGGCCCGCCCAGGCGCGCAATTCTATGCACTTCCACCACCGCCCTGTCCCATAGCATGCCCGGTACACCCAGCCACCGTATAACTGCATCCTGCCTGGAAAACCCGAGTTGACGACCGTCCGGGCGGGCATCCCCCCGTCTGGCCCCCCAACAAACATACGAGTGGCCAACTATCCACACCAACCCCTGCCGTCCGCCTGTAAGAAAAAAGAGAGAAGACATACGCCCAACGTCAATAAGAAAACACCAAACAGCACAACCCCCCTAACAGTCCCCTCCCGAAGTTAAACCAATAAATGCGGGCGGACGTAAGACAGGAACCGCCGAGATTCCCATCGCCCAATGCGCTTTACCGCCGCTTCATCCAAACCCCACCTAACCGCTTCCGTCGCCGCCTCTATACGGAAGGAATGCGAAGAGAATTTTTGCTCCCCCAAACCCAACGTAACCAGGCATCGCTTAAAAATTGCCGTAAACTGAAACCGCGAAAGCGACCGTCCATCCTGATGCACCAAAAAGGACCCGCCCACAACCGGACGCACACTCAAAAAACTGCGCACCAACCCAATAGGGCACAAGGGCGAACCGGGAAGCGCAAACACTTGCACCATCTTACCCTTGCCCCGCTGATCCGTTTTCGACCGGCTCACCAGAATGGACAGCCGGTCACTCTCACACACCACCTCATCCAATCCCAGACCCCCTTGTTGCCGCTGGGACGGGCTCACCAACTCGCTAACCCGAAAAGCCCCAAAAAACGCCAAAGCAAAAGCCGCCCTAAACAAGGCCACCTCATAGCTTGAAGAACAAATCCCAGAAAGCTGCATCAGCAACTCCCCTAACAGCGTGAACGAAACCGGGCGCCTAGCATCCCTGCTAGGATGTGCGCGTCTATAACCCTTCATGGCCTGCCACACCCAAAAATCCTTAGTCAAGTCAGGTAAACCCCGCAACTTGAACCAAAATGCCAACCCAGCCAACTTTTTATTAAGCCCTGACACGGAAACCCCCAATTCCAAATTCCTGGAAACAAAATAAATCACCAGCAAACGTAAGTCCCGATCCTCCCGACCCCCAGCAACCTGCTCCACGAGGCCAGCCCACTCCGCCCACACTTTACTATACGCTGACCACGTAGTCTCGCTCACCGACCGCCTGATCCAACTGGCTATTCCTCCAAAGCAATCTTCCACAGCCATTCCGGGCAAGGGACCCCGCGTTCCTCCGCCCCCGGTGCCAACTCCCGAAACCTGTCCCACTGGAAGCGAGACAAAGCATCAGCGATAACGTTCTCCACCCCCGGAAGATGTACAGCGTACAGAAAAACGTTTAACTGTAAACAGCGCAGAACCAGGTGCCTGAGCAACCTGACCACCGGCGGAGACGCCGCAGACACCCGGTTGAGCACTTGAACCACCCCCAGGTTGTCCCCATGGAAACGCACTTTCAGATTCCGAAACTCCTCGCCCCACAATTCCACCGCCAGCACCACCGGAAAGAGTTCCAGCAGCAACATGTTCTTGACCAGGCCCGCCGCCTTCCACGACTCCGGCCATGGCCCCGCGCTCCACTTTCCTTGGAAAAAGGCCCCAAAACCCGCCGCCCCTGCAGCGTCCGTGTAAAGCTCCAGGTCAAAGTTGCTGACCGGGCCCGACATCCACAGCGCCCTGCCGTTGAAGTTAGCCAGGAACGCGTGCCAAGTCGCCAGATCCTCCCTATGTGCTTTCACCAGACGCACATAGTGCTTGGGCGAAGTAGCCCCCGCGGTGCTGGCCGACAGCCGTCGGCAAAACACCCTCCCCATGGGCAGTATGCGACACGCGAAGTTCAACTTACCCAACAATGATTGCAACGGCCTAAGCTGAACCTTGCGCAGCCCTAGCATCCCACGAATGTCATCCTGCAGCGCCTTCAGTTTGTCCTCCGGCAGCCTACATTCCATCCTCTCCGAATCCAAAACAATACCCAGGAAACTCAACACCGTGCACGGACCCTCCGTCTTGTCCGGCGCCAAAGGAACTCCAAACTTCTCGGCAACATGCTCCAACGTAGCCAACAACACCGCGCAAACTTCGGAAGCAGGCGGGCCCACGCAGAGGAAGTCGTCCAGGTAGTGTATTACTGAATTCAGTCCCGCGACGTCCCGCACAACCCATTCCAGAAAGGAACTGAATTTCTCGAACAGCGCGCACGAGACGGAGCAGCCCATAGGCAAGCACCGATCTACATAAAATTCCTCCTGCCACTTACAGCCCAGCAGGCGGAAGCTATCAGGATGTACGGGAAGCAAGCGGAAAGCCGATTCAATATCAGTCTTCGCCATCAGCGCCCCTCTGCCATATTTCCGAACCCAAAAAACCGCCGCATCAAACGACGTATAAGACACCGCACAAATGGCGGGATCAATGGCGTCGTTCACCGACCCACCTTTTGGATACGACAGATGATGAATCAGCCTGAATTTGTTGGGCTCTTTCTTGGGCACCACACCCAACGGCGAGACCACCAAATTCGGAATAGGCGCCACCGAAAAGGGCCCCCCCATGCGCCCCAACGACACTTCCTTTCGCAATTTTTCCCACACCACCTCCGCGTGTTGCAAAGCCGACCGCAGATTGCGGGCCAAGGGGGGCGCTACACCCAACTGCGCCGGAATCCGAAACCCCTCCGCAAACCCCTGTGCCAGCAATTGCGCCGCCTCCCGATGCGGATATCTAGCGAGGAAAGGCAACATCCTTCCCACCCTCACCGGCGTGGTCCCCTTTTCCCACAGCATCACTGGGCCTGCCTTTTCCTTGCTTAAAACAGCGGGACAAGGGATGTCCCCCCCCACCACAGCCAGAGCACTCATGCTTGTACTTGCATGACCCTCCGAACTTGCAGGAACCCTCGTTGTACTGCCAGCACACCCCTTTTTTCCTTGTGGCCGATTGTCCGGAGGCAGCGGACCCACCGGCCCCACCCTGAAAAAACTGGCTGGGCGACCGCGCTGAGGTCATAAGGCGCATCCACAAACTGATGTCCTTATGATCCCATCTTAAAGACGGGCGAATAGCCCTCCGCTGACTAAATTGTTCGTCGTAACGCAACCAAGACGTTCTCCCGTAGACTCGATATGCCTCTCCCACGGCGTCCAGGTAGCAGAAAAGGGCCGAACAGTGCTCCGGGTTCCTTTCCCCTATCACGCTTGCCAATATGGCGAATGCCTGCAGCCAATTCGCAAACGTCCGCGGAATGAGCCTATATCTCCTCTTCTCCTCGTCCTCCTTCTTGTGGTCCTCCGGCCTAACCCTATCGAGATTAAACTTTTCCAATGGCAGGAGAGCGAAAATGTCCACGTATTCGTCCTTCCAGATCTTCTCCTTAACTTCCGGCTTCAGATGGGCCCCCAGGGGCCCCTCGAAGCACACATAAACCTCGCATTTCGCCGCATCCGCTACGCGAACCAAGTCCTGCTTTTTTGCGGAGTCAGCGGTGGCCCCCCCCGGGTATCCCCTCCACCCCTTGATCAGCCACCGTCACCGCCGGGGCGGCAGGCGCCTGCCGCCGCCTGCCGCATGTGCGGTGGGCATGTCTCCACCGACATGCCCACCGCACCCCCGACCCCCCCCAGTACCACCAACCCCCGAGCTCGGGCCCACCCACGCCGCCGTCGGGGGAAGACCCCCGCCCCCGCCCGACTCAAAACGCTTGACCAACTCCTTCAAACCCGCCAGGAACCCCTGCAAACCCACGTCCCCCCACCTCGCGGCCGGACGCCAACGCCTGCGGAGTGGCCGGTGCGGCCCCCGACGGCCGCCCCTTACGGACCCGCCCCGACCCCACATCCCCCCCCACATCAACATTCAAAGCAGACAAAAAATGTAAGGACTCACCGTGTTGCCTGGATGGAGCCCCACCAGCCGAAGGTCCCGAGTCCACCACCGCCGGACGCTCCTGCTGCCCATCGTCGTCCGACTGCGACAGCTCCCCCTCCGAGCGACTTTCCGGGAGTTCCTCTTCGCTAGCAGACTGCCCTCCAGCGGACGCGTCGCTGGATGCCGGGGATCTGCGGACCTTCCTTTTCCTCCGCAACGCACCAGATCCGCATGCCGACTTCTTCACCGCCTTTCCGGGACCCTCTTGCTGCTGCCTGCAGTGCCGCTCCAGGCCACTGCCCGACGCCAGCACGACTCCACCGCCAGCCTGCGCCCGGTGACCCCCAGCAGGAGTCCCCTGCCGCTTGCCAGTCCCAGAGGGGCCACCTGCTGTCTGTCCCTGCAGCCCAGCAGCCATCTTCCCCTGCAGTCCACCGGAAAGCCCCGCCCCCGCCGCCGCCATGCCGGGAGTCGGGGCCCTGTGCTCCTCACGTGGCCTCCCCACCCTCCCAGCACCAGTCTTCCCCCTGCCAGGCTCCCCCACCACCTTGCCAGCCTCATGTGTCCTCTTCCTGGAGCCCCCCCCGCCAACGGCGCCGCCGTTCGCGTCCCGGGCGGGCCAGAGGGGGGGCGATGACCCCCACCGCGTGCACCAACAGTCCCAGGGAGGGGGGAGAAAGGGGGGGGGTCCGGCGAAAAACGGTCCGGAGGCCGCTCGCGCCGCGCTCGCGCCGTCTCCCGGCCGGGCCGCACTGCCGCTGGGGTCGACTCACCCAGCGCCGCTGCTAGCCGTGCCTCCAGCCATCCAGGGCCCCTGGACGCTGATTCGGCCTTCAGCCGGGCGAAAAGATCTTCCACCGCTGCCATAGCTCCACTAAGCTCGCTCCTACTCTGCAGACTGAGGAGGGGAGGAGCCGCCCCCTCTAAACTATACTTCTGCTCCTCCCCTCCCAGAACGAACCCTGTACCGCCCTCTCAGTCCCTGTTAACACTAGTCATGCCGCCCTGCGCGTACTCTGCTGAGTTCTGCTCCGGGCTTTCTGTTTAGTCACTTGTTTGATCAGCAGATTGGAGCATGTGGCACCGTGCGACCTAATCGCCGGGGCTTTCCCCAGTGGCTTGTAGAGTCCCGTCTTAGGCTGGGAGAGAGAGCCTCAATGACCAGTTGTTGGCGCCGTATCTAGTTGCCCATAAGGCCAGACGCTGGTACAAAAAAGTGTCTGTTTATTTATTCCAATTGGCTATACTGAATGCTTATGTACTACACAAAGCTTCAGGACGGACTGGATCCTTCCTTAAATTCCAGGAGGATATCGTCAGAGCCCTTCTGTATCCAGGCGGTGCTCCACCTCACGTTCCCCAACCAGATGCAGTAAGCCGGCTGCATGAGAGGCATTATCCTTATGTCATCCCGAGTACCCCTACCCAGCGAGCCCCCCAAAGAAAATGTCGTGTCTGCAGAAAGCGCGGATATAGGCGTGACTCCCGTTGTTATTGTCCCCGCTGTCCTGACAATCCTGGTCTTTGCATTGGTGAATGTTTTGAACGCTACCATGAACTAGTTGAGTTTTAGAGTAGGGTACAGCATTACACAGGCTAGGCACACATTCACAGGGTCTCCCAAGATGCCATCGCATTTTGAGAGACCCAAACCGCTGGAACCGTTACAATGGAAGTGTTAAAGTTACATAAAGTGTTTAAAAAAAAAAAAAAAGTAAAAAAAACAAAAAACAAAAAAAATAAAAATAAATAAAAAATAGTTGTCGTTTTATTGTTCTCTCTCTCTCTATTCTCTCTCTATTGTTCTGCTCCTTTGTACTGTATTCTATTCTGCAATGTTTTATTGTTAACCATTTTTTGTTTTCAGGTACGCCATTCTGCTGCAGCGCGGATTTATTTATCTTGACAGCAACAGCGTTTGCTCCCACGATACGTAAAGCCGCGACTCCAGCACTGTCGGAGGTGATTTCACCACCACAGTTAAAAAAGAGCATATATGCCGAAGCATGGGGGCATACGGGGTGGAGGAGCGATCTGCTCCTACCTTTTGCGGGAGGATGCCCCCATGCTTCGGCTTATATATATATTTTAGGCACAGATTGTGTTAAATGTGTTATTTTTTGCTATTTTTTTTTGTATTTGCTTTGCAGGTATGGTACGTCTTACTGTTATACTGTAATGTTACTTTGTTTTATTGTTAACCATCATTTGCTTAGCAGGTACGCCATTCAGTTGCAGCGCGGATTTATTTATCTTGACAGCAACAGCGTTTGCTCCCACGATACATAAAGCCGCGACTCCAGCACTGTCGGGGGTGATTTCACCACCACAGTTAAAAAAGAGCATATATGCAGAAGCATGGGGGCATAAGGGGTGGAGGAGCGATCTGCTCCTACCTTTTGCGGGAGGATGCCCCCATGCTTCGGCATATATAAATGGTGCATGTGTACCCACCATTAGAAGTGGGTGGATGAAGGGAGGTATCTAATGGTGGGCATACCCACCGATCAATATTTTTTTTTCGTTCAGCCCACAGGCTGCATGAAAAAAAAATTACAATATATGCCCAACCAGTTCCAGCAACATACTGGTATGTTGCGGGACTTTGAGTGCTTATACCAGAATGATGCCTGCAGGTTTAGGTATCATCTTGGTATCATTCTTTTCAGCCAGCTAATTAGCCTCTAGACTACTTTTACAAGCAGTGGGAGGGAATGTCTCCCCCCCCCCCCCCCCCCGCACCATCTTCCATGGTTTTCTCAGGCTCTCCTGTCCCAACAGGGAACCTGAAAATGCAGCCGGTGGTTCCGCCAGCTGACCATAGAGCTGATCAGAGACCAGAATGGCTCCAATCATCTCTATGGCCTAAGACACCGGAAGCTACGAGCATTTCATGACTTAGATTTTGCGGGATGTAAACAGCGCCATTGGGAAATTGGGAAAGCATTTTATCACACCGATCTTGGTGTGGTCAGATGCTTTGAGGACAGAGGAGAGATCTAGGGTCTGATAGACCCTAATTTTTTCAAAAAAGAGTACCTGTCACTACCTATTGCAATCATAGGGGATATTTACATTCCCTGAGATAACAATAAAAATCATAAAAAAATATATATAAATGAAAGGAACAGTTTAAAAATAAAATAAAAAAGCAAAATAAATAATAAAAAAAAAACAAACAAAAAAAAACACCCCTGTCCCCCCCTGCTAAGGCGCAACGTCGAACGCAAGCGTTGGTCTGGTGTCATATGTAAACAGCAATTGCACCATGCATGTGAGGTATCACCACGAAGGTCAGATCGAGGGTACTAATTTTAGCAGTAGACCTCCTCCGTAAATCTAAAGTGGTCACCTGTAAAGGCATTTAAAGGCTTTTAAAAATGTACGTAGTTTGTCGCCGCTGCACGTTTCTGCGCAATTTTAAACCATGTCGTGTTCGGTATCAATGTACTCGGCCTAAGATCATATTTTTTATTTCATCAAACATTTGGGCAATATAGTGATTTTTAGTGCATTAAAATAAAAAAAGTGTGTTTTTTTTCCCCAATAAATGCATTTGAAAAATCGCTGCGCAAATACCGTGTGAAAAAAAAAAATGAAACACCCACCATTTTAATCGGTAGGGCTTTTGCTTTAAAAAAACACTTCATGTTTGGGGGTTCAAAGTAATTTTCTTGCAAAAAAAAATATTTTTTCATGTAAACAAAAAGTGTCAGAAAGGGCTTTTTCTTCAAGTGGTTAGAAGAGTGGGTGATGTGTGACATAAGCTTCTAAATGTTGTGTATAAAATGCCAGGACAGTTCAAAATCTCCCCAAATGTTCCCATTTTAGAAAGTAGACACCCCAAGCTATTTGCTGAGAGGCATGTCGAGTCCATGGAATATTTTATATTTTGACAAAAGTTGTGGAAAAAAGACATTATTATTATTTTATTTTTATTTTTTTGCACAAAGTTGTCATTAAATGATATATTGCTCAAACATGCCATGGTTATATGTAAAATTACACCCCAAAATACATTCTGTTGCTTCTCCTGAGTACAGGGATACCACAAGTGTGAGACCTTTTGGGAGCCTAACCGCGTACGGTACCCCAAAATCCAAGCACCACCTTCAGGATTTCTAAGGGTGTAAATTTTTGATTTCATTCCTCACTGCCTATCACAGTTTCGGAGGCCATGGAATGCCCAGATAGCACAAAATCCCCCCAAGTGACCCCATTTTGGAAAGGAGACACCCCAAGCTATTTGCCGAGAGGTATGGTGAGTATTTTGCAGACCTTCATTTTTGTCACAAAGTTTTGAAAATTGAAAAAAAGAAAAAAAATATACATTATTTTTTTTTCTTCATTTTCAAAAACAAATGAGAGCTGCAAAATACTCACCATGCCTCTCAGCAAATAGCTTGGGGTGTCTACTTTCCAAAATGGGGTCATTTTGGGGGGTTTTGTGCTATTTTGGCATTTTATGGCCTTCAAAACTGTGATAGGTAGTGAGGCGTGAAATCAAAAATTTACGCCCTTAGAAAGCCTGAAGGCGGTTCTTGGATTTCGGGGCCCCGTACGCAGCTAGGCTCCCAAAAAATCCCACACATGTGGTATCCCTGTACTCAGGAGAAACAGCAGAATTTATTTTGGGGTGTCATTTCACATATGCCCCTGGCATGTGTGAGCAATATATCATTTAGTGACAACTTTGTGAAAAAAAAATAAAAAAAAATAAAAGTTTGTAATTTTCCCGCAACTTGTGGCAAAATATAAAATATTCCATGGACTCAACATGCCTCTCAGCAAATAGCTTGGGGTGTCTACTTTCTAAAATGGGGTCATTTGTGGGGGTTTTGTGCCATCTTGGCATTTTATGGCCTTCAAAACTGTAATAGGTAGTGAGGCGTGAAATCAAAAATTTACGCCCTTAGAAAGCCTGAAGGCGGTTCTTGTCTTTCGGGGCCCCGTACGCAGCTAGGCTCCCCAAAAATCCCACACATGTGGTATCCCCGTACTCAGGAGAAGCAGCAGAATTTATTTTGGGGTGTCATTTCACATATGCCCCTGGCATGCGTGAGCAATATATCATTTAGTGACAACTTTGTGAAAAAAAAAATAAAAATAAAAAAAGTTTGTAATTTTCCCGCAACTTGCAGCAAAATATAAAATATTCCATGGACTCAACATGCCTCTCAGCAAATAGCTTGGGGTGTCTACTTTCTAAAATGGGGTCATTTGTGTGGGTTTTGTGCCATCTTGGCGTATTTATGGCCTTCAAAACTGTAATAGGTAGTGAGGCGTGAAATCAAAAATTTACGCCCTTAGAAAGCCTGAAGGCGGTTCTTGGATTTCGGGGCCCCGTACGCAGCTAGGCTCCCAAAAAATCCCATACATGTGGTATCCCTGTACTCAGGAGAAGCAGCAGAATTTATTTTGGGGTGTCATTTCACATATGCCCATGGCCTGCGTGAGCAATATATAATTTAGTAACAACTTTGTGAAAAAAATAAAAAAATAAAAAAAAGTTTGTAATTTTCCCGCAACTTGTGGCAAAATATAAAATATTCCATGGACTCAACATGCCTCTCAGCAAATAGCTTGGGGTGTCTACTTTCTAAAATGGGGTCATTTGTGTGGGTTTTGTGCCATCTTGGCATTTTATGGCCTTCAAAACTGTGATAGGTAGTGAGGAGTAAAATGACATATGTATGCCCTTAGAAATCGTGAAGGCGGTGCTTGGCTTTCGGGGCCCCGTACGCGGCTAGGCTTCCAAAAAGTTGACCACATGTGGTATCCCCGTACTCAGGAGAAGCAGCAGAATGTATTTTGGGGTACAATTCCACATATAACCATGGCATGTGTGAGCAATATATCATTTAGTGACAACTTTGTGTAAAAAAAAAACATTTTTATTTTTTTGTCATTATTCAATCGCTTGCGGCAAAAAAAAAAAATATTCAATGGGCTCAACATGCCTCTTATCAATTTCCTTAGGGTGTCTACTTTCCAAAATGGGGTCATTTGCGGGGGTTTTGTACTGCCCTGCCATTTTAGCACCTCAAGAAATTAGATAGGCAGTCATAAACTAAAAGCTGCGTAAATTCCAGAAAATGTACCTTAGTTTGTAGATGTGACAACTTTTGCGCAAACCAATAAATATACAGTTATTGACTTTTTTTTACCAAAGACATGTGGCTGAATACATTTTGGCCTAAATGTATGACTAAAATTGAGTTTATTGGATTTTTCTAATAACAAAAAGTAGAAAATATCATTTTTTTTTCAAAATTTGCGGTCTTTTTACGTTTATATCGCAAAAAATAAAAATCGTAGAGTCAGTCAAATACCTTTAAAAGAAAGCTCTATTTGTGGGAAGAAAAGTACGCAAATTTTGTTTGGGTACAACATTGCATGACCGCGCAATTACCAGTTAAAGCAGCGCAGTGCCAAATTGTAAAAAGACCTCTGGTCATTTACCAGCAAAATGGTCCGGTCTGAAAGTGGTTAAATGACTTAACTGACTTTAATTAATTAAATTATTGGTCTGCCATAATCCCACAAGTGGTGAGGGTGGGGACATTTTATGCCTCACTCTTCACCTTTATTTTGATATATTACTACCAAAATCTTTTTGTCTGGGAATTTAAAAAGTAGAAATGGTTGAAACTAAGGGCAGCATAAGAGTTGACAATATTTGGTTCAAAGGGATTTGATTAAAATGCTTTTCCATGGATTGCTATTTTCCAATGCAATTTCAAATCGGATTGTTATGAGATACAGACTGCCTGAGACAGTACTTCCCATGGGCTGTAATTTGATGTATTAATAGATCATACCTCCCAACTTCTTGAGAAGGGAACAAGGAACACCTATTACAAAAGTATGTAGGCATAAGACACACCCCCTTAAAAGGAGACTAACAAAACTGGAAGATCAGTTAAACCCACAATGTTCTTTTTTTTTTTTTTTCACCATTACTAGTCCTTTATATTGGCTTTTGAAATGTAAAAAGGAAGCAATTTAGAAACTGAATGAAAGGTTTAGCTCTGGGAAACACTTTTTGAAAGATAAATAGACCAAAATGAGGGACACATGAGGAGGACAGAGGGACAAATCAGGGACAGTCCCTCCAAATCAGGGACAGTTGGGAGCTATGATAGATTCCCTTTAGCAAGTTTTTTGTTGCAATCTATGAAACTATACCTCCCAGCATGCACTGTTAGCCAGACAGCTTATATAAATCTCATAGCTGTCAAGTGGAAGCAGTATTAAAAAAAAGCAGTACTGAGAATATGGAAGCTGCCATTACTAGAGATAATTGAATTTAGCTTGTGAAAACCAGCTTTTTTTAAATGATCAACCAGTTTTGAAAACCTGGGACTTTTCAAGACCACAATTTTACAGTGACAAATCTTTCAAATCTGGAACTGATTCTATGGCAACTATGCAGAGGAGCACACAGGGAAGAAGGTAAATTGTCAGACTGCCCATTTGATTTAACCAAAACAATCAAAGCAGTCATAATTTACATCCAGCTACCTCGTTGTTCTCACTTCCTGTTGGCAATTAAGTATGTACAGGTATCATTGGCATACAACACATTTTATTGGCTACAGTTGACTATCCCCCCACCCAGCTGTCTAAACAGTGCACAACATGGCAAATATATTAAAAGTAAAAGAAAATGTTTGTATTGCTCATATCAATGTAGCGCCGGCTCCTGACGAGCACGTGCTATATGTTTTTTTCAATTTAATATTCCTAAAACCACAGTTGGGTTTTGGGGTTAATTATGACAAATTGTGGTTTCAGTACCAGCCTAGCTGGATTGCATTGGGTTCTCCTTGGCCACAGGTGTCGCTGTCACCACTGGCAAGTGTGAGAACGTGGTTTAGCTAGGCGTATTGAGTGCCATCCTTTCTCGGAACCAGCCCAGTGGGAGTGGGATCCTGCTGTGCATTCTGGAAGAGGGTATTCCGGTCCAGAAGATTCTTCTGCCTGTTTGGTCCTGGTCCTCCTTACCAGCCACCATGGCCCTCATGGCCTGGGGTGTGGATCCATCTAATTCAGAGTCTCAGGGCTGGATAGCCCGAGGCGAAGTAACTGAGAGGAGTATTCAAAGGTGCTCCGGTGCAGTCTCACCTGAGGAGAGGCCCAGCAACTGGCGAAGCACTCAGGGGAGGACTCTTCGGGAGGAGGCTATGCACAAGGCTGGCTCCTCCGAAGGAGCCTGGAAGGACACTAAATGGATCTACACTCATACGGTATCTCCGGACCCGCTGCGAGATACTGGTACCGTCTGTTAGCTCTCTAAATTTACCTACGTTCCTCAGTTACATTCAAGTCTGTGGCAGAGACTTTGTTCAAGTCTTCTATATCAAAGTCTGTGGCAGAGACTTTGTTCTACTTAAACACTCTATCGGCTGCTAGGCCTAGTGAGAGGAGGTCTATCCGGTAGCTGTGAGAATCCAGTTGTGAAACGGTAATTCTCTGGATTTCTATTGTGAGAAACTTCCTATTTCTGTAGTTCCAAAAAAGTACCTGAATTTAATTCCTAACCCTCTACCCTTCATTAAGAGACTGTTATCTTTTAAATAAAAATCCCAAAAAGAGGATCCAGTGTCAGTTTCTGCAATTCTTTGGGCCATCTACCACGGGAAACCCCTAGATGCATACGAGGTCAAGAAGGTAAAGGTAAGCCCAATAAAACTAGCATCTCCTTCAGGGGTCAGTGCTATATCAACCAATCAGGTGTGATCTTATTTTTCTGAACTGCACTAGACTAATAGCTGGTATCCAAAATCTGTATAAATGCTATAGGAACTATTTTCTTACATTTGTTTTTTATTTCTCAATCTCGGCTAACTGCACGTGGAATCAAGCAATCACATTTGATCTTTCTGTAGCGGGGTCTCTTTAAGGACTATAAAACTACTGTTCCCAGAACCCCGCTGGTTCCCAGGATGTTTGGAGTTATGCCCCAGAGACTCATGGGGGAGGGCATATAAGGAGGGGGAGAGGCCTAGTTCTTTCTCTTTGGACACCCCCCCCTCTCCTAGCAAGAGGAGGTTTTGGGCTGAAATGCTGGAGGCACAAGGCCTGAAGCCTGGGCCTTGTGCTCTTTTCCAAAGAGCCCTCTGCCAGCCTAGCTGCACCTGAGAGACATTTTCTCATCCTTGCTGCGGTACATCAGAAGGATTGAAGACTCAGAGGTCGGTGGATTCCTGTTCCTAGACGAATTGGCGGAGGAAAACGGACTTGGACTTGTCCGGGTGGTGAGAGCTGTTTAAAGACAGATACTTTATCTTTATTATTCGTTTATTATTCGTCTAGAAGTCCCTATGCCTCCCCCATAGTGGTGGTCAGGAAAAAGAATGGGTCGTTGAGGCTTTGTATCGACTACAGGACTCTCAACAGGAGGACCATCCCTGACCAGTATACCACACCGAGAATAGAGGATGCCCTACAGAGTTTGTCTGGTGCCAAGTGGTTCAGTGTAATGGACCTCAAGAGTGGGTACTACCAAATCCCCATGCACCAGGAAGACCGAGAGAAGACAGCTTTCATAACCCCAGTGGGATTCTTTGAATTCAACAGAATGCCTCAGGGCCTGTCTGGAGCCCCTGCTACCTTTCAACGCCTCATGGAGAAGACCGTTGGAGACGTGAACCTCATAGAAGTCCTTGTGTACTTGGACGATGTCATTGTCTTTGGGAAGACTTTGGAAGAACATGAGGCCAGGTTGGAGAAGGTGTTGAAAAGACTCAGCGAAGAGGGACTCAAGCTTTCTCCCGAGAAGTGCCGGTTTTACCAATCCTCTGTGAACTATCTGGGACACATAGTGTCTGAAAAGGGAGTGGCTACAGACCCTGAGAAGTTGGAGGCAGTTACCTCTTGGCCAAGACCGACAACAGTCACAGAGCTCAGATCTTTCCTGGGGTTCTGCTCCTATTATAGAAGATTTGTGGATGGGTTTGCCCGGATTGCCAAGCCACTAAACGAATTGCTCAAGACTGAAGGAGAAGAGGATGGCTTGGGACAAGGATTGAAGACTCAGAGGTCGGTGGATTCCTGTTCCTAGACGAATTGGCGGAGGAAAACGGACTTGGACTTGTCCGGGTGGTGAGAGCTGTTTAAAGACAGATACTTTATCTTTATTATTCGTTTGGATTACAAAGTTGTTCTTCAAGTGCACCACCGAAAGATTGCTAGCGAATATTGTTTCACTGGACTTCCATCTAGATCAGTCAGGCCTGACTGCATAGGTAGATAGTGCTGGGTGTTAGTTTACCCATGCGGGGAAGTAGCTGAAAAAGGGCAGCGCTAGAGTCGCATAGCAATACTTTATTATGCTGATTACTCTGTTTATCTTTATTACTGGTTACTGCAGGGACCTGCTTATGTGTTGCAAACCAAATGTTCGATTCATGTTATTCCTTTTATAAAACAACAAGTAAAGTCAGTTATATATACTTTCAAAGATTGTCTATGAGCTTGAGTTATCCACCCACGCACACACACATATTTAGAGTATAAGTGATTTAATGTGTATTGCTAGATACTAACTGTGCCAGAGTGGTTAGAGCAGATTGCCGGGGGGGGTTGGCGGAGCTGTGCTCAGGGCCCAAACCAAACTTGCGGCCCTCTTAAGTGAGGGTATCGCTATACGTGGGGGCTCGTAAATCCGGGATTTCTGAGACAGCGGTGAACACGCCAGAGGTACCGGCATGGACCCACAGGGAGTCAGAGCGTGGTGTGAAGCGGCTAAGGCCGACCCAAGTCAGTCAGTGGTCATTAGCCTCCCAGGGGAGAAATGGTCGACTGAGACCGTAGAGGAGTTAATGAAGTCAGTGTCCCCAGACCATGAACCATGGGTGATGGAGATAAAATCAGACCCAGACATCTCATATCAGTACGCGCTAGTGGAATACTGGGATGGGATGCCGGAGGCTTGCAAGCGCAACTGTGTACGGACACAAGACAACAGATCCTATAGGTTGACGCTCGCAACAAAGGAGGAGCCATCGCCAACGGGATCACCGCAGGCTGCGGCCCATACCTCACCCGAGAGTCTCAGACCAGCACCGGCCACTCTTAGCGCAGAACTGTGTGCTGCCCTGGGGGAGATTGTGGCCCAGTGCAAGAAGGATCCCACAGATTACCCGATGGGGTACAGAAAACTCCGGATGTTTTCAGGGAAGAAACCTGTACCTTCGGAAGAAGAGGGATTTGAAGAGTGGTTAGATAGCGCAACTCAGGCACTAGAGGAATGGGAAGTTCCAGAGTGCAGAAAGAAGCAGAGGATTGTGGAAAGTCTAAAGGGGCCTGCTCTAGAGGCCGTACGCAACCTGAAGATGAGCAGGACAGACTGTAATGCGCAGGAGTACCTAGATGTATTACAGAATGTGTTTGGTGGGACCGAGAAAATCTCTGAGCTTGCTTATCAGTTAGAGCATTGCTACCAGAAGAAAGGTGAAAAACTATCAGACTACATGGGACGTTTAGATAAAATCCTGCATAGGATGATCCTAAGGAAGGGGATCAGCCCAGGGAAAGTAGATGAGGCCCGTGCTCAACAGGTACTGAGGGGAGCTCAACCCATGGATCCTATTGCATGGACACTGCGTGCCCGACAGGATGGGAAGAATCTGGAGTACACTGACCTCATCCGAATGATCAGAGAGGAAGAGGCCCTACTGGAAGAGAAAAGGGAAGAACATCCCATCGAGCCCGTCGAACAACCGGTAGCAATAGTTACACCGGCCATGACTCCCGCTAGAGATAAGGAGGTGGACACTTTGAAGTTACAGATGTCCCAGGTGATGGAGATGTTGACTGCTATGATGGCGAAAGGTCAAGGGGGAGCCGAGAAACCAAGTCCTAGGAAGGAGTTGTTTCCAGATACACCAACACCAAGCCCCACTCGGGACCGAGAAGAGATGCTATGCTACAACTGCGGGGGCAGTGGCCACTTCGCCAGTAGATGTTCCAGTCCCAAGAAGAAGAAGATAGATAACCGCCAGCCGGCGGGAAACTCCAGAGGGCCCCGGTGAGGGAGTCAACCGGGTGCCCATGCCTTTCAGTGAACTCCAAACTGAATAGAAGGAAGAGAAAGAGAGAAAACCAGACCCCTCAGAAGGAATGTCTACAAATAAGAAACGATAACATCCCTCAGCGGGTTTGTACTCCCATTACTGTGGGGAGGGTCAATGCATACCAGGCTCGAAAAAGAATAAAGTCAAAAACCAATTAGATGAAGACGGGCCCCAAGAAGAAGGTGGCCTCAACCCGGCCCTACCCAGAAGAATTGGTCGGCCCGTCCCCCACTGTCTCCATCCAGGTGGAAGGAGTCTACACGAAGGCCCTCCTGGACACTGGAGCTCAAGTGACTTTGTTGTACAGAGACTTCTATGATAGGCACTTGAGCCATTTGCCTATACAGAAGATAGAAGAGCTGGAGATATGGGGCCTGGGAGCTCAGAGTTTCCCCTACGATGGTTACCTACCCATAAAGCTGACCTTCGATCCATGTGTGGGGGGGAAAACAGAGGTGTTTGACACCCTGGCAGTTGTGTGTCCTAGACCGCCCGGGGCCAGCAAGATGTCCCTCATCATAGGGACCAATACGGATCTGGTGCGAAGACTTCTGACCCCCCTAGTGAAGATGGGAAACCATCAAGATCCCAATATCCATCCCATGCTGAAGACAGCCTACCAACGGTTGGTCCTAGAGCAGAAGACCCCAGGAGAGGGGATAGGGAAGGTGTGGAGACTTGGGAGAGAAGGAGTGGTGCTGCAGCCCGGAGAGGTAGCCTGCCTCAGGGCGACGGTGAAGCTTACCTGGGAGCAGCCTGGCCCCTTTGTCATGCTGGAATCCGATCCAAGGGAGGACCACTCAGGCCTGGAAGTGATACCGGAAGTGATTCCAATCAAGGCCCTGAAGAAAGCTTGAGGAAGAGTCCCAGTGAGTGTGAGAAACCCTACGGAGAGACCCATAGAGATCCCTGCCAGGATGCTGTTGGGGCAGGTGAGTCCTGCGGCCCCAGTCAGCTGGTCAGAAGTAAAAGGAACGGGTGAAGGAGGAGATGTTTGGGAAAAACTTTCCATGGAGAACCCGGACCTACCTGGAGCCTGGAAGGAGAGAGCCAAGGCCCAGCTGACTAGATGGAAGAGGATTTTCTCAAAGGATGAGTTTGATGTGGGATGTGCCAGGAGTGCCACCCACCGAATCCGCCTCCACGAAGACAAACCCTTCAGGGAAAGGGTTAGGCGGGTCCCTCTAGCTGATCTGGAGGATCTGAGGGAGCAGCTTGCGGAGTTGAAGAAGACGGGTGTGATTCGGGAGTCTAGAAGTCCCTATGCCTCCCCCATAGTGGTGGTCAGGAAAAAGAATGGGTCGTTGAGGCTTTGTATCGACTACAGGACTCTCAACAGGAGGACCATCCCTGACCAGTATACCACACCGAGAATAGAGGATGCCCTACAGAGTTTGTCTGGTGCCAAGTGGTTCAGTGTAATGGACCTCAAGAGTGGGTACTACCAAATCCCCATGCACCAGGAAGACCGAGAGAAGACAGCTTTCATAACCCCAGTGGGATTCTTTGAACTCAACAGAATGCCTCAGGGCCTGTCTGGAGCCCCTGCTACCTTTCAACGCCTCATGGAGAAGACCGTTGGAGATGTGAACCTCATAGAAGTCCTTGTGTACTTGGACGATGTCATTGTCTTTGGGAAGACTTTAGAAGAACATGAGGCCAGGTTGGAGAAGGTGTTGAAAAGACTCAGCGAAGAGGGACTCAAGCTTTCTCCCGAGAAGTGCCGGTTTTACCAATCCTCTGTGAACTATCTGGGACACATAGTGTCTGAAAAGGGAGTGGCTACAGACCTTGAGAAGTTGGAGGCAGTTACCTCTTGGCCAAGACCGACAACAGTCACAGAGCTCAGATCTTTCCTGGGGTTCTGCTCCTATTATAGAAGATTTGTGGATGGGTTTGCCCGGATTGCCAAGCCACTAAACGAATTGCTCAAGACTGAAGGAGAAGAGGATGGCTTGGGACCTAGGAGGGCCGGTGAGTCGGTTCAAGATCAGTGGAACCCGAGGTGTGAAGAGGCTTTCCGAACCTTGAAGAGGAGCCTTACCACGGCCCCAGTCCTGGCCTATGCCGACCCCACCAGACCATATGAGCTACATGTCGATGCCAGTCATGAGGGCCTAGGCGGAGTGCTCTATCAAGAGTATGAAGAGCAGCTGCGACCAGTGGCCTATGTGAGCCGGAGCCTGACTCCCTCAGAGAAGAACTACCCCACTCATAAATTGGAGTTCTTGGCCCTCAAATGGGCAGTAGTAGACAAACTGAAGGACTATCTCTACGGGGCGGAGTTTACCGTAAAGACAGATAACAATCCTCTGACCTACCTCTTCACTACTGCAAAGTTAGATGCAACCGGACACAGATGGTTGGCTGCATTATCCGGATTCAACTTCAGTCTAAAGTACAGACCAGGGGCTGGAAATAGGGATGCAGATGCCCTGTCCCGAAGATCTCATGTCATGGTCAATGACTGGGAAGACTGGACCCAGGTAGCACCGGAAGGAGTGCGAGCACTCTGTCAGGGTGCTGAGTTTCAAGCAAGAGGGGGCTCCAGAGCAGAGGAGATAGGAGTCACCGCAGTGGGAGTCCCTCAACCCTACTGTGGGGTAACTCAACTAGCAGAGGAACTCCTGCCAAAGCTGTCCAGAAAGGAGCTGAGCTATGACCAATTGGAAGACCCCATGGGGAGATTGGTCCTTGAAGCTTTGGAGAACGAGAATCCAGAGGGACTTCGACATCACCCTTCCAAGGAGGCTCGCCTGCTGAGGAAAGAGTTGGATAAGCTACAAGTACATCAGGGAGTGGTCTACCGAAGGGGCCCCTCTGATAACTCAGAAGATAAGTGGCAGTTGTTTCTCCCAGAGAAGCACAGAGAGACGGTACTAATTGCCTTACATGACCAGCATGGCCATCTAGGGGCGGAGAGAACTTTCCAGCTTGTCAGAAGCCGGTTCTATTGGCCCTGTATGAGGGCAGAAGTGGAGGAATATTGCCGTTCTTGTGCACGATGCATCCACAGGAAGACTCTACCCCATCAAGCTGCCCCAATGGGCCACCTACAGAGTAGGGATGAGCCGAACACCCCCCGGTTCGGTTCGCACCAGAACTTTCGAACGGACCCCACGTTCGTTACGAACATTAGAACCCCATTGAAGTCTATGGGACTCGAACGTTCGAAATGGAAAGTGCTAATTTTAAAGGCTAATATGCAAGATACTGTCCTAAAAAGGGTTTGGAGACCTGGCTCCTGCCCCAGGGGACATGGGTCAATGCAAAAAAAAGTTTTAAAAACAGCCGTTTTGGCGGGAGCACTGATTTTAATGACGATTAAAGTGAAAAAAAAAAAGTGAAATATTCCTTTAAATATGGTGCCTGTGGGGTGTCTGTAGTATGCCTGTGAAGTGCCACGTGTTTCCCGTGTTTAGAACAGTCCCTGCACAAAATGACATTTAACGGAAATAACACCATTTAAAACTGCTTGCGGTTTTAATGTTATATCTGGTTCCTGCAATATGGTTGAAAATCATTCAGAAAAATGGCATGGGTAGCCCTCCCTGCCCATTACCAGCCTATTTGGGTCTTGTACGCATATTAAGGGGAACCCTGTACCCATATTAAAAAAAGGAAATGCGTGTGGCCCCCAGGCCCTATATACTCAGAACAGCAGTATACAGGCGGTGCAAACAAGACAGGGACTGTGTAGGTTTGTTGTGTTAAGTTGAATCTGTTTGTAATTTTCAACTGGTACATTTTTAAAGTGTAGCTCCAGTCAAAAAAACTATTTTTAAGCTTTTTGGAAAACATAGGGAAGGGTTATCACCCCTGTATAATTTGTTTTGTCGTCCATATTTTTTCATCTCACTTGCTGTTGTCTCCTTCCGTTTGCAAGTAGGAGATGTTTGTAAATTGGATGTTTGAAAGTAGGGGCCTGCCCTATATGCTCTGCAGAAATGGCGGAACAAGGTGTTGGTTTTGCCACAACATTGTAAGCCCTCAAAGTGACTCTTGGTGGGCACTGGAGCGCCCTGCTGTGAACGATTATATCAAGAATTGTAATTACATGCCATTGTTGAACAGTGGTAGAAAAATTGACCTTTGGTGGTTGTGGTGCTGGTGCCACAACACTATAAGTCCTCACCGTTACTCTGGGTGGGCACAGGAAGGGGCCCTCCTGTGAAATATTATATCAAGAATTGTAATTACATGTCCCTGTTAAACAGGGGCAGAAAAATTTGGCCTTAGGCACTGCTGCTAGTGCCACCACACTGCAACCTCTTCCATATACTCTATTTTTTTTTGCTGGAATTAGCCCTGCTGCAAAGCATTGCATCAAAAATTGTACTTAAACGCCCCTGTTAAACAGGGGCAGAAAAATTGGGCCTTAGGCACTGGTGCTGGTGCCACCACACTGCAACCTCTGCCATATACTCTAGTTTTATTGCAGGAATTAGCCCTGCTGCAAAGCATTGCATCAAAAATTGTACTTAAATGCCCCTGTTAAATAGGGGCAGAAAAATTGGGCCTTAGGCACTGGTGCTGGTGCCACCACACTGCAACCTCTGCCATATACTCTAGTTTTATTGCAGGAATTAGCCCTGCTGCAAACCATTGCATCAAAAATTGTACTTAAACGCCCCTGTTAAACAGGGGCAGAAAAATTGGGCCTTAGGCACTGGTGCTGGTGCCACCACACTGCAACCTCTGCCATATACTCTAGTTTTATTGCAGGAATTAGCCCTGCTGCAAAGCATTGCATCAAAAATTGTACTTAAACGCCCCTGTTAAACAGGGGCAGAAAAATTGGGCCTTAGGCACTGGTGCTGGTGCCACCACACTGCAACCTCTGCCATATACTCTAGTTTTATTGCAGGAATTAGCCCTGCTGCAAACCATTGCATCAAAAATTGTACTTAAACGCCCCTGTTAAACAGGGGCAGAAAAATTGGGCCTTAGGCACTGGTGCTGGTGCCACCACACTGCAACCTCTGCCATATACTCTAGTTTTATTGCAGGAATTAGCCCTGCTGCAAACCATTGCATCAAAAATTGTAATTAAACGCCCCTGTTAAACAGGGGCAGAAAAATTGGGCTGCTGGCATCACCCAGAACCAAAAATGTTCTTCCAACATATCAGCGGAGGAGGAAGAGGATAGACAATCAACATAACAGGACAGTCACTCAGCATCAGCATAGGCAGTCTTGAAGGGATGTGGTATTTCAAAAAAAATTATTCGGTTACATCAGCTTCAGGTGCTTGGTAGCTGTGGGTGATCCAAGACTGATTCATCTTGATGAAGGTCAGTCGATCAACTGATTCAGTGGACAGGCGCACCCTGTGATCGGTAACAAAGCCACCAGCAGCACTGAAGGTGCGTTCCGAAAGAACGCTGGATGCAGGACAGGCCAGTAGCTCAATTGCATACTGTGCAAGCTCTGGCCAGTGATCCATCCTCAAGACCCAGTAAGCCAGAGGATTTTCGGTGGGAAAGGTGTCCAAGTCTGACCTTGCCCCTAGGTATTCCTGCACCATGTAAATCAGACGCTGGCGATGGGTGCTGGAACCAATCATACCTTGGGGCTGCGGACTAAAAAATTGTCTGAAAGCATCAGTCAGACGGCCACCTTCTCCACCGCTCCTTCTGACCGATGCCTCAGCAACACGTTGTCCAGGACCAGGAGTTTGTAACCTCCCAGTCTCTGGGAACGCGTTGCACAGACCTTTCTGCAAGGCCTCCCGGAGATGTCTCATCCTCTGCTCCCTCTGCGATGGCAAGATAAGGTCGGCAACCTTACCCTTGTACCGTGGATCAAGGAGAGTGGCCAGCCAGTAATGGTCCCTCTCCTTGATCCGAAGAATACGAGGATCCTTCCGCAGGCTTTCCAGGATCAGGGAGGCCATGCAGCGTAGGTTAGCTGAGGCATTCGGTCCGGAGTCCTCTGGGTCACTAAGGACAACATGATCCGCAGCTACCTCCTCCCAGCCACGTACAAGTCCACGTATTTCTTGGGACTGTAAATCATCCCTATAAGACTGCTGCTGCTGCTGCTGCTGATGCTGATGCTGAGTGCCAGCCTCCACCTCCATGCTGACACAATCATCCTCCTCCTCCTCTTCCTCCTCCTTATCCTCTTCCTGTGTGATGGGTGGCACAGCAGGAACACTGTCTGGATAAAGGGGGCCTTGAGAGGCAAGGAAGTCCTCCTCTTCCTGCCTCTGTTCTGCCTCAAGTGCCCTGTCCATTATTCCACGCAGCGTATGCTCCAAGAGGTGGACAAGAGGTACAGTGTCACTGATGCATGCACTGTCACTGCTCACCATCCTTGTGGCCTCCTCAAACGGTGACAGGACAGTGCATGCTTCCCTGATCATGCCCCACTGGCGTGGTGAGAAAAAACCAAGCTCCCCTGACCCTGTCCTGGTGCTGTAGTTGCACAGGTACTCATTGATGGCCCTCTGCTGCGTGTGCAGCCGCTGCAGCATGGCCAATGTTGAGTTCCATCTGGTGGGCATGTCACATATAATGCGGTTCTTGGGCAGGTTCAACTCCTTTTGGAGCTCAGCCAGCCGAGCACAGGCATTAAATGATCGGCGGAAATGCACACAGACTTTCCTGGCCTGCTTCAGGACATCCTGTAAGCCGGGGTACCTGCCCAAGAACCGCTGCACCACCAGGTTAAGGACGTGAGCTACACAGGGCACATGGGTCAGTTGTCCCTGTCGGAGGGCGGAGAGGAGGTTGGTGCCATTGTCGCAAACCACCATTCCTGGCTTAAGCTGGCGTGGCGTCAACCACCTCTCGGCCTGCCCCTGCAGAGCTGACAAAACATCCGCCCCAGTGTGGCTCCTGTCCCCCAAACAAACCAGCGCAAGCACGGCATGGCATCGTTTTGCCTGTGTACTTGCGTAGCCCCTGGAACGCCTACGGAGCACCGCTGGTTCTGAGGACAGAGCACTGGAAGAGGCCATGGAGGAAGAAGAAGAGGAGGGGGTGGAGGAGAGAGGTGTGTCACAACCAATAGTAGCATTTTGGAGGCGTGGTGGCGGAACAACCTCCAACACTACTGTACCTTGTCCTGCATCCTTCCCAGCAGCCAGAAGAGTGACCCAATGGGCCGTGAAAGACAGGTAACGTCCCTGTCCATGCCTGCTGGACCATGAGTCAGTGGTAATATGCACTTTACCGCTGACCGCCCTGTCTAGCGAGGCAAGGACATTGCCTTCCACATGCCGGTAGAGAGCCGGAATCGCCTTCCGTGAGAAAAAGTGGCGTTTGGGGACCTGCCACTGAGGAACCGCACATTGTACAAACTCACGGAAGGGGGCCGAGTCTACCAACTGAAAAGGCAGCAGTTGAAGTGCTAGCAATTTAGCCAAGCTAGCATTCAACCGCTGGGCATGTGGATGGCTGGGAGTAAACTTCTTCCGCCGGTCCAACAGCTGGGGCAGGGACATTTACCTGCTATAATCGGACGTGGGTGTACCACTAGCAGAGTTCCCGGAAGCACTTGGCTGTGACACACCTAATTCTACACCTTCATTCCTCTCAGAGCAGGTTTCAGAGAGGACTGAAGGTCTAGTGGGGTTGGAGATGCCAGCTGATGAGGAGCAAGGAGAGGTCCGCTTTGTTCTTTGGTGTGGGTCTTTGAGGTACGCTTGCCAACGAGCTGCATGGCAGGTCAACATATGTCTGGTCAAGCATGTGGTGCCCAAGCGGCTGATGTTTTGGCCACGTGAGATACGCTTGAGACATATGTTGCAAATAGCAGCGGTGCGATCTGATGCACTCGTCTCAAAAAAGGCCCACACCAAAGAACTTTTAGAATAACGCGCAGAGGCAGCGCCCTGCACAGGCGGAGCTCTGCGGTGTGATTCAGTCGGTGTGCTGCCCCTAAGCTGGCCCCCGGAGGGCATCCTGCCTCGTTGGACATGTGCATCCTCCTCCTCCTCCTCCTCCCTCCTTCCAGGCACCCACGTGGAGTCAGTGCCCTCATCATCCCCTCCCTCTTCATCGCTGTAGCAAACCTGGCAGTATGCTGCAGCTTGTGGAACATGACTGCCAGATTGCTGTCCTTCTTGAGCATCCCCTCTCTCTGCGCTCACGCTACTGCCTTCCTCTAGCTGAGTGTCATCATCAGAGCCCACCAAACACTGGGCATCCTCCTGGAGCATGTACCCAACACTGTGCTCAAAGAGTTCAGGAGACTCCTCAGGAGGACGTGGTGGGTCTAGGGAAGGAGTCACTGATGATGACATTGAGAGGAGGGAAGACGATGCGTTGGCAGCTGCTTTGCTACTACCCTGAGACTGGGTGAGAGAGGATGAGGAGGATGAAGAGGGCTTGGTCATCCACTCTACCAAGTCGTTTGCATGTTGCGGTTCAACATGTCCAGCTGCCGAAAAGAAGGACAAGCATGTCCCATGGCCACGTGCTGATGACAATGCACCGCGTCCACGACCAGCACTGTTGTCTCTAGACACAGAGCCTGCTTGCCCTCTTTTATCGGCTCACGCCTGTCTGCCTCTCCTTGCTGGCCTTCCAGACATGGTAATGGCCTAAAGGGAGTTGGGTAAAACAGCAGTTGGGTAGTTTATATTGTGCTGGAGGCACACAACACCCACTAACTCCTGCAGATGCCTTTTTTATAGAACACCAGAGATAAAGGGGTATATACAGATGTATACTGTGCTGTGCTGGAGGCACACACAACTTCCAATAACTCCTGCAGATGGCAATTGGGCTCAAATAGAGAACAGCTATGTAGGTGGATTATAGCGGTATGTACTGGGTACAGAGCACGCAGACAGCACGCACTATCTCCTAACACTACTGACTGCAAGCTCTATTATTAAAGATAGATCACTAGCTATATAGGTGCGGTGAATATCGCGGTGTATACTGCGGTCAGGGCAAGCAGACAATAACCAGAAAACAGCAGAGATAAAGGGGTATATACAGATGTATACTGTGCTGTGCTGGAGGCACACACAACTTCCAATAACTCCTGCAGATGGCAATTGGGCTCAAATAGAGAACAGCTATGTAGGTAGATTATAGCGGTATGTACTGGGTACAGAGCACGCAGACAGCACGCACTATCTCCTAACACTACTGACTGCAAGCTCTATTATTAAAGATAGATCACTAGCTATATAGGTGAGGTGAATATAGTGGTGTATACTGCGGTCAGGGCACAGACAATAACCACTACACAACAGCAAGATAGGAAATCAGCCAAAAACGATCGGTGTGTACTGTGTTGAAGGTACACAGAACACCCACTGCTTCAGATGCCAACATACTACACGAGGCCGCCTCAATGGAGGCCTTATATAGTGTAGGGCGTGCACTACACAGCCTGAGCTATGATTGGCCACAGGCATCCTGCCTGTGGCCAATCATGGCTCTCCTCGCTGCTGGCGCTGCAATTGGCCAAGCATGCAGGGTCACAGTGCATGCTTGGCCAATCATGAGCCAGCAATGCACTGCGCCATCGCAGTGCATTGTGGGCCGTGAGCACCACGCGAATTTTGACGCGAACGGACCAAGTGTTCGGATTTCGCCGAACGGACAAACAGCCAATGTTCGAGTCGAACAGCCAATGTTCGAGTCGAGTGTGCAGCCGCTGCAGCATGGCCAATGTTGAGTTCCATCTGGTGGGCATGTCACATATAATGCGGTTCTTGGGCAGGTTCAACTCCTTTTGGAGCTCAGCCAGCCGAGCACAGGCATTAAATGATCGGCGGAAATGCACACAGACTTTCCTGGCCTGCTTCAGGACATCCTGTAAGCCGGGGTACCTGCCCAAGAACCGCTGCACCACCAGGTTAAGGACGTGAGCTACACAGGGCACATGGGTCAGTTGTCCCTGTCGGAGGGCGGAGAGGAGGTTGGTGCCATTGTCGCAAACCACCATTCCTGGCTTAAGCTGGCGTGGCGTCAACCACCTCTCGGCCTGCCCCTGCAGAGCTGACAAAACAGCTATGTAGGTAGATTATAGCGGTATGTACTGGGTACAGAGCACGCAGACAGCACGCACTATCTCCTAACACTACTGACTGCAAGCTCTATTATTAAAGATAGATCACTAGCTATATAGGTGAGGTGAATATAGTGGTGTATACTGCGGTCAGGGCACAGACAATAACCACTACACAACAGCAAGATAGGAAATCAGCCAAAAACGATCGGTGTGTACTGTGTTGAAGGTACACAGAACACCCACTGCTTCAGATGCCAACATACTACACGAGGCCGCCTCAATGGAGGCCTTATATAGTGTAGGGCGTGCACTACACAGCCTGAGCTATGATTGGCCACAGGCATCCTGCCTGTGGCCAATCATGGCTCTCCTCGCTGCTGGCGCTGCAATTGGCCAAGCATGCAGGGTCACAGTGCATGCTTGGCCAATCATGAGCCAGCAATGCACTGCGCCATCGCAGTGCATTGTGGGCCGTGAGCACCACGCGAATTTTGACGCGAACGGACCAAGTGTTCGGATTTCGCCGAACGGACAAACAGCCAATGTTCGAGTCGAACAGCCAATGTTCGAGTCGAGTGTGCAGCCGCTGCAGCATGGCCAATGTTGAGTTCCATCTGGTGGGCATGTCACATATAATGCGGTTCTTGGGCAGGTTCAACTCCTTTTGGAGTCGAACGGACGTTCGACTCGAACACGAAGCTCATCCCTACTACAGAGTCAGGGTCCAATGGATCTGGTGTGCATTGACTTTCTCTGCCTCAAACCCGATTTGAGTGGATTGGGAAATGTTCTGGTGGTAACCGATCATTTCACCCGTTATGCCCAGGCTTTCCCCACCAAAGACCAAAAGGCCTCCACTGTGGCCAAGGTGCTCATGGAAAAATACTTTGTCCACTATGGATTACCACAGAGAATCCACTCAGACCAAGGAAGGGACTTTGAGAGTCGTCTGATCCGGAACCTACTGGACTCATTGGGAGTAGAGAAGACCAGGACTACACCTTATCATCCACAAGGAGATGCCCAACCTGAGAGGTTTAATCGGACTTTACTAAACATGCTTGGAACTCTAGAGACAGAGAAGAAGCAACACTGGAGCCAACACATATCAGCTTTGGTGCACGCTTACAACTGCACCACAAGTGATGTGACGGGTTACTCCCCCTACCGGCTCATGTTTGGGAGAGAAGCAAGATTGCCGGTGGATCTGGCCTTTGGCATTTCCCTAGACCATGCCTCTGCTACCTCCCACAAGGGATATGTGGACCGACTTAGACACAATTTGAAAGTGGCCCATGAACGAGCTCAGGCGGCCTCGGACCAAAGGGGAGCCCGCAACAAGAGGAACTTTGATCTGAAAGTTCGAGTGCAAGACCTGCAGCCTGGGGACCGTGTACTGCTACGCAACCTGGGGATCCCTGGGAAGCACAAGCTTGCTGATAGATGGAGATCGGAGCCCTATGTCATTTGCAGAAAGCTACCTGGATTGCCTGTGTATAAGTTAAAACCAGAGGGGAAAGTGGGGCCCTTGAAGACTTGGCACAGGAATCATTTGCTCCCGCTTACTGAAGCAGTCAGAGAAATCCACCAGAATCTGTTTCCATTCTGGATACCCCGGGACCTAGCACTCGGTCTCAGACCTCCCGGGTTAGAAATGGACAAGATTCCCAACGAGGTGAAGGTGGAAGAGGAGAGCTTGAGTGGCTGTGGCCTTCATCAACTCCAGGAAATTCTGCCATAGATCTCCCACCTACTGAGGATACACAGGATGGGACACTGAACCCAGAAGCTACAGAGTTCATTCCATCTAGTGGTGTGCCTGAAGGCTGGGAGGACCTCCCTAGCATCTACTCAGAAGAGGAAAGGACCGATGTTCCAGAACCAGTGATGCTGTCAGAGTGTGTTCCTGAAGTAGAGCCTGTGGCACCAGAGCCTGAAGTCCCAAGAGAACAGAGAGCTCGCCGAGTTGTGAGACCCCCCAAGAAGCTAACCTACTCTCAAATGGGGGAGAGCTCTGAGGACTCTGTTGTGACTGCTAGAAGAAGTGCTGAACGCTCTAATCCCTCCACTGATCATTTGGTGGAGGGCAACCCCAGCTCACTCTCTGGCACAGTTAGGCAGGTCACTCATGCCAGTGTGACCTGTGGGACAGGGAATCCCACCTCTGAGTTCTGGTGGAAATTCCCTGTACCAACATCATACCCAGCACTTTCAAAATTGGTACAGGATATGTGTTAAAAGTTTATCTTTGGGGACCAAACAGTTTAAGTGGGGGGAGTGTGTAGCGGGGTCTCTTTAAGGACTATAAAACTACTGTTCCCAGAACCCCGCTGGTTCCCAGGATGTTTGGAGTTATGCCCCAGAGACTCATGGGGGAGGGCATATAAGGAGGGGAGAGGCCTAGTTCTTTCTCTTTGGACACCCCCCCCTCTCCTAGCAAGAGGAGGTTTTGGGCTGAACTGCTGGAGGCACAAGGCCTGAAGCCTGGGCCTTGTGCTCTTTTCCAAAGAGCCCTCTGCCAGCCTAGCTGCACCTGAGAGACATTTTCTCATCCTTGCTGCGGTACATCAGAAGGATTGAAGACTCAGAGGTCGGTGGATTCCTGTTCCTAGACGAATTGGCGGAGGAAAACGGACTTGGACTTGTCCGGGTGGTGAGAGCTGTTTAAAGACAGATACTTTATCTTTATTATTCGTTTGGATTACAAAGTTGTTCTTCAAGTGCACCACCGAAAGATTGCTAGCGAATATTGTTTCACTGGACTTCCATCTAGATCAGTCAGGCATGACTGCATAGGTAGATAGTGCTGGGTGTTAGTTTACCCATGCGGGGAAGTAGCTGAAAAAGGGCAGCGCTAGAGTTGCATAGCAATACTTTATTATGCTGATTACTCTGTTTATCTTTATTACTGGTTACTGCAGGGACCTGCTTATGTGTTGCAAACCAAATGTTTGATTCATGTTATTCCTTTTATAAAACAACAAGTAAAGTCAGTTATATATACTTTCAAAGATTGTCTATGAGCTTGAGTTATCCACCCACGCACACACACATATTTAGAGTATAAGTGATTTAATGTGTATTGCTAGATACTAACTGTGCCAGAGTGCGTAGAGCAGATTGCCGGGGGGGGGGGGGGGGTTGGCGGAGCTGTGCTCAGGGCCCAAACCAAACTTGCGGCCCTCTTAAGTGAGGGTATCGCTATATTTCATTTTGCTAACCTTCGAGGGCTGGTTCCCAATGCAACCAATCTGTCATAAGATGCGCACGGGCGCTCTGGCACACAGCTGTGTGCAATAGGAATAAGCTAAAGCACACAAGCAAACACACAGGGTGTGACCCCTCGCTGACCTATAAAGGAAGTGAGGTCATCCAAACACACTGCTGGTTCGTCTTCAGCTTCCTGTGATTCCCACGTCTGCTCCTCTTTCCCGTTGTGACCCGGATTGCCTCATCAACCTCGCTGATCTTCTCCTGACCCGAACTCTGGCTTGACCTTGGACTCCCGCTTTCTGAACGTGTTTGACCCTCAGCCTGCATCTGGATTTACCTGCTATCTCCTGTGTTCGACCCCTGGCTTGTCTTTGGATTACCCTTCTGTCTCAGCATTCCTGGTACTTGTCTGCTGATCTGGACTGTGTTTGACCCCTTGCCTGCCTCCTGGATTCTGCCTTTGCCTTACGGACTTGCTACCATTGCTTCTGGACCTTCCCACGGGACATCACCTTTCAGCTCTCCTCAAGCTACCTGCTGATCTACTAGCAAGTGACTGTCCTACTGGTAGCTTGTGCCTCTTGGTGCAACCACCCTCTGTGCCACCTTCAGGGGTGGTCTGCGCCGAGTCGCAACAGCGACCGCTCTCGTCATCTTGGCCTCGGTGAGTACATTTATATGATAGTACGAACCAGTCTCTGAACTCACAGAAGCAGTACAGAAACTATAGGATGGCTATGCACAGATCGACAGCAGGCTTCAGCAACTAGCCACAGCTCCGGCACCCACAAATCCTATGCAGGCCTCTGCCAGTGGTGCCTCCACACCTCACGTCCAGCCTCCACCCGCTATGTTGATGGCGGTACCCGAACCACGAGTACCCATGCCTGAGCGATTTTCAGGCGACCAAAAGAAATTCAGAGCCTTTAAAAATGCATGTTCCTTGTACTTGACTTTGCAACCCAGGACCTTTTCTTCGGAGATCGTCAAGGCCGGGTTTATTATGTCTCTTTTGGCTGAGGAACCCCAGGCCTGGGCCCATAGCCTTATGGAACAGAGAAGCCCCTTGTTAAACTCCATGGACACCTTCTTTGAGGCCATGGGGCAATTATATGACGACCCTCAGCGTACTGCCACAGCTGAGGCTACCCTGCATGCCCTCTCACAGGGGAGGAGACCGGTGGAGGATTACACCGTTGAGTTTCGCAAAGTGGTCAGCTGACACCGGCTGGAACGAGGCGGCCCTGCGTTATCAATACCGGTTAGGGCTCTCCGAGAACCTAAAGGACGAGTTGACCCAAGTAGAGACTCCTGCCTCCCTGGAGGAATTAATCCAGCTAGCCACAAAACTGGACAGACGGATGCATGAGCGGCGCTCCGAACGCCTCCAGGCTCCTCGGCCTAGTTGGATGCTTCCTAAGGCCACTGTCCCGTATCCGCCCATCACAGTTCCTTCAGGTCCCTCGGCTTCGGAAGGGGAGCCCATGCAGCTGGGTTTGGTCTGTCCTCGTCTCACCCCAGAAGAGCGACAACGGAGACGCCAAGACATTTCATTCACAGCTGCCCCGTGAGACCCTGTAAGTTGCCCCCACAGTGTATAATGAACTACCAGAGTGTTGGTCCTGCTCAAACTTATGTGACTCTCTCTGTTTCCCTACAGCTGGCGGAAGAGAAGATCCCATTCCCAGCCGTTATTGACTCGGGGGCATGTAGTTGCTTTTTGGACATCTCCCTTGCACAACAACTACTCATTCCAAGCCAGAATAAAGCAACACACCTTCTAGTCCATTTAGCAGATGGATCTCAGCCACACTTAGGTCCAGTAACACAGGAGACACTAACCCTACTTACTATTACAGACTCCGGCCATAGAGAGCTCCTACGCTTTAATCTAATATCATCTCCCATGTTCCCTATCATCCTGGGACTTCCTTGGTTGTAGGCTCATAATCCCCAGATAAGTTGGAATAAGAAGGAAGTGTCCTTTACATCCGCCTATTGTATGCAGCACTGTTTTGATTCCGTTCCAACTCCTTGTATGACCATGGCCCCCGCCACTAATCCCCTTCAGCACATTCCTCAGGCCTATTCCGAGTTTAAGGACGTCTTCGATAAAAAGAAGGCTGACCGTCTACCACCACACAGACCATATGACTGCCCCATTGAACTGTTACCCGGCTCTGAGATCCCTTTTGGACTAATATTCCCCTTATCCGAGACTGAACTAAAGGCTCTCAAACCCTATATTGATGAAAATCTTGAAAAGGGGTTCATTCGCCCATCTTCTTCGCCAGCAGGGGCGGGTATTTTCTTCGTGTGGAAAAAGGACGGATCCCTTAGGCCATGTGTTGACTACAGGGAACTTAATAAAGTCACAATCAAAAATCGCTACCCACTTCCACTCATCCCTGAGTTATGCCAGCGCTTAGGATCTGCCAAAATATTTTCCAAATTGGATTTGCGGGAGGCCTACAGTCTCATTAGAATCTGTGCTGGGGATGAATGGAAGACAGCCTTCAGATCGAGATTTGGCCACTATGAATATCTTGTTATGCCCTTTGGCCTGTGCAATGCCCCGGCCACATTTCAGCATTTAGTAAATAATATCTTCAGAGACTATCTTGATGATTTTATAGTGGTATATTTGGATGATATCCTTATTTTCTCTGCTTCTCTTGAACTCCACAGGGTCCACGTGTGGAAAGTCCTCACCATCCTCCGACAACATCGGCTGTACCTTAAGGCGGAGAAATGTGAATTTGAAATAACTACAGTTCAATTCTTAGGATTCGTAATTTCTACCGAAGGCATCTCCATGGACCCCCAAAAGATCAAGGCAATCTCCAAGGCCTACTCCAAGAGATAAGAAAGCTGTGCAAAGGTTTATAGGCTTTGCTTATTTCTATCGCAGGTTCATCACCGGGTTCTCTTCAATAGTCGCCCCCATTACTCAGCTAACCCGCCAACACACTCAATTTCAGTGGTCTCAAGAAGCCCAAGAAGCCTTTATCAAACTAAAGACTTTGTTCACCTCAGCTCCTATTTTACAGCATCCCGATCCAGTACTACCACTTGTACTGGAAGTAGATGCCTCCGAGACAGCCACAGGAGCCATCCTCTCACAACGACAAGGGCCTAAAGCTTTGTTACACCTGGTGGCTTTCGCATCTCGGAAGCTGAGCCCACCGGAGAGGAATTATGAGGTAAGCGAGCGAGAACTATTGGCCATCAAGTTCGCTCTGGAGGAGTGGAGATACCTCTTGGAAGGAGCCACTCATCTCATCACAATATTCACAGATCACAAGAATCTTGAATATCTGCAGACTGCCAAACGCTTAAGAACCCGTCAAGCCCGTTGGGCGCTATTCTTTTCAAGATTTCAGTTCCATATCTCATACCGGCCCGGATCCAAGAACAACAAATCGGATGCGCTCTCGCGCATGGTCCCTGAGTCCTCCCAGGTAACGGAGCCTAGTACGATCTTGTCGCCTAAAAACTTCCTTCTACTCCCACAGCCTGACTTAATTACGGCCATCAAAACAGCTTCAGTCCATTGCAATGACCCAGTCCTATCTACCTTGGAAAAACGTGATAATCTGTTTTGGGCCCGAAACAAGGTCTTCGTTCCCCTTGAGATTAGGACTCAAGTTCTAAGGACTTGTCGTGATCACAAATTGGCCGGCCACTTTGGGACACAGAAAACAGAGGAAACTGATCTCTCGTTCCTTCTGGTGGCCAGGTTGGAGACAGGACTGCCAGACTTACATTTCCTCTTGTGTACTGTACCAGCGTAACAAGACCAAGCCCTGGGGCCTGTTAAGGCCTTTGCCCATTCCTGACCGGCCTTGGGCAGACGTGTCAATGGATTTTATTGTGGAGCTACCACCCTCGGAAGGATTCACCACAATTCTGGTAGTAGTTGACCATCTTTCAAAGATGGCCCATTTCCTACCTATGGTCGGTACCCCCTCTGCTCTGGAAACTGCCAATCTCTTTATTAAGGAGGTTGTCAGGCTCCATGGGGTTCCCAGCAGCATCACGTCAGATAGAGGTCCACAGTTCACCTCTGGATTCTGGAGAGAACTCTGCAAGACACTGGAAATCAAGATCTGTTTGTCATCGGCATATCATCCCCAAAGTAACGGGCAAACTGAACGGACAAACCAAACCCTTGAGCAGTATCTTCCCTGCTTTTGTTCAGGATCTCAAAATGATTGGTCGGCCCGGTTGCCATATGCAGAATTCACTTACAACAACTCAATTCATACAACTACCAACTAGACTCCCTTTTGGATCAACTGTGGGTTTCACCCTTCTTTCCTCCCCAACTCCATCCCAGAATCTACTGTTCCTGCAGTCCAAGATCAGATAACCGCCATCCAATCTAATTTCCAAAGGATCCAGGAGACCATACAGAAGGCCCAGGATGATTACAAGAAATACCATGATAGGGGAAGGAAGGAGAACCCTACCTTTAAAATTGGCGAGGAAGTCTGGCTATCTGCCGCTAATCTTAAACTTCATTGTCCCACACGCAAGCTGGGTCCCAGATTCATAGGACCATTCAGAATCAAAAGGGTAATAAATCCTGTAGACTTTGAACTAGCTCTCCCTGGATCGTACAGGATACACCCTGTTTTCCTTGCCTCCCTTTTGAAGCCATTGGTCGCTAGTCCTTTTCCTGGAAGACAAGTGCCTACTCCTCCACCCATCAAGATCGATGGAGAAGATGAATTCGAAGTGGAAGCTTTACTAGGATGCAGAAAAGTCGGCAGACAAATACAATACCTGGTAAAATGGAAGGGGTATCCTTCAGAAGATAACTCCTTGGAACCATCCAAGAACCTTCATGCTCCCAAATTAATGAAGACATTCCATCAGCAACATCCGGAATTGATGGCTAGCTTGGGCGTCCGGAGGGGGGGCACTGTCATAAGATGCGCACGGGTAAAGCGCTTTGGCGCACAGCTGTGTGCAATAGGAATAAGCTAAAGCACACAAGCACACACACACAGGGTGTGACCCCTCGCTGACCTATAAAGGAAGTGAAGTTATCCAAACACACTGCTGGTTTGTCTTCAGCTTCCTGTGATTCCCACGTCTGCTCCTGTGATCTGTATTACCCATTGTGACCCGGATTGCCTCATCGACCTCGCTGATCTTCTCCTGACCCAACCTCTGGCTTGACCTTGGACTCCCGCTTTCTGAACGTGTTTGACCCTCAGCCTGCATCTGGACTTACCTGCTATCTCCTGTGTTCGACCCCTGGCTTGTCTTTGGATTACCCTTCTGTCTCAGCGTTCCTGGTACTTGTTGTCTTCTGATCTGGACTGTGTTTGACCCCTTGCCTGCCTCCTGGATTCTGCCTTTGCCTTACGGACTTGCTACCATTGCTTCTGGACCTTCCCATGGGACATCACCTTTCAGCTCTGCTCAAGCTACCTGCTGATCTTCTAGCAAGTGGCTGTCCTACTGGTAGCTTGTGCCTCTTGGTGCAACCACCCTCTGTGCTACCTTCAGGGGTGGTCTGCGCCGAGTCGCAACAGCGACCGCTCTCGGCATCTTGGCCTCGGTGAGTACATTTATATGATACAATCAGACCTAAGCTTTCATGTTTTCAGTGCTGTTTAAAAATTAGAGCAAGAGCAATGCCCCAATTAAGCCGAACTCTGGTGTTTTTTTTAGTGTCTCTGATCCCCACTGGAAAATTTTCCTCTTACTACCTACCCTTTCCACAGTATCATAATTGCAAACATCTTCCCCATAGAGACACACAGACAGTAATAGAGTTCTGATAGAGGATCTGAACCCTTCCCAAGAGATGCTCTTGGCACAGTTGCTACCTATAAAGTCTTATTTTAACTAGTTTCATGTATCAATGCCCATAGCAATAATTTTTCTTTTTCTTAGTGCACATCTTTTAGTGTTAAAATAGGATTTTTATATACAGCTTACCTGTAAAATCCTTTTCTTGAGAGTACATCACGGGACACAGGAGCTTCATTACATAGTAGGTTATATAGGCACCTCTGGTGATTGGACACTGGTTAACCCCTAATTAAGGAGAATTCCTCCCCTATATAACCCCTCCCATATAAGAGGCACCTCAGTTTTGTAGAAAAGCAATAGGAAACCACGTAAAACCCAAGAGGGGCGGGAGCCTTGTGTCCCGTGATGTACTCTCAAGAAAAGGATTTTACAGGTAAGTTGTATATATAAATCCTATTTTCTTGATCATACATCACGGGACACAGGAGCTTCATTACATAGTGGGATGTCCCAAAGCAATGCTCAGATTGAGGGGAGGGAGACACAGATCATAATTATAGACCGCCATGGACTGGAGGACCTAAACTGCAGCCTGCAGTACACTGCACCCAAAGGCGATATCCTCTTGCCCTCTGACATCCACCTGATAGAATCTGGTGAATGTGTGGACTGATGACCAAGTTGCAGCCTTACAGATCTGAGCCAGGGGGGCCTGGTGATGCACTGCCCAAGAAGCACTTACAGCCCTAGTTGAGTGCGCTTTCACTTGAAAAGGAGGGATCTTCCCTTTAACACTATAGGCCTGAGAAATAATCTGTCTAATCCACCTTGAGAGAGTGGATTTTGATGCCGCCTGGCCCTTCCTAGGGCCTTCCGGCGAAATAAATAAGCAATCAGTTTTCCTTATATGAGCAGTTGCCTGAAGATAGATACTGATTGCCTTTACCACATCCAAAGTGTGCAAAGATTCTTCTTCTGTGGACCGTGGGTCTGGAAAAAGGATGGTAGGATTACATCTTGATTCAAATGGAATCCTGAAACCACCTTAGGCAGAAAGGACCTGTTGGGACGCATTACCACCCGGTCCTTATGAATAATTAGATATGGCTCTTTGCTGGAGAGTGCTGCTAGTTCTGACACTCATCTAGCCGTGGATATGGCTACCAAGAAAACCAATTTTTTAGTCAAAAGAACTAACGAAGCCTGATGCAAAGGTTCAAAAGGTTGCCCCTGCAAAGCCGAGAGAACCAAATTCAGATCCCATGGGCATACCAGAGGTTTGACTGGCGGCCTTATCCACATAGCCCCCTGGATGAAAGCCCGCACCAGGGAATGCGATGCAAGTGGCTTCTGAAAAAACACTGACAAGGCCGAAATGTGCACCTTGATAGTGCTTACGGCCAAATTCATTTCTAGGCCTGACTGGAGGAAGGCCAAGATCCTGCTACTGACATACTTTCTAGGATGCCATTCCCTGAGTTCACACCAGGAAACATATGCCCTCTAGTGATGGACGAACTTCCGATGGGACGTTTCGCGAACGAGGACCGCGAACGTGGCCGATAGTTCGTGAACCGTAACGTTCGCGGCGGGCCCCATTGACTTCAATGGGAGGCGAACTTTGCAAACCTACAGGTCAAATTTGCAGCCACAAAATAATTAATAGCTGTGCAAACATAGTCCCACCACATGGCCAATGACATAACACATGTATGAGGTGAATCTGGGATCGACAACTACAAGCATTCTTTTTTTATATGTGAAATTGTTGTGACAATTCAGGACTGTGGAGAGCATGAAGGCAATGGAGGACAGGGTAGGCAAAGAAGAGGGTGCAGGAGATGATCACCAGCAGCGTGACATACAGCAATGACATCTGCACCGTGATAGAGTGATCTGACACCAGCACCGTGATAGAGAGCACTGACATAAGCAGCGTGATATACAGCACTGACAGCAGCACCGTGACAGAGAGCACTGACATCCGCAGCGGAGAATACAGCAATGACACCTGCACCGTGATAGAGTGATCTGACAACAGCACCGTGATAGAGAGCACTGACATCAGCAGCATGACATAAAGCACTAACACCAGCACCGTGATATACAGCACTGACACCAGCACCGTGATAGAGAGCACTGACATCAGCAGCGTGACATAAAGCACTCACACCAGCACCGTGATATACAGCACTGACACCAGTACCGTGATATACAGCACTGACACCTGCACCATAAGCAGCCCCAGGAGGAAGTCAGCATAGCACAGGGATGGTGGGAGCCCCTCATAATGAGCATAGCACAGGGATGGTGGGAGCCCCTCATAATATGCACAGCAGAGGTACAGCCCCAGGAGGAAGTCAGCACAGCACAGGGATGGTGGGAGCCCCTCATAATAAGAAGCCCCAGTAGAAATATGACACCGCTCAACCTCTTCAAACAGGAGGGTACGGGCATATAGCACGGTGTGCTTTTTTTGGACAAGGAAGTGAGCCAAATTAAGAAAGAAGGTCTGTGTGCTTGATTAAAAAAATTGTTTATAGACATATACATGGTCTACTGGTCACATGTGTTGAATTCCTCTGAGATCCATGCCTCATTCATTTTTAGAAATGTGAGGTAGTTAACACTGTCGTGAGCTAAGCGAGTACGCTTATCGGTCACGATCCCCCCTGCTGCGCTGAACGTCCTTTCGGAAAGGACACTGGATGAGGGGCAAGCCAACAGTTCGATTGCAAATTGGGCAAGCTCTGGCCAGAGGTCAAGCCTGCCCACCCAGTAGTCCAGGGGTTCATCACTCCTCAGAGTGTCCACATCGGCCATTAACCCAATGTAGTCGGACACCTGACGGTCTAGGCATTCCCTGATGCTGGATCCGGATGACACCTGTCGATGGGTCGGCTGAAAGAATGACCTCATATCCGAAGTCACCAACACATCTTCAAACCGGCCTCTTCTTGCAGGCGCTGTTGGATTGGTACCCACAACTCCTTCTCTGGGAGTGGGAATTGCTCCTCTGCCAGCGCACGCAAAAGCAGAATGCAGCATTTCTCGAAGCAAGGCCTGGAAGTGCTCCATTCTGACAGCCCTCTGTGACGGCGGTAACATTTCCGCCATTTTGTGTTTGTACCGGGGGGTCTAAGTACGTTGACACCCAGTACTGGTCCTTGACCCTTATGCTTTTTATACGGGGTCCCTATTAAAACACTGGAGTATGAAGGCCCCCATTTGCACTAAACTGGAAGCGGGGTGGTGGCCTGGCTCCTGCTCATCATCCAGGATAATGTCGTCCTCTTTATTCTCCTCTCCCCATCCACGCACAAAAACAGGGATCTCAGAAAGGTTTAAAGCATGCTCTTCTTGCTCCTCCTCATCCGCCCCGGCACCATCCTCCTCTGACTCCTCTTCAGACTCCTGTTGTTGACTTGTCTCAGAGTAGCCTCCCCTGGGAATTCATCCAGCATTCCTCATCTTCCCGCTCCTGCTCCTCCACAGCTTGATCAATGACACGACGCAATGCACGCTCCATAAAGAAGGCATAAGGTACCATGTCACTGATGGCGCCATGGCTGCGACTGACCAGTTTGGTGATCTCCTCAAATGGCCGCAGAAGTCTGCATGCGTCGCGCATGAGCAGCCACTGGTGCGGTGAAAAAAACCCCAGCTCCCCAGAACCTGTTCTGCCGCAGAGTTCATACAGGTAGACATTAACTGCACGTTTCTGCTGGAGCAGCCTATCAAGCATATAGAAGGTTGGATTCCATTGCGTCAGGCAATCGCAAATAAGACGTCTGGCCGGCATATTGTGTCACCGCTGAATGTCAGCAAGGCGAGCCATGGCCGTGTAAGATCTTCTGAAATGGGCCGAGATTTTCCTTGCCTGCTGCAAGATGTCCTGGACCCCAGGGTATTTGACAACGAATCGCTACACGACCAAGTTTAAGACGCGTGCCATGCATGTCACGTGCGTCATTTTGCCCTGTTTCAAAGCGCTAAGCAGATTGGCACCATTGTCACACCCCACTTTACCAACTGTCAAATTGAGCGGTGTTAGCCACTGATCTGCCTGTGAACGCAAAGCTGAAAGGAGTGCCGGGCCAGTGTGGCTTTGGCTTCCAGGCACAACAGACGCAGCACGGCATGGCAACGTCTCACCTGGCATGTCAAATAGGTTCTGGGGAGCTTGGGCGGCGCAGCGGAAGAGACGCTAGCAGCGGAAAAGGAGGAGTCAGCCGAGGAGGAGAGGGAGGAGGATGGAGTAGGAGAAGGAGGAGGAGAAGAGCCAGGCCTGCATGCAATCCGTGGCGGTAAAACCAAATCTACGCGGGTGCCACGGGTTACATGCTTGACGGCTGTCAGAAGGTTCACCCAGTGGGCAGTAAAAGTGATATACCTTCCCTGCCCGTGTTTGCTAGACCACGTGTCTGTGGTCAGATGTATCTTGGCACCGACACTGTGTGCCAGAGATACATTCACTTGCCGCTGAACATGGCTATATAGCTCTGGGATGCCCTTCTGTGAGAAATACTTCCTTCCTGGGACCTTCCATTGTGGTGTTCCAATGGCCACGAATTTGCGAAAGGCCTCCGAGTCCACCATTTTTTATGGCAGTAGTTGGCGGCTATCAGTTCTGACAAGCCAGCCATCAACCGTTGGGCAAGAGGGTTATCCGGCGTCATCATTTTTTTACGCTCTAACATTAGGCCCACGGAAGCCTGCCTTTTTGCAGAAAAATTTAATGCACCTTCTGCAACTTCCCACTTTGGTTCAAGCCTGTTGCTCCTGCCCTACCCCTACCACCCCTGCGGAAGGGCCTGCCTCTTCCTCTGCCTGTCATTTTTTAAATGACCCTGTGACAAAACTCTCAGTCCCTATACTGATGAAGGACTGCTGCAGTATAGGGCAGCAGTCAGCAGTAGTGCACCTCAACCCTATGTATTGTGGACCTATACCAGTCCTTAAGGAATAGCAGACTGTACCTCACTCAACCCTATGTACTGTAGCACCCTAGACCTTACCAGTGCTTATAAGGACCTTTGTGGAACTAGTAGTTTGTGAATGATTAACAGACTGTACGTCAGTCCCTATACTGATGAAGGATTGCTGCAGTATAGGGCAGCAGTCAGCAGTAGTGCACCTCAACCCTATGTATTGTGGACCTATACCAGTCCTTAAGGAATAGCAAACTGTACCTCACTCAACCCCATGTACTGTAGCACCTGTTAAGTGCAATTCTCAAACCAATTGCTTTTCTTCTTTGTAATGCTGAGTTCAAATCTTATGCTTCTGATAGAAATGAAATACAGGAGACCTTTTCTGTAGCCCAAATCCAAGCTGAATGGCCCGGACATTTATTGTTTGACAGTTTTATACCCTCAAATATGACGAGTCATACACAAAAATACCAGATAAGGAGAAAACAGCCTTTCTCCATCGTGTGGTCAGCAGATGGGCGTAGTCTGAGTGACTTTACACTTTTCACAATACCTATCTCTTAACACAGCATTTTTGTACAAATAATGTCAAGTCATAACTTAAGCTAGAACTCTGATCCCATCATTTTCCCCCTTTGACATCATCCTTCTCCCAACTCTGGGTCCTTACTCATAAGTTATAGCCAATACTTTCCTGAGTACTATCCCTGACCGCGGGTTGTCAGAGGAGAACAATGTCCTCATCCCCCAGTTCTATATCAGCATCTCAAAAGCAAAGAGAATCAAAGAGAAGGGTGACGTCAAATCATAATCTCAAACTCAGAGTTCTTATAGGGCACCCCTATTCATTCTTTTAACTTTCTTTTGAATTCTCTTGTATATACAACAATTAATAATTGTCATTATATTATAGCAAAAGCAAACATAAGTATTAGTATAGGACTCAACATCCAATTAAGTATAGTAGTGGCTGTAGGGGACCATCCACTGAAAACATCGTACCAGTGGTGGGTAGTTTCATCTCTTATCTGTGAAGATAAATGTATTAATTTTCCTTTATCTATAACTGCAGATATTAGATTATTTTGAAGGGTATGTTCCTGTGTCTCTATGTGTTTTCTAAGTATTTCGGACTCTCTTAAGATTTGTTGTAAGGGCTCTAATGATATTATGAAAGGTGTAGTATCAGTAAGGTTATCTACCGTCCATTCTTGATTAAATATTCTATATGCATCTGGTTCAAAAAGGAAAGTTTCATTCTGCCATTTAAGCATTTTAACATTCTTTACACATCCTGAAAAAGGAGCTGTTTTATTTAAACTTTCCATAGTTTCCTGATCATTTGTAATTAAACAAATATGTTGTGGTCGTATCTCCATAAATCTGTTTCCTACACTTACTGGTAGTCTCTGAAACTTACATATTAGATTGATGTTTCAATAAGCAAGGTTCATAGACTGGAGAACTTCTTCCACAAACTATTCCCTTATTAGTTTTAGTACATAGACTTAGATCATGAGTCATGTTTTGTGTATCTACATAATGTCCATAGATCTCAGGATACCAAAATTCAGGTAGATCCTTCCCTATCAGGAGTGGCATTACTATTAACTTACACATTACCTCAACCCTCTCTACTTTATATACATCAAATCTTCCAGCACACCATCTTTCCTCACATTCAACTTCTTTTCCTGGTACTTCAAACCATGTACTTACTAAATTTAGACCCTTGAAATAGTTCATCCAAGTGTGATAATTCCCCAATCGTAGCTCATCTCGAGCTCTATTAATTTGAATGTGATAAGATAGTGTAGAGAAAGCACATTGAGTAATGTTTATGAACTTTTGATTTGCTTTCCACAACTCCAAACTAGCTAGTGCTGTGTGATTAACCATAATATTGAGATATTTAGTTAACTGTACCTGGCTAATTTGTGTTTCAAATGTTGTAGGTAACCATTTGCTTGTGATTATTAAACTATCAGCTATGTGACTTCCTGCACGTTTCCACTTATTTTGTATCATTTCCATCTGTATCCCATTCATTACTCCCATTCCAGTTCCTGCAGCTCCCAGAACTGTATCATACCATTCTCGTCGATACCTACACTCTGGTAGCTGGGGAAAAGTTACATTAAATTTGATTTTTGTTTTCTGTTGTGATACCGAAACATTTATGCAAGATTTAGGAATAGGAGTTAATACAGAGGATTCAAAGATGGTAGGTAGAGTGTCCTCTATCTTTATATCGAAACCATAATGTTGCCATTGTATATATCCTCCTGTTTTTTTTTACCTGATTTCCTTATTGGTACAAAATAGCATGCTGCACAAATATAAGTTGCAGATTGATTTGTACTAATAGGACCTGTTAGATTGAATTGTTCACTTCCACTTACTGGTCTGGGACCCTTTCCCCTCTGTAGGTTCCTGTAGGTTTGGGAATCTGGGGTAGAAAGTAACATTTGTGTTTTGTCAAATACTTCCCTCCATGTTTCAGATGGACCTAACTTATGACATTTATGTGGTGTGTTATTAAAGGGTGATGGTAAATTTCCACTGGAAAGTTATGTTTACTTGTGCTTGTGACTTAGCTTTTATGAAGGCCACTGGTGAACGTGGAGAATAGTCATTTTCTTTTACATAGAAAGGACCCTCCTGTCCTGACACAGTGAAATTTTGTACAGTATACACTTGCATTACACCCCCATCATGATTTATCCATTTAAGATCAGTACTGTTTTCATGAACTGTTACATTGATACCGGGAGTCCATGTGTAAACGAACATTTGAAAACATTCAAGCACTATTATCATAGTTAGAAAGATCATCATTCTGTTTCTCTCGGTTCAGGACTCTTTTTGCAGTGTGATGCGTAGATCCAGGCTGCTTTTCCCTCCAACTTGACCGATGTGGGAGTGGTCAGCAGTACTTGATATGGTCCTTCAAACCGTGGCTCTAAAGCTTTTCTGGTATGTTTCTTTACATAGACCCAATCTCCGGGGCTCAGCGAATGAGTACCTGCTATAGAGTTGGGATCTGGAAGGGAAGAATACACATTCTTGTGGATCTTGGTTAGATGCTGTTGTAATTGTATCACATATGCAGTCAAACTATCACATTGCAATTGCATACTCTGTGGAAAGTATAAACCTAATCTAGGTGCATTCCCAAAAAGTATCTCATATGGAGACAACCCTGTTTTTCCTGTTGGGGTATATCTTATGGAGAAAAAAGCCAAAGGCAGGCATTCTGGCCATGGCTTGTTTAACTCTTGCATGGCTTTCTGTATTTTTAGCTTTATTGTCCCATTTACTCTTTCTACTGATCCTGAACTCTGTGGGTGATAAGGGGTGTGGAAACTCTGTTGAACCCCTAACATGGTCATCACATTCTGAATTACTTCACCTGTAAAGTGTGTCCCCCTATCTGATTCTATTGTTTCAGGTAATCCGAACCTTGGTATTAATTCAGTGATCAGTTTCTTAGCCGTGGCTTTTGCCGTGGCTGATTTTACCGAATAGCCCTCTGGCCAGCCTGAAAATAAATCGATGCACACAAGTACAAATTCAAAGGGGCCACTTTTTGGCAACTGTATGTAGTCAATTTGCAGCCTTTGAAAGGGGTACTGGGCCCGAGCTTGGTGTTTTTGTGGAGTTTTTACTTTTTGTCCTGGATTATTCAGGAAACAGATTTGGCATGCTGCACAGTAGTTTTTGGCCATACTACTGAATCCTGGTGCAAGCCATTCTATACATGGAATTGGAACTGACATGGGTAGGTAGGTGGATTGCCGTGGCCATGGCTGGGTACAGAGACGCCGGTAGGCATACTTTACCTCCTGCCCTCCATACATTGTCAGGGTCAATTTGGGCTCCCATCCTTACCCACTTGTCTCTTTCACTGTCCGCCGCTTGCTCCTGTAGCTTGCTCAACTGTTGCCATGAAGGCTTTACTGTACTTACCTCTGCCACTGCCACTGTCTCAGGGTACATCTCTTTCTGGGCTGCCTGTTTCGCAGTTAAATCTGCAAAGGCATTTCCTTTTGCTTCCCTTGTCTTTGCACTTGTGTGTGCCGCTATCTTCAAGATGGCTACCCTTTTAACTTTTTGAAGATGTGTCAAAACCCGTTTTATTCCTTCCGCATGCTTTACTGGTGTGCCTGCTGCTGTCAGATACCCTCGAGCTCTCCATATATGGCCGAAATCGTGAGCGCTACACCATAAGCGTAGATAGAGTCAGTGTAAATATTTCCTTCTTGTCCTTGCAAATATTCTAAGGCTTGTTCTAAAGCTTTTAATTCTGCTTCCTGTGCTGACATGTGGGCTGGTAAGGGCTGTGCTTGAATCACCTGTGTATCAGTTACTACTGCAAATCCTGTGTGATATCTTCCTTTATCATCAGCAAATCTGCTGCCATCTATATACAAAGTGTGCTCAGCGTCTAAAATTGGTGTATCTATAACATGAGGGAACCCCATTGTCTCTTGTTCCATGAGCTGAAAACAGTCGTGCTCAACTATCTCTTTAAAGAGAAGAGTGTCAGTTTCCTCATCTCCTTCCTCCTTATTCCCCCTTGTCAAATCTGGTGACTGAAGAGGCAAAAAGGTGGCCAAATTTAAAGTTGTACAGCGCTGAAAAGTGACATTTGGAGGTAAAAGTAAAGTACACTGTAACCTTAGTTGCCTAGCCATTGAAATGTGTTTGGGCTGTACTTGAGACAAGATTGCATGTATGTCATGTGTAGTGTGCACTACAACTGGATTGTCTAGAACAATTTCTGATGACTTATCTATAATTATTGACACTGCTGCTACCGCCCGTACACAGGACGGTGAACCTCTGGACACTGGATCTAATGCTGCTGAGAAGTAAGCAACGGGCCTTTGTTTTATATGTGACTGTGTCAAAATTCCTGTTGCGTGTCCGGTGATTAGGGATGAGCCGAACACCCCCCGGTTCGGTTCGCACCAGAACTTGCGAACGACTCCCGCGTTCGGTACAAACGTTACAACCCCTTTGAAGTCTATGGGACTCGAACGTTCGAATTGGAAAGTGCTAATTTTAACGGCTAATATGCAAGATAGTGTCCTAAAAAGGGTTTGGGACCTGCCTCCTGCCTCAGGGGACATGGGTCACTGCAAAAAAAAGTTTTAAAAACTGCCGTTTTGGCGGGAACACTGATTTTAATGACGATTAAAGTGAAAAAAAAAAGTGAAATATTCCTTTAAATATGGTGCCTGGGGGGTGTCTGTAGTATGCCTGTGAAGTGCCACGTGTTTCCCGTGTTTAGAACAGTCCCTGCACAAAATGACATTAAACGGAAATAACACCATTTAAAACTGCTTGCGGTTTTAATGTTATATCTGGTTCCTGCAATATGGTTGAAAATCATTGAGAAACATGGCATGGGTAGCCCTCCCTGCCCATTACCAGCCTATTTGTGTCTTGTACGCATATTAAGGGGAACCCCGTACCCATATTAAAAAAAGGAAATGCGTGTGGCCCCCAGGCCCTATATACTCAGAACAGCAGTATACAGGCGGTGCAAACAAGACAGGGACTGTGTAGGTTTGTTGTGTTAAGTTGAATCTGTTTGTCATTTTCAACCGGTACATTTTTAAAGTGTAGCTCCAGTCAAAAAAACTATCTTTAAGCTTTTTGGAAAACATAGGTAAGGGTTATCACCCCTGTATAATTAGTTTTGTCGTCCATCTTTTTTCATCTCACTTGCTGCTGTCTCCTTGCGTTTGCAAGTAGGAGATGTTTGTAAGTTGGATGTTTGAAAGTAGGGGCCTGCCCTATATTATAGCGGTATGTACTGGGTACAGAGCACGCAGACAGCACGCACTATCTCCTAACACTACTGACTGCAAGCTCTATTATTAACCACTTGTTAGCCCAATGTTTGCATAAAGTGAAAGATGAAGTTATGCTGAGTAAATAGATATCAAACATGTCACTCTTCAAAATTGCACATGCCCGTGGAATGGCGCCAAACGTCGCTACTTAAAAAATCCCCCATAGGCGACGCTTTAATTTTTTTTTTACTGGTTACATGTTTTGAGTTGCAGAGGAGGTCTAGGACTAGAATTATTGCTCTCGCTCTAACATTCTCGGCGATACCTCACATGAATGGCACATGCGAGCACATGGGGACATGGGCGCTTTAATTTTTATTTTGTTTTTTTATTGTTCATTTTACTTTATTTATTTTAGTTTGAAATTTTTTTCCCCAAAAATATATTTTTGATCACTTTTATTCCTATTACAAGAAATGTAAACATCCCTTGTAATAGGAATATGGGGTGACAGGTCCTCTTTACAGTGAAATCTGGGGGTCAATATGACCCCACATCTCACCTCTAGGCTGGGAAGCCTGAAATAAAAAATAAAAAAAAGATTCTGGCTTTAATCGTACTGGCGAGTTGGTAGAAGCACCGGAGGGCGGTCAGGGGTGGGGGGCGTCTATGGCTGGGTATTTCAGGGTATCACCGAGTATGGCTGGGTATCTCTGAGTATGGCTGGGTATGGCAATTTATGGCAGGGTATTACAGAGTATTGGCGGGGTATTGGCGGGGTACTACAGAGTAATAGCAGGGTACTGCAGAGTATTGGGGGGTACTACAGAGTAATGGCAGGGTACTGCAGAGTAATGGCGGGTACTGCAGAGTAATGGCGGGTACTGCAGAGTATTGGGGGGTACTGCAGAGTAATGGGGGTTACTGCAGAGTAATGGGGGTTACTTCAGAGTAATGGGGGGTACTGCAGAGTAATGGCATGGTACTGCAGAGTATTGGGGGGTACTGCAGAGTAATGGGGGTTACTGCAGAGTAATGGGGGGTACTGCAGAGTAATGGCAGGGTACTGCAGAGTAATGGCAGGGTACTGCACTGCAGAGTAATGGCGGGGTACTGCAGAGTAATGGCGGGGTACTGCAGAGTAATGGCAGGGTACTGCAGAGTATGCACTGGTATTGCAGAGTATTGGCAGGGAATTGAGGGGTTAAATTCGGTGAGCAGCGATGTGGGCACTGCAGATGCAGCCCACATCGCTGCTGACACCGATCTCTTTCCCCTCCGCTGTACCGATCGGTACAGAGAGGGGAGGAAGGAACCGGCGTCATAACATGACGCCGGTTTGTTTCCAAGTGATCACTCCGTCATTTGACGGAGCAATCACGTGGTAAACGGCCGCTATGAGCGGCCGTTTACCGTGATCCATGATGCGCCGGCGGTCACGGATGCTCTCGAGTGCGCACACCTCGGGGCACGCGAGAGCAGAATTCTGGGAGGCCGTTAATTAACGGCCTCTCAGAGTTAAACAACCGCCCTGAAGCCGTTAATCGGCAATGGGCAGTTGTTAAGTGGTTAAAGCTAGATCACTAGCTATATAGGTGAGGTGAATATAGTGGTGTATACTGCAGTCAGGGCACAGACAACAACCACTACACAGCAGCAAGATAGGAAATCAGCCAAAAACGATTGGTGTGTACTGTGTTGAAGGTACACAGAACACCCACTGCTTCAGATGCTAAGTAACACACTACACGAAGCCGCCTCAAAGGCGGCCTTATATAGTGTGGGGCGTGCACTACACAGCCTGAGCTATGATTGGCCACAGGCAGGATGCCTGTGGCCAATCATGGCTCTCCTCGCTGCCGGCGCTGCGATTGGCCAAGCATGCAGGGTCACAGTGCATGCTTGGCCAATCATCGGGCAGCAATGCACTGCGCCAACGCAGTGCATTATGGTCCGCGCGCGCGTCACTCGAATTTTGACGCGAACGGCCAAAACGTTCGGAATTCGCCGAACGCACGAACAGCCAATGTTCGAGTCGAACGTACGTTCGACTCGAACACGAAGCTCATCCCTACCGGTGATCTCAGCAATGTATAAATGGAATGTCTTTGTATAATCGGGGATACCTAGAGCCGGTGCAGAAATCAACAACTGTTTCAAAGTGACAAACGACTCATAAGCTACTTCTGTAAGCATATGCGGTACAATTTTCAAACAATCGTATAATGGCTGCATCAAAAAGCTAGCGTGGGGTATCCATTGTCTACAATATGACACGATACCCAGAAACATACGCAATTGTTTGAAATTTCGTGGGGGTAAGATTCCCTTTATCGCCTGTACTCTCTCGTCTGTGAGATGTCTTGTTCCTTGTGATATGCAATGTCCTAAGAAGACAACTTTTTCCTGACACACTTGTAACTTTTTCCTGTTAACCTTGCAACCCTTTTTTGCCAAGAATTGCAAAAGTGCCAAAGTGGCATGGAGACATGTTTCCCTATCTGGACAGCATAGCAATAGGTCATCCACATATTGTAGCAATACACAAGAGTCTGGAGGCAACCATTCCTCCAGCACTGTTTGTAGAGCCTGTGAATAGAGGGTTGGCGAATGCGCCATTCCTTGAGGTAGGCGTGTCCAGGTTAGTTTATTTTTGAAGGAAAATGCGAACCATAGTTGGCATTCTTCCGCCAATGGCACAGAAAAGAATGCGTTGGCCAAGTCTATTACCGAAAAATGCGTACTGGTGGATGGCACCTGTGACAACAGTGTGTGGGGATTTGGTACTAAAGGTGTCATGGGTGCCAAGATTTTATTCACTGCCCGCAAGTCCTGTACCATTCTATATTTGACTTGACTGTCAGTGCCGGGCTTCTTTTTTACTGGATACAAGGGAGTATTAGCGGGTGATTTTATTTCCTTCAATGCCCCCGCTTTAAGCAGAGATTGTATTTGTGTAGCTATAGCTGCTTCTTGCGGCGCACTAAGAGGATATTGTTTCAGCTGGGGTAGAACGGCACCTGGGATCAACTGTAATTTAACTGGGGAAACAGGTAGTAAACCAACATCTGCTTGATGACTTTCCCACAAATCTGGGAGTGTCTGCAGAGCCTGATATATATCTGGAGGAGGGTGACACAGAATTTCGGGTTCCTCCTCGAAATATTGGATCACATTACACATGTCGAGGTGTTGTTCCTCATCTATCGTTAATGTTACTGTACCATCTGTATGATATGCAATATTGGCTCCCAATTTTTGTAAAATATCTGCTCCCAGCAGATTTGTTGGTGCTCTCCGTGATATTAAAAACCGAGAAAGAAAAATCCTATTTCCAACTTTAACCTTCAGGGGCTTTGTCAGGGGAAATTCCATCATACCCCGTAATTAATACTGTTTCAGTGGACTCCTGGCCGGGCTGTATCACCGAGTCTGAAAGCAGGCTGCGCGAAGCTCCACTGTCCTCTAAACATGAGATGTTTTTATTGTCTATTTGTATTGGGATGTGTAACATTTTTGTATGTGAATTTCCTAAGACAGGAGCGAATCATGCCCTCTGATCCTCCGATTGATTAGGAGGTCCGGAGGTCTGCCTAGATCCATATCTAGTGTCAAACCTGGCTGGAGATGAAAAGTCGTCTCCCTCATCTCTCATTTTTTTCCTACAATAGCGTTTCACGTGGCCAATTTTGTTGCAGTAGTGACAAGTCAAAGGTTTTCGATACTGTCCATATTCCCTATCTTGTGGGGTGGTTATGGCATTAACAGTAGGGTGTCTTCGGGTTTTCGTCTCTACCAGGTCAGCCTTTATTCCCTGTGCTTTTTGGAACAATGTTCCTCTATCTCTAGTTGCTCTCCACTCCGGTGTACAGGCTTTCAGTCTTTCACTTATCTGTGGATTTAATCCTTCCATGAATTGTCTATTAAAGGCTCAGATCGTAGTTGGCTGAGCCAAATCCAATCCTTCATCTGCCATCATACTTTCCATAGACAAGTAAAAGTCTGATACTGTCTGTCCTGGAGTTTGTTTCATGGGTGATATGGACCCTCTCTCTATTTGTTTTGCCGTACAGAAAGCTTCCAACCTAACAACAAATGGGGTCCTTGAATCTATGTGTATGACAAGTCCTGCCTGTTGGTTGCTGTCTGCGTCAAAATGGTCTATAGGTCGGTGTGGACCTATTTCTGTCACAAATTGCTGAAACAGAGTGGGAGTCATTTTATGTCTACACAAATCTTCCCCGTATTGCCATGTTGCATCATGTGTATCCATCAACTGTCTTACAAATCTACAAAACGCTGTTGGTTTCGCTACTGGGTCTGGGGCATTCTGTATTCGTGCCATAAGGGCGTCTGGTGTCCATGGTGCCCAGGTCCTTATCTGCATCCTACGAGTAACAGTAGGTGGGGCATTTGGATGGGCTACTTGTCCAAATTCCGGATTATTTACTTGTACAATGTGTGTATCAGTGCGTACGGGGGCTACAGTTTCTGGATGAGGTTTTTGTGCCCCGCAATGCACACATTCTATTGCCCATTCTGGGTTTTGTGTTCCACAAACCTGACAAACCCATCCCCTGCCTTGGAGTGAAGGATATATCTTATGTGGTTTATGTTCTATGTCAGTGTATGGGGGTGGAATGGCTGAGCTGGGGTCAACCAGAGCCTCAGCATTTTTTGTTCTTCTATCCTTCATGTCCCAACCATCACAATCTGGGTTATATTTCCACCCCTCCTCTTTTGCTCTATAAGAGACCTTAATTAAGCACTGAACCTGACGCATCCATTGCTTCTCTAACACCTCTCCTTGTCTGTCACTTTTTATTTCCTTCCACACGTCTGGGTCTAAACCCGCTGCTCCTTTTAAAAACCATACTTCATAAATTTAAGGTAAATTTTGTGCTTCATCTTTCCCATATATGTCCTTAATTATCTGTGGCACTGTATAGTGGGCCACAGTTCCTTGACGGGGTTTTGTGTACCTCTGACCCATTCTAACAGTCCGTGCCTAGTTAGCGTGTGGGACACTGTTATATGTCCCAAAATAAAAAATAAAAAAGTGTGTATGCGGGACCCTACAACAGTTCCTTGTTGCCTTCCTCCTAGGATGCTAGAATACTAAAAACCTCCCCGGGATGAGATTTCTGAAATCGAATTACTTTATATGCTAGCCAACTGACAAATATTATGACCAGACTGACGGCTACAACATATACAAGCATTCCTTTAAGTGGCCAGGTACCCGACTAGATCTCCGGGCTTATGGAGACCTTATTCCCCCCCCCCCCGTATCTGGGATCCCTCTCGTGCACTCTTATCCCTGCTTTATGGAGCAGACAGGGCTTATACTCTCAACCCGCCTATGGTTTATGAATTAGATGTGAGGTTAAGCACAAGCGTCAGACCCCCCCGAAAGGGCGCATTCCGTTGCTTAGTTCGGCAATCCCCTTCTAACTCATACCATCCTTGACAAGGCTCATCCACTTTCTCAACAAGACAGACAGACAACAAATTATCAGCAAAACAAAGGTATAATAGTTCTAGACTCACCCCTACAGAGGTTGCAGTTAATATGCTGCGTGGAGACCCGTTTCTGACAGAACTGACTAAAGGCACAAATCAGGGAAGCTCAGAGTATAAAGAGAAATAAAGGCTTTCTCTTACCTGGCCAGGCTTCGTGGTCTGTGGTTCCCGAAGTGCCCCAGTGTTATGGTTCCGTCAGCTCCATTCGTCCACCTCTAGTAGGATCATTGATGAGTCCCTGTTCTTCGGGCGCCAAAATTGTTAAGTGCAATTCTCAAACCAATTGCTTTTCCTCTTTGTAATGCTGAGTTCAAATCTTATGCTTCTGATAGAAATGAAATACAGGAGACCTTTTCTGTAGCCCAAATCCAAGCTGAATGGCCCCGGACGTTTATTGTTTGACAGTTTTATACCCTCAAATATGACGAGTCATACACAAAAATACCAGATAAGGAGAAAACAGCCTTTCTCCATCGTGTGGTCAGCAGATGGGCGTAGTCTGAGTGACTTTACACTTTTCACAATACCTATCTCTTAACACAGCATTTTTGTACAAATAATGTCAAGTCATAACTTAAGCTAGAACTCTGATCCTATCATTTTCCCCCTTTGACATCATCCTTCTCCCAACTCTGGGTCCTTACTCATAAGTTATAGCCAATACTTTCCTGAGTACTATCCCTGACCGTGGGTTGTCAGAGGAGAACAATGTCCTCATCCCCCAGTTCCATATCAGCATCTCAAAAGCAAAGAGAATCAAAGAGAAGGGTGACATCAACTCATAATCTCAAACTCAGAGTTCTTATAGGGCACCCCTATTCATTCTTTTAACTTTCTTTTGAATTCTCTTGTATATACAACAATTAATAATTGTCATTATATTATAGCAAAAGCAAACATAAGTATTAGTATAGGACTCAACATCCAATTAAGTATAGTAGTGGCTGTAGGGGACCATCCACTGAAAACATCGTACCAGTGGTGGGTAGTTTCATCTCTTATCTGTGAAGATAAATGTATTAATTTTCCTTTATCTATAACTGCAGATATTAGATTATTTTGAAGGGTATGTTCCTGTGTCTCTATGTGTTTTCTAAGTATTTCGGACTCTCTTAAGATTTGTTGTAAGGGCTCTAATGATATTATGAAAGGTGTAGTATCAGTAAGGTTATCTACCGTCCATTCTTGATTAAATATTCTATGTGCATCTGGTTCAAAAAGGAAAGTTTCATTCTGCCATTTAAGCATTTTAACATTCTTTACACATCCTGAAAAAGGAGCTGTTTTATTTAAACTTTCCATAGTTTCCTGATCATTTGTAATTAAACAAATATGTTGTGGTCCTATCTCCATAAATCTGTTTCCTACACTTACTGGTAGTCTCTGAAACTTACATATATTAGATTGATGTTTCAATAAGCAAGGTTCATAGACTGGAGAACTTCTTCCACAAACTATTCCCTTATTAGTTTTAGTACATAGACTTAGATCATGAGTCATGTTTTGTGTATCTACATAATGTCCATAGATCTCAGGATACCAAAATTCAGGTAGATCCTTCCCTATCAGGAGTGGCATTACTATTAACTTACACATTACCTCAACCCTCTCTACTTTATATACATCAAATCTTCCAGCACACCATCTTTCCTCACATTCAACTTCTTTTCCTGGTACTTCAAACCATGTACTTTCTAAATTTAGACCCTTGAAATAGTTCATCCAAGTGTGATAATTCCCCAATCGTAGCTCATCTCGAGCTCTATTAATTTGAATGAGATAAGATAGTGTAGAGAAAGCACATTGAGTAATGTTTATGAACTTTTGATTTGCTTTCCACAACTCCAAACTAGCTAGTGCTGTGTGATTAACCCTAATATTGAGATATTTAGTTAACTGTACCTGGCTAATTTGTGTTTCAAATGTTGTAGGTAACCATTTGCTTGTGATTATTAAACTATCAGCTATGTGACTTCCTGCACGTTTCCACTTATTTTGTATCATTTCCATCTGTATCCCATTCATTACTCCCATTCCAGTTCCTGCAGCTCCCAGAACTGTATCATACCATTCTCGTCGATACCTACACTCTGGTAGCTGGGGAAAAGTTACATTAAATTTGATTTTTGTTTTCTGTTGTGATACCGAAACATTTATGCAAGATTTAGGAATAGGAGTTAATACAGAGGATTCAAAGATGGTAGGTAGAGTGTCCTCTATCTTTATATCGAAACCATAATGTTGCCATTGTATATATCCTCCTGTTTTTTTTTACCTGATTTCCTTATTGGTACAAAATACCATGCTGCACAAATATAAGTTGCAGATTGATTTGTACTAATAGGACCTGTTAGACTGAATTGTTCACTTCCACTTACTGGTCTGGGACCCTTTCCCCTCTGTAGGTTCCTGTAGGTTTGGGAATCTGGGGTAGAAAGTAACATTTGTGTTTTATCAAATACTTCCCTCCATGTTTCAGATGGACCTAACTTATGACATTTATGTGGTGTGTTATTAAAGGGTGATGGTAAATTTCCACTGGAAAGTTATGTTTACTTGTGCTTGTGACTTAGCTTTTATGAAGGCCACTGGTGAACGTGGATAATAGTCATTTTCTTTTACATAGAAATGACCCTCCTGTCCTGACACAGTGAAATTTCCTACAGTATACACTTGCATTACACCCCTATCATGATTTATCCATTTAAGATCAGTACTGTTTTCATGAACTGTTACATTGATACCGGGAGTCCATGTGTAAACGAACATTTGAAAACATTCAAGAACTATTATCATAGTTAGAAAGATCATCATTCTGTTTCTCTCGGTTCAGGACTCTTTTTGCAGTGTGATGCGTAGATCCAGGCTGCTTTTCCCTCCAACTTGACCGATGTGGGAGTGGTCAGCAGTACTTGATATGGTCCTTCAAACCGTGGCTCTAAAGCTTTTCTGGTATGTTTCTTTACATAGACCCAATCTCCGGGGCTCAGCGAATGAGTACCTGCTATAGAGTTGGTATCTGGAAGGGAAGAATACACATTCTTGTGGATCTTGGTTAGATGCTGTTGTAATTGTATCACATATGCAGTCAAACTATCACATTGCAATTGCATACTCTGTGGAAAGTATAAACCTAATCTAGGTGCATTCCCAAAAAGTATCTCATATGGAGACAACCCTGTTTTTCCTGTTGGGGTATATCTTATGGAGAAAAAAGCCAAAGGCAAGCATTCTGGCCATGGCTTGTTTAACTCTTGCATGGCTTTCTGTATTTTTAGCTTTATTGTCCCATTTACTCTTTTTACTGATCCTGAACTCTGTGGGTGATAAGGGGTGTGGAAACTCTGTTGAACCCCTAACATGGTCATCACATTCTGAATTACTTCACCTGTAAAGTGTGTCCCCCTATCTGATTCTATTGTTTCAGGTAATCCGAACCTTGGTATTAATTCAGTGATCAGTTTCTTAGCCGTGGCTTTTGCCGTGGCTGATTTTACCGAATAGCCCTCTGGCCAGCCTGAAAATAAATCGATGCACACAAGTACAAATTCAAAGGGGCCACTTTTTGGCAACTGTATGTAGTCAATTTGCAGCCTTTGAAAGGGGTACTGGGCCCGAGCTTGGTGTTTTTGTGGCGTTTTTACTTTTTGTCCTGGATTATTCAGGAAACAGATTTGGCATGCTGCACAGTAGTTTTTGGCCATACTACTGAATCCTGGTGCAAGCCATCCTTGGTTCACAATTCTATACATGGAATTGGAACTGACATGGGTAGGTAGGTGGATTGCCGTGGCCATGGCTGGGTACAGAGACGCCGGTAGGCATACTTTAACTCCTGCCCTCCATACATTGTCAGGGTCAATTTGGGCTCCCATCCTTACCCACTTGTCTCTTTCACTGTCCGCCGCTTGCTCCTGTAGCTTGCTCAACTGTTGCCATGAAGGCTTTACTGTACTTACCTCTGCCACTGCCACTGTCTCAGGGTACATCTCTTTCTGGGCTGCCTGTTTCGCAGTTAAATCTGCAAAGGCATTTCCTTTTGCTTCCCTTGTCTTTGCACTTGTGTGTGCCGCTATCTTCAAGATGGCTACCCTTTTAACTTTTTGAAGATGTGTCAAAACCCGTTTTTATTCCTTCCGCATGCTTTACTGGTGGGCCTGCTGCTGTCAGATACCCTCGAGCTCTCCATATATGGCCGAAATCGTGAGCGCTACACCATAAGCGTAGGCAGAGTCAGTGTAAATATTTCCTTCTTGTCCTTGCAAATATTCTAAGGCTTGTTCTAAAGCTTTTAATTCTGCTTCCTGTGCTGACATGTGGGCTGGTAAGGGCTGTGCTTGAATCACCTGTGTATCAGTTACTACTGCATATCCTGTGTGATATCTTCCTTTATCATCAGCAAATCTGCTGCCATCTATATACAAAGTGTGCTCAGCGTCTAAAATTGGTGTATGTATAACATGAGGGAACCCCATTGTCTCTTGTTCCATGAGCTGAAAACAGTCGTGCTCAACTATCTCTTTAAACAGAAGAGTGTCAGTTTCCTCATCTCCTTCCTCCTTATTCCCCCTTGTCAAATCTGGTGACTGAAGAGGCAAAAAGGTGGCCAAATTTAAAGTTGTACAGCGCTGAAAAGTGACATTTGGAGGTAAAAGTAAAGTACACTGTAACCTTAGTTGCCTAGCCATTGAAATGTGTTTGGGCTGTACTTGAGACAAGATTGCATGTATGTCATGTGTAGTGTGCACTACAACTGGATTGTCTAGAACAATTTCTGATGACTTATCTATAATTATTGACACTGCTGCTACCGCCCGTACACAGGACGGTGAACCTCTGGACACTGGATCTAATGCTGCTGAGAAGTAAGCAACTGGCCTTTGTTTTATATGTGACTGTGTCAAAATTCCTGTTGCGTGTCCGGTGATCTCAGCAATGTATAAATGGAATGTCTTTGTATAATCGGGGATACCTAGAGCCGGTGCAGAAATCAACAACTGTTTCAAAGTGACAAACGACTCATAAGCTACTTCTGTAAGCATATACGGTACAATTTTCAAACAATCGTATAATGGCTGCATCAAAAAGCTAGCGTGGGGTATCCATTGTCTACAATATGACACGATACCCAGAAACATACGCAATTGTTTGAAATTTCGTGGGGGTAAGATTCCCTTTATCGCCTGTACTCTCTCGTCTGTGAGATGTCTTGTTCCTTGTGATATGCAATGTCCTAAGAAGACAACTTTTTCCTGACACACTTGTAACTTTTTCCTGTTAACCTTGCAACCCTTTTTTGCCAAGAATTGCAAAAGTGCCAAAGTGGCATGGAGACATGTTTCCCTATCTGGACAGCATAGCAATAGGTCATCCACATATTGTAGCAATACACAAGAGTCTGGAGGCAACCATTCCTCCAGCACTGTTTGTAGAGCCTGTGAATAGAGGGTTGGCGAATGCGCCATTCCTTGAGGTAGGCGTGTCCAGGTTAGTTTATTTTTGAAGGAAAATGCGAACCATAGTTGGCATTCTTCCGCCAATGGCACAGAAAAGAAGGCGTTAGCCAAGTCTATTACCGAAAAATGCGTACTGGTGGATGGCACCTGTGACAACAGTGTGTGGGGATTTGGTACTAAAGGTGTCATGGGTGCCAAGATTTTATTCACTGCCCGCAAGTCCTGTACCATTCTATATTTGACTTGACTGTCAGTGCCGGGCTTCTTTTTTACTGGATACAAGGGAGTATTAGCGGGTGATTTTACTTCCTTCAATGCCCCCGCTTTAAGCAGAGATTGTATTTGTGTAGCTATAGCTGCTTCTTGCGGCGCACTAAGAGGATATTGTTTCAGCTGGGGTAGGACGGCACCTGGGATCAACTGTAATTTAACTGGGGAAACAGGTAGTAAACCAACATCTGCTTGATGACTTTCCCCACAAATCTTCTGGGAGTGTCTGCAGAGCCTGATATATATCTGGAGGAGGGGGACACAGAATTTCAGGTTCCTCCTCGAAATATTGGATCACATTACACGTGTCGAGGTGTTGTTCCTCATCTATCGTTAATGTTACTGTACCATCTGTATGATATGCAATATTGGCTCCCAATTTTTGTAAAATATGTGCTCCCAGCAGATTTGTTGGTGCTCTCCGTGATATTAAAAACCGAGAAAGAAAAATCCTATTTCCAACTTTAACCTTCAGGGGCTTTGTCAGGGGAGCGTCAGATGAAATTCCATCATACCCCGTAATTAATACTGTTTCAGTGGACTCCTGGCCGGGCTGTATCACCGAGTCTGAAAGCAGGCTGCGCGAAGCTCCACTGTCCACTAAACATGAGATGTTTTTATTGTCTATTTGTATTGGGATGTGTAACATTTTTGTATGTGATTTTCCTAAGACAGGAGCGAGTCATGCCCTCTGATCCTCCGATTGATTAGGAGGTCCGGAGGTCTGCCTAGATCCATATCTAGTGTCAAACCTGGCTGGAGATGAAAAGTCGTCTCCCTCATCTCTCACTTTTTTCCTACAATAGCGTTTCACGTGGCCAATTTTGTTGCAGTAGTGACAAGTCAAAGGTTTTCGATACTGTCCATATTCCCTATCTTGTGGGGTGGTTATAGCATTAACAGTAGGGTGTCTTCGGGTTTTCGTCTCTACCAGGTCAGCCTTTATTCCTTGTGCTTTTTGGAACAATGTTCCTCTATCTCTAGTTGCTCTCCACTCCGGTGTACAGGCTTTCAGTCTTTCACTTATCTGTGGATTTAATCCTTCCATGAATTGTCTATTAAAGGCTCAGATCGTAGTTGGCTGAGCCAAATCCAATCCTTCATCTGCCATCATACTTTCCATAGACAAGTAAAAGTCTGATACTGTCTGTCCTGGAGTTTGTTTCATGGGTGATATGGACCCTCTCTCTATTTGTTTTGCCGTACAGAAAGCTTCCAACCTAACGACAAGTCCTGCCTGTTGGTTGCTGTCTGCGTCAAAATGGTCTATAGGTCGGTGCGGACCTATTTCTGTCACAAATTGCTGAAACAGAGTGGGAGTCATTTTATGTCTACACAAATCTTCCCCGTCTTGCCATGTTGCATCATGTGTATCCATCAACTGTCTTACAAATCTACAAAACGCTGCTGGTTTCGCTACTGGGTCTGGGGCATTCTGTATTCGTGCCATAAGGGCGTCTGGTGTCCATGGTGCCCAGGTCCTTATCTGCATCCTACGAGTAACAGTAGGTGGGGCATTTGGATGGGCTACTTGTCCAAATTCCGGATTATTTACTTGTACAATGTGTGTATCAGTGCGTACGGGGGCTACAGTTTCTGGATGAGGTTTTTGTGCCCCACAATGCACACATTCTATTGCCCATTCTGGGTTTTGTGTTCCACAAACCTGACAAACCCATCCCCTGCCTTGGAGTGAAGGATATATCTTATGTGGTTTATGTTCTATGTCAGTGTATGGGGGTGGAATGGCTGAGCTGGGGTCAACCAGAGCCTCAGCATTTTTTGTTCTTCTATCCTTCATGTCCCAACCATCACAATCTGGGTTATATTTCCACCCCTCCTCTTTTGCTCTATAAGAGACCTTAATTAAGCACTGAACCTGACGCATCCATTGCTTCTCTAACACCTCTCCTTGTCTGTCACTTTTTATTTCCTTCCACACATCTGGGTCTAAACCCGCTGCTCCTTTTAAAAACCATACTTCATAAATTTAAGGTAAATTTTGTGCTTCATCTTTCCCATATATGTTTTTAATTATCTGTGGCACCGTATAGTGGGCCACAGTTCCTTGACGGGGTTTTGTGTACCTCTGACCCATTCTAACAGTCCGTGCCTAGGTAGCGTGTGGGACACTGTTATATGTCCCAAAATAAAAAATAAAAAAGTGTGTATGCGGGACCCTACAACAGTTCCTCGTTGCCTTCCTCCTAGGATGCTAGAATACTAAAAACCTCCCCGGGATGAGATTTCTGAAATCGAATTACTTTATATGCTAGCCAACTGACAAATATTATGACCAGACTGACGGCTACAACATATACAAGCAGTCCTTTAAGTGGCCAGGTATCCGACTAGATCTCCGGGCTTATGGAGACCTTATTCCCCCCCCCCCCCCGTATCTGGGATCCCTCTCGTGCACTCTTATCCCTGCTTTATGGAGCAGACAGGGCTTATACTCTCAACCCGCCTATGGTTTATGAATTAGATGTGAGGTTAAGCATAAGCGTCAGACCCCCCCAAAAGGGCGCATTCCGTTGCTTAGTTCGGCAATCCCCTTCTAACTCATACCATCCTTGACAAGGCTCATCCACTTTCTCAACAAGACAGACAGACAACAAATTATCAGCAAAACAAAAGGTATAATAGTTCAAGACTCACCCCTACAGAGGTTGCAGTTAATATGCTGCGTGGAGACCCGTTTCTGACAGAACTGACTAAAGGCACAAATCAGGGAAGCTCAGAGTATAAAGAGAAATAAAGGCTTTCTCTTACCTGGCCAGGCTTCGTGGTCTGTGGTTCCCGAAGTGCCCCAGTGTTATGGTTCCGTCAGCTCCGTTCGTCCACCTCTAGTAGGATCATTGATGAGTCCCTGTTCTTCGGGCGCCAAAATTGTTAAGTGCAATTCTCAAACCAATTGCTTTTCCTCTTTGTAATGCTGAGTTCAAATCTTATGCTTCTGATAGAAATGAAATACAGGAGACCTTTTCTGTAGCCCAAATCCAAGCTGAATGGCCCCGGACATTTATTGTTTGACAGTTTTATACCCTCAAATATGACGAGTCATACACAAAAATACCAGATAAGGAGAAAACAGCCTTTCTCCATTGTGTGGTCAGCAGATGGGCGTAGTCTGAGTGACTTTACACTTTTCACAATACCTATCTCTTAACACAGCATTTTTGTACAAATAATGTCAAGTCATAACTTAACCACTTTCAGACCGGACCATTTTGCTGGTAAATGACCAGAGGTCTTTTTACACTTTGGCACTGCGCTGCTTTAACTGGTAATTGCGCGGTCATGCAATGTTGTACCCAAACGAAATTTGCGTCCTTTTCTTCCCACAAATAGAGCTTTCTTTTAAAGGTATTTGACTGATTCTGCGATTTTTATTTTTTGCGATATAAACGTAAAAAGACCGCAAATGTTGAAAAAAAATGATATTTTCTACTTTTTGTTATTAGAAAAATCCAATAAACTCAATTTTAGTCATACATTTAGGCCAAAATGTATTCAGCCACATGTCTTTGGTAAAAAAAAAGTCAATAATTGTATATTTATTGGTTTGCGCAAAAGTTGTCACATCTACAAACTAAGGTACATTTTCTGGAATTTACGCAGCTTTTATTTTATGACTGCCTATCTCATTTCTTGAGGTGCTAAAATGGCAGGGCAGTACAAAACCCCCCCAAATGACCCCATTTTGGAAAGTAGACACCCTAAGGAAATTGATAAGAGGCATGTTGAGCCCATTGAATATTTTATTTTTTTGCCGCAAGCGATTGAATAATGACAAAAAAAATTTTTTTATTTTTTTTTACACAAAGTTGTCACTAAATGATATATTGCTCACACATGCCATGGTTATATGTGGAATTGTACCCCAAAATACATTCTGCTGCTTCTCCTGAGTACGGGGATACCACATGTGGTCGACTTTTTGGAAGCCTAGCCGCGTACGGGGCCCCGAAAGCCAAGCACCGCCTTCAGGATTTCTAAGGGCATACATATGTCATTTTACTCCTCACTACCTATCACAGTTTTGAAGGCCATAAAATGCCAAGATGGCACAAAACCCCCACAAATGACCCCATTTTAGAAAGTAGACACCCCAAGCTATTTGCTGAGAGGCATGTTGAGTCCATGGAATATTTTATATTTTGCCACAAGTTGCGGGAAAATGACAAACTTTATAAATTTTTAACAAAGTTGTCACTAAATGATATATTGCTCACACATGCTATGGGCATATGTGAAATTACACCCCAAAATAAATTCTGCTGCTTCTCCTGAGTACGGGGATACCACATATGTGGGACTTTTTGGGAGCCTAGCCGCGTACGGGGCCCCGAAAACCAAGCACCGCCTTCAGGCTTTCTAAGGGCATACATTTTTAATTTCACGCCTCACTACCTATTACAGTTTTGAAGGCCATAAAATGCCAAGATGGCACAAAACCCCCACAAATGACCCCATTTTAGAAAGTAGACACCCCAAGCTATTTGCTGAGAGGCATGTTGAGTCCATGGAATATTTTATATTTTGCCGCAAGTTGCGGGAAAGTTACAAACTTTTTTTTTTTTATTTTTTTTTTTCACAAAGTTGTCACTAAATGATATATTGCTCACGCATGCCATGGGCATATGTGAAATGACACCCCAAAATAAATTCTGCTGCTTCTCCTGAGTACGGGGATACCACATATGTGGGACTTTTTGGGAGCCTAGCTGCGTACGGGGCCCCAAAAGCCAAGAACCGCCTTCAGGCTTTCTAAGGGCGTAAATCTTTGATTTCACGCCTCACTACCTATTACAGTTTTGAAGGCCATAAAATGCCAAGATGGCACAAAACCCCCACAAATGACCCCATTTTAGAAAGTAGACACCCCAAGCTATTTGCTGAGAGGCATGTTGAGTCCATGGAATATTTTATATTTTGCCGCAAGTTGCGGGAAAATTACAAACTTTTTTTTTTTTATTTTTTTTTTCACAAAGTTGTCACTAAATGATATATTGCTCACGCATGCCATGGGCATATGTAAAATGACACCCCAAAATAAATTCTGCTGCTTCTCCTGAGTACAGGGATACCACATGTGTGGGATTTTTTGGGAGCCTAGGTGCGTACGGGGCCCCGAAAGCCAAGAACCGCCTTCAGGCTTTCTAAGGGCGTAAATCTTTGATTTCACGCCTCACTACCTATTACAGTTTTGAAGGCCATAAAATGCCAAGATGGCACAAAACCCCCACAAATGACCCCATTTTAGAAAGTAGACACCCCAAGCTATTTGCTGAGAGGCATGTTGAGTCCATGGAATATTTTATATTTTGCCACAAGTTGCGGGAAAATTACAAACTTTTATTTTTTTTTATTTTTTTTTCACAAAGTTGTCACTAAATGATATATTGCTCACACATGCCAGGGACATATGTGAAATGACACCCCAAAATAAATTCTGCTGCTTCTCCTGAGTACGGGGATACCACATGTGTGGGACTTTTTGGGAGCCTAGTCGCGTACGGGGCCCCGAAAACCAAGAACCGCCTTCAGGATTTCTAAGGGTGTAAATTTTTGATTTTACACCTCACTACCTATCACAGTTTTGAAGGCCATAAAATGCCAAAATAGCACAAAACCCCCCAAAATGACCCCATTTTGGAAAGTAGACACCCCAAGCTATTTGCCGAGAGGCATGGTGAGTATTTTGCAGCTCTCATTTGTTTTTGAAAATGAAGAAAAAAAAAAATAATGTATATTTTTTTTCTTTTTTTCAATTTTCAAAACTTTGTGACAAAAATGAAGGTCTGCAAAATACTAACCATACCTCTCGGCAAATAGCTTGGGGTGTCTCCTTTCCAAAATGGGGTCACTTGGGGGGATTTTGTGCTATCTGGGCATTCCATGGCCTCCGAAACTGTGATAGGCAGTGAGGAATGAAATCTAAAATTTACACCCTTAGAAATCCTGAAGGTGGTGCTTGGATTTTGGGGTACCGTACGCGGTTAGGCTCCCAAAAGGTCTCACACTTGTGGTATCCCCGTACTCAGGAGAAGCAACAGAATGTATTTTGGGGTGTAATTTTACATATAACCATGGCATGTTTGAGCAATATATCATTTAATGACAACTTTGTGCAAAAAAAAAAAAAATAATAATAATAATGTATTTTTTCCACAACTTTTGTCAAAATATAAAATATTCCATGGACTCAACCTGCCTCTCAGCAAATAGCTTGGGGTGTCTACTTTCTAAAATGGGGTCATTTGGGGGGGTTTTGAACTGTCCTGGCATTTTATGCACAACATTTAGAAGCTTATGTCACACATCACCCACTCTTCTAACCACTTGAAGAAAAAGCCCTTTCTGACACTTTTTGTTTACATGAAAAAATATTTTTTTTTGCAAGAAAATTACTTTGAACCCCCCAACATGAAGTGTTTTTTTAAAGCAAAAGCCCTACCGATTAAAATGGTGGGTGTTTCATTTTTTTTTTTCACACGGTATTTGCGCAGCGATTTTTCAAACGCATTTTTTGGGGAAAAAACACACTTTTTTTTATTTTAATGCACTAAAAATCACTATATTGCCCAAATGTTTGATGAAATAAAAAATATGATCTTAGGCCGAGTACATGGATACCAAACACGACATGCTTTAAAATTGCGCAGAAACGTGCAGCGGCGACAAACTACGTACATTTTTAAAAGCCTTTAAATGCCTTTACAGGTGACCACTTTAGATTTACGGAGGAGGTCTACTGCTAAAATTAGTACCCTCGATCTGACCTTCGTGGTGATACCTCACATGCATGGTGCAATTGCCGTTTACATATGCCACCAGACCAACGCTTGTGTTCCGCGTTGCGCCTTAGCAGGGGGGGACAGGGGTGTTTTTTTTTATTTTTATTTTTTTTATTATTTTTTTTGCTTTTTTATTTTTTTTTTAAACTGTTCCTTTCATTTATATATATTTTTTTATGATTTTTATTGTTATCTCAGGGAATGTAAATATCCCCTATGATTGCAATAGGTAGTGACAGGTACTCTTTTTAAAAAAAATTTGGGTCTATCAGACGCTAGATCTCTCCTCTGTCCTCAAAGCATCTGACCACACCAAGATCGGTGTGATAAAATGCTTTCCCAATTTCCCAATGGCGCTGTTTACATCCCGCAAAATCGAAGTCATGAAATGCTCGTAGCTTCCGGTGTCTTAGGCCATAGAGATGATTGGAGCCATTCTGGTCTCTGATCAGCTCTATGGTCAGCTGGCGGAACCACCGGCTGCATTCTCAGGTTCCCTGTTGGGACAGGAGAGCCTGAGAAAACCATGGAAGATGGTGCGGGGGGGGGGGACATTCCCTCCCACTGCTTGTAAAAGTAGTCTAGAGGCTAATTAGCCGCTAGGATTGCTTTTACATAAAAGCCGACCGCTGGCTGAAAAGAATGATACCAAGATGATACCTAAACCTGCAGGCATCATTCTGGTATAAGCACTCAAAGTCCCGCAACATACCAGTATGTTGCTGGAACTGGTTGGGCATATATTGTATTTTTTTTTTCATGCAGCCTGTGGGCTGAACGAAAAAAAAATATTGATCGGTGGGTATGCCCACCATTAGATACCACCCTTCATCCACCCACTTTCTAATGGTGGGCATACATGCACCATTTATATATGCCGAAGCATGGGGGCATCCTCCCGCAAAAGGTAGGAGCAGATCGCTCCTCCACCCCTTATGCCCCCATGCTTCGGCATATATGCTCTTTTTTAACTGTGGTGGTGAAATCACCCCCGACAGTGCTAGAGTCGCGGCTTTATGTATCATGGGAGCAAACGCTGTTGCTGTCAAGATAAATAAATCCGCTCTGCAGCAGAATGGCGTACCTGCTAAGCAAATGATGGTTAACAATAAAACAAAGTAACATTACAGTATAACAGTAGGACTTACCATACCTGCAAAGCAAATACAAAAAAAATCGCAAAAAATAACACATTTAACACAATCTGTGCCTAAAATATATATATGCCGAAGCATGGGGGCATCCTCCCGCAAAAAAAGTTATGCCGCGTACATACATTCAAACTTTTCCACGGGCAAGCCCTCCGTCGGAATTTTGACTGTATGTACGTGGCATTAGGAACAAAATCGCTCCTCCACCCCTTATGCCCCCATGCTTCGGCATATATGCTCTTTTTTAACTGTGGTGGTGAAATCACCTCCGACAGCGCTGGAGTCGTGGCTTTACGTATCGTGGGAGCAAACGCTGTTGCTGTCAAGATAAATAAATCCACGCTACAGCTGAATGGCGTACCTGAAAACAAAAAATGGTTAACAATAAAACATTGCAGAATAGAATACAGTACAAAGGAGCAGAACAATAGAGAGAGAATAGAGAGAGAGAGAACAATAAAACGACAACTATTTTTGGTTTTTTTATTTTATATTTTTTTTTGTTTTTTTGTTTTTTTTACTTTTTTTTTTTTGTTTTTTAACACTTTTTTATGTAACTTTAACACTTCTGTTGTAACGGTTCCAGCGGTTTGGGTCTCTCAAAATGTGATGGCATCTTGGGAGACCCTGTGAACGTGTGCCTAGCTTGTGCAATGCTGTACCCTACGCTAATACTCAACTAGTTCATGGTAGCGTTCAAAACACTCACCCTGACAAAGACCAGGCTGGCCAGGACAGCGGGGACAATAAGAACGGGTGTCACGCCTAAATCCGCGCTTTCTGCAGACACGACATTTTCTTTGGGGGGCTCGTTGGGTAGGGGTACTCGGGAGGACATAAGAATAATGCCTCTCATGCAGCCGGCTTACTGCATCTGGTAGGGGAAGGTGAGGTGGAGCACCGCCTGGATACAGAAGGGCTCTGACGATATCCTCCTGGAATTTGAGGAAGGATCCAGTCCGTCCTGAAGCTTTGTGTAGTACATAAGCATTCAGTATAGCCAATTGGAATAAATAAACAGACACTTTTTTGTACCAGCGTCTGGACTTACGGGCAACTAGATACGGTGCCAACAACTGGTCATTGAGGTCCACCCCTCCCATGTTAAGGTTATATTTGTGGACACAGAGGGGTTTCTCCACAATACCAGTCGCCGTAGGAATTTGGACCGTCGTGTCTGCATGAAGGGAGGTAAGAACGAAAACATTCTTATTATCCCTCCACTTCATAGCGAGCAAATTATTACTGCGCAAGCAGGCTCTCTCCCCCAGCCTAAGACGGGACTCTACAAGCCGCGGGGGAAAGCCCCGGCGATTAGGTCGCACGGTGCCACATGCTCCAATCTGATGATCAAACAAGTGACTAAACAGTGGCACGCTTGTGTAATAATTGTCCACGTACAAGTGGTACCCCTTTCCGAATAAGGGTGACACCAAGTCCCACACTATCTTGCCAGCGCTTCCTATGTAGTCAGGGCAGTTCTCCGGCTCTACGTGACTATCTCTTCCCTCATAAACCATGAAACTACGTGTATAGCCTGTGGCCCTGTCACAGAGCTTATACATCTTGACCCCGTATCTGGAACGCTTGTTGGGGACGTATTGTTTGAATGACAAGCGACCAGAAAATTTAATCAGGGACTCATCAACGCAGACAACTTGATCGGGAGTAAACAAGGCTGCAAAACGTTGGTTGAAGTGGTTTATGAGGGGCCGAATTTTGTAGAGCCGATCGTACTCAGGGTCTCCACGAGGACGACAGAGTTCATTGTCGCTGAAGTGCATGAACCGCAAAATCATCTCGTATCGTGCCCTGGACATGGAAGCAGAGAACACGCGCATATGGTGAATTGGGTCAATGGACCAATATGACCGCAACTCACTCTTTTTGGTTATGCCCATGTTGAGGGAGAGGCCCAGAAAGATTTTAAATTCGGAAACCGTAACTGGTTTCCATTGTCTGGCAAGGGCGGACTGGGGAATAGTGGCGATGTGTTGAGCAGCGTACAAATTGGTTTGGTCCACAATAGATCTATAGAGATCTTCGGTGAAAAACAGTGAGTAAAAGTCAAGTGTCGTAAAATCAACTGTTTCCACGTTAATGCCAGGTTGGCCAGTGAATGGGGGAAGTACGGGTTCTGCAGAAGTGGTGGGCACCCAAATAGGATTGGCGAATTCTGCAGGAAGGGCACTATGGGTACGACGGGCCTGTCTTTGTTTTCTTGGTGGCAGCGGGACACTACTTGTGCTTGCCACCTCGCCAGCTTGAACTGCACTTATGGGACTCGCCACGTCACCACGTGTTACTGCAGTGCTGGATGTAGGTCCAGGGTGTACTAGGCCGCTGGTGCTTGCCAGTTCACCAGAAGGATGAGCGGCTCTAGTACGTCTCTGCTCCATACGAGTGACCTGCGGTTCCTGCACCTCAACAACAGAATACATACGGGATTGGGCACACCTGTTCTTAGCAGCGGCCTCATCTCCGTCGTCAGAGCTATCTGTCATGGAGCCGCTGTCCTCTACAGGATCGTATTCTGAGCCTGAATCTGACAGATGAGTGACGTCCTCTTCACTATCTGTCATGCTCAGAAACGTGTAGGCCTCATCACTAGTGTACCTTCGCTTTGCCATTTTGGGCTCTAAATTTAGGGGTACACTAGTGAGACTCACAGGTAAAAAAGCACCTAGCCTGTCAGCGACTGTTTCAAAACGCTACAAAAAAAACTGTTAGCGATCGCAGGGATCAAGCCTGACTCTGCGAACGCTGCAGTTATGTGTGTTGTGTTTTGTAAGTGACAGTGATCGATCGATACTGCACTTGGGTGGGCTGGGCTGGGCTTGGCGGAGGGGCTAAACGCAGGTGCTAGCGGGTATCTGGGCTGATCCCGCTAACAATGCGTTTTGGGAAACCTAAAATGCTGGCAACGATAATATATATCTGATCAGATACTATATTACTAAGGGAGGTGTATGCTTTGCGCGTGGGTGTTAGCGGTACTGGCACTAACCTGACGCTGGGGCGACGCAGGCCTTATCTGACCCTAAAAAACTTATATCACCCGCCGGGTGATCAGGGGGTTAAACCTTTATTAGGTAATAAATGGCGGGTGCCCTGAAACAAAAAAAAAATAACTAACCAACCAGCGTCACCTGTAACAGTTATATGGTGATCACTGGTGAAAGGGTTAACTGGGGGGCAATCAGGGGGCTATGCGGTAGTATATGGGGGTCCCTGACGCTATAAAAAGCTGCGGCGAACCCAAATACTTACCTGCCTATCTAGGGTCACCTGTGACACTAATACAGCGATCAGAAAAAAATCGCTTATTAGTGACACTGGTGACGGGGGGTGATCACGGGGTTAAACCTTTATTGGGGGGGGGTTAGGGGGGCACCCTAGAGCTAAAGGGGGCTAGCCCTAATTGCCCTAACAGTTATTACAGTCACAAATGACACCAATGCAAAAAAAAAAAAAAAAAAAGAAAAAAAAAAAATGCACTTGGTGTCACTGTGACTGGGGGGGGGCAGGGGTGATTGGGGGTGATCAGGGGGGTGAAAAGTGTGCCTGGCGTGTTCTACTGTAAGTGTAGTGTTGGGTGCAACTTACCGATCCTCTCTCCTCCGTGCCGGAACGAAAAAGACCGACACGAGGAGAGATTACTTCACTTCCTCTCCTGTGTTTACATTACAGGAGAGGAAGTGATGTCACCGAGCATTTTCATTCGTCGGGAGCGATCGCGAGGGGGTGGCCATGAATGAATGGCCGTCCCCTCGTCCGGGATCGCTCCCGAACGAATACCGACCGCCGCAGGCACCGGGCGGGGGCCCGATCGGGCCCCCGACCCGCGGGAGGCAAGGGACGTACATGTAAGCCCTTATGCCTGCCCGTGCCATTGTACCGACGTACATCGGCGTGCGGCGGTCGGCAACTGGTTAAGCTAGAACTCTGATCCTATCACACCCTAGACCTTACCAGTCCTTATAAGGACCTTTGTGGAACAAGTAGGTTGTGAATGATTAGCAGACTGCAGCAGAAGGGCAGCAGTCAAGTATAACATTCTTTCTATATTTGGAAGAAAGAATATTATACGTGTACAAGCCGATTACCGTACCAGTCCTGAAAAGAACCTTTGTGGACCTAATAGTAGCAGCTACTGATTAAACTGACTGTCCCTCACTGCCTCACACACAGCTTCCTGCCTGTCCCTATTTAAACTGACAAAACACAGGCTGCTGGAACAATAACTTGAATAGCACTTTTGTGGACCTAATAGTAACAGCTAATGATTAAACTGACTGTCCCTGCAGCACATAGCATCCTGTCCCTTTCTCTACACTGACAAAAGACACTCAGGCTGCTGCAACAATCACTAGCACAGCACTGCCTCAAACCTATATCCTGAACTACACCTAACACCTATACCATGATACCAGTCCTTAAAAGAACTTTTGTGGACCTAATAGATAGCAATTTGGGCCACTGAAGTCTCTCCCTGCTCCACACAGCAACCTCTCCCTATAGTGACAGAAGAAAGAATGTAAAATGGCCGCCAGATCTGGTCTATTTATAAGTTAGGGGAATGTCCAAGTGTCCATGTGCTGTAATGTCTCAATTGGCTGTCCTGTACCCCATGATGGATGTGTCATCATAGGTCAAAGTTCTTTTACACAGTAAACACGGAAGTCTGCCGGGCGAACGGCCCCAATAGTCCGCCGATCGGGCGGACGGCAAACAGCCAAAATTCGCCGCGAAACGACCGCCGGGCGAACCGTTCGGCCATCCCAAATCCCCTCCAGATTTTGTAGTAAATAAGCCTGGAGGCCGGCTTTCTGGCATTGACCAGAGTAGAAAGGACTGGCCCCGAAAGCCCACGGTCTCTCAGAATGTGGGTCTCAGCAGCCAAACCGTCAAATTCAGACTGTGTAAAGCAAGATGGTAAATTGGACCCTGTGAGAGCAGATCTGGCCGGAGAGGGAGGATCCACAGCCTGCCTACTGCCAACTTCATGATCTCTGCGTACCACGGTCACCTGGGCCAAGCTGGGGCTACCAAAAGATCCGACTTTGTTTCCCCCTTGACTCTTCCCAGGAACCGCGACAGAAGCGGGCACGGGGGGAAGGCATAAATCAAATTGTACTGATCCCAGGGAACTGTCAGAGCATCCGACCCCTGAGCGAGTGTATCTCTTGTCCTTGGCACGAATTTGTCCAGCTTTCTGTTGAACCTGGACGCAAACAGATCTACGTCTGGAGTACCCCACCTGCTACATATGTTCCAAAACACGTCAGGGTGCAGAGCCCATTCTCCTGGGCACAACTGCTGGCGGCTCAGAAAATCTGCCTGCCAATTTTCCACTCCTGGAATGAAGACTGCAGAAAGGCATGGAACATGCCTTTCTGCCCAGACAAGTATGCGATTCCCCTCTTTTTGCGCAACCAGACTTCTGGTACCGCCCTGGTGATTGATATAGGCCACTGCTGGGGCATTGTCGGACTGAACCCGAACAGGGAGACCCCGTAGTCTGAAAGACCAGTTTATGAGAGCCATATAAACTGCCCGGATCTCCAAGACATTTATGGGCAATAGATTCTCGATTGCAGACCATTTCCCCTGCGAACACATCTCCTCCAACACTGCTCCCCAGCCTGTCAGGCTAGCATCTGTCGTAATAATCTTCCATGGAAGAGGAAGAAAAGTTTTGCCTTTCAGCAAATTCTTGGTTTGTAACCACCAAATGAGACTCTTGCGTGTCCCTGGGGATAGACGCATAGGAAGATCCAAGGACTGGGGCTTCCTGTTCCAAGCCGCAAGGATGCATCTTTGCAGAGGCCTTGAGTGGAACTGGGCGAATGGAACGGCCTCGAAGGAGGCGACCATTTACCCTAACAGTCTCATGCACAACCAAATGGGGGAAGATCTTCTGCCCAGAATTAGGCGCACCAGGTCCCTAATGGCCAAGGCTTTTGGCCTTGGTAGAAACACCTTGCCCTGAGCGGTGTCGATAACCATACCCAGGTATTCCAACCTGGTAGCAGGCTGTAGGGACGACTTTTCTAGGTTTATAATCCAACCTAGGCGTTCCAGGTGTTCTAGCGTTCTGGTAACACTGTGGTTCAGGAGCGCTACTGTTTTCTCTATGAGAAGCAAATCGTCTAGATAAGCCATGATGGCTATACCCTGAGCTCTTAGGTTTGCCAAGAGAGGGTCCAGAATCTTTGTGAAAACTCGAGGGGCCGTAGTGAGCCCAAACGGCAATGCCACAAATTGAAAATGGCGCCGCTCTACCGCGAACCTTAGATACTTTTGGTGTGCGGAAAAAATTGGCACATGGAGATGTGCATCCTTGATGTCTATTGATGCTATAAACTCTCCCCCTTGCAGGGAGGAGACCACAGTGCAAATTGACTGCATTCGGAAGGACCGGATGCGTAAAAACCGGTTCAGATCCTTCAGATCCAGGATAGGTCTGACACTTCCATTTGGCTTTGGAACGGTGAAGAGATTTGAGTAAAACCCTGAACCCTGTTCTTTTGGGTCCACTTCTACTATCACCCCCTGGGATAGTAAGTGATCTAAGGCCAGATATAGCGGTCTTTGCTTTACTGGGTCCCTGGGGATCCTTGACCTTAGAAAGTGAGAAGGTGGAATCTCCTGAAACTCTAGCTTGTAGCCCAGAGATACCGAAGAGACCACCCACTTGCCCCGGATCTCTTCCCGCCAGGCTTCCGCAAACTGCAGTAGCCTTCCCCCCACTCGGCCAAGCGGGGGCGCCCCTTCACAAGGAAGCTTTTGGGCTCTGCTTGGCAGGCTTTCGCCCCCAAGATTTCTTCTGCCCCTGGGCCCGGCCTTGAGCCTTTCCTGTAGAGGGGGGTTGAGAAGGCCGTCGCCACTGCTTAGAGCTTGATGCTCCGGGAGAGAGAGAACGCCTAAATGATGGACGTTTGCTCCTTTTGACTGAAAGGGGAGTAGATTTACCCCCTGAAATTTTTTGGACGAATTTGTCTAATTCTTCTCCAAACAAACGTTCCTCTTTAAACGGGAACCCAATCAAATACTTCTTGCATGATAGCTCAGCTGCTCATTATTTTAGCCATAGGGCCCTTTGCATGTGTACCAACAGGAGAGACAAACGAGATGCTTGTTGGACAGAATCCAAAATCGCATCAATCATGAAACACAGAATTTGAGGTATTTCTGCATAATTCTCCACTTCCTCACTGGGAAGGAGGCCAAGCATCTGCTTAACCTGTTCCTTGAGGAACTGACACAACCCCACAGCTGCGATTGTAGGTTGCACTACAGCGCCAGTCATGGAAAAGGAGGCTTTTAATAATGTTTCCAGCTTCTTATCAGTTGGATCTTTAAATACCTGAGCATTATCCAAAGGACAGGTCAGGTTTCTATTCACGCAAGAAACAGCCGCATCGACAGATGGGACCCCCCATTTCTTGGTGAGACTTTCCTCCAGAATATAAAGCATAGAAAACCTTTTAGGAGGAGCAAACATTTTTTATCGGGATGTCCCCAATCCTCATACAACAATTTATCCATTAAGGGATGAATTGGAAAGGAAAAGGCAGTCTGTGGGATTTTCCTGACCCCCAGGGAAGAAACAGAGGATGTAGCGACCTCAGCAGCAGGCATTCTGAATGTGGTACGCACCAATTCAGTATAATATTGCATCTGATTTCTGAGCGCCTGGGAGGAGGGGACTCTCTCCTCTTTCTCTGATTCATCCGACTGTCCCAAGATAGGGATCTCTCCTCATTGTCAGAAGTGTCATCTGAAAGAGGAATCTCAGCAGAGGGAGGGGATCTACCCGTTTTCCTGTTATCTTTCAGGGAAGCTGAAATAAAATTCATGATTCTCCCTTCAAAACCCTGCAATGTAGCCCTAAGGGAGTCCTCAGTGACGTATACCGGGGCTAAAATATTAGGAGAGGCTGCAAAACCTGACAGGGGCACTGACTCATCCTGTGAGGCTGGCTCCAGTCTTGCAGGGGAGGATGGTAACCTGCAGGCATTTTTAGGACCCCTAGACCTAGGCGGTGATTTACCAGTGCCCTTGTTACCTCCCCCTGAGACCCTCTTACGAGGAGACATAGTCCTAAGTTACAAAGCAGAGGTACTAGTACAAAGTGCAATCACTGTTGTGCTTAAAGTTTTACAATAAATATATATGCTTAAACTGCACAACCTGATGCTGAGTAGGTGTCTTAGGTTTGCCTGGACCCAATCCCTTGGGATGCTTACTGCCCACAGCTCCTGTGTCTCCACTTACAGCCCCCTGACGCTCTGGGCTTTTTAAAACTGCCGCCTGGCGCCTGCGCAGTACAGCGCCGTGCACACCGACATGCACGGCTCGCAACCACACTCCCCCTTCCTCCATTAGCACGGGAGCGCGCTTGGCGCGCGTGCACGAGGACCGCCGGTATCCGGGGGGAAGGGAATCGCCATCGGAGCTGCGTGGGACCCCCAGGCTACGTGGGACCCCTGTATTACCTTCATTGTGGCAGAGATTGCAGTGGAGACGTGAGTCATCTGGGAGAACCAGGCTTCACTGAGCGTGTGTATCTGAAAGGCATATAAGTATGCATCAGGCTGCTCTTACTCCCTCTAGTGGTGGAAACCAGGTAAGACATACAACTACTCAATGAAGAAATCCATAATATAATTTATATAGGATTAACTTCCCTTACCTGTCCTCGCCGCAGGAATTGCTGAAAACAGACAGATTCCAGCCTTCACCCATCACGGCGGGCAGAGTTGTGCCAACCTTCAGGATTTTTTGGGTTCCTTCTCAGAGGAACCTCTTACCTTGACCTTGTAAAAGACTCTGCCAGAAACTTTCGTGCCACTAAGTAAATAGTACACCAAGTCTGGTTTTCCCAGAGCCCAGTCTTCCAATAGGAGAGGACTTACAGGCAAAACCTAATTTCTTCGGATGACGAGGCACGGGTATCATATAATCTTGGGAGTCAAAATATCGGCCCGAGATATGGATCCGGTTATTGTAGCCCTTAGGCCCCCGCAGGGACCTGCACAGAGCTTTCTTCATAGCACATGTTTTACGTGACCAACCACCATAGACACTGGCGAAAAAACTGAGGTGCCTCCCATATGGGAGGGGTTATATAGGGGAGGAATTCTCCTTAATTGGGGGTTAACCAGTGTCCAATCACCAGAGGTGCCTATATAACCCACTATGTAATGAAGCTCCTGTGTCCCGTGATGTATGATCAAGAAATAACTTTTTTTTTTTTATTATTTATATCAGGAAATGGGTCCACACAGACCAACAGAATACAAACTTTCCACATAGTTTACAGATAGCGAGGCAGTATCTGAAGTACAACAACAATACCCTGCTGGCATTATCGCCAAAAAGAATAAACAGCAGTATGTGGATTTGGGGCTTCACATCATCCTGTGGTCTCACTTCCCAGTTTCTTTTTAACTAACTAGGTATCCCTATCGATATCACTTCCAGTGTACAGAGGGGACAGGTGAAGCAATGGAGAAGGAAGAACAGAGGGGCGAAGAGAAGACAGGGGGGTAAATTGAGTATGGGGTATAAAGGGGGGAGGGAATGTAAGAAGGGGGGAAGCAAGGTGTGCTACCCAATCATGGAGTGCGCATATGACCATTCTGAATTACAGATGCGGGCCCATCTCTATGGCCCCCAGGCTCAGCGGATCTTGGATGCTGCATACAGTATCACCCGTCTGTGTCCACCCATCTCAGGGCCTGGCCCTCAGCCGAGTATATGAACGCAGTCCAACCTTGCCAGGTTTTAGTGAAAGTCTCCTCTCTATTTTGCGCTGTGAGGATAAGATCCTCCATTTTCCTAATGTCCTCCACTTTACGCAGCCAGAGGTCAATGGTCGGTGGGAGGGGAGATTTCCAATGTAGTGGTATGCAGGCCTTAGCCACATCAAGTAGGTGGCGGATCACTGATTTCTGGTATTTCCTGTCGGGTACGTCGGAGGTATGCAAGAGATAAAGAGCTGGATCGTCTGTGAGAGGCAGGGCCGTGAATTGTTGAATTGTCTCCCGCACCACTTTCCAAAAGTGTGTGAGTTTCGGGCACGACCAAAAGATATGCAGCAGAGTCCCTTTGTCTGCGAGGCATCGCCAACACAGGTCTGATGTATTCGGGTAGAGCTGATGGAGTAATGAAGGGGTCCTATACCAACGTGAGATCATTTTGTAATTTGTTTCTTGGATCTTGGCACAGATCGAAGATTTGTGGGCAAATCTGAGTATACGCTGTCTCTTGGTGCTGTTGAATTGGCAATCTAACTCTTTCTCCCATTTAAGTAGGCCTGGAGGAATAAAGTCTGCTGAGGGAGAATTTAGAAGATTATAAGTCAGTGAAAGTGTGTGTGACAGGACACCCGCGTCAGTGCAGAGCACCTCCAGGGGCGTGAGCGTCTGAGCGTCTCCCCGGGGGGTGGGATCGTAGAGAGGAAATGTGTGAGTTGGAGCGTCCTCAGGAAGTCTAGTCGGAACGGGCCCGCAGGGTCTAGGAAATCCGCCGTCGTTTTCCAGCGCCCCCCTGCACTAAAGTGGGATGCTTGATGTAGTCCCGCCTCCCCCAGGTTCCAAAAACTCCCATCGTAAAGACCTGGAGTAAATAAGGGGTTGCCTATGATGGGGTACAGGGGCGAGTTCGGGGAGGAAAGGGGCGTTTGCGAAACTATCCGAGTGCAGACCTTCACCGAGTTACCAATCAGTGGGTGACGTTTGATCACACCCGACAAAGCCGAGTAGCACCATGGCACCCTCCGGAGTGGAATCACACTGTTCCAACTGGGCCCACAGCTTGGTATCCTGATGGCCGCACCAATCTATGAGCCTCCCCAGATGAACCGCCTGATAGTAGGCTTGAATATTTGGTAGGGCTAAACCGCCACGTAATTTGGGGAGCACCAAGAGTTTGTGAGCGAGTCTAGGTCTTTTTTTCACCCATACGAATTCCGTGAATGCGGATCGAACCCTTTTAAAGAAGGTGGAAGGTATATGTATAGGTAGGGCCTGCATCAGGTAGAGAATTTTCGGGAGGACGGACATCTTTAAGATGTTACAACGTCCCATCCAGGAGTGCATACCCGATTGCCACTGGGGCAAAAGTGTTTTTATTTCCAACAGTAGTGGAGGGAAGTTATACTCATACAGTTTTGAGAGTGTATGTGGGATATACATACCGAGGTACTTCAGAGCCTTGTTCGTCCACTTCAGGGCAAAGCTGGCTTGGAGGTGGGTAAGCTGCGCCGCCGGTATCCCCACGCCCATTGCCTCAGACTTGGCGAAATTAATTTTTAAATTTGAGAGCGTCCCGTACGTTTCAAATTCCCGCATCAAATTTGGAAAGGATATCACTGGGTTGGAGATTGAGAGCAACAGGTCGTCCGCATAGGCTGATACTTTGTGTTGGGTGTGTTTAACCGAGATGCCCGTTATGTTCGGATTTGATCTAATGTGGCAGAGGAACGGTTCGAGGAAGAACGCGAATAAGAGAGGTGAAAGCGGGCATCCCTGTCGCATCCTGTTCGTGATCCGGAAAGGTTCGGACAACACCCCATTGGCCCTAACTCTGGCCGATGGTGTGGTATATATGGCCTAGATCCATCCTAACATGGTGTTGCCCAGTCCTATGTGGCGTAGTGTGGCAGACATGAAATCCCAGCTAACCCTGTCAAAGGCTTTCTCAGCGTCCGTGCTGAGAAAGACACTTGGCCTGTTCTCCGTGTTAGCAGTATATAGCAGGTTCAAGACTTTAGTGGTGTTGTCTCTAGCCTCTCTGGTGGGTACAAAGCCCACCTGGTCAAGATGTATCAGATCGGGGATGTATGACTGCAGCCTCATGGCTATGATCTTAGTGAATAGTTTAAGATCTGTGTTCAAAAGAGAGATTGGGCGATAGTTCCCGCATAGGGATGGGTCCTTTCCTTCTTTAGGGATCACTGCTATATGTGCCTGTAATGTGGCCTCATGGAGCTTGCTCCCCTTAGTAAGGTCATTGAAAAGGTGTAACAGATGATGTCCAAGGAATGGGAGTAAGGTCTTGTAATATTGTAGTGTTAGGCCATCCGGGCCCGGGGCCTTCCCTCTCTTGGTGTTATTAATTGCCTGTTGGATTTTGGACAGTGTTATAGGCTCCTCCAAAACATCCCGTATTTCCGTCGACAGGGTGGGCATGTTGGAAGAGGCTATATAGTCAGCTATTTGTACTGGGGAGAGTCGGGTATTGTTCAAGTTGTAGAGAGACTTGTAGAAAGACTTGAATGTATTGGTAATGTGTTGGGGTAGCGTCTCTCGCATCCTCTAAATGAAGCTGCATCTCCTGCGTCACCGCTGCATGGGAAGCCTGCACGTGTTCCAGGACTTGCACCCTAGTTTCCAGCAAGGTGATCTGGGTTTCCCCAGAGGTGACCCGGTCTTCTATTGCGTGCAGCTCTGTTCTCACCTCTTGTATGTCCCTGTTATGTGCTTCTTCTATCCACATGATTAGGGTTTCAATATCCGCTCTCGGGGGGAGTGCCTCAATGTCCGCCCTCGTAGGCAGGGCCCGCAGCATTCTGCGGAGGTCATCGTCCAGGTTTCCCTGGTCTGCGGTAGAGCCAGCCATCTCAGGACATAATGTGGTTGGAGCTCCTGATAGGGGTTCTGAGGCGGGTGCTGTGAGAACGTTCTGTGTCTCAGTCCCGTGGGGGACTGGTTCCGTGTGGGGTCTCCGAGGAGTGGTGGCGGTAGCAGCCGGGGAAGTGCACGGGCTCCTTCTGAAGAATCGTTAGATATCAGGCTGTGAGGGCCGACTGTGTGTCTCGCGGGTCGCTGATCGTGTCCCGTATCGTTTGGGGGTTTGCATGCTGAGGTCACATCTAGTAAAGTTGTATTCTAGCCTGTATGGTCCGGGTCAGGCAGGGGGCCCCACCGGGGTTCAACTTCACCCCGCCATTATCCAGTCAGTGGAGGGGGGCTCAGCTGCATATGCGGAGGCCCGGAGAAACCCCAGACTGCAGCGTCACAGGCCTCGACCCACCCAACCCCTCAGTCACAGGCTGTGATTACTGTCCAGACAGGGGCCAGGGCCCAGGGGACTGAGTGGGCAGGAGTGGGGAGGGAAAGAGTTCTGTGTCCCCCTTGAAGGCCAAAGCGGCCGCGGTGTCAGCCGGTGGGGCCATCGCCCCAGTAAAATGTGGGGACGTGTAGGCCGGACTAGGCCGCGCTAGGCCCGAGCGGACCGCCACGTCTCCGTGCCCCAGCGAGGCCTTCAGGGCGCGCTCCACCACCCTCCGCTCACACACCGGGGGTTAGGGAAGGGACCCCTACCTCCGTCTCCACGCTGTCGGCTCCGGCAGGCTTCTGGGCCACAAGATGGCGGCGGCCCGGGTGTAGCAAGATGGCGGCAGCCGCGGAGGGCTGAGAGTCCGATCCAGCTGCGCACCGCCCGCAATCCGCGGCAATTTTCGGCTCAATGTGTCCCCGGGGGTCTCAGGGGACTGTGCAAGCCCGGTTTGGGGGTCGATTCCCAGATGCAGCCCTGCGATGGCGGTGGATTCGCCGTGGAGGTCCGGAGCTCCCCAAGGAAACGTCCGTCGCCGCCCACTACCAGACACGCCCCAAGAAATAACATTTTAGGCAAAAGGTATGCCCTTACCACATGGTTGGGCAGAATTAATTAATTTCAGGCAGAATACCAATGCTTCAAAGAATCCTTTCTATCCAGTTTTTGATATTTACAGCACCCTACAATAACTGACAAACGTTGTCATTACCATCAGGCATGCTCAATCTGTGATCCTCCAGCTGTTGCGGAACTACAAGTCCCATGAGGCATTGCAAGGCTGACAGTTACAAGTATGACTCCCAAAAGGCAGAGGCATGATGGGACTCGTAGTTCTGCAACTATACCACAAATGACGCCCCAAAATAAATTCTGCTTCTCCTCCTGAGTATTACAATACCACATGTGTGAGACTTTTTCACAGCCTGGCCACTTAGAGAGACCAAACATGCAGGGAGCACCATCACGTGTTCTAGTAGCATAAATTACACATCTAACTTGTTGACTACCTATTACACTTTTGAAGGCCCTGGAGCACCAGGACAATGACATGTGACACTGACATGGCACTGATGGCAGATGGCACTGATACGTGGCACTGATGACACGTGACACTGATGTGACACTGACGACAGATGGCACTAATACGTGGCACTGATGACACTTGACACCGATGACAGATGGAACTAATATGTGGCACTGATGACACGTGACACTGATGTGGCACTGATGACAGATGGCACTAATACGTGGCACTGATGACAGATGGCACTGATACGTGGCAATGATGACAGATGGCACTAATACGTGGCACTAATGACACCTGACACTGATGACAGATGGCACCAATACATGGCACTGATGACACGTGACACTGACAGGTGGCACTGATACGTGGCACTGATGACACGTGACACTGACCGGTGGTACTGGGGACACATGGCACTAGGGACAGGTGGCACTGGGGACGCGTGGCACTAGGGATGGGTGGCACTGGGGACAGGTGGCACGTGGCACTGGGGACAGGTGTCACTGGGGACAAGTGGTACTGGGGACAGATGACACTGTTAGGTGGCACTGGGGACAGATGGCACTGATAGGTGGCACAGGGGACAGATGGCACTGATAGGTGGCACTGGGGACAGGTGAGCGTGTGTGTGTGTGTGTGTTTCACTGTGTGTGTGTTTCACTGTATGTGTGTGTTTTATTCTGTGTGTGTGTGTGTTTCACTGTGTGTGTGTGTGTGTGTGTGTGTGTGTACTCACTGACACTGACGCTGCAGCTGCAGCACGGAAGCTCTCCCTCCTCATACGCTGTCTCTGTGTGAGGAAGGGAGCCGGCGATGAGAGATGATCTCATATGTTTACATATGAGATCACCTCTCATTGGACTAGCCGAGTGCTAAATGGCCTCTGTGATTGGCCATTTAGCACGATCTGTGATTGGCTGTGTCAGAGGGAAACGGCCAACACAGAACTTCCCTGATGCGCGCCCGCGGCGGCACGCATTGGGGAAGTAAACAGGAGGACGTCCAGGGACGGCCTCCCGGCAGTTAGCTTCCGCTCTGTAGCCGTCTTTTGGCTATAGAGCGGGCGCGAAGTGGCTAATAAAGCATTATACTTTAAGTCAAACTATTTGGATCATTTGAAGTACTGCTTTTGCTAGGTTCTTTCCCTTGGCATTGTTTTGTTAGAAATTATGGGTACTTGATCTACACCTCTTCACAGTGAGTTAGTGGACTTAAAATGTTTCCAGTCTCTATTTTGCAGTGTCCTGGTTTTGGACATTTTCCTTTTTATTGTTCAATCAAGAGCAGATTGACTTTGTGAATTTAAAAAAATAAAAAATACTTATTTAAGATATTTCCATGTACTTTATATAATAAATTACAAATATGGACACGGCACAGCTGGTCCAAGTGTAATTATACCAGAGGTACTTTGGAATATTGACATTGAAGAAATAGATATTGTGTAGATAAACACAATAGGAAACCTTTAGAAGGTGTTTTGGTCTTCGTTGAAGTGTGTACAAGATTTAATTTGACTAGCCGGTGTGTTTGCTATGTGTCAATTGCATTGGAAGCAAGGAAAATGTGTGTATGTGTGTGTGTTATGTGGGGGAAGGGGGAATTTAGGGAGGAAGTTGTAGTCTCCCCATACCATTCAGGAGGACCTCTACTGGTGCTATGTTTTGGTGAAGTGGTCAATGTACATATTTGCCAGCGCACCATGAATCTTCAAATAATATGCAAAGGTTTATTCAAAGTGATGGCATCACAGTGTAAGATTGCAAAGTTTCAGGGCCACGCAGGGCACCTTCGTCAGGCATGTCTGATGAAGGGTTCCTCCATAGCCCTGAAAGATTGCACACTTTCGCTGCGATTTGATCATATTGAATAAAACCTCGGGGCATTATTTTAAGATCCATGGCCTACTGGCAAATATATACATTGGTCTGTACGGTTTCCATTCTCCAGCTGGCTGTTGGTGCAGCCCCATTTATCCCTTAGCTTACTCCAGGAATGTAGGCAATGAGAATATTGACACTGCAAGATATGATGGCACTGGGAAGATTTTGCTCGTTAGGCTTCATACTGCTCAGTGAATGTAATTTATTCAGTGATTGTATCGTATTGTTGTGGTGTATTCATATGTACAGGGTAGTTTGTACCCCGATAAAGCATTTGTTTTTTATATAGTGTTGTGAAAGTTTTTTCCTCATCCTGATTTATTTTTTATTTTTGCATATTTCTTACACTTAAGCGATTCAGATCATCAAAAACGTATTTTTAAATACAGCTTACCTGTAAAATCCTTTTCTTTGAATACATCATGGGACACAGAGCAGTTATTCGTGACTATCTGGGTTATACGCTACCTCTAGGTGATTGGACACTGGCAACCAATAGCAAGAAGGTTCCTTCCATATAACCCCTCCCCATACGGGAATTATCTCAGTTTTGTAGCAAGCAATGAAGAGTCCCAGGAAAGAGGGGAGGGATCTCTGTGTCCATGATGTATTCAGAGAAAAGGATTTTACAGGTAAGCTGTATTTAAAAATCATTTTTTCTTTATCATACATCACGGGACACAGAGCAGTTATTCATGACTATCTGGGATGTCCTAAAGCAATGCACCTGAGGGGAGGGATACACAGCTTAGACAAGTCCCAACTGTCGTTTGGCCCTATAAGGCCGCCTGCAACACGCTATGACCAAAGATACATCCACCTGATAAAATCTGGTGAATGTGTGAACTGAAGACCAAGCGGCTGCCCTGCAGACCTGAGCCATAGACACCTGTCGATGCACTGCCCACGAAGCACCAATCCCTCTAGTGGAATGTGCTTTCAGGTCTCTCGTGGAATCCTATGTCTCAACTCATACGCCTGGATGATAGTTTGGCGAATCCACCTTGAGATAGTTGAAGTCGTAGCTGCCTGTCCTTTTTTAGGACCCTCAGGCAGAATAAAAAGAGTCAGTTTTCCTGAAAGGGGCTGAGGCCTTTAAGTAGACTTTAATAGCCCTTATTACATCCAGTGAGTGGAGTAACTTTTCTTCCTTAGACCCGGGATTTGGAAAAAAAGGAGGGCAGAATGATATCCTGATTCAAATGAAAATAGGAAACTACTTTTGGCAAAAAATTCCAGACGAGGGCGCAAGACTGCCCTGTCCTGGTGCAGAATCAAGTAAGGTTCTCTGCATGAAAGGGTGGTTAGCTCCGACACTCTTCTGGCCGAAGTTATAGCCACCAAGAAGACTAATTGGTCAATAGGACTAAAGGAATCTGCTTAATAGGCTCAAAGGGTAGATACTGAAGAGCTGATAGTACCAAATTCAAGTCCCAGGGGCATAAGGGGGGCTTAATCGGTGGTCTTAAGTGTGTCACTCCCTTAACAAAGGTACGTACCAAGGAATGGGCTGCAATTGGTCTTTGGAAAAAAACAGATAAGGCTGAAATCTGACCTTTAATTGTGCCCAAGGCCAATCTTAAGCGTACTCCTGCCTGAAGAAAAGCAAGGATTTTCCAATTGTATACTTATGAGGGTTCCAACCTTTCCCTTCGCACCAGGAAATGTATGATTTCCAAACCCTGTAGTAAATGGCCCTGGAAACTGGTTTCCTAGCATTTATCAAAGTGGACAAGGCTGCACCTCTAACCCCACGGTCCTTTAATACCCTGGCCTCGATAGCCAGGCCATCAAATTCAGTGACCATAAAGCAGGATGGAATATTGGTCCTTGGGACAACAGATCCGGGCAAAACGGAAGGAGCAACGGGTCCCCTTGTCAGGGCTAGCTTAGCCCTTCCTTCTCTGGGCTGGCCACTCAGCTGTCGGCTAATTGCCAGCTCTCTTCTCTCTCCACAGTTACCAGCTGTTCCTGATGATGCTTGTCTGACCTGTCTACTTAAAGCCTTCCAGCTCACTTCACCTCTGCCTTCGCCTTGGTCACATCACTAGAAACCATCTCCTGCGGTTTGTTTAAAGACTGGCTTGCTGACATTCCTTCTGGCTCCTTTTCCTGCTTGCTGTTGCTCTACTTGGATCCCTGACTTCTGGCCTGGCTGACTACCCGATCTGGTTACTGGACTCTGGCTATGCTTGACTACGCTTTTTCTATTTACCTTTTTATTTTTATTAATAAACAAGTGTGATTTAATTGTACTTCTGTCTCAGTCTGATTCATGGTTTGACAACCCTACTGCCAATTTCACAATTTCCGTGTACCAGGACCTCCTGGGCCAGGCTGGGGCCACCAGGATCACTGGTCTTAGTTCCTCTTATATCCTGCGCAGCAGGTGCGTCAGGACTTGGATTGGAGGAAAGGCATACAGCAGGGAATACTGGTGCCAAGGAGTCACCAATGCGTCTGTCCCGAATGCAAGAGAATCGTTGGTTCTGAACATAAATCTGTCCAGCTTGGCATTGAACCTGGATGCTAGGAGATCCACATCTGGGGTCCCCCAACGCCGATAAATCTGGAGAAAGACCTCGGAATGAAGGGACCATTCCCCTGGCAACAACTTTTGGGGACTTAAATAGTCCGCCTTCCAGCTGTCTACTCCCGGTATGAATACCACTGACAGAAACGACACATGCCTCTCTGCCCATCTTAATATGTGATCCACCTCTTTCTGAGCTGCTACGCTCCTGGTGCCCCTTTGGTGGTTGATACAAGCGACCACTGTGGAATTGTCAGTTTGAACTTGAACTGGGAGACCCTGCAGCTTGGTCGTCCAGAAATGCAGAGCTAGTTGGGCTGCCCAAATCTCCAAGAGATTGATGGGCAAGGACTTCTCTGCTTGAGACCATTGTCCCTGGACCGATGCTTCCCCCAGTACTGCTCCCCAGTCCAGACGGCTGGCGTCCGTGGTCACAACTTTCCAGGCCGCTGGTGGAAAAGATTTTCCGACCTTTTAATTGCTGGTTTTTGACCACCAAGTTAGGCTCCATAGAGTCTGTTGGGACAGGACCATAGGATGATCCAAAGTTAGAGTGGTTTTGTTCCAAGCCCTTAATGTTGCTCTGGAACAACCTGGAGTGGAATTGAGCATAAGGGTCTGCGCTGAAAGACGACACCATTTTGCCCAATAGCCTCATACAAAGGCAAACAGATGGTTTCTCTTCTCTTTTCACCCTCCGGACGAGCTCCACTATGGAGTTGATCCTTACTGGAGGTAGAAACACCTTTTCTTGGACAGTATCCAAGTTTAGGCCCAAGTACATCTCTATCTTGTAACCAGACGTTATGATGGAAATGACTCACTTGTCCTGAACCTGTTTTCCCCAAGCATCCAAAAACAGACAAAGTCTTCCCCGCACCCGTAAGAGGGGGGGGGGGGGCGCCCCTTCACAGGGTAGACTTGGAACTGGGCTTGTTTGACCTTGGAGTCCAGGGTTTTTTCTGACCCTGCTTTTTTTTTAAACCGGACTGTTGAGGCCATCGATACCGATTGGGAGAAGAAGAACTAGGTCCTGGAGCACGGGGAATCTTAAAAGAGGGTCGCTTAATCTTCCTATTAACAGGGAACAAAGCACTTTTCCCACCGGAGATCTTTTGGATACACCCATTCAGATCTTTGCCAAACAGGCGTTCACCATGGAAAGGAAAAGCTGCAAGAAGCTTTTTGCATGGTGTTTCGACCGACCAGTTTTTTAGCCACAAGACCCTATGCATATGTACCGACAGAAGTGCACAGCGAGACATCTGTTGGATCGCATCTTTTAATGCATCTACTGTAAAGCACAAGGTGCAAGGGAGCTCCGATAATTCCTCGGTAGCTTCTCCTTGACAAGGAAGGTTCCTGACCAATTTCTTAACACGGACTTTTAAGGACTGGCAGATTTCAATAGCCGCTATCACTGGCTGAACAGCTGCACCAGCTACTGTAAAGGAGGCCTTTATCAAAGTTTCTAGCTTTTTATCCTTAAATACCTGGGCGTTATCCACCGGGCAGGTCACATTTTTATTTACTGAAGAAATGGCGGCATCCACCAGAGGTGTACCCCACTTCTTCCTGAATTTCTCCTCCATAGGATACAAGAGGGGAAACCTTTTTGGAGGCAAATATATCCTGTCAGGATGATCCCAACCTGCATAGATCACCTGTTCTAACAATGGATGCACAGGAAATGCCTGGGAACCCTGCTGAGGTCAAAGAGAACCCAAAGTAGAACGGGAGGGTCCAGTCTCCTGAACTGGGGGTAATTTAAACCCAGCTCGATCCATCTGTCAGAGAATGAACAAATAATTTTTGGGAATGGGAGGCTGAGAATGGCTCCTCCAAGCTAGACTCTCCTATTGAAGAGTCCTCAGCTTCAGCTTCTCCTTCTTTCCGATCCTTTGCGACCAGATCCACTCAGGGTCTGGGTCCCCTGGCCCTGCCTGGTTATTAAAGCCCTGATGCTCAGATGACTTACCATCATGATCAGGCTCTGGAGAGGGAGATCTGTTATGTTTTCTCCCTGCTTGTGTTACCGAGGCAATCACACCTGCTAATTTACCTTCAAGGTCAGATAAGGCAGATCTTTAGTAACATAAGCCAAGGCAGGGGCACTAGCAATAGCCACAATGCCTGCCAAATGCAATGGCTCAGCCAAGCCAGAAGCCGCTGGACCTTCAGGGGAAGCTAGGATAATATCCTCAAGAGCTTGAGCTCCTGCTTTTAAAGGAGGTACTCTTTAACCCTGTATTGGTCTTGCTCCCTGTTCCCTTTTACCTGGAAGACATAGCTTACAAGTATGGGAAGACATCACTCCCTATGAGCTTCTAACTGTAATCCAGTATACAGCAGTTATTACAGTTTCAACACTGTCCCCTTTAACCTGATACAACTGTGTCAAAAAACCTGCAGACTCACGTGCCCCACAAACTCTATGCCTCCACGCACACACAAGGTGAACTGTTCCAAATAGCGCCATTCGATCCGCACTGGAGGCGTGGAATCCGAATGTATACTGCAAGTGGCGCCAAAATACGGTGCATGCGTGCCTAAAGACCGCCGACCGTACAAGTGAAATCACCTCAACGGCATGTTCGTACAAACGTACGGCAACAGCACGTGCGCACGGCACCGGCGTCTTCGCATGTGCCATTATTTCATCATTATAAAAAACACAGCATGGAGACATTATGTAACAGCTTTGAAAGACACAGTAACAGAGGGGAATACAGCAATCCCAGAGGGAGTACTCACCAGTCCACGCTGCAGGACCTGAGAAGCCAGGCCCAATCTTCCCCCATCACGGTGGGTAGTGCCTCTGTGGACCTTCAAGGACTGGGCCCACCATCTTGGGGTCCACACCCTTGGGCCTTTAAAGCACCTTTGGGTTTATCTTGGGCATATTAATAACCAGAATACCACTATCCAAGGGTCCAGCGCCTAGATAGGACACATTACAAGCAAAACCTCATTCTTGCATCGAGGCTCGGGTACCATTCCTTTAGCTTCGTGCCATCCGAACAGATCCCATTACAACGTCTTCACTGGGATGCTCAATTGACAACATTTTGAAGAGCTTCATGTTCGTGACTAGGGATGAGCTTCGTGTTCGAGTCGAACGTACGTTCGACTCGAACATTGGCTGTTCGTCCGTTCGGCAAAATCCGAACTCTTGGTCCGTTCACGTCAAAATTCGTGTGGCGCGCACGGCCCACAATGCACTGCGATGGCGCAGTGCATTGCTGGCTCGTGATTGGCCAAGCATGCACTGTGACCCCGCATGCTTGGCCAATCGCAGCGCCAGCAGCGAGGAGAGCCATGATTGGCCACAGGCATCCTGCCTGTGGCCAATCATAGCTCAGGCTGTGTAGTGCACGCCCCACACTATATAAGGCCGCCTTTGAGGCGGCCTCGTGTAGTGTGTTGGCATCTGAAGCAGTGGGTGTTCTGTGTACCTTCAACACAGTTACACACCAATCGTTTTTGGCTGATTTCCTATCTTGCTCTTGTGTAGTGGTTATTGTCTGTGCTCTGACCGCAGTATACACCACTATATTCACCTCACCTATATAGCTAGTGATCTAGCTTTAATAATAGAGCTTGCAGTCAGTAGTGTTAGGAGATAGTGCGTGCTGTCTGCGTGCTCTGTACCCAGTACATACCGCTATAATCCACCTACATAGCTGTTCTCTATTTGAGCCCAATTGCCATCTGCAGGAGTTATTGGAAGTTGTGTGTGCTTCCAGCACAGCACAGTATACATCTGTATATACCCATTTAACTCTGCTGTTTTCTGGTTATTGTCTGCGTGCCCTGACCGCAGTATACACCGTGATATTCACCTCACCTATATAGCTAGTGGTCCATCTTTAATAATAGAGCTTGCAGTCAGTAGTGTCAGGAGATAGTGCGTGCTGTCTGCGTGCTCTGTACCCAGTACATACCGCTATAATCCACCTACATAGCTGTTCTCTATTTGAGCCCAATTGCCATCTGCAGGAGTTATTGGAAGTTGTGTGTGCTTCCAGCACAGCACAGTATACATCTGTATATACCCGTTTATCTCTGCTGTTCTATAAAAAAGGCATCTGCAGGAGTTAGTGGGTGTTGTGTGCCTCCAGCACAATATAAACTACCCAACTACTGTTTTACCCAACTCCCTTCAGGCTATTACCATGTCTGGAAGGCCAGCAAGGAGAGGCAGACAGGCGCGAGCCGATAAAAGAGGGCAAGCAGGCTCTGTGTCTAGAGACAACAGTGCTGGTCGTGGACGCGGTGCATTGTCATCAGCACGTGGCCATGGGACATGCTTGTCCTTCTTTTCTGCAGCTGGACATTTTGAACCGCAACATGCCAACGACTTGGTAGAGTGGATGACCAAGCCCTCTTCATCCTCCTCATCCTCTCTCACCCAGTCTCAGGGTAGTAGCAAAGCAGCTGCCAACGCATCGTCTTTCCTCCTCTCAATGTCATCATCAGTGACTCCTTCCCTAGACCCACCACGTCCTCCTGAGGAGTCTCCTGAACTCTTTGAGCACAGTGTTGGGTACATGCTCCAGGAGGATGCCCAGTGTTTGGTGGGCTCTGATGATGACACTCAGCTAGAGGAAGGCAGTAGCGTGAGCGCAGAGAGAGGGGATGCTCAAGAAGGACAGCAATCTGGCAGTCAGGTTCCACAAGCTGCAGCATACTGCCAGGTTTGCTACAGCGATGAAGAGGGAGGGGATGATTAGGGCACTGACCTCACGTGGGTGCCTGGAAGGAGGGAGGAGGAGGAGGAGGAGGAGGAGGAGGAGGAGGAGGCACATGTCCAACGAGGCAGGATGCCCTCCGGGGGCCAGCTTAGGGGCAGCACACCGACTGAATCACACCGCAGAGCTCCGCCTGCGCAGAGCGCTTCCTCTGCGTGTTATTCCAAAAGTTCTTTGGTGTGGGCCTTTTTTGAGACAAGTGCATCAGATCGCACCGCTGCTATTTGCAACATATGTCTCAAGCGTATCTCACGTGGCCAAAACATCAGCCGCTTGGGCACCACATGCTTGACCAGACATATGTTGACCTGCCATGCAGCTCGTTGGCAAGCGTACCTCAAAGACCCACACCAAAGAACAAAGCGGACCTCTCCTTGCTCCTCATCAGCTGGCATCTCCAACCCCACTAGACCTTCAGTCCTCTCTGAAACCTGCTCTGAGAGGAATGAAGGTGTAGAATTAGGTGTGTCACAGCCAAGTGCTTCCGGGAACTCTGCTAGTGGTACATCCACATCCGATTATAGCAGGCAAATGTCCCTGCCCCAGCTGCTGGACCGGCGGAAGAAGTTTACTCCCAGCCATCCACATGCCCAGCGGTTGAATGCTAGCTTGGCTAAATTGCTAGCACTTCAACTGCTGCCTTTTCAGTTGGTAGACTCGGCCCCCTTCCGTGAGTTTGTACAATGTGCGGTTCCTCAGTGGCAGGTCCCCAAACGCCACTTTTTCTCACGGAAGGCGATTCCGGCTCTCTACCGGCATGTGGAAGGCAATGTCCTTGCCTCGCTGGACAGGGCGGTCAGTGGTAAGGTGCATATTACCGCTGACTCATGGTCCAGCAGGCATGGACAGGGACGTTACCTGTCTTTCACGGCCCATTGGGTCACTCTTCTGGCTGCTGGGAAGGATGCAGGACAAGGTGCAGTAGTGTTGGAGGTTGTTCCGCCACCACGCCTCCAAAATGCTATTATTGGTTGTGACACACCTCTCTCCTCCACCCCCTCCTCTTCTTCTTCCTCCATGGCCTCTTCCAGTGCTCTGTCCTCAGAACCAGCGGTGCTCCGTAGGCGTTCCAGGGGCTACGCAAGTACGCAGGCAAAACGATGCCATGCCGTGCTTGCGCTGGTTTGTTTGGGGGACAGGAGCCACACTGGGGCGGATGTTTTGTCAGCTCTGCAGGGGCAGGCCGAGAGGTGGTTGACGCCACGCCAGCTTAAGCCAGGAATGGTGGTTTGCGACAATGGCACCAACCTCCTCTCCGCCCTCCGACAGGGACAACTGACCCATGTGCCCTGTGTAGCTCACGTCCTTAACCTGGTGGTGCAGCGGTTCTTGGGCAGGTACCCCGGCTTACATGATGTCCTGAAGCAGGCCAGGAAAGTCTGTGTGCATTTCCGCCGATCATTTAATGCCTGTGCTCGGCTGGCTGAGCTCCAAAAGGAGTTGAACCTGCCCAAGAACCGCCTTATATGTGACATGCCCACCAGATGGAACTCAAACATTGGCCATGCTGCAGCGGCTGCACACGCAGCAGAGGGCCATCAATGAGTACCTGTGTGACTACGGCACCAGGACAGGGTCAGGGGAGCTTGGTTTTTTCTCACCACGCCAGTGGGGCATGATCAGGGATGCATGCACTGTCCTGTCACCGTTTGAGGAGGCCACAAGGATGGTGAGCAGTGACAGTGCATGCATCAGTGACACTGTACCTCTTGTCCACCTCTTGGAGCATACGCTGCGTGGAATAATGGACAGGGCACTTGAGGCAGAACAGAGGCAGGAAGAGGAGGACTTCCTTGCCTCTCAAGGCCCCCTTTATCCAGACAGTGTTCCTGCTGTGCCACCCATCACACAGGAAGAGGGTGAGGAGGAGGAAGAGGAGGAGGAGGATGATTGTGTCAGCATGGAGGTGGAGGCTGGCACTCAGCATCAGCATCAGCAGCAGCAGTCTTATAGGGATGATTTACAGTCCCAAGAAACACGTGGACTTGTACGTGGCTGGGAGGAGGTAGCTGCGGATCATGTTGTCCTTAGTGACCCAGAGGACTCCGGACCGAATGCCTCAGCTAACCTACGCTGCATGGCCTCCCTGATCCTGCAAAGCCTGCGGAAGGATCCTCGTATTCTTCGGATCAAGGAGAGGGACCATTGCTGGCTGGCCACTCTCCTTGATCCACGGTACAAGGGTAAGGTTGCCGACCTTATCTTGCCATCGCAGAGGGAGCAGAGGATGAGACATCTCCGGGAGGCCTTGCAGAAAGCTCTGTGCAACGCGTTCCCAGAGACTGGGAGGTCACAAACTCCTGGTCCTGGACAACGTGTTGCTGAGGCATCAGTCAGAAGGAGCGGTGGAGAAGGTGGCCGTCTGACTGATGCTTTCAGACAATTTTTTAGTCCGCAGCCCCAAGGTATGATTGGTTCCAGCACCCATCGCCAGCGTCTAATTTACATGGTGCAGGAATACCTAGGGGCTCTGAGAGGAATGAAGGTGTAGAATTAGGTGTGTCACAGCCAAGTGCTTCCGGGAACTCTGCTAGTGGTACATCCACATCCGATTATAGCAGGCAAATGTCCCTGCCCCAGCTGCTGGACCGGCGGAAGAAGTTTACTCCCAGCCATCCACATGCCCAGCGGTTGAATGCTAGCTTGGCTAAATTGCTAGCACTTCAACTGCTGCCTTTTCAGTTGGTAGACTCGGCCCCCTTCCGTGAGTTTGTACAATGTGCGGTTCCTCAGTGGCAGGTCCCCAAACGCCACTTTTTCTCACGGAAGGCGATTCCGGCTCTCTACCGGCATGTGGAAGGCAATGTCCTTGCCTCGCTGGACAGGGCGGTCAGTGGTAAGGTGCATATTACCGCTGACTCATGGTCCAGCAGGCATGGACAGGGACGTTACCTGTCTTTCACGGCCCATTGGGTCACTCTTCTGGCTGCTGGGAAGGATGCAGGACAAGGTGCAGTAGTGTTGGAGGTTGTTCCGCCACCACGCCTCCAAAATGCTATTATTGGTTGTGACACACCTCTCTCCTCCACCCCCTCCTCTTCTTCTTCCTCCATGGCCTCTTCCAGTGCTCTGTCCTCAGAACCAGCGGTGCTCCGTAGGCGTTCCAGGGGCTACGCAAGTACGCAGGCAAAACGATGCCATGCCGTGCTTGCGCTGGTTTGTTTGGGGGACAGGAGCCACACTGGGGCGGATGTTTTGTCAGCTCTGCAGGGGCAGGCCGAGAGGTGGTTGACGCCACGCCAGCTTAAGCCAGGAATGGTGGTTTGCGACAATGGCACCAACCTCCTCTCCGCCCTCCGACAGGGACAACTGACCCATGTGCCCTGTGTAGCTCACGTCCTTAACCTGGTGGTGCAGCGGTTCTTGGGCAGGTACCCCGGCTTACATGATGTCCTGAAGCAGGCCAGGAAAGTCTGTGTGCATTTCCGCCGATCATTTAATGCCTGTGCTCGGCTGGCTGAGCTCCAAAAGGAGTTGAACCTGCCCAAGAACCGCCTTATATGTGACATGCCCACCAGATGGAACTCAAACATTGGCCATGCTGCAGCGGCTGCACACGCAGCAGAGGGCCATCAATGAGTACCTGTGTGACTACGGCACCAGGACAGGGTCAGGGGAGCTTGGTTTTTTCTCACCACGCCAGTGGGGCATGATCAGGGATGCATGCACTGTCCTGTCACCGTTTGAGGAGGCCACAAGGATGGTGAGCAGTGACAGTGCATGCATCAGTGACACTGTACCTCTTGTCCACCTCTTGGAGCATACGCTGCGTGGAATAATGGACAGGGCACTTGAGGCAGAACAGAGGCAGGAAGAGGAGGACTTCCTTGCCTCTCAAGGCCCCCTTTATCCAGACAGTGTTCCTGCTGTGCCACCCATCACACAGGAAGAGGGTGAGGAGGAGGAAGAGGAGGAGGAGGATGATTGTGTCAGCATGGAGGTGGAGGCTGGCACTCAGCATCAGCATCAGCAGCAGCAGTCTTATAGGGATGATTTACAGTCCCAAGAAACACGTGGACTTGTACGTGGCTGGGAGGAGGTAGCTGCGGATCATGTTGTCCTTAGTGACCCAGAGGACTCCGGACCGAATGCCTCAGCTAACCTACGCTGCATGGCCTCCCTGATCCTGCAAAGCCTGCGGAAGGATCCTCGTATTCTTCGGATCAAGGAGAGGGACCATTGCTGGCTGGCCACTCTCCTTGATCCACGGTACAAGGGTAAGGTTGCCGACCTTATCTTGCCATCGCAGAGGGAGCAGAGGATGAGACATCTCCGGGAGGCCTTGCAGAAAGCTCTGTGCAACGCGTTCCCAGAGACTGGGAGGTCACAAACTCCTGGTCCTGGACAACGTGTTGCTGAGGCATCAGTCAGAAGGAGCGGTGGAGAAGGTGGCCGTCTGACTGATGCTTTCAGACAATTTTTTAGTCCGCAGCCCCAAGGTATGATTGGTTCCAGCACCCATCGCCAGCGTCTAATTTACATGGTGCAGGAATACCTAGGGGCAAGGTCAGACTTGGACACCTTTCCCACTGAAAATCCTCTGGCTTACTGGGTCTTGAGGATGGATCACTGGCCAGAGCTTGCACAGTATGCAATTGAGCTACTGGCCTGTCCTGCATCCAGCGTTCTTTCGGAACGCACCTTCAGTGCTGCTGGTGGCTTTGTTACCGATCACAGGGTGCGCCTGTCCACCGAATCAGTTGATCGACTGACCTTCATCAAGATGAATCAGTCTTGGATCACCCACAGCTACCAAGCACCTGAAGCTGATGTAACCGAATAATTTTTTTTGAAATACCACATCCCTTCAAGACTGCCTATGCTGATGCTGAGTGACTGTCCTGTTATGTTGATTGTCTATCCTCTTCCTCCTCCGCTGATATGTTGGAAGAACATTTTTGGTTCTGGGTGATGCCAGCAGCCCAATTTTTCTGCCCCTGTTTAACAGGGGCGTTTAATTACAATTTTTGATGCAATGCTTTGCAGCAGGGCTAATTCCTGCAATAAAACTAGAGTATATGGCAGAGGTTGCAGTGTGATGGCACCAGCACCAGTGCCTAAGGCCCAATTTTTCTGCCCCTGTTTAACAGGGGCATTTAAGTACAATTTTTGATGCAATGCTTTGCAGCAGGGCTAATTCCTGCAATAAAACTAGAGTATATGGCAGAGGTTGGAGTGTGGTGGCACCAGCACCAGTGCCTAAGGCCCAATTTTTCTGCCCCTGTTTAACAGGGGCGTTTAAGTACTATTTTTGATGCAATGCTTTGCAGCAGGGCTAATTCCTGCAATAAAACTAGAGTATATGGCAGAGGTTGCAGTGTGATGGCACCAGCACCAGTGCCTAAGGCCCAATTTTTCTGCCCCTGTTTAACAGGGGCGTTTAAGTACAATTTTTGATGCAATGCTTTGCAGCAGGGCTAATTCCTGCAATAAAACTAGAGTATATGGCAGAGGTTGCAGTGTGATGGCACCAGTGCCTAAGGCCCAATTTTTCTGCCCCTGTTTAACAGGGACATGTAATTACAATTCTTGATATAATATTTCACAGGAGGGCCCCTTCCTGTGCCCACCCAGAGTAACGGTGAGGACTTATAGTGTTGTGGCACCAGCACCACAACCACCAAAGGTCAATTTTTCTACCACTGTTCAACAATGGCATGTAATTACAATTCTTGATATAATTGTTCACAGCAGGGCGCTCCAGCGCCCACCAAGAGTCACTTTGAGGGCTTACAATGTTGTGGCAAAACCAACACCTTGTTCCGCCATTTCTGCAGAGCATATAGGGCAGGCCCCTACTTTCAAACATCCAATTTACAAACATCTCCTACTTGCAAACAGAAGGAGACAACAGCAAGTGAGATGAAAAAAGATGGACGACAAAACAAATTATACAGGGGTGATAACCCTTCCCTATGTTTTCCAAAAAGCTCAAAAATAGTTTTTTTGACTGGAGCTACACTTTAAAAATGTACCAGTTGAAAATTACAAACAGATTCAACTTAACACAACAAACCTACACAGTCCCTGTCTTGTTTGCACCGCCTGTATACTGCTGTTCTGAGTATATAGGGCCTGGGGGCCACACGCATTTCCTTTTTTTAATATGGGTACGGGGTTCCCCTTAATATGCGTACAAGACCCAAATAGGCTGGTAATGGGCAGGGAGGGCTACCCATGCCATTTTTCTCAATGATTTTAAACCATATTGCAGGAACCAGATTGTCACGTACCTAGTAGTTGAGCCTGGAATGCAGGGAGCGGCCCCTCGTATCCCCTGGCTAATGAACCCCTGGAGATGGAGACAGGTATTCAAAAGTTCAGGGGGCACAAGTGCCTGGCAAATGGGACCCGTCCGGGTAAGCAGCTGGGCACCGACAGCGAGTAGGTAGAGCTGATGGTACTTGACTGTAGCAGGCAGGCACAAGCGAGGAGACTGGCAGGCAGGTGGACGTCAGGAAATACAGGAACCCCAACAGGTAAGCAGGAACAGCAGGGTCAGGTGCAGGCCGGGTCAGCAGGAATCGATCAGCAAGGTACAAGAGGATGAGGCAGAGACGTGGTCAGACAAGCAGAGGTCGTAGGCAGGCAGCAACGGATCAGGGTCAAAGAACAAGCCGGGTATCAGGAATCAAGGTAACAGGTACAGGTACAGGAAGCAAGGTCACGGACACGCTGTAGACTGGACAGCACGGATGGAAGGGAGCAAGTGCCTTAAGAAGACCTTAGGGCGCCAAACGGTCGTACGACTGGTCAGCGCGCCCCCGCGAGTAGACGTGCGCCCGTTCGTGACCCACGTGCGTGCACGCGCTCGTTCATGTTGACGCGAGTGCGTTCGTTAGCTTTAGCGCGCGTCAAGGGGAAACGACGGGTTCTCCACGACAGGTTTCTGCGGGTAAGTCTCCTGTGTACGGCCGAAACGCCCGAGTGATCGTGACACAGATATAACATTAAAACAGCAAGCAGTTTTAAATGGTGTTATTTCCGTTTAATGTCATTTTGTGCAGGGACTGTTCTAAACACGGGAAACACGTGGCACTTCACAGGCATACTACAGACACCCCCCAGGCACCATATTTAAAGGAATATTTCACTTTTTTTTTCACTTTAATCGTCATTAAAATCAGTGCTCCCGCCAAAACGGCCATTTTTAAAAACATTTTAGGCATTGACCCATGTCCCCTGGGGCAGGAGCCAGGTCCCCAAACCCTTTTTAGGACAGTATCTTGCATATTAGCCGTTAAAATTAGCACTTTCCATTTCGAACGTTCGAGTCCCATAGACTTCAATGGGGTTCTAACGTTCGTAACGAACGTGGGGTCCGTTCGAAAGTTCTGGTGCGAACCGAACCGGGGGGTGTTCGGCTCATCCCTATTCGTGACCATCACATGAAAACACTGGCGAAAAACTGAGGTAATTCCCGTATGTTGAATTAAGAAAACACATAAACAGAAGCTGTCTGACAAAGTGAAGCACGATAACAGATCACAAAAAGCCACACATCATGCCACAATCTAAAAAAAAAAATCAAAAACGGATTAGAAGCAAAGTAATGTAAATTTATCGGTCTAGGAAGGGTTTTAAAGCTGTTTCTAAGGCTTTGAAACTCCAATGAACCATGGGAAGAGCCATTATCCACAAATGGAGATAACTTGGAACAGTGGCGAACCTTTCCAGGAGTGGCCAGCCTACAAAAATGAATCCAAGAGCATGATAATGACTCATCCAGGAGGTCATAAAAGAACCCAGAACAACATCTAAAGAACTTCGGGACTCACTTGCCTCAGGTAAGATCAGTGTTCATGATTCAACTATAAGAAAGAGACTGGGCAAAAATGGCATTTACGGGAGCGTTCCAAGGCCAAAGCCACTGCTGACCTGGACGACTTACCATAATTGATGGAACCATGAATTCTGAGCTCTACCAGAAAATCCTAAAGGAGAATGTCCAGCCATCAGGTCGTGACCTCAAGCTCAAGTGCACTTGGGTTATGCAGCAGGACAATGATCCAAAACACAACAGCAAGTCCACCTCCAAATGGTTCAAACAAAGCACAATTTAGGTTTTGGAGTGGCCTAATCAAAGCCTGAACTTAAATCCAATTGAGATGCTGTATCAGGACCTTACACAGGCTGTTCATGCTGGAAAACCATTCAATGTGGCTGAATTAAAACAATTCTGCAAAGAAGAGTGGGCCAACATTGCACCACAGCAATGTGAAAGACTCATTGACAGTTATCGCAATCGCTTGATTTTAGTTGTTGCCGCCAAGGGTGGCACAACCAGTTATTAGGTTTAGGGGGCAATTACCTTTTCACATCAAGCCAGGCAGGTTTGGACAGCTTTTTTGCCTTAATAAATTAAACCATAATTTTAAAACTGCATTTTGTATTTACTCAGGTTATCTTTGTGTAGTAATAAAATTTGTTTGATGATCTGAGTTCATTTAAGTGTGACAAATATGCAATAAAAGAAAAAATCAGAAAGGGGAAAATACTTTTTCACAGCATTGTATATTTAAAATAAATAAAGTACCGTATATACTCGAGTATAGGCCGACCCGATTATAAGCCGAGGCCCCCAATTTACCACAAAAAAACTGGGAAACTTATTGACTCGTGTATAAGCCGAGGGTGAGACATGCCTGTCCATCCCTGTGTGTCCGTCCATCCCTGTGTGTTCGTCCATCCCTGTCCGTCCATCCCTGTGTGTCTGTCCATCCCTGTGTGTCCGTCCATCCCTGTGTGTGTGTGTGCAGCCTTGTGTGTCCAGCCTACCTGTGTCCCGAGCCTGCGTCCCGAGCCTGCGTCCCGAGCCTGCGTCCCGAGCCTGTGTGCTTCTGCCATGCCAGGATCGCCGCTCTTCTCGTCTGACAGACGGCGTCAGCGCCTCGGCGGCCATTCCACTGTTCAAAAGCCGCGCCTCCGTCTGTGATAGGCGGAACACTCAATTTCCCAGCAGTCTGTGTTCCGCCTATCACGGACATCCTCTCATCCTCGTCCGTAGTATGAGGATGAGCGGATGTCCGTGATAGGCGGACCACTGACTGCTGGGAAATTAAGTGTTCCGCCTATCACAGACAGGGAGGCGCGGCTTTTGAATAGTAGAATGGCCGCCGTCTGTCTGCTCGACACGCTGATCGGGCAGGCAGACGGCGATGACTCGAGTATAAGCCGAGGGGGGCACTTTCAGCCTCAAAAAAGAGGCTGAAAATCTCAGCTTATACTCGAGTATATACGGTACATTAAAAATATAATGCTATGTTTTTTCTGAATGTTTATTCACATTTTTTGGGTGAGTAAGTAAGGTTTTCCATGACCCCAATTCAATTAATTTTGCTATGCACTGTGATGATGTGGGGAGTCTCATCTGCATATAATTTGATGTAGATTCCGGCCATGCTGAGTAGGAATATGAGCAATTTTTTTGTAGTGATGCTTAGGGATGTCATGAAGATGAAATAACAATTACGGTACACACGTGTATGTATATATACATGGAGACAGCTGTATTTGCTTTTTGACAATTAGATAAAGCCATTCCTACTATGCAGTGCATAAATTTATCAATATACACACACACACACACACAAACACACACATAAATACATACATGTATATACATACAGACACACACACACATACACAGAGCGGGTAAAATAAGTAATAAACATAATTTTCTAGGTAAATATATTTCTAAAAGGTGCTATTGACATTAAATATTCCCCACATGTGGGTAACAACCCATGCAATCCATACATACAAAGAAACCAAAACAAATAAGTTCAGTTATTAAGTTAAGTGTAATATAATGGAGTGACACAGGGAAATAGTATTGAATACATGAAGAAAGGGAGATGCAAAAAGGCATGGAAAGCCAAGGCACCAGCTGAAATCTATCAGTAATTAGAAAGCAATTGTCAGTGCAAACTAATATCAGCTGGTTCAGTCTCAACTGATGGCCTATAAAAAAGTTTTGCATTACCAAGGTGTCACACAAGAAACAACTCATGATGGGTAAAAGCAAAGAGCTCTCTCAAGACCGCTGCAACCTTTATTGTTCCAAAACATACTGATGCCATTGGTTACAGAAGGATTTCTAAACTTCTAAATTAATGAATGAATAATTTTTATAGCGATACAATGCGTACTGAATCACCTCAAGGCGCTGTATTTGTGCTTTATTGTCAAGCATCTTAGAAGAGGTAGGTCTTGAGTTTTTTCCTGAAGGCCTGGTGGTTTTCTTCCATGTGGATATAGGTCGGTAGAGTGTTCCATAGCCATGGTCCTTGGAAAGCGAGTCTCCGTTCCCCTTTGATTTGTCGCGGGATTTGGGCATGAGGAGGAGGTTTTGGCTAGATGATCTAAGACTGCGATTGGGTGTATAGTGTTTTATTTTCTCGAGTAGGAGAGTCTGCATTTGTGGGTGAGGCAGAGGGTCTTGAATGTGATCAGATTCTTTACGGTTAGCCAATGTAGGCTCCTCAGGGAAGGGGAGATTAATTCCCAGGTTTTTTTTCCTGTTATCAGCCATGCAGCCGTGTTTTGGATAAGTTGTAAGCGTGCACGTTGATTATTGAGGCAATCCTATGTAAGGGGAATTTGCATAGTCAAGTCGTGAATTAATGACTGTTCCAACTACCACTGCTTTGTCCTCCTTTGGAATGAAGGGGTGTCCATGGTAGTGGTATGTTGTCGAGAATGTTGAGGTCCATATTTTGTTTGAAGATGAGGTCCAGGGTGTGTTCTGAACCATGTGTGGGAGTCTTTATCAGTTGCTGGAGACCCAGTTCTTCCAGTTGGTTGATGCAGGCCATCGTGATAGGGTCTTGGGTAGAGTTTGCCCAGGGGTTAAAGTCCCCAAGTACCAGGATGTTTTTGGATTTTAGGGTGTGTATTTAAATGAATTCCGTGAGGGGTGTAAGAAGATTAGTCTTTCGTCCTGGTGGTCTATAGCATAGTAGAATGTAAGTGGTGTCATAGGGTGTTGATTGAAGATGTAGCGTCGGTGTCTCCATAAAAGGCACGGAGTTCTGCAAAATAGGTTTGGTGAGCAAAAGGTGAGATTTAAAGATCACTGCTAAGGCTCCTCCTTTTTTTCCTTTCCAATGCTCAGTTAGGATCCTGTAGTTCTCCGGCACCAATTCGGTAAGGATGGTGTTGCAGTCGGGAGTTAGCCAGCTTTCCTTAATGAAGAGGCAATCTATGTTGTTTTGGGTGATGAAGTCGTATACTTCCAGTCTGTGTTTGGCTGCAGACCTGGTGTTGATCATGGAGCATGCTAATTGTTGTGGTTGAGTTGGTATATTCCTGTGTTTGATAGTTGATTGTAGGTCGGTTTTTAGTAGTTGTTCTTTTCGTAGGGTTTTTTGAATGGAGGCTGGCAATGTTGAGGTGGTATTCCTTAGCCTGTGAAGAACGTCTGCTAAGTATTTGAAGTAGCACATGGCGAGAGGATGAAGTTGATGGTACTAGGATGACTGAGATGATGATCCTGATCCGGGTTTTTTCCTGTTATCAGTCTAGTTATCAGCCTTGCCGCCGTGTTATGGCTATTTGTAAGCACGCAAGTTGATCTTAGGGTAACCTTTGTGGAAGGAGTTTGTGTAGTCGAGTCGTGAATTACTGGTTGTTCCAGCTACCTCTGCTTGTAGCGAAGATCCTGGACCAGAAGAATACTGCTGGTGACAGCTGTGGTGGGTTGTTGTGCTGATGACGGTGCGAATAGTTCCGGTAGGGGTGATAGGGGGGGCCTCCAGAGGAAGGCGAAAAAAAACCCTAGCTGTGCCAGCCAATTGCTCCAGTAGGTGAAAAAATTCCTTCCTGACCCCCGAAGGCGGTTGGACCACAGGACCCTGGATCAACTGCTGGGGGGGTCCGAAACCTTACCTGATTGGAGATAATCCCGAGAGGAGGAGAGGCGAGGAGATGGGGGCTGGGAAATGGAGAGGAGGTCGCTGGGGGCCTCAGCCATTACTTACCAGTGTTGCAGCTGTGTTTGGGTGGAACAAGGAGGATGAGGGGGGTAGGCCTGAGTTGTGGTGGTCCTGGCTTGCTGTGTCACCCGGTGCCTCTGCGGTGAGGTCCAGTTGCTAAGGCAGCGGTGTTCTGGGACGGGAAGGGCACGCTTGCATGCTGAAAGGAGGTAGGGGTAAGCTGGGAGGTGGGCTGGCGTGGGCTGGGGCTCAGCCGCATCCACGGTCTTCCTCGTCTAGCTACGAGGCGACCAACGGTGGCTGTGGATGTTGCCCACCCAGGTGACTGATCAGGAATGGGACCAGGTCCTGTTAGAACTTGCTGGGGGGGTCTAGGGGATAACTTTGGGTCCTGGTGACGTCCTGTGGCATTATCTGGGTGGACTGGGTTGACCAAGATGGCCACCGGGCTAGGCCGGAGCCACGGGCTATCCTGGTCTCAGCTTCCCGGTGCTGGTGTAGTGGCATTCGCGGATGGTGGGGTCTGGTCGGCGTAGGTGCCCGGGCCTGCCGCAGAGAATGGATGGAGGGGTGAGCTGTTGGCCGGTGATCCGGCGCTGGCCGGAGCCGCGGTGTGTCCTGAGAGCCTGCCCAGAGATGCTGGCAGGCTGTGATAAAGGCGGCGGATGGCGTGATGTGAAGGTAGGCTGGGCAGAGTTGGTCGTATGGGGGCTGGGGGGATCGCGTTCCTAATCCCCGTGCCTGGGGGGGTGGAAGCCGGGATTGCCGGTTCAAGGCTGCTGGGGGTCCGGGGAGAGCTGTAGGGTTTGAACGGCCGGAGCTTCTGACAGCACATCTGCTCTCTCCGAAGGCAGATAAATTTTCCAGTGATCGCTGTTGGGCCATAATCTGGAAGTGGAAAGAACAGAATTTCACCCTAAACTGGCCACGACCAGGTGCTCCTCGCAATATTTCTGACAGGATTGAAAAGATTTATCAGAAGAGTTATCCAAGAGCCAAGGACCACCTGTGGAGAGCTTCAGAAAGATCTGGAATTAGCAGGTATAATTATTTAAAAGAAAACAAGTAATGCACTCAACCGCCATGGCCTGTATGCACGCTCACCATACAAGACTCCACTGCTGAAGAAAAAGCACGTTGAAGCTCATTTAAAGATTGCTGCACAACATTTAGACAAGCCTGGGAACTGTTTGAGGTCAAATGGTACTGCACATCACCCCAAAAACACCCCATACCAACAGTGAAGACTGGAAGTGGGAACATCATGGTGTGGGGCTGTTTTTTACCATACGGTACTGGCAAACTTCATATCACTGAAGTAAGGATGAATGTAAAAATGTACTAAGATATTCTGGATAAAAATCTACTGCCATCTACCAGGATGATAAAGATGAAACGAGGGTGAACATTTCAGCAAGACAGAAGGGTAGATTTACTAAAACTGGAGTGCTCCAAATCTTGTGCAGCTGTGCATGGTAGCCAATCATCTTCTAACTTCAGCTTGATCAATTAAGCTTTGACAATAAAACATGGAAGCTAATTGGTTTCTATGCAGAGCTGCACTAAATTTTGCACTAAATTGCAATAAATGAAACCCAATGATCCCAAACACAAAGCCAAGGAAACTCTCAATTGTTTTCAAAGAAAACCCAATGAATCCAATAGAAAATCTATTGAAAGTGCTAAAGATCAGAGTTCATAGACGTGGCCCACGGAATACCTTCAAGATTTGAAGACTAATGCCATGTACACATGGTCAGACTTTCCGGCAGAAAAAGTCAGATGAAATAATTCCATTGGATATTCCAATCGTGTGTGGGCTTCATCTGACTTTTTTTTTCAACAATTCTGACGGACCTAGAAATAGAACATGTTTTAAATCTTTCCGATGGAATCAATTCCTATCAGGAAAACCGTAAGTCTCTATGCTATTCCGACAGACCAAAAAACGACGCATGGGCAGCTATTGGCTACTGGCTATTGAACTTCCTTTTTCTAGTCCCGTCGTACGCGTTGTACGTCACCGCGTTCTAGACGGTTGGACTTTGGTGTGATCGTGTGTAGGCAAGACAGTTTCAGCGAAACTCCATCTGAAAAACCGCCAGAGTTTATTCCGATGGAAAAAAACGGTTGTGTGTACGTGGCATGAGTGAAAGAATGGGCCAAAATCATACCTGAGCAATGCATGCGACTTGTTTTTCCTGGCCAGCCTCACGTCAGCACACAATGGGTTAACCCCTTCCTCCAGTCTCTCAGTACCACCTTCTCCTAGCTGATAAAAGGGAGCCCCTCCTCGCCCGCCCTTGTTGCTTTTTTTTGGTCGGACTCCAGGCCACCATGCTTGTGGATTAGACTACACCCCCCTACTGAACCTACCCACCCAGGTTCAAGCCTCTCCTGGGATTGGAAGGTCCAGAACAATAAAGGTCGTTCCTTTTATCACACTGGACGCTCTATGTGCAGGAGCCATGCCGGCATACTAAGGCTTAAAGAGCTTACCATTTTAGGCTGTGGTGTTGCTGTAGTATTGTGCTTTCCTTTCCTGCTTCCTAGGGGCTGCGCCGGGCCGTCTCCCCTGTGTTTTCTTTTGGTGATGACCTCACAGGGGGGCGGGGCTGTGGGGCTATAAAGCCTGGAGAGCCAGAAGCTTCAGCGCTGTTTGCCACAGCTAGTGAGAGAAGTGTATTGGTGAGTTTTCCTTCACAGAGGGGGAGGGGTGGCTGGGCTTCAGTGTCAGTGTTTACTGAGCCATGATCACAAAATGCATTATACCATGTGTTTACAGCTTTTCAGGGCCAGTAAAAAAAAAGCAATAGAATAGGACTTCTTTTTTCTTATTTCTATATCCTGTCTTTTGTTGCTGTAGTATGAGCTCACCACAGCCCCAAAGTGCACGAAGATCGTTGGAAAGGTAGGAGGGGTCTATGGGGGCCACAAAACAAAAGAGTACAACATCAGCCTAATAAGGTGTTTTGTCTTTATAGGAGCAGAAGTCCTAAAAAAAGACAGTCGCGGAAGGGAAAGTTCCGCCACCGCTCAAACTCTCCGCATGCATCTGGGTCACGCACAGGACATAGACCCCCAAGCAGTCCAAGCCGCAAAAATGCTCAGACAGCTAGGGTGGCAGAACCAAGTGCATCAAGAGGCCGTCCCGCCGAAGGCCTCTGCTGGGCTTGTTCAGCGCCATCCGCCCCTGAAAAGCTCTTGTGCGCAGAATGCATGAGAGATGTAGCCACAGATACAGAAACAGAGGCACGTAGGATAAAGGACTATATTCAGGAGACGGTGACAGAGAGTATGCATGCGGTCACAGGCGTAAGTGCCTCCAGGACTAAGCCTAGAGCCAAGAACGCATCTAAGCAGAAGCGCAACTCATCACCAGGGCTTATACTATCTTCAGGAGATTCTCCAGAATCTGATGAACCATCTGAATATTTATTAGACTTCCAACTCATACATTGTAGCAGTGAAGGAGGCCATAGACTAGGAACAACACACTCAGCCTCCGTAAAAAATGAAGAGATATTTCCCTAACTTGAAAAGGCAAGGGGCAACTTTCCCGTTCATGATGGAGATCCGCGAATTATTCGATGAGGAATGGGGAAAGCCAGAAAGGAAGGCGAACATACAAAATCGCTTTTTAAGATTATACCCATTTAACACCCCAGATGCTGCCTTTTGGGAGTCACCTCCAGGGGTAGATGCGGCCTTGCAGCGCCTAGCAAGGCAGGTGTCCCTGCCATTGCAGGATTCTACAACCTTCAGAGACCCGATGGACAGACGCACAGACACAGATCTAAAGAAGATCTATTTAACTGCTGGAGCAGCTTGTTGCCCGGCCATAGCCCTAACCTCGATCTCCAGGGCTCTGAAGGTCTGGGTCACAAATGTGGAGACGGCCCTGAAATCTGACGTAGAGATGGCCAGAATCATTTCAGCAATGGAGAAACTTTATCTCTCGGCTGACTTTTTGGCAGAAGCCTCTATAGACCTAGTAAAACTGCTTGCAAGAATTATGACTTTTTTACTAACGTCGAAAAGGGCCCTATGGTTACGCCATTGGGTGGCCGACAGTGCCTCGAAACAGGCACTTTGTAACATTCCATACAAGGGCAAGATGCTTTTCGGGGACACCCTGGAGGAAGCTATTAAATGAGCTACTGGAGGGAAGTCGAGTCTGCTACCACAGAGACCCAAAAGGAGACAGCAAACCGCTCGGTCAGGTCAATCAGAGTTTAGAAGGGCGCAGGAGGCCAGGTCATATAGACCAGGCCAAGAATATACAAGACCCCAATGGAGAGGCTCACAAAGCTCCTTTCTTCGGAACGTGAAGGCTAAGGCCGCTCAGACCGCTAAGAAACTGGAGAACCCCTTTTGACGGGTTGACCACCCATCACCCCCAGGTAGATGCCAGGTTGGCAATCCTTTTGGAAGGTATGGGCGGAGAAGGTCAAGGACCAATGGGTCCAGAAAACAGTCAAGCGAGGGTACAAGATAATGTTTCGAGAAAAACCACCGGACATCTTTGTCCAGACAGAATGGCCACAAGATCAGAAGGTGCTTGCAAGAATATGTGATCGAATTACTTCAGAAAGAGGCAATCTTGCCGGTTCCTCTAAAGCAGCAGGGAACAGGGGTTCACTCCCCAATTTTTCTGGTGCCCAAAGCGTCTGCAGATCTCAGACTGGTCTTAGACCTAAGATCTCTAAACCACTACATCGATCCCAAGACATTCAAGATGGAATCAATATTTACAATTATATCAATTCTGCAACCAGGGGACTGGCTAATATCAGTCGATTTAGCAGATGCCTACCTTTATGTCCCAATCAACAGGCATCACCAAAGATACCTGAGATTCATGGTAGGGGAAGATCATTTCCAGTTCAAATGTCTTCCCTTCGGAATCAGCACAGCACCTCGAGTCTTTTTCCAAGATCTTGCTAGCTACCATCACTGTTATACGTTTGAGGGGCAAAAAAATGTTCTACTACTTGGACGACATCTTGGTAGTGGCCCGTGCAAGCGAAGATTTAACAGCACAAGGCGAAGTGGTGCTGAAAATTCTATCCGAATTCGGCTGGATTATCAACAAGCAGAAGAGCCAGTTGATTCCCTCCCAAAAGATGGAGTACCTAAGGCTTGTTTTCAACAAAAGCAAAGGGCAGGTCTCGCTACCACATCGCAAGATAGCCGAGCTAGTAGCCTGCATGAACAGCGTGATGGAGTCCTCATCGCTGTCGGCGAGGGATTGTATGACACTTCTGGGAATGTTTACCGCAGCAACCCCAGCTGTTCCCTGGGCAAGATTCCATACAAGGGCATTCCAAACGGCATTTCTGAACCAGTGGGATGGCGTATCACTCCACCAACAAATATTCATACCAAAACAGATCCGCCAGGGCTTGGTGTGGTGGATAGCGCCAGGAACTGTGTCACAGGGCATGCCTCTCAGCCCCGGAGATTGGATCCAAATAACCTCGGATGCCAGTCTCCGGGGCTGGGGTGCTCACTGCCTCGGCAGATGGGTTCAAGGCAAATGGAGCAGGAGGGAGACCAGACACTCCAACCTTTTGGAGTTACAAGCAGCATACCTGGCCCTATTGGCATTCGAGAACCTGATTCAGGGAGCTCGGGTCAAGCTTATGTTGGACAACCGGACGGCAGTTGCTTATATAACCAATCAAGGAGGAACCAAGAGCTTGCCGCTGCTGCAGTTGGCAACCGAGGTATTCTCCTGGCCCAAGGCACATGTGGAAGCCTTGACGGCAGCCTACATTCCGGGCAGTCAAAACTACATAGCAGACCATCTGAGTCGGGATTTCCCCAACAAAAACGAGTGGGCACTCAACAAGGACTATCTGAAAACAATCTTTTACAGGTGGGGTACATCCTCGGTAGATCTGATGGCGTCCCCAGGGAATGCACATTTACCCCAGTTTGTGTCAAGATTCCACTGCAACGAAGCGCTAGCTCAAGATGCCTTCTCAATCGCGTGGGAATTTCCCCTAGTCTACGTTTTCCCACCGGTACCTCTGATAATGAAAACCCTATTAAAGATTGTGAGGGAGAACGTCCATGCAATTGCAATCCTACCCTTCTGGCCACGAAGGCCATGGTTCCCACTGCTCCTGCAGATGGCGGCAGTTTCCCCAATATGGCTGCCGCTGAAGAGCGACCTTCTACAGCAGGACCAACGGTGTCACCCCAACCCAGGCAGATTGCAACTGACAGCATTGCTGTTGAATCAGCCAGACTGCAGTCTCAGGGCATCTCAGAGGAGGTAATCTCAACACTATTGAAGTCAAGAAGGGCCGCAAGTAATGCCACATACACCAGGATTTGGAGAAAATTTACAGAATTCGTTTTACAACAAAATTTCTCCCCATTGTCTGCAAACATTGCGCAGGTGCTGGAGTTTTTACAGTCAGCTTTAACTATGGGCTTAGCATACAACACCATAAAGGTGCAGGTGTCAGCCTTGTCTTGCTTCACAGGCCACAAATGGGCAGGCGAGCCTCTAATAAAGCAATTTCTTAGAGCGGCCATAAGAATAAGACCACCAAGGAAGTCCCTGTTCCCAGCCTGGGACTTGGGCACAGTGCTAAAAGCTTTGCTCCAACATCCATTCGTGCCTGCGGAGACATGCCCACTATGGTTCCTGACAGTCAAGCTGATTTTCCTCACAGCCATAACGTCAGCAAGGAGAGTTTCAGAGCTGTCAGCTCTATCTTGCAAAGATCCCTTTTGCATCATTCTCCCAGACAAAGTGATCCTAAGGCCCTTGTCACCCTTAACCCCTAAGGTGGTTTCCAAGTTCCATGTAAATTGGGAGGCGGTCCTACCCAGCTTCACGCAACCACCGAGACAAGCGCAGGAACTAGATCTCAGACCATTGGACATGGTCAACTTATTTTCAACCTACTTGAACCGCTCTCTACAGTTGCGCAAAACAGATACCTTGTTCATCCTGCCGTCAGGACCTAGAAGAGGAGAAGCGGCATGAGCTAGAACCATAGTTACCTGGATCACCAAGGTGATAAGCCTCACATATGAGAAACAGGGGCTGACACCTCCACAAGTTATTAGAGCTCATTCTACAAGAGGGGTGGCAGCCTCATGGGCAGCTTCTGCTAAGATATCGGTTGAAGACCTATGCAGGACCGCTAGTTGGAGCTCCTGCGAAACCTTCGCAAGACATTCGTTTAGATGTCACAGCGGCTAGTGCATCAAATTTTGGAAACGCAGTGGTGTCAGTACCCTTCCAAGTGAAATAAAATATTCACTAAAGCAGTATTACCAGTTGTTTTTTGACTCTTTTTGTTATCCCACCCTATATCAGCTAAATCAAATCCCATTGTGTGCTGACGTGAGGCTGGCCAGGAAAACGGAAAATTGTTACCAATACTTACTGTAATTTTCCTTTCCTGGCCTGCTCTCACGTCAGCACAATCTTTTTCCCCTCCCTACAAGCCTGTCATCTGCTAGTTACTGGAACAAGGACGAGGAGGGGCTCCCTTTTATCAGCTAGGAGAAGGTTGTACTGAGAGACTGGAGGAAGGGGTTAACCCATTATGTGCTGACGTGAAGGCAGGCCAGGAAAAGAAAATTACAGTAAGTATTGGTAACAATTTTCCGTTATCCATGCAGGAGGTATCTTGAAACTATCATTACCAACAAAGGATTTTGTACAAAGTACTAAATAAATTTCACCAAAAAATACCTTTTCCCTTTGTCATTCCATTTGATTAGACATAACTTATTTTCTGAACATATTTGTTTTGATTTCTTATATTTATATATAATAACATTTAGTGCAGTATACACTGAATGAATATTAAATATGATAAACTGATTTCCAATTCATATATAAAATAAATACATTCATTAAATCAATAAAAATACCACAGAGTACTCTTATGCTGTGTTTTTTTTTTTGTGCTAAAAATAAACTTTGTGAACTTTTAGAACAAAAAAACACAGCATAAGAGCACTTTGTGGTATTTATATTGATTTAATAAATGTTTTATATTTATTTTATATATGAATTGGGAATTAGTTTATCATATCTAATATCAACTCCGTGCAGGGCCGGATTAAGAGCATCACGGGCCTGGTGCTAAGGATTTTGATGGGCCTTTTTTATGGGAATAAATAAAATGAGAACACATTTTGTTTTGTTAAAATAAATTAAATATTAAAATAATAAATAATAATAATAAATGAAACCACTCATTCACACTGTATGCACAAGAGAACTTATGTGGATGAGCCCTTCAGGGAGACAATCGTGGTGATGGTGCTTGTGATTGCCCCCCACCGCACCAATCACCCCCGACTTTCAGATCCCCCCTGCTGCAGGAGGTATAAGGAGCGTCTCATGCAGTGCAGTATCCAAATGTTCAGTCCATCCATGTTGGGCCTATATTAAGGTAATGGCCTGGAGCTGCAGCTCCAATAGCCCCTACGTTAATCTGGCCCTGACTCCGTGTATAGTGCACTCAATTTTTTTTTTCATTTATATACAGTTCCATGCACGGAGAAACACAGAGATCCAGTGATGTCCTTGGGTCTAAAACAAGGTGTTATATTTAAATGAAAAATGTTTTATTTAACCACTTAACAACCGCCCATTGCCGATTAACGGCTTCAGGGCGGTTGTTTAACTCTGAGAGGCCGTTAATTAACGGCCTCCCAGAATTCTGCTCTCGCGCGTCCCCTGGGGCGCACACAAGATCATCCGTGACCGCCGGGTCCAGTGGACCCGACGCATCACGGATCACGGTAAACGGCCGCTCACCACGTGATCGCTCCGTCAAATGACGGAGTGATCACTTGTAAACAAACCGGCGTCATGTTATGACGCCGGTTCCTCCCTCCCCCACTCTGTACCGATCGGTACAGCAGAGGGGAAAGAGATTGGTGTTAGCAGTGCTGTGGGCTGCATCTGCAGTGCCCACATCGCTGCTCACCGAATTTAACCCCTCAATTCCCTGCCAATACTCTGCAATACCCTGCATTACTCTGCAGTACCCCCCATTACTCTGCAATACCCTGCCATTACTCTGCAGTACCCCCCATTACACTGCAGTACCCTGCCATTACTCTGCAGTACCCCCCATTACTCTGCAGTACCCCCCATTACTCTGCAGTACCCTGCCATTACTCTGCAGTACCCCCCAATACTCTGCAGTACCCCCCAATACTCTGCAGTACCCTGCCATTACTCTGCAGTACCCCCCAATACTCTGCAGTACCCCCCAATACTCTGCAGTACCCCCCCATTACTCTGCAGTACCCCCCCCCATTACTCTGCAGTACCCCCAATACTCTGCAGTACCCCCCAATTCTCTGCAGTACCCTGCCATTACTCTGCAGTACCCCCCAATACTCTGCAGTACCCTGCCATTACTCTGCAGTACCCCCCAATACTCTGCAGTACCCTACCATTACTCTGCAGTACCCTGCCATTACTCTGCAGTACCCCCCAATACTCTGCAATACCCTGCCATAAATTGCCATACCCAGCCATACTCGGAGATACCCAGCCATACTCGGTGATACCCTGCAATACCCAGCCATAGACGCCCCCCACCCCTCACCGCCCTCCCGTGCTTCTACCAACTCGCCAGTACGATCAAAGCCAGAATCTTTTTTTTGTTTTTTGTTTTTTATTTCAGGCTTCCCAGCCTAGAGGTGAGATGTGGGGTCATATTGACCCCCAGATTTCACTGTAAAGAGGACCTGTCATCCCATATTCCTATTACAAGGGATGTTTACATTCCTTGTAATAGGAATAAAAGTGATCAAAAATTTTATTTTTGGGGAAAAAAATGTCAAACTAAAATAAATAAAGTAAAATGAACAAAAAATAAAAAATAAAATTTTTTATAGCACCCCTGTCCCCATGTGCTCGCATGCAGAAGCGAACGCATACGTAAGCCCCGCCCACATATGAAAACGGTGTTCAAACCACACATGTGAGGTATCGCCGCGAACGTTAGAGCAAGAGCAATAATTCTAGCCCTAGACCTCCTCTGCAACTCAAAACATGTAACCAGTAAAAAAAATTAAAGCGTCGCCTATGGGGATTTTTTAAGTAGCGACGTTTGGCGCCATTCCACGGACATGTGCAATTTTGAAGAGTGACATGTTCGATATCTATTTACTCAGCATAACTTCATCTTTCACTTTATGCAAAAATTGGGCTAACTTTACTGTTTTTTTTTTTAAGCACAAAACAGTTTTTCCCCCAAAAAAACGCGTTCGAAAAATTGCTGCGCAAATACCGTGTGAGATAAAAATTTGCAACAACCACCATTGTATTCTCCAGGGTCTTTGCTAAAAAAAAATATATAATGTTTTGGGATTCTCTGTAATTTTCTAGCAAATAAATGATGATTTTTACATGTAGGAGAGAAATGTCAGAATTGTCCTGGGTGCTCCAGAACGCCTGATGGTGCTCCCTGCATTTTGGGCCTCTGTATGTGGCCATGCTGTGTAAAAGTCTCACACATGTGGTATCGCCGTACTCGGGAGTAATAGCAGAATGTGTTTTGGGGTGTAATTTGTGGTATGCATATGCTGTGTGTGAGAAATAACCTGTTAATATGACAATTTTGTGGAAAACAAAAAAAAGGAAAAAAAATCTTGATTTTGCAAAGAATTGTGGGAAAAAATGACAACTTCAAAAAACTCATCATGCCTCTTACTAAATACATTAGAATGTCTTCTTTCCAAAAAGGGGTCATTTGGGGGGTATTTGTACTTTTCTGGCATGTTAGGGTCTCAAGAATTGAAATAGGCCGTCAGTCCTTCGGGTGTGATCAATTTTCAGATATTGGCACCATAACTTCCACAAATACCAAATAATATCCACCAATTTGTACTTATTTTTACCAAAGATATGTAGTAGTATAAATTTTGGCCAAAATTTATGAAGAAAAAATTACTAATCTGCTAAATTTTATAACAGAAACGAAGAAAAATTATTTTTTTTCGCAGAATTTTCGGTCTTTTTTCTTTTATAGCACAAAAAATAAAAAACTGAGAGGTGATTAAATACCACCAAAAGAAAGCTCTATTTGTGTGAAAAAAAAAGACAAAAATTTCATATAGGTCCAGCGTTGCATCACTGAGTAATTGTCATTCAAAATGTGAGAGCACCAAAAGCTGAAAATTGGTCTGGTTATTAAGGGTGTTTAAGTGCCCAGTGGTCAAGTGGTTAATGATGTAATTAGCGTGTTGATTAAGGAGGAAAAGAGGATCCAGAGAAGACAAAATATAAGCAGATTAAAGCGGAGGTCCACCCTAAAATGGACCTCCGCTCATCGGAATCCCCCCCCCCTCCGGCGCCACAATCGGCACCTTTCAGGGGGGAGGGGGGTGCAGTTACCTGGATAATCCAGGTAACTGCACCCACTTCCGGGCTAGCTCTCTGCGGAACGGGGCGTACGTTCCGCAAGCGCCCGCCCCCTTCAGCAAGTGCTCCGCTGCCTGCTGGGAAACACACAGCTCCCAGAGGCAGCGGGGACCGTCCGGATTGCGCCGCGCGGCTCGCGCATGCGCAGTAGGGAACCGGGAAATGAAGCCGAGAGGCTCCATTTCCTGATTCCCATACCCAAGATGGCGGCGGGACCCGGCAGCCGAGCGAGCGATCGGCTTCGGGTGCCGACATCGCGGGCGCGCTGGACAGGTAAGTGTCACTATTTAAAAGTCAGCAGCGGCAGTATTTGTAGCTGCTGGCTTTAAAAAAAAAAAAAAAAAAAAAACGCGGAGTCCCGGTGGACTCCCGCTTTAATGTTTAAAATTGGTCCCATGAGGGTATGCATAGAGGTAAAACAACCAGCAGAGGGTGCAAGGGGCCTAAAACATGAGAGGTCTTAGGCCGCGTACACACGCGCGGACTGTTCGCCCAACCTTGTCCGCTGAACAGTGTTTGGGCGGACAGTCCGCTCGTGTGTGGGGCTTCAGCGGACAGTTTCAGCGGACAGTTGGCCGAACAAGGTCTTACGGAAATTCCGAAAAACTGTCCGCTGAAACAAGGTTTCAGCGGACTGTTCGCTCGTGTGTAGGCTTGTTCGGCCAACTAAGTCTCGCGCATGCTCAGAAAGGATTTCCACGTCGGAAGGTTGCATTGCAGTGTATAGGACGTCGTATTTTTCGTCCCGTCGTACGTGCCGTTCACGTCATCGCGCACGGTTTCAGCAAACTGTTCGTCCGTCGTGTGTGGCCATGTCCGTCCATGCTAAGTTTGAGCGGACTGTTCGCTCAAACTGTTGGACGGACAAAGTTGGGCCAACAGTCCGCGCGTGTGTACGCGGCCTTATTCTTTGTACTGGCTCTCTGTCTCGATTTCAGCACAAGTCAGTTCCTTTTACTCACAGCTGACTCCACATTAGGAGGTGTAAGCTTTGTGGAATCACCTTTGTTCTCACTTTGGTTTTCTGCATTGTGTGTGGTCGTGTTAATACTTTGTTGTAAATGTACTGTTCTATTGCAGAATGCTTTATTGCAGGTAGATATCAAGTAATTATGGTCTTTCAGCAATTAAAAATACTTGTAATGGTTGTAAATAAATATATAGAGTATTTTGTACTTAATGATGTGTAAAGGAACCGTGCTGGGAGAAATATGGCTTTTAATAATTCTCTGTCTTCCAGAAAATATGATTTGGTAATCCAGTAATACTTCTGGGACAAACATGCATTTCAGGATAGTGGTTGTGGTCCGCAGGGTTTGTCCTCAGAGTTCTTGTGAAAGTCGCTACGCAGCCACAACAGAGATATGTGAACAGGCGTCATAGAGAGTCGATCACAATCTCCAGTCCTGCGAATTGAATGCGGAAAAAATCACATCCAATTCATATAGGTGTGAACCCAGTCTCAAACGTGTTTCCTTGTGCGCACAGACATGCTCCAGTAAAGCCCCTTGTACACTGAGGCGCTTGTAAACTGCCAGTAAGGCTACTTTCACAATGGAAAGGGCGAGTGCCAGCGCCTCTTTATTGTCATTTTAGATGCGCTTTTCGCCAATTAGCGGGGCAGTTTTAACCCCCACTAGCACCCGAAAAGTGTTAAAACCTGCCCTCGTCGCTTTGCCAGCGGGTTTGCAGCACTGCCCTATTATCTTCAATGGAAAGGGGCACTTTAGGAGCGGTGAATACACTGCTCCTATAGTGCTGCAAAGATGCGGCTTGCAGGACTTTTTTGACCATCCTGCAGGCGCACCGCTCCATTGTGAAAGCCCTCAGGCTTTTCCATTGTGAAAGCCCTCAGGCTTTCACACTGGAGACACAGGAGAGGCTCTTTACAGGTGCTATTTTTAGCGCCGTATTGCCTGTAAAGCGCATCAGTGTGAAAGTAGCCTTAAACACTGGGTACTTTTGAAGAGCTTTTCAGGCGGTTTTGAAGCATTTTGCATTCATTTCAATGGAGAGGGATGCTTTTTCACCACCGTGCCATTGCACTGACCCAGTGTGAAAGCATTCATTGATTTTAATGAAAATAGATTTTCATGAGCTTTTCCGACGTTTTTTTAGCGTGAAAGTGCTTTAAAAGCGTCTCCGCGTGAAAGGGATTTTAAAATAGCGCCTGTAAAGCGCCTCTTCTGTCACTTCAGTGTGAAAGTCTTGTGGGAAGGTTTAAAAAAAAGTCCTGCAAGCAGCATCTTTGAGGCACTTTAGGAGCGGTGTATACACCACTCCTAAATCACCCCTGCCCATTGAAATCAATGGGCAGTGCCGCTTTGCGGGTGATATAAGCCCCGCTGGTGGGCAAAAAGTGCCTCTAACACAATGGTAAAGCGCTGCTAAAACTAGTGGTGCTTTACTGCCGACGCCCCGCGCCTCAGTGTGAAAGTACCATAAAGAGCAAGGGAACAATATCTGTGTATCACCTTTAACCACTTTCAGACCGGACCATTTTGCTGGCTTAAGACCAGACCACTTTTTGCGATTCGGCACTGTGTCACTTTAACTGACAATTGCGCAGCTGTGCGACGTGGCTCCCAAACAAAATTGACGTCCTTTTTTTCCCACAAATAGAGCTTTCTTTTGGTGGTATTTGATCACCTCTGCGGTTTTTATTTTTTGCGCTATAAACAAAAAAAGAACAACAATTTTGAAAAAAAGCATCATTTTTTACTTTTTGCTATAATAAATATCCCCAAAAAATGTATAAAAAAAGTTTTTTTTCCTCAGTTTAGGCAGATACGTATTCTTTTACATATTTTTGGTAAAAAAAAAAAATGCAATAAGCGATTATTGATTGGTTTGCGCAAAAGTTATAGCGTTTACAAAATAGGGGATAGTTTTATCGCATTTTTATTAATAATTTTTTTTACTAGTAATGGCGGCGATCAGCGATTTTTATTGTGACTGCGACATTATGGTGGACACATCGGACATTTTTGGGACCATTGTCATTTATATAGAAATCAGTGCTATACAAATGCAGTGATTCCTGTGTAAATGACGCTGGCAGTGAAGGGGTTAACCGGGGGGGCAGTGTAGGGGTTAAGTGTTCCTAGGGGTGTGTTACTAACTGTGGGGGGGGGGCTGGGCTTTGTGTTAGTGAACACTGATCTCTACTCCAATCACATGGAGCAGAGATCAGCGTCACTTGTTGCTAGGCAGAACGGGGAGATGCTGTTTACAACGGCATCTCCCCGTTCAGCCGCCCTGTTAGACGATCGCGGGTATCCCCACGGCGATCAAGTCAGCGGGACCCGTGATGGCATATTAAAATGGACGTACCTGTACGCCAATATGCCTACCCATGCCATTCTGCCGACGTACATCGGCGTGTGCCGGTCGGGAACTGGTTAATCTGTGGATTAAAGGTAATATAAGATGATCTGTTGATCTGTGGATTAAAGACCACTCAGGCCTCGCATTTTGTTAAAGAAGAACGTTACTCTCCCATATCAAAACCCCCCTGATATTTTATTATTAATGTCCCTCTAATTATGAAGAATAAATATATTTACAAGGTCATTAAAATCTAGGGCTGTCCACTTCTCAGCTGCAATTCTCGCAGCACATCTTGTACAGCATTGCCCTTTGCCTGTCGCATCATGGCAGCATACACTCTGGGTTGTGACTCCGCCTCCAGAACCTGATAGGACCACATAACTATAAGATGACGATACGGCCCCCGCCCCAGCATTCTCTTATTTTTCTCTCACCTGTTGGGATCGCACGGATCAGCACCCCCTTACCACTTCGCCCCAGCCAGGTTCTAGCCTCTCCTGGTTGGAAGTCCTTACCGGTACAGCCTCTAAACAAAGCTAAAGCTAAATGGAAGGAACTCCACTCTGGTGATCTCAGGGTTATGTTTAAAAACTCTCTCTTTGACCTTGGGAAAAGCCTTAAACAGGCTTAAAACTGCTTCAAGTTGTCCTCAACTATCTTCAGTTGAGTCTTAAATAGACTAGGGTGTCGCCTCCTATTCGTCATGATAAGCCTTAAACAGGCTTTGCCACATGTTATTGAGCACTCTGGCATATAAGCCTTAAACAGGCTTGGTCATAATGCAGTGGTCTCCATTCTGTTCCATGTGTACCTATTTTTCTTTCCTTCTTTCCCCATTTGTGGGGCGTTCTGCTGGGCGCTGTAGTCCTCCCAGGGTCGCTGGGACGTGTGCTGAGCATCCCAGCGCTTCCGCGCATGCGCAGTAAGGTTGCTCTGGGCAGTCTGTTAGTTTTGCCAGTATCTAAGATGGCGCCGGCCGCCACACGGCGCTACTGCACATGTGTGAGCGGGACGTGACCTCGGCAGCCAATTTAAAAAGCTGATTGACTAAAGCTGCATTGCACTTGGTGTCCAGAGCCTAGATTGCGGTAGTTACTTTTCCTGCCTTTAATTTTTCAAGAGCCTCATTCACCATAATGAGGTAAGTGGCTGATTATTACTGTATCAGTGTATTTTTTTTTGCCTTTACTGCTGTGTTTCCTCTTTTTCTGTTCCTCTACATGCCAATTGTTTGTCCTGTGTATTTTTCCTTATGCCATGTACACACGAGCGGACATACTTAGTCCGTCGAAACACATTTCAGCGGACAATCCGCTCGTGTGTGGGCTTCAGCGGACTTTTTCAGCGTGCAGTCCGGCGTACTAAGTATTTCCGAAATTCTGTCCGTCGTACTTTGGTTTCAGCGGACAGTACGGTTGTCAGTATGCTAGTCGGACGGACTAAGAATGACGCATGCCCAGAAAGGATTTACAGGGCGGAAGCGCTTGGTCTTGTAAAACTAGTGTTCGTATTGAAGCTAGCATATTCGTCATGCTGCTAATTTTGTGTTTTTTTAATATAGCACATTATTTTCTTCTTCATAATGCAAGAAAGGTGAAGCAGCTTTGCTGCTTATATTCACACAGAGTTATCACAAATGTTTTTATTCATCCTCATCCTATGATTAATATTCCAATTTGAGAATATATATATATATATATATATATATATATATAATATATAATTTATCTATTACTATATATTTTTGGAACTACTATTGTTAGTTTAAAATTATTTATTTATTTTGCTTTTTTTTGTGTGGGGGGGTTAAACTAGATGGACTTGCGTTTTTTTTGTCCAAGCAGACTATGTAAGTAGAGATAGATAGATAGATACCCAAACCAGCATTTTAGCTTACACATGATTGAATGTTCAAAATCAGCAGAGCTTCCCCTCATTTCAAATGTTAGCCTCAAATTTACAGCGACTGCACTTCCAAGTGCACTTGCAGTGCTTTAAAAATTGCACTTGTAGTTAGCATATTTATATTAACATGAACGTGTGTTTTGTAAATAACCCCTATAGTCTTTTGACATGTACCTGCCTACTCACAAATAAACTCTGTTTTTTTTAATCCAAAATAAAAAAAATTACAATATTTTTGGAAATAATAAATCTTTATTTTTAGTCTGTACAAAACAAAATCAAGAGGGAGGCAACACTGGAGACACTTTTGAAGTTTGTGAAGCCTTTTGTCCCCCAGGCACACATCAAGTCAGTGGCCACCAAAATTCAGATCCTGTGTAAACATGAAAATAGGGAGCACAACATGGTCCTAGAATCCCACAGACCAGGAACAGCAGCAGATGACAGCTATGTCCCCAGACTGTGGTACTACAACAGCCTGCGTCTTCTGTCAGAGCAGACTGAAGCCAGGCAGTCACTTCCGACTCTTCCGTGTAGCCTTCCCTCCACGCTTCGCTGGAGGCTGTGCCTCTGGTGGTGGACTTGCGGTAGGAGGAGGAGGAGGAGGAGCAGTAGGGTCTGTGTTGTAGAGTCTGGTGGTTGGTGTTAGCTCACCCTTCAGACCCCGCTGAATACTGTCGAAGAAAATAGCCTCGCACAAGTTGCGCTGTCCCTTCTCCATTTCAAGCAACTTGCTGGCCAAATAAGTAGCGTAGGCCTCTTCAGGATTGGGGTGTTTACTAAGCAATTGGCTGGCTTGACGTATAAGCGTCATCCTCCTGGGCCTTTTGCTGGCTAGGCGAAGGGGAGGGACCTGACTTTCGGTCCGACTCCTGCTGGGCCCAGCTAGCTCCTGCGTGTGGCTGGTCCCGGCCTCCTCCTCCATACCACTGGTCCCGGCCTCCTCCTGGGTGAGCTCATCCTGTGTAAAAAAATAAAGAAATAAATAAATAAAATATGTCTATATTTTGAAATTATCAATCACTGACAATTTTACAGTTCTCACTTGCAAATACATTTGTCTTGAAATACAAAAGGCTATCATTTTGACACCATCATTTTTCCATCAGTTCACCAAGATTTTAGCCACATTTGTGGAAACTACTGTATCCTTATATCTAATTTAATTTGTGATGAAATCCTAGATTTGGAAGCAATTCAAACATTGAACTTTACATCATTAATATTTGAGCAATCCTAACTTTAGAAACTAAAATATACCTGGCTCCAGCTGGGCGCATCAACTTCGTCCAGCAAGGAAGGGTCTGGATCTTCCTGGGGTGGCTCACCTGAGGTGGAGGGAAGGGTGGAGGGAAGGGTAGACGGAAGAGTGGAAAGTGACTGCCTGGCTTCTGACGGGTCATCCAGAAAATGCAGCCTGTTGTAATACCACAGCCTAGGTACATATATCTCATCTGCTGCTGCTCCTGATGTTTGGGGATCTTGTTGCGCTCCCGCCTATACATGTTACGCAGGCCCTGAATTTTGGAACCCACAAACTTAATGTCTGCCTGGGGGAGTCGGGTTTTCACAAACTTCAAAATTGTCCCCAGTGTTTTCCTCCGGCCAGGACGGCTTGAATATAGTGGGTGCTTGGAATCCCACAGGTTCCTGTGCATCTCAAACATATCAATGAATGTTGACAGGAATGCCTCCTCCTTAAAGGGGTCTGGAGTGTACTTTTGCATTTTGATTTCTGAAAAAAAAAAAAAAAAAAGAAAAAAAAAAAACATAAATACTAATGTCAGACCAAATGCACACTATTTATATTGTGACAATGTAGGCGAGACACACACTACCCCCACACACACACCACCACACACACTACCCCCCCACACACCCACCCCCACACACACACTACCACACACACTACCCCCCCACACACACCCACCCCCACCCCCACACACACACTACCACACACACTACCCCCACACACACACACACTACCCCCCCACACCCCCACCCCCACACACACACTACCCCACACACCCACCCCCACACACACACTACCCCCCCACACACACACACTACCCCCCCACACACACCCACCCCCACACACACACACACTACCACACACACTACCCCCCCACACACACCCACCCCCACACACACCCACACAAAACACCAACCCACATTAAAATCAACTAACCATCCACAAGGTAAAATCCCACTATATACATTCCTAACGCAGGCCTAAAACCATAAAAATAAAAAGATAACCATCTTACCGTCGCGTGTATCGCTCGCTGCTTCCGTTCGGACAAACGTACGGCCTCGCGGTAACGCTTTATATACAGCGCATGCGTTCAAGCTCCGCCTGCGTCGCCCACGTTGCCCGCCCCTGACGTTCCTTGTGATCGTATTTCCCCGCCCCTTTTACCCTTGTTCCGCTGTGGGAGATTGAATAGATAAAGATGGCGGACGGATTTTCAGTTAGAAGCGCGGAGGAAAGCCTTGAACCCCATGCTTCCGGAGCAAGGAAGAGGTTTAAGGCCACAAACATGGCCTTTGAAGAGATGGTGGAGATGGTGGATATACTCCGAAGGAAGGATTACGATGGGGAAAATGGCCCGTATCCCAAACCCAATATCCGAAAAGATCGCATCATGACGATAGTTGTGAGCACTTTGGAGAGCAAATTTGGGGTCCGAAGAGCCAAAGATCAGCTCCGGAAACGATGGTCCGACATAAAATCCAGGGAGCCGGACCAATACAGGAGTATCAAAAAGGCACTGAAAAAAAGTGAGTACTCTGCGCTTATCGTGACGGTCGGACATAATCGTTCGTATAGGTGTATACAATATATTTGTTAATCTGGCGAATTTGATCGTTTGTGTGGTTAATCGTTCATGTAATGAGCGAATATGCTCGTTCGTATATGTGGACGTAAATAGCGTGAATTTGTATATGGTGTAAATTTATCTGGTGTTGGATTAGATTTTAATTAGTTATTAATGTTTTTGTATTGTTCATGATAAACTGAATTGTCACACTCAGTTTAGGATATCCTTGTGTACATGTCTTTATAGCTGCAGCTGTTTCATAAATTTATTCAGTGTAATGTAGTCTAACTAAAAAAAAGAGATAGATAGATAGATAGATAGATAGATAAAATGCTGGTTCAACATCTGGACTGGGAATCATTTAGTGTAGTTTGGGACATCATAGAACATTTTTTTACATAATCACACACAGGTACTCCAGGGGATGATTTGAGTGTGTCCGTCTGTGAAACTTGGACAAAAGATATAAAGTATCGCAGTTTGGTTAAAGGCTAGGTTCACATTGCTGCAATGTACGAGATCGAATGTGATTTGCACCGCACTGCAGTGCAAATCACATGTGATCTCTGTGTGATGCGATTTCAGCCATACATATAGTATGGCTGAATTCGCATCGCATCCGGCCCAAACTTGTACATGGCCCTTTTTTTAGTCCACAGCAGAATCGGATCACATGGGTGTTTACACCATGTGGTCCGATTCCTGTCCGAGTTTAAAGATTGCACTGTGATATGAGAAATAATTTGGAGGTGTCAATAAAACTTTACACTGACACTCCCAGCAGGTCACATAGGGCAGTGTGAACTGCCTCTGGGAGGCATGCGATGCGTGAAACCACAGTAGATTTGCAGCGTTCGCACATCGCAGCAGTCTGAACACAGCCTAACTAAAAAAATGTCATTTAAATGATGTATTAGGCTAGGTTCACACCATAGCGATGCGGGAACGCCGCAAATCCGTGGCGTTTTCCCGCATCGCATGCCTCCCGCCGGCAGTTCACACTGCCCTATGCGGACTGCTGGGAGTGTCAATGAAATCTTAATGACACCCCCAGACCAGTCCGCATATCGCAGTGCGATCTGCAAACTCGGACAGGAATCGGATCGCATGGTGTGAACACCCATGCGATCCGATTCTGCTGCGGACCAAAAAAAGGGTCCTGTGCGAGTTTGCGGCGGGTGCGATGCGAATTCAGCCATACTATCTGTATGGCTGAACTCGCATCGCACAGACAGATCGGATGTGATTTGCACTGCAGTGCGGTGCGAATCACATCCGGGTCTCCCACCCGCAGCGGTGTGAACCCAGCCTTAAACTAGGATCTTGTAACAACCAGCTAATAATTGTACACCACTTCAAACCAATGTTTCATATTCCAATTTCTGAACTCAAATATCACTGTGCTTAAAAGTATACCTTTTTTTTTGGTTTTTCATTCTCATAGGGGAACAAAGACTCAGACAAGAGTCGGAGCAGCCCAGGACCCCCCGACCTCACCAGCCTGATTGGGCAGTTAGCCCAAGCCCAGTGTCAGAGCTGGAGCAGCCCAGTCCATTGCCAGAGCTGGAGCAGCCCAGCCCAGGGCTAGATGTGGAGGAGGAAGAGCTGGTGGAAATACACACCCCACAAAGTGAGTGTCTGACAACCCAGCTTAAGGTAAACAATTAATGGCTGTATATTTTAACAAATTTTTTTATCTACACATGTTTTTAGGTGATGATCTGGTTGTGGAAGGACAAGCCGCGGAGCCATTTTCCTCCGACAGTGCCCAGAGACTGATTGGTCAGATCATGGCCTGGAATGGCAAGATTGATCAAATGCAGAACAAGATGCAAAACGTGCAACGTTAACTGGACACTATGAAGCAGGAAATTAAGAACATGATCGATGTTTTAGGGAGAATCTAAGCCCCTTTTCCCTAAAACGAAAGATCATGTTCTTCATTCCTTGTAAAAAAGTTTTTAATGTTTTTATAACATTGTTTTTAGGTGTTTTTAGAAGCCAAATTTTGAAGATGCACACGGTGTGTCAACATGTGCTATGTGCCATCAGAGGATCGCAATGTACGCATTTTGTGTTTGCAAACCCTTCCTCATTCTAGTATGTGAGAGGAAGGGATTGCACCCACCAAACACGTCTATTGATCACTCATGATGGTAGATAGCACATGTTGACATTACCAATTTTTGGTGTGCATCTTCAAAATTTGGCTTTACCCCTTGTTTTCTGTAAATAGTTAAAAATTTGATTTTATTATTTTTATTTTATTTAAACAAACAAACAAGAACCAAACTTAAAAATTTGATCAGACAATACATATTTAAACAAAAGGAAATCTTTATTGGTCAGCTGGCATTGGAATAGCCCCCCTACCATTAAAATAGGTGACATACTGGTCACGCACCTCACTTGCTGTTTGGGGGGCTAAGCCAGGATGGGCATGATCCAGCACTGTGAGTTCTGGCATTAGTCCGGCCTCAGGCCCAATTGGCTGCAGGTAATTGGTTCCAGAAAGTTTTCTTAAAAAGTTGTGTAAAATGCAGCAGCAGAGAATGACATAGTTCAGTTTGTACTCTGCCAAGTTTATTGCTGTCAAAAACAGACGGAACCGGCTGGCCATAATACCAAAGGCATTCTCCACAACCCTTCTTGCTCTGGCCAGCCGGTAATTAAAAACCCTCCTCTCCGGGGTGAGGGTCCTTTGGGGGAAGGGCTTCATCAAATGGTCACTCAGACCGAACGCTTCATCAGCGATAAAAACAAAAGGTAGACCCTCCACATTATCAGCATCTGGTGGCAAGTCCAGGCCACCAGTGATGAGACGGTGGCAGAACTCGGTCTGCCTAAACACTCCTCCGTCAGACATCCGGCCGTTCTTCCCCACATCCACATACAGAAAGTCATATTGTGCTGACACCACCGCCATTAACACCACACTATGGAACCCCTTATAATTCCAGTAGTAGGACCCCGAATGGGGTGGGGGCACAATCCGCACATGTTTCCCGTCGATCGCCCCTCCACAGTTGGGAAAGTCCCAACGGGCAGCGAACTGGGAAGCCACAGTCTGCCATTCCTGTGGCGTGGAAGGAAACTGGGGAGTCAAACACAGGAAAGAAAAAAATTAGTCATTAAATCAAAACAATTCATAACAAATAAAACTCAAAAACATTTTGGAACAGCAGTTAAACATAAATATTGAAAATGTTTTTCTGCAAAAAAAACAAATAGACGGCCCAATTCACAGATTACTCAGCCCTCTGATGGACCAGGGGACATAAGTTAGGTGGGTGAGTGTGGTGGGGGCCTAATTAATGAGTATACAATTCCTGCAACCAATTTGAGTGGGGTGGGGGCCTAATTAATGAGTATACAATCCCTGCAATCAATTTGAGTGGGGTGGGGGCCTAATTAATGAGTATACAATTCCTGCAACCAATTTGAGTGGGGTGGGGGCCTAATTAATGAGTATACAATCCATATATATATATATATATATATATATATATATATATATATATATATATACACAAAGGGTGTATACAAAGGGTGGGGGGGGCAGTAAAACAGTACAATGGAGCTGACAATATGAATTGGAGAAAAACAGTCTCGGCTGTGGGTGTATAGGGGCCCAGGATTGCATGCTGGGGACGTTAGTGAAAGCAAATATGCACGTGGGACACAAAAAGGTAAAAGCTCTAAAAAAAAAATGACAGAAAAAAAAAATATACATAAAAAAAAACAATTGCATGCATTCATATAAAGGGGACATTCACAGCATATTCCTGTCATGGATATTAAAAGTCATGATGAAATTAATACAAACATACAATGCATATAATGCAATATTAAAAGAACAAACTTACCTTCATATATTCCTTCTGCAGGACCCGAATAATGGCAGAGCAGGTCTCTGGAATAATGACCCCCAGAGCCTGAGGGGAGATGCCTGTAGAGAACTTGAGGTCCTGAAGGCTTCTCCCTGTCGCCAAGTAGCGCAACGTGGCGACGAGCCTCTGCATCTGAGTGATGGCTTGCCGCATGCAGGTATCCTGCCTGCTGATATAAGGGGTCAGCAAAGCCAGCAGACGGTGAAAAACGGGGTCCGTCATCCTGAGATAATTCCTGAAATCATCAGGATTATTCTCACGGATCTCACGGAGTAAAGGCATATGCGAGAATTGGTCGCGCTGGCGCAACCAATTCTTTGTCCATGAACTCCTCCTCACCCTGTTCACAGACTGGGCTCGGGTCAAAGTATTAACCCCCAACACCAAGCCCCCATATAGCACGAACTCGTTCGCGAGTACGTCTACTCTCCATGGCTTTGAAACGGTCGGCTGGACAAACAAGTTTAACTGAACGCACTGAAGAACAGCCAGACCTATGAAGAACGACCTGAAACCCAGAAACGAGCGGACCAGAAGCGCCTAACAACAGGTACCAACTGATCCACGCGTACCGAAAGACAGATACAAACCTCACAGGCAGACTGCGCCGCAGAAAACGGACAAATTAAGCTGAAGTCTGAAAAGCGCGAATCGTCTCTAACCAAACTTCTACTAACGCAAAGTCAGCAGAAGGAGCCCAAAGGGTGCTTTGCTGTGTCTTGGACTTCCTATTTCTAGTCCCGTCGTACATGCTGTACATCATCGCGCAAGCTTTCGTCGGACTGTTTGGGTATCCGTGTGTGGTCAAGTCCGTTCAGTGGAAAGTACGACGGACTGTCTGTCGGATTGTATGACGAACTAAGTATGCCATACAGTCCGCCCGTGTGTACGCGGCATTAGGCTTGCCTTTTTCTCCTTTCCATGGAGACCACTGCCCTAGCAGATCACCATCAGCCTAATAGGTAAGGGGGGAGGACTTTGGTAAATAGTGAAGTTTTAAAAAAGAGAGCAATCCTAATGCTGCCTATATGGTTAGCCCTACCAGGTCCGCAAATTCACCCGATCCAAGGTACATAGAGACTTTACGCAGGAGAAGCAATTCTGGCCACAGACGGAGCTCCTCAAGTTGCAGGAGAAGTCGCTCAAGCCACAGAGGGAGTCCCAAAAGAAGTCGCTCCAGATCTTATTCTAGATGCAGCCGTTCCTACCATGGAAGTCTCCTCCTGTTCATAGACAGCGATCCCCTGTGCGACCCTCTGGAAACGCATGCTGGATATGTGGGGCTTCAGCTCTCCCCAACAAACTAGCTTGCCGTAGATGCTTTGAGGAGGCTACTAAAGAGAGAGAGAACTATACTCTAAGGAGCCTGCTGCTTCACTGATCCCTATTCCGGAGATAGAGTTGTAAACTCGAAGTGCCTCACCTGCTCTTCCCAGCTCGGCAAGAGAGCAGGATTCCCCGTCTGACAATGAGGGGTTGGATGTGTCTGCTGGTTTTATTTCTCCTTAATAGAACCATTTGTTAAATCTGTGAAAGAGGCGATTGGCTGGGCAGAACCGTGGGAAGTGCAACCGAAACGGAAAAAATACTTCCCGAGTCTCAAAAGGGACTCAGAGGCTTTTCCATTCATTGAGGAATTGGACGATTTAATCAAGGAAGAGTGGCAAGGTCCTGAGGGAAAAAAAAACAAGCCTAAATAATAGGCTTACCAAATTATATCCCTTAAAGGGGCCTAAAGTGAGCCCTCTCGTTTCTCCTCCCGTTGTAGACGCATCTCTCATGCGACTGGCCAGGCACGTAACACTGCCAATTGAGGACGCGGTGACATTCAGAGACGTCCTGGATGGAAGGATCAACACAGATATGAAAAGGGTTTATCTAGTGGCAGGAGGCGCTTGAAGACGGCGAATAACGAGAGGTTGGTCTCAGAAGGCTCAGACCAGGAGAGCATTGTGAATGCGGTACAAGAGCTAAGTCTTGCAGGGGACTTTGTGGCGGAAGCATCGGTGGATGTGATTAAATCAGCATCAAGGTCCATGCTGGCATCTGTAATGGCCAGGCGGACATTGTGGCTAAAACCCTGGTCGGTGGATCCTGTCTCAAAATCCAATTGGTGCCGCATTCCATATGATGGCGAGAATCTCTTTGGCGCAATTGTGAAGGTGACTGCTGGAAAATTGTGACTGATACCATCAGACAGGAAACCGAAGCAGCAAAGACCTCCTCCCTTTAGGCGTAATCTGCTGGACAGATACAGGGATGCAAAAGCTTATAGGCCGGGAAAAGAATACAGGAGGAGCTGGAAGAACCCTCAACCTTCTTTTATGAAGTTCCAGATTGAGAGTCCATCACTACCTGGACGACATTCTTCTCTTCTCAAGCAGCCAGGAGTCCCTTATCCAACATTGAGAGGTTCTAGTGGCCACTTTACAAGGCCTGGGCTGATTGATAAACTGGAAAAAAAGCAATGATCATCCTACTCAGAGGATGATCTTCCTGGGTGCAGTGTTGGGTACTCGGGCAAACACGGTGGAACTATCGGTGGACAAGATTTCCCTACTGATTCAGAAGGTGAAAAGAGCAATCTCAGCAACATCCCTGCCGGCCAGAGTGTGGCTCAGTCTTCTAGGCACTGTCTGCAACCATTCCTATGGTCCAGTGGGTCTAATGGAACATGAGTCCCCTTCAAACTTCCTTTCTGCGTCAATGGGACGGCTCATCCATGATCCATGATCTACATCTAGGAGGAGGTCAAACAATCCTTGCAGTGGTGGACTCGTTCCTGCAATCTGACGAGATGCAAGCATATAGTTCCTCTTCCTCAGCAATCCGTGACCTCGAATACAAGCATGAAAGGATGGGGGGCTCACTACCAACACCATGCAGCTCAGGGCCGCCGGCCATTCAGGATCCAGGATGCAGTTTCAAACATGCTGGAGATGAAAGCAGCCTTTCAAGCCCTCCTGGCCTTCAGTACCTACCTGAGGGGGAAACGAGTCCTTCTGAAGATGGACAACAAAGTGGCCGTCACCTATATTAACAGGCAGGGGGGTACCAGAAGCTCCTCCCTGATGCGAGAAGTTCGCCCTGTGATGGAGTGGGTTCAATTGAACTTACTGGATCTGAGAGTGGCCTATATTCCGGGGACCAAGAATCTCCTAGCAGAGTCACTCAGCAGAAGTTTTGTTTCCAACAATGAGTGGTCTCTGAGTCCCCAAGCATTTAAGCTCATAACTCAGACCTGGGGCTCACCGGACATAGATCTAGCAGTTTCTCCAGCAAACGCAAAATGTCAGAGGTTCCTATCAAGAACCCCCTTCCCTTCAGCAGAGGGAATAGACTGCCTTCAACATCCCTGGTACTTCAACCTTGGCTACATATTCCCTCCGACTCCCCTCATAGCGAGGTTTCTTCTGAGGCACAAGAGGTCGACAGCATTAGTAGTGGCGGTGATCCCCTTTTGGCTGAGGAGGTCGTGGTTCACTACTCTCCTTCAACTGAACACAGCGGATCCGCTTCCTCTCCCACTGTCAGCAGACCTGCGCTCCCAGGGCCAGCTTCTACATCCGAACCCGGAGAGGTTACATCTGATGGCCTGGAGGCTGAGAGGACTAGTTACCTAGAACAAGGCTGTTCTCAGAAGGTAGTGGAGACATTACTTCAGGCTAGGAAGCCGACTACCAACAACATATACCGAAGGATCTGGGAGAGGCTTACTACCTTTTCCCCAACAACAAGGTTGGGACATATCTTCTCTGACAGCCCCAAAAATCCTGGATTTCCTGCAGTCAGGCCTAGAGAAAGGGCTTCGATCCAGTACCCTGAAGGTCCAGGTATCAGCCATATCCACTATGACCGGGGTAAAATGGGCACATGACCCCCTGGTCATCCAGTTTCAGAAAGCTTGCCTTAAGCTAAGGCCACCTAGAAAACCTTCATTCCTGGCATGGGATCTTTCACTTGTCCTGGCAATCCTGTCTAAAGATCCTTTTTTCCCGCTCGACAACATCTCCCTTTGGGACCTGACGTTAAAAGTTTATTTTCTGATCGCTATTACTTCAGCAAAAAGAGTCTCGGAGATGCAAGCCTTGACGGCCAAGGAGCCTTACCTGGTCGTGTACCCGGACAGGATAGTGCTAAAACCATCAGATTGTTTTGTACCGAAGGTATCCTCATCATTTCATTTTAATCAGGAGATTAACCTTCCAGCCTTTATCACAGATCAGGGTGATCCTCATCCTCTGGATGTCAGGGGCAACATTCTGAAGTATCTCTCAGTAACAGTCATTCAGGAGATCAGAGAACCTCCTGATTCTTCCATCTGGCCCTAGGAAAGGTCAAGCGGCATCAGCTCTTACCATTGCTTCATGGCTGGTTAAAGCAATCAAGAAGGCTTATTTACTGAGTAAATTACAGATTCTGGAGGGCTTAAAGGCGCATTCCACCAGGGCAGTGGCAACTTCTTGGGCAGCCTATTGTAGGGTCTCGGCGGAGACTATCTGTAAAGCAGCCACCTGGTCTTCCAGAAACACCTTTATATCACATTATAGGGTGGATTCTGCACGGCTTTCAACAGTAGATTTTGGAAGGGCCGTTATTCAAGCCAACTCTTCTGTTCCTTGTTAATAAATGTATTTTCTTGCACTACCACCCAGTCTGCGAAATATTCCCCAGAGTGTATGCTGCCATGATGCGACAGGAAACTGGAAAATTGTATACTTACCTTTCCGTAATTTTCTTTCCTGTCGCATCTTCATGGCAGCATACAATGTCCCACCCATTTGAGGTGATTTATATATACAGAGAATGCTAGGGCGGGGGCCGTATGGTCATCTTATAGTTATGTGGTCCTATCAGGTTGTGGAGGCGGAGTCACAACTCAGAGTGTATGTTGCCATGAAGATGCGACAGGAAAGGAAAATTACGGAAAGGTAAGTATACAATATTCCCGTTTTTTCCCATCATTGGGGGGAAGGTGGCTGTAGGAATCCATAAAAGCCCGCCAGCCCCCTGATGACAGTGTTGCATTTATTTCCGGGGTTCAAAGGTGACCCTCTCAAGCCATTGGAAGGGCACTGATAATGTGACACCTATGCACAAGTGTCCCAGGACCCCAAGTTTATTCCCAGAATACTGACAATGAGCCAGGCCGTAAAATGCACAGTGGGGGGGGTTACTAAAATCTGGAGCATACTGGAATCTGGTGCAGCTGTGCATAGTAACCAATCAGCTTCTAACCACAGCTTGTTTAATTAACCGGTTCCCGACCAGCGCACGACGATGTACGTCGACAGAATGGCACGGGCAGGCATATTGGCGTACATGTACGTCCAATCTTCAATGCTGCCCTGCTCACGCTGGTCGGGACCCCCGTGAGTCCGGTCGCGGGACCCGCGGACTCGATCGTCGCGGGCATACCCGCGATCGTCTTACGGGACGGCTGATTGGAGGAAATGCCGTGTAAACAGCATTTCTCCATTCTGCCTAGCAACTAGTGATGCTGATCTCTGCTCCATGTGATTGGAGCAGAGATCATTGTTCACTAAATGAAAGCCCAACCCCCCCACAGTTAGTAACACACCCCTAGGAACACTTAGCCCCTACACTGCCACCCACTGGTTAACCCCTTCACTGTCAGTGTCATTTACACAGGAATCACTGCATTTATATAGCAGTGATTACTGTATAAATGACAATGGTCCCAAAAATGTGTCAAAAATGTCCGATGGGTCCCCCACAATGTCGCAGTCACAATAAAAATCACTGATCGCCGCCATTACTAGTAAAAAAAAAAATAATAAAAAATGATTAAGAAAAATGCTATAAAACTATACCTATTTTGTATATGCTATAACTTTTGCGCAAACCAATCAATAATCGCTTACTGCGATTTTTTTTTTTTACCAAAAATATGTAGAAGAATATGTATCGGCCTAAACTGAGGGAAAAAAAGTTTTTTTTATATATTTTTGGGGGATATTTATTATAACAAAAAGTAAAAAATTATGCGTTTTTTTCAAAATTGTCGCTCTATTTTTGTTTATAGCGCAAAAAATAAAAACCGCAGGGGTGATCAAATACCACCAAAAGAAAGCTCTATTTGTGGGAAATAAAAGGACGTCAATTTTGTTTGGGAGCCACGTCGCACGACCGCGCAATTGTCAGTTAAAGCGACGCAGTGCCGAATCGCAAAAAGTGGTCTGGTCTTTGACCAGCAAAAAGGTCCGGTCTGTAAGTGGTTCAACTTTGACATAGTAAAATAAAACGAGAAACAGATTGGTTACTATGCACAGCTGCACCAGATTCTGTGCGCACCAGTTTTAGTAACCCCCCCATTGTAGAATAAGGATTGCAAGAGGTGCGTGTCTCTTTTGCAAAAAATGTAGCTCTTTGAAGGTTTTCTTAATGGGATTTAGTCCTGCTTTTAGTCTGGTCTGGCAATTGTATGACTTGGAGGGGCTATTATTACAATTTTTATTCTCTTGCAATCACGCAACACTATTGTATCCCTATAAAAGTCAATGGATACCTAAATTTTTTTAGCACAATTGTATTCAATATTTTTGCTTTCATACTATGGTCTTCCTATTTCCCCTTTACAAAATACAACTAGCATGCAAGGGAACATGATTATAAGGAGCTCAAGTGCTAATCTAATGCCTCGTACACACGATCAAACAATCCGGTGGAAAAGTCCGGCGGACAATCCCCCCATGTGTAGGCTCCGGCTGACTTTTTTTACCCAAAAGTTCGGCGGACTAAAAGTATTTTTGCACTCCAATCTGTCCGCCGGACTCGCATTTCGACGGACAATCCGGCCGTGTTTGTGCCAGTCCGCCGTACTTTTGAAATGAACGGACTTTTCCCGACCGGATAAGATCTCAGGAGGCATTTTGGTCCACTCTTTGGTTTCTTGGCTTTCACATGGCAACTCAAACTTTCAGCTCCCTCCGTAAATTTTATATAGGATTAAGGTCTGGAGACTGGCTAGGCATGAATTACCTCTGACATGAAATATAAACAAAGCACAGTGTATAGTGTGTACTTGTCTCAGCTAAGAGCACTATGGGGGTTATTTACGAAAGGCAAATCCACTTTACACAAGTACACTTGGAAGTGCAGTCGCTGTAAATCTGAGGAGTATATCTGAATGAGGGGAAGCTCTGATGATTTTATCATCCAATCATGTGCAAGCTAAAATGCTGTTTTTATTTTACTTGCATGTCCCCCTCGGATCTACAGTGACTGCACTTGCAGTGCAAAGTGGATTTGCCTTTAGTAAATAATCCCCTACGTGTCATTCCTGTTTGATGCTTCCTTCTTCTGCTATCAGCAGGAGTCACTGACAAGTTTTCCTGATACCAAGAAAGAAAAGGTGACAAGGGAGGGATCTCCAGCTGATTGACAGCCTCAGCTCTGTTGCTGTGAGAAGGGTGTTGTGTCCCTTCCCTCCAATCAGCTCGCAGATCTCCCCTCACTGAGCCCTGTAGAGTGTCATTTACATAGTAATCACTGCATTTTTATAGTCACTGATCACTGTATAAACGACAATGGTGCCAAAATAGTGTCAAAAGTGTTTGATGCGTCCGTCAATAAAAATCACAGATCGCCACCATTACTAATAAAAAAAAAAATAATAATAATAAAAATGCCATAAATGTATCCCCTATTTTGTAGCCGCTATAACTTTTGCGCAAACCAATCTATATACGCTTACTGTGTTTTTTTTTAATATATTTTTTGGGGATATTTATTATAGCAAAAAAGTAAAAAATAAATAAATACATACACATATGTGTGTGTGTGTGTGTGTGTGTGTGTGTATATATACAAGGGCATCAATTTTGTTTGGATGCAACATCGCATGACTGCGCAATTGTCAGTTAAAGAAAAGCAATGCCCTATCGCAAAAAGTGCTCTGGTCAGGAAAGGGGTAAATTCCTCCGGGGCTGAAGTGGATAAAGCATGTTATACAGCACAGTGATCGTGCTGTGTAGGGATGAGCTTCGTGTTCGAGTCGAACATACGTTCGACTCGAACATCGGCTGTTCATCCGTTCGGCGAAGTCCGAACATTTTGGTCTGTTCGCGCCAAATTCGTGTGGCGCTCACGGCCCACAATGCACTGCGATGGCGCAGTGCATTGCTGGCTCATGATTGGCCAAGCATGCACTGTGACCCCCGCATGCTTGGCCAATCGCAGCGCCAGCAGCGAGGAGAGCCATGATTGGCCACAGGCAGGATGCCTGTGGCCAATCATAGCTCAGGCTGTGTAGTGCACGCCCCACGCTATATAAGGCCGCCAGCGCGGCGGCCTTGTGTAGTGTGTTGGCGTCTGAAGCAGTGGGTGTTCTGTGTACCTTCAACACAGTACACACCGATCATTTTCGGCCGATTTTCGATCTTGCTGTTGTGTAGTGGTTGTTGTCTGCGTGTCCTGACCGCAGTATACACCGCTATATTCACCTCACCTATATAGCTAGTGATCTATCTTTTATAATAGAGCTTGCAGTCAGTAGTGTTAGGAGCTAGTGCGTGCTGTCTGCGTGCTCTGTACCCAGTACATACCACTATATCCACCTACATAGCTGTTCTCTATTTGAGCCCACTTGCCATCTGCAGGAGTTATTGGAAGTTGTGTGTGCCTCCAGCACAGCACAGTATACATCTGTATATACCCCTTTATCTCTGGTGTTCTATAATAAAGGCATCTGCAGGAGTTAGTGGGTGTTCTGTGTACCTTCAACACAGTACACACCGATCGTTTTCGGACGATTTTCGATCTTGCTGTTGTGTAGTGGTTGTTGTCTGCGTGCCCTGACCGCAGTATACACCGCTATATTCACCTCACCTATATAGCTAGTGATCTATCTTTTATAATAGAGCTTGCAGTCAGTAGTGTTAGGAGCTAGTGCGTGCTGTCTGCGTGCTCTGTACCCAGTACATACCGCTATATCCACCTACATAGCTCTTCTCTATTTGAGCCCACTTGCCATCTGCAGGAGTTATTGGAAGTTGTGTGTGCCTCCAGCACAGCACAGTATACATCTGTATATACCCCTTTATCTCTGGTGTTCTATAATAAAGGCATCTGCAGGAGTTAGTGGGTGTTGTGTGCCTCTAGCACAATATACACTACCCAACTGCTTTTTTACCCAACTCCCTTCAGGCCATTACCATGTCTGGAAGGCCAGCAAGGAGAGGCAGACAGGCGCGAGCCGATAAAAGAGGGCAAGCAGGCTCTGTGTCTAGAGACAACAGTGCTGGTCGTGGACGCGGTGCATTGTCATCAGCACGTGGCCATGGGACACGCTTGTACTTCTTTTCGGCAGCTGGACATGTTGAGCCGCAACATGCCAACGACTTGGTAGAGTGGATGACCAAGCCCTCTTCATCCTCCTCATCCTCTCTCACCCAGTCTCAGGGTACTAGCAAAGCAGCTGCCAATGCATCGTCTTCCCTCCTCTCAATGTCATCATCAGTGACTCCTTCCCTAGACCCACCACGTCCTCCTGAGGAGTCTCCTGAACTCTTTGAGCACAGTGTTGGGTACATGCTCCAGGAGGATGCCCAGTGTTTTGTGGGCTCTGATGATGACACTCAGCTAGAGGAAGGCAGTAGCGTGAGCACAGAGAGAGGGGATGCTCAAGAAGGACAGCAATCTGGCAGTCATGTTCCACAAGCTGCAGCATACTGCCAGGTTTGCTACAGCGATGAAGAGGGAGGGGATGATGAGGGCACTGACTCCACGTGGGTGCCTGGAAGGAGAGAGGAGGAGGAGGAGGAGGCACATGTCCAACAAGGCAGGATGCCCTCTGGGGGCCAGCTTAGGGGCAGCACACCGACTGAATCACACCACAGAGCTCCGCCTGTGCAGGGCGCTGCCTCTGCGCGTTATTCTAAAAGTTCTTTGGTGTGGGCCTTTTTTGAGACGAGTGCATCAGATCGCACCGCTGCTATTTGCAACATATGTCTCAAGCGTATTTTGCGTGGCCAAAACATCAGCCGCTTGGGCACCACATGCTTGACCAGACATATGTTGACCTGCCATGCAGCTCGTTGGCAAGCGTACCTCAAAGACCCACACCAAAGAACAAAGCGGACCTCTCCTTGCTCCTCATCAGCTGGCATCTCCAACCCCACTAGACCTTTAGTCCTCTCTGAAACCTGCTCTGAGAGGAATGAAGGTGTAGAATTAGGTGTGTCACAGCCAAGTGCTTCCGGGAACTCTGCTAGCGGTACACCCACGTCCGATTATAGCAGGCAAATGTCCCTGCCCCAGCTGCTGGACAGGCGAAAGAAGTTCACTCCCAGCCATCCACATGCCCAGCGGTTGAATGCTAGCTTGGCTAAATTCCTAGCACTTCAACTGCTGCCTTTTCAGTTGGTAGACTCGGCCCCCTTCTGTGAGTTTGTACAATGTGTGGTTCCTCAGTGGCAGGTCCCCAAACGCCACTTTTTCTCACGGAAGGCGATTCCGGCTCTCTACCGGCATGTGGAAGGCAATGTCCTTGCCTCGCTGGACAGGGCGGTCAGCGGTAAGGTGCATATTACCGCTGACTCATGGTCCAGCAGGCATGGACAGGGACGTTACCTGTCTTTCACGGCCCATTGGGTCACTCTTCTGGCAGCTGGGAAGGATGCAGGACAAGGTGCAGTAGTGTTGGAGGTTGTTCCGCCACCACGCCTCCAAAATGCTACTATTGGTTGTGACACACCTCTCTCCTCCACCCCCTCCTCTTCTTCTTCCTCCATGGCCTCTTCCAGTGCTCTGTCCTCAGAACCAGCGGTGCTTCGTAGGCGTTCCAGGGGCTACGCAAGTACGCAGGCAAAACGATGCCATGCCGTGCTTGTGCTGGTTTGTTTGGGGGACAGGAGCCACACTGGGGCGGATGTTTTGTCAGCTCTGCAGGGGCAGGCTGAGAGGTGGTTGACGCCATGCCAGCTTAAGCCAGGAATGGTGGTTTGTGACAATGGCACCAACCTCCTCTCCGCCCTCCGACAGGGACAACTGACCCATGTGCCCTGTGTAGCTCACGTCCTTAACCTGGTGGTGCAGCAGTTCTTGGGCAGGTACCACGGCTTACAGGATGTCCTGAAGCAGGCCAGGAAAGTCTGTGTGCATTTCTGCCAATCATTTAATGCCTGTGCTCGGCTGGCTGAGCTCCAAAAGGAGTTGAACCTGCCCAAGAACCACCTTATATGTGACATGCCCACCAGATGGAACTCAACGTTGGCCATGCTGCAGCGGCTGCACACGCAGCAGAGGGCCATCAATGAGTACCTGTGCGACTACGGCACCAGGACAAGTTCAGGGGAGCTCAGTTTTTTCTCACCATGCCAGTGGGGCATGATCAGGGATGCATGCACTGTCCTGTCACCGTTTGAGGAGGCCACAAGGATGGTGAGCAGTGACAGTGCAGGCATCAGTGACACTGTACCTCTTGTCCACCTCTTGGAGCATACGCTGCGTGGAATAATGGACAGGGCACTTGAGGCAGAACAGAGGCAGGAAGAGGAGGACTTCCTTGCCTCTCAAGGCCCCCTTTATCCAGACAGTGTTCCTGCTGTGCCACCCATCACACAGGAAGAGGATGAGGAGGAGGAAGAGGAGGAGGAGGAGGATGATTGTGTCAGCATGGAGGTGGAAGCTGGCACTCAGCATCAGCAGCAGCAGCAGCAGCAGCAGCAGCAGCAGCAGTCTTGTAGGGATGATTTACAGTCCCAAGAAACACGTGTACTTGTACATGGCTGGGAGGAGGTAGCTGCGGATCATGTTGTCCTTAGTGACCCAGAGGACTCTGTACCGAATGCCTCAGCTAACCTACGCTGCATGGCCTCCCTGATCCTGCAAAGCCTGCGGAAGGATCCTTGTATTCTTCGGATCAAGGAGAGGGACCATTACTGCCTGGCCACTCTCCTTGATCCACGGTACAAGGGTAAGGTTGCCGACCTTATCTTGCCATCGCAGAGGGAGCAGAGGATGAGCCATCTCCGGGAGGCCTTGCAGAAAGGTCTGTGCAACGTGTTCCCAGAGACTGGGAGGTTACAAACTCCTGGTCCTGGACAACGTGTTGCTGAGGCATCGGTCAGAAGGAGCGGTGGAGAAGGTGGCCGTCTGACTGATGCTTTCAGACAATTTTTTAGTCCGCAGCCCCAAGGTATGATCGGTTCCAGCACCCATCGCCAGCGTCTGATTTACATGGTGCAGGAATACCTAGGGGCAAGGTCAGACTTGGACACCTTTCCCACCGAAAATCCTCTGGCTTACTGGGTCTTGAGGATGGATCACTGGCCAGAGCTTGCACAGTATGCAATTGAGCTACTGGCCTGTCCTGCATCCAGCGTTCTTTCGGAACGCACCTTCAGTGCTGCTGGTGGCTTTGTTACCGATCACAGGGTGCGCCTGTCCACCGAATCAGTTGATCGACTGACCTTCATCAAGATGAATCAGTCTTGGATCACCCACAGCTACCAAGCACCTGAAGCTGATGTAACAGAATAATTTTTTTTGAAATATCACATCCCTTCAAGACTGCCTATGCTGATGCTGAGTGACTGTCCTGTTATGTTGATTGTCTATCCTCTTCCTCCTCCGCTGATATGTTGGAAGAACATTTCTGTATCTGGTTGATGCCATCAGCACAATTTTTCTGCCCCTGTTTAACAGGGGCGTTTAAGTACAATTTTTGATGCAATGCTTTGCAGCAGGGCTAATTCCTGCAATAAAACTAGAATATATGGCAGAGGTTGCAGTGTGGTGGCACCAGCACCAGTGCCTAAGGCCCAATTTTTCTGCCCCTGTTTAACAGGGACATGTAATTACAATTCTTAATATAATATTTCACAGGAGGGCCCCTTCCTGTGCCCACCCAGAGTAACGGTGAGGACTTATAGTGTTGTGGCACCAGCACCACAACCACCAAAGGTAAATTTTTCTACCACTGTTCAACAATGGCATGTAATTGCAATTCTTGATATAATCGTTCACAGCAGGGCGCTCCAGCGCCCACCAAGAGTCACTTTGAGGGCTTACAATGTTGTGGCAAAACCAACACCTTGTTCCGCCATTTCTGCAGAGCATATAGGGCAGGCCCCTACTTTCAAACATCCAATTTACAAACATCTCCTACTTGCAAACGGAAGGAGACAACAGCAAGTGAGATGAAAAAAGATGGACGACAAAACAAATTATACAGGGGTGATAACCCTTCCCTATGTTTTCCAAAAAGCTTAAAAATAGTTTTTTTGACTGGAGCTACACTTTAAAAATGTACCAGTTGAAAATTACAAACAGATTCAACTTAACACAACAAACCTACACAGTCCCTGTCTTGTTTGCACGGCCTGTATACTGCTTTTCTGAGTATATAGGGCCTGGGGGCCACACGCATTTCCTTTTTTTAATATGGGTACAGGGTTCCCCTTAATATGCGTACAAGACCCAAATAGGCTGGTAATGGGCAGGGAGGGCTACCCATGCCATTTTTCTCAATGATTTTCAACCATGTTGCAGGAACCAGATATAACATTAAAACCGCAAGCAGTTTTAAATGGTGTTATTTCCGTTTAATGTAATTTTGTGCAGGGACTGTTCTAAACACGGGAAACACGTGGCACTTCACAGGCATACTACAGACACCCCCCCAGGCACCATATTTAAAGGAATATTTCACTTTTTTTTTCACTTTAATCGTCATTAAAATCAGTGCTCCCGCCAAAACGGCAATTTTTAAAAACATTTTAGGCATTGACCCATGTCCCCTGGGGCAGGAGCCAGGTCCCCAAACCCTTTTTAGGACAGTATCTTGCATATTAGCCGTTATAATTAGCACTTTTAATTTCGAACGTTCGAGTCCCATAGACTTCAATGGGGTTCTAAAGTTCGTTCGAATTTGGGGTCCGTTCGAAAGTTCTGGTGCGAACCGAACCGGGGGGTGTTCAGCTCATCCCTAGTGCTGTGTAATTTGACCCCCTGTATCGCCTGAAATACCTGGCTGATCCTGCCTGGTTTGCCCTTCCGCCCTGTAAGCTGACCACGGTTTATCATGGATGCTGAGCCATGACACCTTGGTCTGTTTACATGCCCCTGTCATTCGCAGCTCTGCTCTGTCCTCTTTCCCCTGTCCTTTCCCCCCTCCCCTCCCTGTCAGGTAGTGACAGTCCCCAACTCCCCCCCCCCCCCCCCCCCGCTGATATTACAGTGTAAATTACACTCAATCTCCTCTGTTAGAAAGCATCCTATGCCGCAGTGCATGTGCTTTGTAAACAATATGCCCATTTCTACTTTAATTCACAATGCCGCTCACACGATTCCTTGCTACTCCCGTCCACCCCGGCTGATTTCTTGGGTCTCTCCTCCTCTCCGTCCCTCCTTCCGACTGACATCAGCAGAGGATTCTCAGCCCCTTGTGCTCTAGCTGTCAGATCAGGAGAGGGAGCAGCAAGGAGTCACGTGAGCGCCGAGCGATGCTGTGAATTCAGGTAGAAATGGACGTATTCTTTACAAAGCACATACACATAGGACTCTTTCTAACAGAGGGGATTGCGTGTAATTTACTTTTTTTCATATCAGATAGAACAAGGGAGGGTTACAACCCCTGTCAGATTTATTTTCGCCATCTGCGCCTGGTTGGCGAGATCTCCCTTCACTTCCTGTACCATAGCCAAACAGCAAAAGAGAGAAAGTTCCTGCAAATTAAGGAAATTCCTTGGGGCCCCCAGGTCACCTAAACTAGTGTCCCTAGTGGAAGATTTCCCCTCTATCACTTTTCTGGGGACAACCCAAAATGTAAGATTATCTTTTACTTTCACTTTCAATGATAATGGTAAACAGGACAAATAGAGAGGGTGAATCTCCCTAACAGGGGCACAGACAGCAACAAATTCCTCTCCACTCTATCCAAGATTAAAAAAAAAAGTTTTGCCTTTAGTTATACTTTAAATATGCTATGTAGGCTGGTATGCAATATGTATGGGTAATAAGGGGGTATGGTGCACTGCATTGTTATAACACAAGGGGATAGGGAAGAAGATTTGTGCTAGGAGGGCGAATTTCGGGGGTTTTGTGCTAGAAAAGGTAATATGGTAAGCAGGGCCGGTTTAACATAGGGGCTTGTGGAGCTGCAGCTCCAGGCCCCTCCCTAAATATAGGCCCATGCTAGTGGCTTATCAATATCTGTGTGCCTTCTTGAAGGAAGAGGAGCCCTCTGTGCACTGCACACATGGAGGAGACAAGTGTTAATCACTGCAGTCAAGGCTTGTCTCTACAGATGTCTGATTCCTATCACAGGATCTGTTACACTCACACAGATCCTCTATGTCTGGGAGCTGTCTGGGGGAGGGGCGCTGATGTTGTCCTAATCACTAGTGATGGGAAGTCCGGATCTTTTAACTGAATCGGTTCATTTCGAACTACTCAGTGAAATGAACCGATTCAATGAACCGATTCTTCGGTTCTTCGGTTCACTTGCTGAGTCTACTGACAAGCAAGTGAACCGAAGCTCTGACTCAGCCTTCTTAAATGATTAGAATCAAAAGAATGATTCTTCTCAGAAGGCTGGCAGGTCCTGGGAGGTTTATTTGCATTTAGTTCCTTGCTAGTAGCACAATCCTATTATTCTGTCAGATCAGCCAGCGTCATCAATTTTGGTGACACATAAAGCTGTGAAAATGAAAAGCGGATTTTTGTGCATATGATGGGCTAACTACACAGTTAACATTGCTAGACATATTTTTCCGTTCTCTTTACAGCGCATTCACAGGAAAAATGATTGTATTTTACTTCCGCGTGCAGGCGAAGTGTCCACGGTAGTAAAATCCAATCGTTAGGCTCCTTTCACACTTGTGCGACTTGAAAGTCATGCAATTTTTGCCACGATTTTTACCGTGACTTTGATGCGATTTTGATGTGACTTGAAGGAATACTTATGTAATCTTGAGGTCTCTGCCTCAAGTCGCATCAAAATCGTACCAAAGTAGTGCAGTAACTACTTTGAAGTCGCTGTGACTGGAAGACCCACAGATATGAACGGTACTCATTGGAAATCTTGGGGTACGACTTGTCATGCGACTTTGTAGTCCCAAGTTGCATGATAAGTCACACAAGTGTAAAAGGAGCCTCATTATGCACTGTAAAGACTACGGACAAATCTGATAGCTAGCAATCTTACCTGTGAAGTTGTCCCATCAGAATGCAGAAAACACACACAAAAACACGCTTTTCATTTACACGACTGTTTGTGCATCACCGAAAGTCGCAATATTGGCTGCTCCTATAGATCGCTTGATCTGACAGAACACCTGCTACCCAGGTTACTGAGCACAATCCTATACTCATATAATCATATACCAGACCCCATATGCAATAAAGAGAACCTGTCACTTCAACAAACGATCACATAGGGGCTTGTTAAGTGAAAAAATTATAAAATAAAAACTAAAACCATCCCCACCAACCCCGATATCTGCATGTGAATAAATGTTTTTTTTTATCGTAATTATTCCAGTACTTTTAAATAGTTTTATATTGTTCTATTAAAAACTGTTGATTTTTTTCCTATTTTGTCTGTGTTATTTTTTTATACCACTATTTAAAAAATGGTCATGGTTGGAGGAATTAAAAAAAATAAATAATAATCTAAGGATCCAGGGGGCATAGAAATCTCAGGACCAGAACGCAGAAAAATATTACCATAAAGCAGGATAAAATGTATTTTTGTGTTATAAAAATTAGACAGCTCTCTCATTCAGTTATATAGCTACTAAATTAGACACATGTCCCAGAAGGCATTCCTGTCCTTCTTAACATGAATATCTTCTTTAGCATAAACCAACTAAATATTAAAGGGTTAAATAATTAATCTGAATGAGGATATCTTCTTATCCTGACTCTGTCCTCTCTGTCTATAAAGCAGTCTGTAAGTGTACTACTGCTAGCTGATCATTGATTTAGTGTAGTGTTCTCTACTGGTGGTGACTCGCGGTTCTTTTAGTGTACTGTGTTCTAAAAACTGATATGATTCTTTCACTCGTTAACTCGGTAACTTGTACGATTCTTTAACTCGGTAACTTGTACGATTCTTTAACTCGGTAACAAGTACGATTCTTTAACTCGGTGTACTGTTCGATTCTTTAACTCGGTGTACTGTGTACTCCTGGCTCTTGTTTTAAGTTTGTATCCAGTTCCTGAGTGTCACTGTGCTTAGAGTCAGCTAATTGGTTGCAGGGAGGGGCGGAGCTCTCTCACTCTAGGATCATATTACCACTGCCAGCTCTGCTGCTCTGCTATGTACTGAGTGCAGAGTGAACTGTTTCAAACGAATCAGTTCACTGAAAAGAATCGATTCATCCAGTTCACTAAAAAGAACCGGTTCAAAAGAACGATTCGTTCATGAACTGGACATCACTACTAATCACCAGGAGCCCAGGAGAAAGGACATCTCCCATGCTGTTGACATAAGGTAAGTAAATTTGCTAGGGAGGTGTTGTGTAATTATTGTGCTAGGGGACACACTGCTGCTTCTCCCATGTAATGTGCTCTCTTGTGCCCAGTGCCCCCCATGTAATGTGCTCTCTTGTGCCCAGTGCCCCCCATGTCATGTGCTCTCTTGTACCAAGTGCCAACCATGTCATGTGCTCTCTTGTGCCAAGTGCCCCCCCATGTAATGTGCTCTCTTGTGCCCAGTGCCCCCAATCTAATGCGCTCTCGTGTGCCCAGTGCCCACCATGTCATGTGCTGTGCATTGCAGGGCCCACCATGCAATGTGCTATGCCCACCATGTCATGTGCTTTGTAATGCAGTGCCTACTATGTAATGTGCAGTGCCCACTATGTCGTGCTGTGCCCACTATATCATGTCATGTGCATTGCAGTGCCCCCATGTAATGTGCTGTGCCCAGTATGTCATTTGCTGTGCATTACAGTGCTCACTATGTAATGTGCAGTGCCCACCATGTCATGTGCTGTACATTGCAGTGCCCTCCATGTAATGTGCTGTGCATTGCATTGCTCGTCATGTGATGTGCAGTGGCCACGATGTCGTGCTGTGCCTTGCAGTACCCACCATGTCTTGTGATGTGCCCCCCATGTAATGTGCTCTCTTGTGCCCACTGCCCCCATGTAATGTGCTCTCTTGTGCCCAGTATGTCATTTGCTGTGCATTGCAGTGCCCACCATGCAATGTGCTATGCCCACCATGTCATGTGCTTTGTAATGCAGTGCCTACTATGTAATGTGCAGTGCCCACTATGTCGTGCTGTGCCTTGCAGTGCCCGCCATGTCATGTGATGTGCCCACCATGTCATGTGCAATGCCCACCATGTCATATGCTGTGCCTTGCAATGCCCACCATGTTATGTGCAGTGCCCACCATGTCATGTCATGTGCATTGCAGTGCCCCCATGTAATGTGCTGTGCCCAGTATGTAATTTGCTGTGCATTACAGTGCTCATTATGTAATGTGCTGTACATTGCAGTGCCCTCCATGTAATGTGCTGTGCATTGCATTGCTCTTCATGTAATGTGCAGTGCCCACTATGTCGTGCTGTGCCTTGCAGTACCCACCATGTAATGTGCAGTGCCCACCATGTCATGCTGTGCCTTGCAGTGCCCACCATGTCATGTGCAATGCCCACCATGTCATATGCTGTGCCTTGCAATGCCCGCTATATAATGTGCTGTGTGTGCCATGCAGTGATCTCACCATGTAATATGCAGTGCCCAACATGTAATGTGCTGTTCCATGCAGTGCCCACCATGTCATTGTTAGAAAAGTTTTAAATGTTTATTGTGTGACTATTAGAAAAACAATAACCCTGAGACTGATTTTTAAAATGACTTCTGAGCATGTTGTATTAACTTGCTGTATCATTTTGTTTTAATTAACTCCATAGTAAGTTGTAGGATGATTATGCTTTACTATATATGGTAGCATAAGATTGTAAAGGAAACCCTGGTTAGCAAAAATTAAGTACCATCGTGTACCAGGCACGCTATCCATGTTTCCTCAGCCAATAGAAGCATAGAGGCTGTTTTATTGTAGGTATTAGAAGGGGGAATATACATTCATTTGGGTGATTCTTACTGCATCTTCTGCCTTGTAAGCGTCTCCCTGTTGTGTGCCACATGAGAAATAAATTGTCTGCTTCTCAATACATCTGGAGTTTGACTGATCACAAGAGAAGAAGATTCCTAAAATGTTTGGTCCTTCGATGCTGCAAACAACTAGTTGGTTTTCGGATCAGATGGCCCGACAAAACTTCGGTGAGTATTGGACTTCGGAGCTCACTGAGAAGTAAAAGTCCCCCCACTCAACGTTAGTGGTGAAACAGGGGCAGGGGCCTAAGATCCGGATCCACTGTCTGTTTCTGAACTTCCCGTGATCCAGTCCTCTGGTGTTTGAGAGGTCCAATATAAGTCGCCGCACGCCGCGTGTCCTGTCATGGTAACCAGAGACAGCGACGAGGCAACATCTCCAGAAGAGAAGAACAGAATATGGCGGCAGCGGCGACAGAAGACCACTGCTTGTAAAAGAGCTAGAAGAAGGCGCGGTGGCCCGGCAAGAACCGAAGAGGGGGACAAGACCCCTGAACTCGGAAGAAGAGGGCGGCGGTGAGGAAGAAAGCCGGGCTCCTCTGCTAGTAAAAGAGCTATCAAAAGAGCAGAAGATAGCGGAGGAGTCCGGCGAGAAGACCCCCGAAGACAGAAGAAGACCCCCGGAGCTGTGCAATAAACTATTTTAACCCTTGTGTGTTGTGTTTTTTTACATTTTTTTCACAGGTGAATGGGTAGGGGTACATTGTACCCCATACTCATTCACATAGGGTGGGGGGCCGGTATTCGGGGGTCCCCTTATGAAAGGGGGCTCCCAGATTCAGATAAGCCCCCCACCCGCAGACCCCGACAACCAATGGCCAGGGTTGTCGAGGAAAAGAGGCCCTTGTCCTCATCAACATGGGGACAAGGTGCTTCTGGGTGGGGATGCCACGCGGCCCCCCCTTCCCCAAGGCACCCCCCATGTTGAGGGCACGCGGCCTGGTACAGCTCAGGGGGGGGGGGCGCTAGCTCGTCCCCACCACCTTTCCTGGCCAGCCGTGTAGTGTGCTCAGATAAGGGTCTGGTATGGATTTGGGGGTACCCCCACGCCATTTTTTTGGAGTAGGGGGTTCCCCTTATAATTCATACCAGACCTAAGCACCTGTTATGCTCTAGGAGGGGGAACCCACGCCAATTTTTTTAAATAAATTTGGCGTGGTGTTCCCTTTTGAGAGCTGATAATTCTGTGAGAGTCACCTCCGTATAGACGGAGATCCAACTTTGAGGCGACCTCCATTGAAATCAATGGGTACCAGCCGCCTACAAGTCGGATAGAAGTAGTACAGGAACCTTTTCTGAAGTCAGAGCGACTTCAGTAGTGTGCATTAAGACGGCTCTCATTCACTTACATTGATTTTTACATGTAGCGCGACTAGGGGCGACCTGAAATCGGATCTGAGTCGCCCCTGTGTGAACCGGCTCTGAGAATTGCTCTTCAAATTCCTGTGTGAAAGATTGTGTCTGTAAAAAAGTTAACTCTTGACCAGCTATGACAATACAGAAGTGTTATATTGTAAATATTGAAACTTAGCAAAAAAAAAAAAAAGGTATACTGATAACACCAGGTTGCTTCATTATTTTAGCATGCCATGGTGTTAAAGCAGGGCTCGACAAACCCCAGGCGCCAGGTCGCCAATGCGACCAGAAATCACGACCTGGCGCCTAAGCTGCCACCAGCCCACTCACCCAGACATGCAGCAGCATTAACACTGACTGCTGTCCTCCTCCCTCCTTCACACTCTGCAGCACCGCGCCGAGTGTGTGAAACTGACACGCAATGGAGAGAGGAGGATCTGTCAGCCTGATGTCGGGGTGGGCGGGACACGGCCGGGGTGGGGGCGGGACCCAGCAGCTATCAAACACCAGCCAATGGGATCTGGGCGGGCCGCTACGTGTATGTGGCCCGCCCCTTTTCTTAAGCAGCCCAATCGTTGGCTGCTGTTTTTCATCGCTGCTGAGTCCTGCCCACCCCGGTCGGGTCCCGCCCACCCTGGCCGGGTCCCACCCACCCCGACATCAGGCTGAAATCTGACATATCCACCTCTTTGTTACTTGTCAGTTTCACACCCCGGCAGAGTCCCACCAGCTCCTCTGTTACATTTCAGTAACAGAGTGCTCCGTGGGAAACCTGCCAGTGCCAATCATTGCCACCGCCAATCAGTGCCACCTATCAGTGCCACCTGCTAGTGCCAACCAGTGCCACCTCCAATCAATACCACCTACAACCACCAACCAGTGCCACCTGCCACCGCCAATCAGTGCCAGTGCCAACCAGTGGCACCTGCCAGTGCCACCACCAATCAGTGCCACCTGCCAGCGGCAACCAGTGCCATCTGCCACCGCTAATCAGTGCCACCTGCCACCGCCAATCAGTGCCACCTGCTAGTGCCAACCAGTGCCACCGCCAATCAATACCACCTGCCACGACCAACCAGTGCCACCTGCCACCGATCAGTGCCACTGCCAATCAGTGCCACCTGCCACCGTCAATCAGTGCCAGTGCCAACCAGTGGCACCTGCCAGTGCCACCACCAATCAGTGCCACCTGCCAGCGGCAACCAGTGCCATCTGCCACCGCTAATCAGTGCCACCTGCCACCACAAATCAGTGCCACCTGCTAGTGCCAACCAGTGCCACTGCCAATCAATACCACCTACAGCCACCACCCAGTGCCACCTGCCACCACCCAGTGCCAATCAGTGCCACCTACCAGTGCCACCTGACAGTGCCGAGTGCCACCGCCAATCAGTGCCACCTGCCAGTGCCATCTGCCACCGCCAATCAGTGCCACCTGCCACCACCAATCAGTGCCACCGCCAACCAGTGCCACCTGCCACCACCTACCAGTGCCACTGCCAATACCAATCAATACCACCTGCCACCACCAACCAGTGCCACCGCCAATCAGTGCCACCTGCCACCGCCAATCAGTGCCACCTGCCACCGCCAATCAGTGCCAACCAGTGCCACCTGCCAGTGCCACTACCAATCAGTGCCACCTGCCAGCGGCAACCAGTGCCATCTGCCACCGCCAATCAGTGCCACCTGCCATCGCCAATCAGTGCCACTGCCAATCAGTGCCACCTGCCACCACAAATCAGTGCCACCTGCTAGTGCCAACCAGTGCCACTGCCAATCAATACCACCTGCAACCACCACCCAGTGCCACCTGCCACCACCCAGTGCCAATCAGTGCCACCTACCAGTGCCACCTGCCAGTACCACCGTCACCGCCAATCAGTGCCACCTGCCAGTGCCATCTGCCACCACCAATCAGTACCACCTGCCACCACCAATCAGTGCTAGTGCCATCGCCAACCAGGGCCACCTGCCATCACCAACCAGGGCCACCTGCCATCACCAACCAGGGCCACCTGCCAGTGCCAAACCAGTGCCACCTGCCAGTGCCAAACCAGTGCCACCTGCCAGTGCCAAACCAGTGCCACCTGCCAGTTCCAAACCAGTGCCACCTGCCAGTTCCAAACCAGTGCCACCTGCCAGTTCCAAACCAGTGCCACCTGCCAATTCCAAACCAGTGCCACCTGCCAGTTCCAAACCAGTGTCACCTGCCGGTGCCATCTGGCAGTTCCACATGCCTTCCAGTGCCACCTGCCAGTGCCAGCCAGTTCCATCTGTTGCCAGCCTTACTCTTTCTGGTCAGCCCATACCCCTGATGTAACAGCGTTTCAATGGAGTTATTGACTGGGTGCTCCATTGTGAGTTAGGGATAGGGGGTGAAAAAGAGTGGCCTTACCCCGGGAGCTGGAAAAAAAAACTGGCTCCTAACTTTTTTAACTGGCTCCTAAATTCAAAGCAAATTTGTCAACCCCTGTGTTAAAGGAAGCACCAGAAGCGCAGAAATTGTTGATGGTTTAGAGGTAGATGGCAGACATGAAGGTGGATTGCACTATGGAGTGAATAGAATGTTGTAGAATTATTATCAGGTGGCTTGATGAATGTGAGAAAAGAAAAGGCTGAGGATGTTTTCATTACTATGATGGTCAAGAAGGTGTTTCTCGGAAACAAGAAAATGCAGATTGCCTGACAGAGGTAGCAGAAGAGAGGGAGATGATGATGGGTGACTAGTAGGGCAGCATTAACCCTTTGAGCACACAGAGGTAAATTTTTGCATCTGTGAAAATATTAGGACTTTCGGTGGGAAAGAAAGTCTGAATAATAGTCTTAAAGTAAATATTTATATTGGATGTGTTATATTTAGAATTCACAGACTTTCAACTGGGTGGCACAGTGGTGTAGTGGTTAGCACTCTCACCTAGCAGTAAGAAGTGGTCACTGATTCAAATCCCAACCATGACACTACCTGCCTTGAGTTTGCATGTTCTCCCTGTGCCTCTGGTTTCCTCTCACAATCCAAAGACATGCTGGTAGGTTAATTGGCTTTTGTCCAAACTTGGCCCTAGTATATGAATGGGGACCTTGGATTGTGGGCTCCTTGAGGGTAGGGACCGATGTGAGTGTGCAATGTACAGGGATAGGGACAATTGTGGACACTCACTCAGGTTAGACTGGTGTCTTTATTCAACCTTACTAACTATGAAACTATGAAGTGTTAATGATACAATGCTGTATATTTGGGTACATTTATAAAGTTAAAAGGCTAAGTTCTGAATCAGAATATTAAATATTGATTAAAAAGAAAGTTCTGTTTTTGGACCCTGTGGATTTCACTTGGGACCAGAGAATAAGGGGAACAGTACAAAAGGGGGTTCAAGTTTTCTTGAATTCTGCTAAAATATCTGAGGAAAAATATTCAGAGATGTGTGTGTGTGTGTGTGTGTAATATATGTATTTGAATAAATGAAAGAATATTGTTTTTAACAACTTCAAGGTAAGGAAGGCGTTTAGTAGTTTGATTTGTGATCCTGTGCTCATTCATGTTAGATAAAGAATATCTATTTTCCCAGCTCCAATTCAAGTGCAGATATGACACCCCACACCCGCCTCTTTCTACATAACTGAAGAATGGGGTGGGTGTCTACTGATTACATGAATGAGTACAAAACTGAACCTTTAGAGGTATTTTAGAGTTTAGAACATTAAATGAAGGTATGAAATAATGTAGACTACACAGTCCTTGGAGACAAAGACAAATGATGTCCTTCCTGGGTACGACAAATTTTCGTAGAGCCTGGATTCCCGGGTATTCCATGCTGACAGTCCCATTGGTTCAGCCAATACATGGGAGCCCAATGGCCCCCCAGGATGCCATAAAATGGAGTGAGGAAACAGACGGCTTTTACTGACCTGAAACAAGTCCTTTCTAGTTCATCAGTGCTAGCCTTACCAACCAATGACAAACCTTTCAAACAAACAGTAGACTCAAGGGAAGGTCACATGACATCAGTACTTACATCAGGGGTGCCCAACCAGTGGCCCGGGGGCCACATGTGGCCCACGGAGCCTTCTGATGTGGCCCGCGACTTCTTTCTGTGTAATGGCAGATTGGCAAGCCCAGATCATGGGTTGCGGACCCGCCATCCCAGAGCATCTGTGTTGTTAATGAAGCTGGCAAAGCAAGAAGTTGTGGAGCAGAGCTGTATGAACTGATGCTTCCTGTATAGCGCCGTCTCTTGCCACAGGCGGAGTGATACCAAATGTGCTCTGCCGGGGACAGCAACAGCAGGCAATACCTGAATGGAAAACTGTTATTAAAGGTCAGGTTATTACTAAAATTGCAGTGTATAAATGGGCATATCTGCGCAGTGGTTACTGGGCTGCTTTTAAACTGATCCGCAGGTGCAGTGCACCTTCAGGTTACCTGCACTGAGGCATAGATTTCTGTTATTACCTGCGGGTTTGGTGAGCTTTCAGAAAGTGCACCACACCTGCAGGATATAATAGAAGTGTGTGGCTAACCCACAGGAAAGACACAGGTGCATTGCGCTGCATTAGTGTCAAAGGCCCCTTTCACACAATTGGTACAACTCAATTGGGCCTTCCATTCACCTCTATGAAACGGCACATGTAAACAGATTTGTGTCCTTTTACATAGAGGTCGACCGATATGGGTTTTTCTCTGGCCGATGCGGATGCCGATATTTAGAAATCATGGCGGCCGATAGCCGATATATGATGCCGATTTTTTGGGCCGATATGTTAGGCCGATTTTATTTTATTTATTTATTTATTTATTTTTAATCCCCCTTGATCTAACACACCTTTCCCACTGGGGCGTTTTAAGGCGCTTTTGGGCTAAAAATAGCGCCTGTAAAGTGCCTGTAAAATGGCTCCCCTGCAGTCTGTGTGAAAGACACAGTGCTTTCACACTGAGGCGATGCGCTGGCAGGATCTTAAAAAAAAGTCCTGCAAGCAGCATGTTTGGAGTGGTGTATACTGCTCATCCACCACTCCTGCCCATTGATATGAATGGGCACCACTGCCGAAGCGCATGCAATGCGATTTGGCAGCAGTGCTTCATGGGCGCATTTACGGTAACCTCTTCCTTGGCCGCTAGCTGGGTTATATGTGCCCCACTAGCAGCCAAATAGCACCGCTAAAATGATGGTAAAGAGCCGCTAAAACTTGCGTTTTACCATCAACGCCTGCCCGCTCCAGTGTGAAAGCGGCCTTCATACGTGATACAGAAAATTTCTTACACTTAAACATTTATTAAACAAAACAAACCTCCAATCAGTTTACTTGTATGTATGATTTAGATAAAAAAAAAAAAAATATATATATATATATATATATATATTAAATAAAAACAGGTAGTCAAAACTTTTGGACAAAAAAAAAAATGGGCTAACTTTACTGTTTTTATTTTATTTTTATTTTTTAAATGGTGTATTTTTTTCCCAAAAAAATGCATTTGAAAGACCTCTGTGCAAATGCCGTGTGACATAAAATATTGCAACAACCGCTATTTTATTCCCTAGGATCTCTGCTAAAAAATATATATATAATTTTTGGGGGGTCTAAGTGATTTTCTGGCAGAAAATACAGGATTTTTTACTTGTAAGCAACAAGTGTCAGAAAAGATTTAGTCTTTAAATGGTTAAACAGAACTTCTACACACAGAGATGACTTAATTCATTCAAGTGTAAACATTGTATCTTTCTGTTCTTTTCTTGGCAGCCTGCCCAGAGTGGAGGAAAGGGTTGCTATGACGACTCAGTCAACTTAGACCATTCTATACAGAAGTCATTTCAAAGTCCCGCTGTAGTTCTAAATCGGCTTTTTATCAGCACAAATCGGCCGATGCCGATTATTTAAAAAACGGCAAATATCGGCCGATATATCGGTCGACCTCTACTTTTACACCCGCCTACCTCCAATCTAATTTGCTAAAAAAAATCCCCTTCTGTCAGGGTGGATCGGATCAGAGGACCCATAGAATAGAGTGGGATGTGTCCGGGTCCGCTCTGCAGGGACCTGTCATCCGATTGCTCATTGTGGCCTGCGACCGGTTACCAAATTGCTTAGGTGGCCCTCGCTCTTGAAAAGGTTGGGCAACCCTGTGCTAAGGTAAGGAGGCCATCCGTCTCCCACGTGGTGTGGCGGGTGGTGGGTGCGCTGTGGTGTGGTGTTGTTTTCCCCACAATCATCTCGGGGGTGGGGTGGCCGATGTTTTTCCTCACCCCCTCTGAATTTTCGAGCACTGGTCACCATTGCTGCCAAGCTATAGTAAAGGGAGCGCGGGGGGGGGGGGGGGGTGACTACAGCTTCACAGGTCATTGAGAGCTTTAGTTAAATTTTATACATTGCTTGGTATACTATATTCATCTCCCCTCCATTGATACAACATCCACAAGTTCCCTTGCTGGCACTGACATCTTCGGCTACCCTGATTGACTGTGCCAGGATGACATGAATACCACACAGAGGCAGGTAAGAATCCTTTATTTCAGAAGAGACATAGGGGTGGATTTACTAAAACTGGTTCACACAGAATCTGGTGGAGCTGTGCATGGTGGCCAATCAGCTTCTATTTCAGCTTGTTCAATAAAGCTTTTGCAATAAAACTTGGAAACTGATTGTTTTCTATGCAGAGCTGCACCACATTTTGCACTTTCCAGTTTTAGTAAATAAACCCCCATAGTATGCTTGCATCCCTATACAAGTCAATGCAAAATTAACTCGAAACATCTCAATGTTACTCAGAATCAGTTGGTTGCAAATCAAAAGCAGCTTCACACTATTTCTCTTATATTCACCAACCGACACAGCTCCTCTCTGTAACTGAATGGGTTGTATAGCCTGCCATTAGGAGAACTAGGCAAAATTGTTACACAATACACAGAACTTTTAGTCCCGCCTCAGGGGGGGCGGACCCTGTGCTATTAACCCTCCCCACTGCTCCCAGCAGATTCAATTTTTATTTTGCCTAGTAAGGAGAATGACCTAGGAACCCTGCTGGCCCTCTCGGTCCATGTTTTTGCTGCAGGTTTGATGTTTTTTGCGCAAGATGAAAGATCCTGGGATCTTCTATCAACTGCCAGCTGGGTGACAGGCTGGTTAATGATTGTCCTTGTAGTCTCCCCAGTCCGGCCATCGAGCGTGAGCAGGCCGCAGCTAAGGCTCGGCAGGCCACGACATGCCTCAGCTCCAGAGGTGGTCGGTGAGCTTCAATGCTCCGGGGTATACATATGACCAGGCTACTGCTGTCTGAATCACAGTATACCGGGCCAGCAGCTACCCTGTAACTGCGTAGGAATAGGTCTGTGATGGAATGTCTCCCAGCTATTCAGGACTGGTAAGTATGGCTCTCCCTGCTTCGGTGGGGTGAGCAGCTGGGCATTCCCCGGGGAGTCGATTCGGGGGCCACCTAACCTCACTATCTTCTCCCCCACGTCCCTATCTCCCCTCCTTCCCCCTCTCTGAGGGGGGTGGCTGCATGCACTGCGGGTGGTATGTGGGTTCGCTGGATGCTGACCTGTGGGGGCTCTGTGAGGCTGGCGTTGGTCCTGGTCCCCGTCCTGGGGGTCCCAAAAAGGGTCGGTGGAGGTTGTTCTGGCTGTAGGCAGGCAGCACTGTTCTGGGTTTGTTCTGTCACCACATGGCGCTGTCTGGCGGCCATCTTGGATGTGGGAAAGCCTGTATTCCCCTTGTGAGCTTCAGCAGCCATCTTCTTTAGGATCTCCTATTAGTTACATTGGCGGCCATTTTCTTGAAGCCTGAGCGCTCTTTTCGGCGCAGTTCTCTTGTGGCAGCATTACATGTGCTCTCACTTGCTGTTTCCTGTGTCCACTGTGTGTACAGGACACTGGATGGCTCCTTGCTGAACGCTGAAGCTAGTTCTGCAGAATGTTTGTCCCTGGTGGCCCCTCCTCTCTTCTCGTCCATGCCAGATGATGCCACAAGCAAATAGGGGTAGATGAGAAGCGAGGGGAGGGATTGTGTGGAGGGACAGGGACCAACTAAGACCAAATGACCATCTCTGCTGCAGACAGTCAGTTCAAGGAATGTTCAGAGTGAGGGAGGGGTACCCCAGCTTTGGCAAATTGATTTTCAAAAATGCTAACTGCTCCATTAGCTGGGGGGACAATGGGGATCTTTGGGGTGACAGGATGTTTCCCGTCACAGAAAACACCCGCTCACTCTGGACACTTGTCGGAGGGCAGGACAGTAGCTCCTTGGCAATATCTGCGAGGACAGGCCACTCCTCGCTCTTCTCCTGCCAAAAAACATTGGATCTGTGGTGGGGTGCACTGGTGGGGCTGACAAATAGGACATGACAACCTCCTTTGCTGCTATGAGTTTCTTGGGGCGCACTATGCTGGAGGTTCCCATTAGGGTGTCAAGTGCCTCAGCCAAGACAGAAGATGCTCCGCTGGCAAGAGCTCTGCTCACTTCACTAGATGATGCATGGGAGAGGGGGTCTTCAATATCTTCTTCCTCCTTTTCCTCTTCTCCCAGCCTTACCATCTGCCTTTCCCTCTGATGCACCCTGTCGATTAGTCTGTCCCGCCATGTTGTCAGAGCACTACACTGCACAGCCATTTTGCCCTTGATGCGGGGGTAACACATGGCAGCCAGCATCAGTTCTGGGCAAGAGGTGGTCAACTCCTGCATGCGCCTGCCCAGCTCCATCAGAAATGTGTTTAGCAAAGCCAACACATCAGGTTGAGGGCCACCACCGGGCAAAGGTTCCTCTGCCGACTTGAACCGCTCCAATTTGCTCTGAAGGTGGTTGAAGAGTGGGAGCACATGACCAATGCTGGCATCCTCGCGGCTTAGGTGTTCTGTGACAGAGAGGAAAGGTTTGAGGACTGACACAATCTGCCCAATTATGGCCCAGTCCTCCCTGCCTAAAGGTCTCTCTATGCCAATGTTATGTCACAGGCCATGGCATGGAGAGCCTTCTGCTGCTCAAGGATGTGTTCCAGCATTGCTAGGGTTTAATTCCACCTAGTCCCCACATCCTGTTTTAGGCAGTGTTCTGGAAGGCCTGCCTTCCTCTGTTCCACCCTGAGGAGGTGGCTGTCCCACACACTCCGATGGAAGTGGCCAGCCATCTTCCAACAAGAGTCCACCACTTTGGACAGCCTTCCATCGCCACCAGAAAAAGTGTGTTTGTCTTATTTAACCATTTTTACACTTTCTTTGTGAAATGGTAGGGGTACTTTTGTACCCCCTTACCATTTCAAACAGGGGGGGGGCGGGATCTGGGGGTCCCCTTGTTAAAGGGGGCTTCCAGATTCTGATAAGCCCCCCGCCCGCAGACCCTCACAACCACCAGCCAGGGTTGTGAGGATGAGGCCCTTGTCCTCATCAACATGGGGACAAGGTGCTTTGAGGGGTCACAGACCCCCAAAGCATCCTCCCAATGTTGAGGGTATGTGGCCTGGTACGGTTCAGGAGGGAGGGGGGCCGCTCTCTCGCCCCCCCACTTTTGCTGCAGCCTGCCAGGTTGCGTGCTCGGATAAAGGGTCTGGTATGGATTTTTAGGGGGACCCCCACGTCAATTTTTTTTTTTAATTTGATGCGGGGTTCCCCTTAATATCCATATCAGACCTGAAGGGTCTGGTATGGATATTTAGGGGGACCCCCACATAAATTTTTTTTAAAAAACCCCCACGCTTTTTTTTTATTTTATTTTTTTATCAATGAATGAATGAATTGTCGGCTAATACAGAGAACACTCATTGAGTGTTCTCTGTATTACGGGGAGCCGACAATATAGCCGCAAGTGATTTTAAAAGACTTTTTTTCCTGCACAAATGACACTTTGTGCAGGGACAGTTCTAAGCACCAGAAACATGCGCCCCTTCACAGGCATACTATAGATACCCCCCAGCTACGAAATTTAAAGGAATATTACACTTTTATTGTTTCACTTTAATCATTATTAAAATCACTGCTCCTGAAAAAACTGCAGTTTTTAAAACTTTTTTTTGCATTGATCCATGTCCCCTGGGGCAGGACCCGGGTCCCCAAACACTTTTTAGGACAGTAACCTGCATATTACCCTTTAAAATTAGCACTTTAGATTTCTCCCATAGACTTGTATAGGGTGTTCCGGCTTTTCGAATTTGCTGCGAACAGCCCAAATTGTTCACTGTTCGCTGAACAGGCGAACAGGCAATGTACGAGTCGAACAGGAGTTTGACTCGAACTCGAAGTTCATCCCTAGTTACCACCTGGTGGAGAAGGTGGGCTGAGCAGTACACACCCACAAAGCTGCCATCCCTTACAGCCTTGACCATGTTGCTGCCTCCATCAGTGACAACATAGTCAATCCGGTAGTTGCTGTCTGCCTGTCCAAACCACTGCAACAACATTTTCTGCAGGGCTTGCAGGATGTTTTGCGTTGTGTGCTTTTCATCAAGCACCTCAGCGTGCAGGAGGAAAGAACAGTGCCCCTGTTTGTCAACTGCTGACGAGGATCCAGATGTTTGAACTACATCACGGGACACCTTGGCCTGCCACCAATTTTTCCTCAGGGACAGGAAGGCATGCTGGGCACTACGCGCACTCCATAGGTCAGTGGTCAGGTGCACTGCCTGTCCACCTGCCCTTCCAATCTCCTCCATGAGCACCCCAACACAAGACCTGTATAAGGCTGGCACTACAGTTTGGCTGAAGGTCTTACGTGATGGCACATGGTACTGTGGTGCAACAGCCTGCATCAATTGCTTGAAGGGCTCACCTTCCACCATGTTGAAAGGTGCTCCTCCAACTGCAATGAGCTGGCCAATCAGGTGTTATTTTACACACCTGCGCCCGAGATATACCCTTACTCTGAAAGCCACCAAAATCTTCCAGGGTGGCCTGGCTGGTATGGATTGGATGCGGGATGGTAACAGTATTCTTTTCTGAATTATACTGGCTGGAGGTGCTGGCACTCATGGTGGCTGTGGCGGTGCCACTATTGGTTCCCCTTTTGGTGTTTTGAGGAGTGGCCATAATACTTTTCTCCCTTAACAGCACTGCATGGTGGTGCACACGCATGTGCTGGTTCATGCCCCTATTACTGAGATGCCCTATGTCTCGGCCCCGGCTGACCTCCCTGCCACAGTGATTGCATTTGGCCTTCTGACCGACACCAATTCTTTTAAAATGCTGCCAAATGCTGGAACGGCAGCCACTACCTCGGAATCCCTTCCACTGCAGTGGTCACACTCTTTCTGAGGTTCGGCAGGAGCAGGAGGAAGAGACCTGAACATCCCAGATATTTTGGGTGCTGTGATGGATTGAGGCCTAATGATTGCATTGGCCCATTCTAAACCTGGAGGCTTAGAAAGCACTTGGGCAGGGGTCTTTTCCGGAAAGAAAAGTAGTGGGGACTGAGGGGAGATACTGTAGTAATATGGCTGAACCAGAGTGACTCCATCTTTGTAAGTTCATATAGGATTAACTTGGGTTAACTTTACTGGCTGGCTTAGGTTCTGTATCTGCAGACTGTGGCAGTTTTTCTGTAAACATGCACATAAGGAAATATAGCTTGCATAGGCAGTCTCGTTCTATGATGTCTAAATAAAGAAATTGTGTCACAATATGTCTGGGCCACATATCCCATGACTGTGATTCAGAAGCAGATGACATGAGTAATGATATGTAATGATATGTAATGATGGTGTGTAATGTACGCCTATGTATTAACCACACCCATGTTCTATGCAATGATTGGCTGATAAGGGTGTATATAAAATGCAGTCCCTCCCACAATATATTAGACAACTCCTGAACTTTGGTCTCGACTCATCTCTTATTGTCTTTGTCAGGATGTTTGTCTCCTAATGCTGCAGCATTAGTATAAAGGGTTTCGCAAGTATTGTAATTGCGTTAGTTACACCTAGCTGGTCTTTGTCAGGTATATAGAAATACCATTTTAATCACAACAGACTGCTGAGATTTTGGAATTTAGGAATTTAGGACTTGGCAGGGTGTGGTCAAACGTTGAAGCTTTGACACACACAACCCTGGCCAGATACATTTTAGTTAAGAGAATTGTGAGATGGACCAGGCTGTTAAGAAGTGGCTTATGAGAAGCTTATGTCCTTGGTGGGACTCTGTTTAAAAACCTAATATTAGGCTCCTTTAGGGAAGGAGAAGGGGAAAAAAGGGTAATGTGGCAATTACCAATTACTACCCGAACCCACAAAACTGCTACAAACTTTTGCTCTATCTGGCTTTTCTTGTCTAGTGCATTTGCATTAAAGTAATAAGATATTTGTTGTGTTGTGTGGGATACAGGGCTGTATGGGGTAAGGCAGCCCCTGTTTTCACTGTTATATGATGTCCCAAAAGGGGAAAATTAGATTAGAGTTAAGTAAATTTCCCTTGTTAAATTTAGGTATCATAGGAAGTGTGAGTACTGTTATATGCATTTTCATATAAGTTTGCTAAGGTATTCTTTGAAGAGACAATGGTATAGTATATGAATAATATGACTTCTCCCCTTAGAGCTCTGGAATGATAGGTGCTTGATTCTGCTTGAGAAGTGCATAATTTGTTTGCACAAGTTTAACATGTGTTTTGGTAACTCTTGGAAGGGTATCGGAATTGTATTTTTTGCAGGTTGTAAAATGTATGTGTTAGGTGGAAGGGGGTTGATTTGACAGTGGGTATTTTGGAAGAATGCCCAGGAGTGATGGGATTTAAGTAAGTAAGATGTTAATTAAGAATATCCTACATTTGTTGAGAGTAAAGTAAGTGAAGTTAGAAGGTAAAGGAGAGATTTGAGTTATTTATTAAAGGAAGGTGTGCATTTTGCAAGGTTTTTCAATGCATTGTTCTTTTTATATACAAGCCAGGTTTCAGAGCCATTTTAGAACTGACATAGAAAGAAAGAAAAAAAAAAGTGAAGGAAAGTTACATTTAAAAACGGGAAGTAAGCAGAGCTTGTTTTGAGAGTTAAAGGGGACATTCTATTTGCGTTGAGGAAATGATTTTAAAGGACAGCCGGGATGGGAGGTTTTGGGCAAGTAAGGAAATTAACACAGAGAGAGTTTTGTTTAAAATAAGGATTTTTAAAGTGTCACAGCTAGTTTTATTTGTATTATCAGATAGAAGGTGTTGTTAAACGGGATGTTTTAGGCCCCTTTCACATGTGCGGACCGTTCGTCCGTTTTTCTCTACATCCGTTTTTGGACGAAAACGGAGCACAATGCATGTCAATGGCATTGCGGACGTTTGCGGACGACCATCCGCAAATGACCGTTTTACGTCCGTTCCGTTCCGCTCCGTTTTTCCAAACGGAAGAATATCCTATTTTCTCTTCCGTCCAAAATACGGAACGGACATAAAACGGTCGTTTGCGGACGATCCGTTCCGCGGACATCCGTTTTTGAGCAAAAAATATATATTAATGTACAGGTGACCTCTGACCCAGGTAGTGGTCAGTCACATGTACAACCACATCCTGCTAGTGGAGAGAGTGGAGAGAGGAGAGGAGAGTGTATAGAAAGAGAGCTGCCTGAATCTGTGTGTTTTAAAGAGACGTGTCAAGAGAGAGGAGACCTGCCAGGAGATTGGAGACCTGCCAAGAGAGAGAGAGAGGAGAGCAGCCTGGAGAGAAGAGAAAAAATGGCCAGAGATGTCTCACATGAAAGGCTTATTCAGCTCGTGCATGCCAGGCCTGGCTTATGGGACAAAACCTGTGCTGAATACAGTGACCGCCATATCACCAGCATGAAGTGGGAGGAAATTTTTGAAGAGGTCACACCGAACTGGATGTCGCTTAGTAATAAGCAACGTCGGATACGTGGTAAGCAGTTTGTGGCTTGGCATAGTTAAACACATGGCATTTCATGGCCATGTGGCATGTCACGTGGTCACGTGGCAATGTGGCATGTCACGTGGCCATGTGGCATGTCACGTGGCCATGGGGCATGTCACGTGGCCATGTGGCATGTCACGTGGCCATGTGGCATGTCACGTTGTCACGTGGCCATGTGGCATGTCACGTTGTCACGTGGCCATGTGGCCATGGGGCATGTCACGTGGCCATGTGGCATGTCACGTAATCACGTGGCATGTCACGTGGCCATGTGGCATGTCACGTTGTCACGTGGCCATGTGGCATGTCACATTGTCACGTGGCCATGTGACCATGGGGCATGTCACGTGGCCATGTGGCATGTCACGTTGTCACGTGGCCATGTGGCTTGTCACGTGGCCATGTGGCCATGGGGCATGTCACGTGGCCATGTGGCATGTCACGTAATCACGTGGCATGTCACGTGGCCATGTGGCATGTCACGTTGTCACGTGGCCATGTGGCATGTCACGTTGTCACGTGGCCATGTGGCCATGGGGCATGTCACGTGGCCATGTGACATGTCACGTAATCACGTGGCATGTCACGTGGCCATGTGGCATGTCACGTTGTCACGTGGCCATGTGGCATGTCACGTTGTCACGTGGCCATGTGGCCATGGGGCATGTCATGTGGCATGTCACGTAATCACGTGGCATGTCACGTGGCCATGTGGCATGTCACGTTGTCACGTGGCCATGTGGCATGTCACGTGGTCACGTGGCCATGTGGCATGTCACGTGGCCATGTGGCATGTCACGTGGCCATGTGGCATGTCACGTGGCCATGTGGCATGTCACGTGGCCATGTGGCATGTCACGTGGCCACGTGGCATTTCATGTGGCATGTCACGTGGCATTTCATTTGGCATGTCACGTGGCCACATGTTCACGAGGCCACGTGGCCTCATATTATATGTAATTGTCATGTTGGAGTTCTATCAGTTCATTGTGTCTACTGTTTCTATACAGGTGATAAAATCATCACACGGTGGAGATCCCTTAGAGACCGCTACAGACGGGAGCTAAAGGAGGAGGCAAGTGAAAGCCGGAGCGGCGCAGGACCATCAACAAAAAAAAAAAGCCCCTTTTTTGATTCACTGGACTTCTTGAGAAGTGTTATGAACTTAAGAAAGTAAGTAAATACATTATTTCTCCCCTATATTAAATTATTTGGCCGAGTAAAAAAAATGATATACTCCAAAGAGGAAGTACAAAAGTACAGAAAAGTACAAGCATGCTAGCTCATTATGAATTACTTACCTGTGATGGAAGCCCCCGCTGTGGTCCCCGTTCCCCTCCTCCGTTGCCGCCATCACTCCCTGAGTGACTTCTGCGTATCATGGCTTCGGTACTGTGACTGGCCCTAGCCACAATGACGTCATGCACGTGGGATCCACCAGTCATGGCACAAGCGTCTTCAGAAACGGCACGCTTAGGCGCCGTTGTCTACGGGTTTTCTGCTAATATCTCCAAACCGTGTAGGTTTAGTGGATATTTCTTGCACCTACCTGTATGTATAAGTGGTCCACTTTAATGACACACATGGATCCATGTATTGTAATAACTCTACTGTACTCACCTGTAATCCATCTATTAACAAATATTTTACAGTACCACCAGCAACATTTCTGATACAGAAGAGGAGGGGGGTGCAGTGGATACCCAGCCTGCGGCAGAGGAAGACATTGGAGTTGGTGGTAGGGAGCAAGCTCCTGAGGAAATGCCATCTTCACAATCTACAGCCACGTTTGAAAGACGTGTGCCACAACGTGTGCCTGTAAGTATCCTATATAAAATGTCCCATTTTGAAATGTTGATAGAATAAAATGTACTAATAAATGTTCCAACCCTCAGATTCGTTCTGTTACTACTGCTTCCAGAAGCAAACGACACGGACAGCATAGGCCTGACATGGATGGAGCTATGCTGTCCTTTATGCAAGAGATGACGGCAATGAGACGGGCGGATAGCAATGATCCTTTTGCAGACCCCAATAATGAAGATGCAAGCTTTGTGAAGAACCTATATCACCACCTTTCAAAGGTTCCGACTGCACGCAAAATGGACGTTCACATGGCCATCTTCAATTTCACTGGTGTGTGCGTAAGGGCTGCACTATCTGGAGATCCCATGCCACCAGTTATTACCCATCCCCAACGTCCATATGGTGAGCAAGCTCCGCAGCATCCTTATCCCCATTAGTGATGGACGAACTTCCGACGGGACGTTTCGCGAACGCGAAATGCGAACGGACCCAAACGTTCGCGAAACCGACCGTTCGCCGCGGGCCCCATTGACTTCAATGGGAGGCGAACTTTGCAAACCTTCATGTCGAATTTGCGGCCACGTGGTAATTATTAGGGGGTAAAACGTAGTCCCACCATCTGGACAATGACATAATACATGTATGAGGTGAATTTGGGATCGATAACTACAAGCATTTTTATTTTATTTGGGAAATTGTTCTAACAATTCAGGACTATGGAGCTAATGAAGGCAATGGAGGAGAGGGAAGGTCAGGGACCAGGGTAGGCAAAGAAGAGGGTGCAGGAGATGATCACCAGCAGCGTGACATACCGGAATGACACATGCACCGTAATACAGAGCACTGACAGCAGCACCGTGACATACAGAGCACTGACAGCAGCACCGTGACATACAGCGCTGACAGCAGCACCGTGACATACAGCGCTGACAGCAGCACCGTGACATACAGCGCTGACAGCAGCACCGTGACATACAGCGCTGACAGCAGCACCGTGACATACAGCGCTGACAGCAGCACCGTGACATACAGCGCTGACAGCAGCACCGTGACATACAGCGCTGACAGCAGCACCGTGACATACAGCGCTGACAGCAGCACCGTGACATACAGCGCTGACAGCAGCACCGTGACATACAGCGCTGACAGCAGCACCGTGACATACAGCGCTGACAGCAGCACCGTGACATACAGCGCTGACAGCAGCACCGTGACATACAGCGCTGACAGCAGCACCGTGACATACAGCACTGACAGCAGCACCGTAAGCAGCCCCAGGAGGAAGTCAGCACAGCACAGGGATGGTGTGATCCCCTCATAATAAGAACCCCCAGGAGGAAGTCAGCACAGCACAGGGATAGTGTGATCCCTTCATAATAAGAACCCCCAGGAGGAAGTCAGCACAGCACAGGGATATCATAAGCAGCCCCAGTAGAAATATGACACCGCTCAACCTCTTCAAAGAGGAGGGTAGGGGCATATAGTACGGTGTGCTTTTTTGGGTCAAGGAAGTGAGCCAAATGAATTAAGAAGGTCTGTGTGCTTGATTAAAAAAATAGTTTATAGACATATACATGGTCTACTGGTCACATGTGTTGAATTCCTCCGAGATCCATGCCTCATTCATTTTTAGAAATGTGAGGTAGTTAACACTGTGGTGAGCTAGGCGAGTACGCTTATCGGTCACAATCCCCCCTGCTGCGCTGAACGTCCTTTCGGACAGGACACTGGATGAGGGGCAAGCCAACAGTTCGATTGCAAATTGGGCAAGCTCTGGCCAGAGGTCAAGCCTGCCCACCCAGTAGTCTAGGGGTTCATCACTCCTCAGAGCGTCCACATCGGCCGTTAACCCAATGTAGTCGGACACCTGACGGTCTAGGCGTTCCCTGATGCTGGATCCGGATGACACCTGTCGATGGGTCGGCTGAAAGAATGACCTCATATCCGAAGTCACCAACACATCTTCAAACCGGCCTCTTCTTGCAGGCGCTGTTGGATTGGTACCCGCAAATCCTTCTCTGGGAGTGGGAATTGCTCCTCTGCCAGCGCACGCAAAAGCAGAATGCAGCATTTCTCGAAGCAAGGCCTGGAAGTGCTGCATTCTGACAGCCCTCTGCGACAGCGGTAACATTTCCGCCATTTTGTGTTTGTACCGGGGGTCTAAGTACGTTGCCACCCAGTACTGGTCCTTGACCCTCATGCTTTTTATACGGGGGTCCCTATTAAAACACTGGAGCATGAAGGCCCCCATTTGCACTAAAGTGGAAGCGGTGTGGTGGCCTGGCTCCTGCTCATCATCCAGGATAATGTCGTCCTCTTCATTCTCCTCTCCCCATCCTCGCACAACAGGGATCCCAGAAAGGTTTAAAGCATGCTCTTCTTGCTCCTGCTCATCCGCCCCGGCACCATCCTCCTCTGACTCCTCATCAGACTCCTGTTGTTGACTTGTCTCAGATAGAGTAGCCCCCCCTGGGAATTCATCCAGCATTGCGACTTCCTCATCTTCCCGCTCCTGCTCCTCCACAGCCTGATCAATGACACGACGCAATGCACGCTCCAGAAAGAAGGCATAAGGTACCATGTCACTGATGGCGCCATGGCTGCGACTGACCAGTTTGGTGATCTCCTCAAATGGCCGCAGAAGTCTGCATGTGTCGCGCATGAGCAGCCACTGGCGCGGTGAAAAAAAACCCAGCTCCCCAGAACCGTTTCTTTCGCAGAGTTCATACAGGTAGACGTTAACTGCACGTTTCTGCTGGAGCAGCCTATCAAGCATATAGAAGGTTGAGTTCCATCGCGTCGGGCAATCGCAAATAAGACGTCTGACCGGCAGATGGTGTCGCCGCTGAATGTCAGCAAGGCGAGCCATGGCCGTGTAAGATCTTCTGAAATGGGCCGAGATTTTCCTTGCCTGCCGCAAGATGTCCTGGACCCCAGGGTATTTGACAAGGAATCGCTGCACGACCAAGTTTAAGACGTGTGCCATGCACGGCACGTGCGTGATTTTGCCCTGTTTCAATGCGCTAAGCAGATTGGCACCGTTGTCACACACCACTTTACCAACTGTCAAATTGAGCGGTGTTAGCCACTCATCTGCCTGTGAACGCAAAGCTGAAAGGAGTGCCGGGCCAGTGTGGCTCTTTGCTTCCAGGCACAACAGACGCAGCACGGCATGGCAACGTCTCACCTGGCATGTGGAATAGGTTCTGGGGAGCTTGGGCGGTGCAGTGGAAGAGACGCTAGCAGCGGAAAAGGAGGAGGCAGCTGAGGAGGAGAGGGAGGAGGATGGAGTAGGAGGAGGAGAAGAAGAGTCAGGCCTGCATGCAATCCGTGGCGGTAAAACCAAATCTACACGGGTGCCACGGGTTACATGCTTGACGGCCGTCAGAAGGTTCACCCAGTGGGCAGTAAAACTGATATACCTTCCCTGCCCGTGTTTGCTAGACCACGTGTCTGTGGTCAGATGTATCTTGGCACCGACACTGTGTGCCAGAGATACATTCACTTGCCGCTGAACATGGCCATATAGCTCTGGGATGCCCTTCTCTGAGAAATACTTCCTTCCTGGGACCTTCCATTGTGGTGTTCCAATGGCCACAAATTTGCGAAAGGCCTCCGAGTCCACCAGTTTATATGGCAGTAGTTGGCGGGCTATGAGTTCTGACAAGCCAGCCGCCAACCGTTGGGCAAGAGGGTTATCCGGCATCATCATTTTTTTACGCTCAAACATTAGGCCCACGGAAGCCTGCCTTTTTGCAGAAAAATGTGAGCTTGGCGTGATGGAAGGTGGAGTGGAGGACAATTGTGAGGAGAGAGGAGAAGGAGAAGTAGAAGACGAGGCTGGACGGTGAGAGCCTGCAGTGTGGCTTTGTGTGTTCCGTTGCTCCCACTGGGCTCGGTGATGGCTGCTCATGTGCCTTCTTAAGGCGGTCGTCCCTAGGTGAGTATTGGGCTTACCGCGACTAACGCGTTGACTGCAAAGATTGCAGATGGCAACGCTATTGTCAGCAGCGGACACGTTAAAAAAAGCCCACACTGCGGAGCCATGTGCCGGTGTCCTGGGAGCGCCAGATGTGACCGTACATGGTCGATGACTCGCTCCTGATACATTTGCAGTCTGCTTTGTCCCTGCTGTGCAATGTAAGTCATTGCTGCTTCTCCTCCCTATCTGCTGGTCCATATCTCCCTCTGAACTCCCCTCCTCTTCCTCTCTTGTGGGCACCCACGTGACATCACTAGACACGTCATCATCAACGTCACCTTCCCCACCGCTATAAGTAGAGATCTCGGAGTAGGCAGCAACACCGGGGACCAACCTCCTCCTTGGGCTGATCTGGGTACTGGCGTCAGACTGCTGAGTAGCGCTTGTTGCTACCTCCTCTTCCTGATCCAATACCAAGAGTGGCTGCGCATCAGAAATGTCCTCTTGATATGGATCGGAAAATAATTCCAGTGACTCAAGCGGAAGGTATGTGGTGGTGGTGGTGGTGGTCGTGTTGTTGGTGGTAGTGTCTTTGGGGGTGCACATAGCAGAGAGTGAAGAAGAGGGTGCAGATCGAGAGGATGAGGAGGGTGCAGAAGAGTAAGGCTGAGCGAGCCACTCAACCAAGTCTGGTGCATCCTTTAAAGTAATTGAACGCACCTTCTGCAACTTCCCACTTTGGCTCAAGCCTGTTGCTCCTGCCCTACCCCTACCACCCCTGCGGAAGGGCCTGCCTCTTCCTCTGCATGTCATTTTTTAAATGACCCTGTGACAAAACTCTTAGTCCCTATACCGCTGAAGGACTGCTGCAGTATAGGTGAGCGGTCAGCAGTGGTGCACGTCAACCCTATCTATTGTGGACCTATAGCGGTCCTTACAGAACAGCAGACTGTACCGCACTCAAGCCTATGTACCGTAGCACCCTATACCAAGTTACCAGTCCTTATAAGAACTTTTGTGGACCAAGCAGGTTGTGTATTAGTGTTTAGCAGACTGTACGTCAGTCCCTATACCGCTGAAGGACTGCTGCAGTATAGGGCAGCGGTCAGCAGTGGTGCACGTCAACCCTATCTATTGTGGACCGATAGCGGTCCTTACAGAACAGCAGACTGTATCGCACTCAAGCCTATGTACCGTAGCACCCTATACCAAGTTACCAGTCCTTATAAGAACTTTTGTGGACCAAGCAGGTTGTGTATTAGTGTTTAGCAGACTGTACGTCAGTCCCTATACCGCTGAAGGACTGCTGCAGTATAGGGCAGCGGTCAGCAGTGGTGCACGTCAACCCTATCTATTGTGGACCGATAGCGGTCCTTACAGAACAGCAGACTGTACCGCACTCAAGCCTATGTACCGTAGCACCCTATACCAAGTTACCAGTCCTTATAAGAACTTTTGTGGAACAAGCAGGTTGTGTGTTAGTGATTAGCAGACTGTACGTCAGTCCCTATACCGCTGAAGGACTGCTGCAGTATAGGTGAGCGGTCAGCAGTGGTGCACGTCAACCCTATCTATTGTGGACCGATAGCGGTCCTTACAGAACAGCAGACTGTACCGCACTCAAGCCTATGTACCGTAGCACCCTATACCAAGTTACCAGTCCTTATAAGAACTTTTGTGGACCAAGCAGGTTGTGTATTAGTGTTTAGCAGACTGTACGTCAGTCCCTATACCGCTGAAGGACTGCTGCAGTATAGGGCAGCGGTCAGCAGTGGTGCACGTCAACCCTATCTATTGTGGACCGATAGCGGTCCTTACAGAACAGCAGACTGTACCGCACTCAAGCCTATGTACCGTAGCACCCTATACCAAGTTACCAGTCCTTATAAGAACTTTTGTGGAACAAGCAGGTTGTGTGTTAGTGATTAGCAGACTGTACGTCAGTCCCTATACCGCTGAAGGACTGCTGCAGTATAGGTGAGCGGTCAGCAGTGGTGCACGTCAACCCTATCTATTGTGGACCGATAGCGGTCCTTACAGAACAGCAGACTGTACCGCACTCAAGCCTATGTACCGTAGCACCCTATACCAAGTTACCAGTCCTTATAAGAACTTTTGTGGACCAAGCAGGTTGTGTATTAGTGTTTAGCAGACTGTACGTCAGTCCCTATACCGCTGAAGGACTGCTGCAGTATAGGGCAGCGGTCAGCAGTGGTGCACGTCAACCCTATCTATTGTGGACCGATAGCGGTCCTTACAGAACAGCAGACTGTACCGCACTCAAGCCTATGTACCGTAGCACCCTATACCAAGTTACCAGTCCTTATAAGAACTTTTGTGGACCAAGCAGGTTGTGTATTAGTGTTTAGCAGACTGTACGTCAGTCCCTATACCGCTGAAGGACTGCTGCAGTATAGGGCAGCGGTCAGCAGTGGTGCACGTCAACCCTATCTATTGTGGACCGATAGCGGTCCTTACAGAACAGCAGACTGTATCGCACTCAAGCCTATGTACCGTAGCACCCTATACCAAGTTACCAGTCCTTATAAGAACTTTTGTGGACCAAGCAGGTTGTGTATTAGTGTTTAGCAGACTGTACGTCAGTCCCTATACCGCTGAAGGACTGCTGCAGTATAGGGCAGCGGTCAGCAGTGGTGCACGTCAACCCTATCTATTGTGGACCGATAGCGGTCCTTACAGAACAGCAGACTGTACCGCACTCAAGCCTATGTACCGTAGCACCCTATACCAAGTTACCAGTCCTTATAAGAACTTTTGTGGAACAAGCAGGTTGTGTGTTAGTGATTAGCAGACTGTACGTCAGTCCCTATACCGCTGAAGGACTGCTGCAGTATAGGTGAGCGGTCAGCAGTGGTGCACGTCAACCCTATCTATTGTGGACCGATAGCGGTCCTTACAGAACAGCAGACTGTACCGCACTCAAGCCTATGTACCGTAGCACCCTATACCAAGTTACCAGTCCTTATAAGAACTTTTGTGGACCAAGCAGGTTGTGTATTAGTGTTTAGCAGACTGTACGTCAGTCCCTATACCGCTGAAGGACTGCTGCAGTATAGGGCAGCGGTCAGCAGTGGTGCACGTCAACCCTATCTATTGTGGACCGATAGCGGTCCTTACAGAACAGCAGACTGTACCGCACTCAAGCCTATGTACCGTAGCACCCTATACCAAGTTACCAGTCCTTATAAGAACTTTTGTGGAACAAGCAGGTTGTGTGTTAGTGATTAGCAGACTGTACGTCAGTCCCTATACCGCTGAAGGACTGCTGCAGTATAGGTGAGCGGTCAGCAGTGGTGCACGTCAACCCTATCTATTGTGGACCGATAGCGGTCCTTACAGAACAGCAGACTGTACCGCACTCAAGCCTATGTACCGTAGCACCCTATACCAAGTTACCAGTCCTTATAAGAACTTTTGTGGACCAAGCAGGTTGTGTATTAGTGTTTAGCAGACTGTACGTCAGTCCCTATACCGCTGAAGGACTGCTGCAGTATAGGGCAGCGGTCAGCAGTGGTGCACGTCAACCCTATCTATTGTGGACCGATAGCGGTCCTTACAGAACAGCAGACTGTACCGCACTCAAGCCTATGTACCGTAGCACCCTATACCAAGTTACCAGTCCTTATAAGAACTTTTGTGGAACAAGCAGGTTGTGTGTTAGTGATTAGCAGACTGTACGTCAGTCCCTATACCGCTGAAGGACTGCTGCAGTATAGGTGAGCGGTCAGCAGTGGTGCACGTCAACCCTATCTATTGTGGACCGATAGCGGTCCTTACAGAACAGCAGACTGTACCGCACTCAAGCCTATGTACCGTAGCACCCTATACCAAGTTACCAGTCCTTATAAGAACTTTTGTGGACCAAGCAGGTTGTGTATTAGTGTTTAGCAGACTGTACGTCAGTCCCTATACCGCTGAAGGACTGCTGCAGTATAGGGCAGCGGTCAGCAGTGGTGCACGTCAACCCTATCTATTGTGGACCGATAGCGGTCCTTACAGAACAGCAGACTGTACCGCACTCAAGCCTATGTACCGTAGCACCCTATACCAAGTTACCAGTCCTTATAAGAACTTTTGTGGACCAAGCAGGTTGTGTATTAGTGTTTAGCAGACTGTACGTCAGTCCCTATACCGCTGAAGGACTGCTGCAGTATAGGGCAGCGGTCAGCAGTGGTGCACGTCAACCCTATCTATTGTGGACCGATAGCGGTCCTTACAGAACAGCAGACTGTACCGCACTCAAGCCTATGTACCGTAGCACCCTATACCAAGTTACCAGTCCTTATAAGAACTTTTGTGGAACAAGCAGGTTGTGTGTTAGTGATTAGCAGACTGTACGTCAGTCCCTATACCGCTGAAGGACTGCTGCAGTATAGGGCAGCGGTCAGCAGTGGTGCACGTCAACCCTATCTATTGTGGACCGATAGCGGTCCTTACAGAACAGCAGACTGTACCGCACTCAAGCCTATGTACCGTAGCACCCTATACCAAGTTACCAGTCCTTATAAGAACTTTTGTGGAACAAGTGAGTTGTGAATGTTTAGCAGACTGCAGCAGAAGGGCAGCAGTCAAGTATAATATCCTTTCTATATTTGGAAGAAAGAATATTATACATGTACAAGCCTATTACTGTACCACTGATACCAGTCCTGAAAAGAACCTTTGTGGAACTAATAATAACAGCAAGTCTTTAAAATTACCCTCACTGCCTGACAACACTGCTTCCTTCCTGTCCCTATACAAATTGGCAAAAAAAGAGAACGATTAGTGGTTACTGGAACAGCTCTTTTGTGGACCTTGATAGTAACAGCTAATGATGATGATGATGATGATGATGATGAAAGACTAATCTGGCTGTCCCTGTAGCATACACCGTCCTTTCCCTTTCTCTAAACTAACAAAAGACACTCAGGCTGCTGCAAGAATCAGCAGCACAGCAAACCTATCAACACCTAACACCTATACCAGTCCTGAAAAGAACTTTTGTGTACCAAATAGCTAGTGGTTTATCTCTCCCTACTCCACACAGGAACCTGTCCCTATCTTAACAGAAGAAAGAATGTAAAATGGCCACCGGATCGGGTGTATTTATAGGTTAGGGGGAATGTACAAGTGTCCATGTGCTGTCATGTCTCAATTGGCTGTCCTGTATCACATGATAAACGTGTCACCAAAGGTTAAAGTTCTTGTATACATTAAACACGTAAGTCCGCCGCGGCGAACGACGGAAAAAGGCGTTCGAACGTGCGGACCGCGAATGTCGGAAATTCGCCGCGAAACGACCGCCGGGCGAACCGTTCGGCCATCACTAATCCCCATCCATATCACCACCCAGGCATTATTCCCCATCACCAACGTGCTCCAGCCCCCACTGCCCAAAATTTTGCAACCCCACCTCAAGTGGCACCCTCCAGTTCCCCGGCCACTTCTTACCTTAGTTCTCCCCAGTCATCCAATCCCTATCCCACTTCCCACAGTCCTTATTACCAAGACCTTTAAAAAACCCCCATTTTATGTTGCCTCCCCCATTCTAGTTGGCCACCCAGTTTGCACTGCAGCAATTTTTTTTTTTTTGGGTTATATATATTTTTGTAAATATGGTTGTCGATTTTAATTTTTTTTTGCGGTTCTATGTTGTCGTCACTGACATTATTAAACATAATGGACTGCATGGAATAATTTATTGTGTTTATTGTACTCTATATAACACAAAAACAACTGATACAAAAGAATGTGATGGTCATAGGGTCAATGGTTATTGATCTTGGCACTAGGAGAATGAAAACTACAAGCTTTATACACTGATAGCAGTTACAAGACTGCTATACTGCTAACATGAAAATGCATTATTTCTTAAAACGATTGCATTTCCAGTTTATGTGGGAAAACAAATACAATGCAGGGTACCAAAAGAGGGTCAAACATGTACTAACAAAGGTATACCCAATAAAGTGCCTGGTGAGTGTTTTTACACATGTTGATACTGCCACGGAACCTCTCCCTCTGGGGACATGAAATAGTTTGCAAACGTATCACGCATGGTAACAACTGAATTGTTGGGTCGCAGTCCAGTAAACCGTACAGAAGGTAAATCGATCTCGTCCTCTTCCTCAACAGTAATTCCTTCTTTTTCACGTATAATGTTATGGAGGACACAACATGCTTGTATAGCTAGTTCGGCATTCTTCAGGCTCAGTTGAATTGTTGTATGGAATATGCGCCACTTGCTGGTCAAAATGCCAAAGGTACATTCAATAAGTCGCCTTGCGCGACTCAACCGATAGTTAAAATTTTTTTTGGGGGGAGTTAGATTGTGCCTGGCATAAGGCCTTAGGAGATTCATAGAAAGTGCAAATGCCTCATCAGCTACAAGTACATGTGGCATATCTGGCCCCACAGTTCCTGGAAGAGGTTTGTCTGATGGCAAATGGAAGTGGCCCTCAAGTAGTCTTCTCCCTATTTTCGATGATGTAAACACTCTTGAGTCTGCAGTACATCCATACGCCCCAATATCTACAGCTACAAACTTATAATTACTGTCACAGATTGCCATAAGCACAAGGGAGAAGTATTTCTTATAGTTAAAATATTGTGAGCCAGATCCAGGTGGCATCTGAATTCGGATGTGTTTCCCATCCAGGACTCCAACACAATAAGGGAATTGGGTCTTATTCCAAAACCCATTTGCAATTTCTTGCCACATAGATGTATCTGGAACAGGCATTGCAGTACCCCGAAGCTCCTCCCATATTGCTTGACAGGTGTCGTGCACAATTCCAGAAATTGTAGAGATTCCCAACAAAAAGTAGTGGTTTAGGGACGTATAGGATACTCCAGATGCCAGAAACCTGGGAAGAGTAGAACAAATAATAAAAGGAAGCCTACATTATGCTGGACATAAACAGAAAGGCTGGCTGGCTTACCTCAGGGTAAGTAGAAGTCGCTCCTCAGGAGGCACACAACGTCTCATATCCGTGTTCATCCTTTCCAAACGGGGTTGCAACTTTTCTAATAAAAATTCAAACGTTGGTAGAGACATTTGCGTAAAATTAAAAAAAATTTGCGGGAACTGTCGCAGATCTGCATAGTGCAGAGCAAAAAACCCTTCAGTGGGCCTCTTCAGCAGCATGGGATGTGTCCAGTACCTGCGTCTTATTGCAGATTTGTTCCTGCTCATGCGTTTCTGTCTCCTCAAATAAGATAGCATGACAAATAATGTCACATGCTCAAAAAATCTGTCCAAATCCATTGCTAAATAAGCACATACACTACAGCAAGGAATCAGGAAGCACAAAGCCAGCTGAAACCACAAAGCAGCATGGGAAGCACAATGCATGCTGGGGAAAACAAGGAATCATGGGAAAATCCACATAATTCATGAAAAAATGATTGCATACAGTTCTAAAAAAGTGGACAAAAACGGATGAAAAACTGACAAAAACGGATGAAAAACTGACAAAAACTGATGAAAAACTGACATAAACGGATGAAAAACTGACATAAACGGATGAAAAACGGATGAAAAACGGACATAAACGGATAAAAACTGACAAAAACTGATGAAAAACTGACAAAAAATGGATGAAGAAGGACATAAACTGATGAAAAACGGATGAAAAACTGAAATGAAAAGGATGAAAACTGACAACAACTGATGATAAAAAACGTGACTGAACTGATCTAATGTACGGTCAGCATGTGTGAAAGGGGCCTTAGTGTAGACTTACCTTGTTTGTTTATTTGTGTGCCTGTTCATTGATTATTTGTTTATTGTTGTTTGCTGAAGTTATAATGAGTCAGTACAGGTGGGTTGGTGGGATGTGCAGATCAGTGCAGATCCCTGTTTGGCAATGGGCACGGGAAAAAGGTTCAACCAAGGGTAAAAAGAGAGAGCTGGTGGGGAGGCTAGAGACCTTGTTGAAAGCACCCCACCTCGTGAAATGAGCAGCCCTGGTGCTGGGGTCTCGTGAGACTTTTGCGGGATTACGGTATCAGAGATTCATAGAGACATCAAGATGTTGGTTTATTGGGCACAGAGGCGGCTCTCTAATTAGGCAAAGTAGGCGGTGGCCTAAGGCCTCACCCTCCCAGGGGCCTCGCGGACCTCCTACTTTGCCTAAAGAGCCTCCTTTGGCTATCCTCATACATCAGTCCAAGGTCCAATCAGCAGAGGTTTGTGCCGCCTCGTTTAGAGTACAGTCCAGTCAGTCTGCCTCCTCTCTGCTCAGAAACACCCTGCCCCACCAGGGCACTGCCCAGTCTCCAATCCTGTCAAGAAAACTCCTGTCAGAACACTGGCAGATACACACACACACACACACACACACACACACAGACCGTCAACTGCCCTGCCTCCCTGGAACACCCTGCCCTGCCAGCAAATCCTGTCCCTCCATTCAGCCAATATCTTGCAAGGGCACAGCTAGCACCTCAGCACAGGATTGCAGAGTCCACCCTCCTTCCAGGGCGAGGCTTCCGTGGTGGAGGCGGAGCCAATTCCAGTACGCTGTGTGCAGCCTACTGACTGAGCAGTGAGGCGACAGAGCCTTGCTATGTGTGAGGTACATGGGCTGGGGGGGGTGGATGTGACTGGAGGGGTGCATGTGACTGAGGGGGTGGTATATATGACTAGGGTGGTACATGTGACTGGGGGGTGGTACATGTGACTAAGTGGGGGTACATGTGACTGGGGGGGTGGTATATATAACTGGGGGGTACATGTGACTGGGGGGGTGGTACATGTGACTGGGGGGTGCAGTACATGTGACTGGGGGGTGCGGTACATGTGACTGGGGGGTGCGGTACATGTGACTAGGGTGGTACATGTGACTAGGGGGGTGGTATATATGACTAGGGTGGTACATGTGACTGGGGGATGCGGTACATGTGACTGGGGGGTGCGGTACATGTGACTGGGGGGTGCGATACATGTGACTGGGGGTGCGATACATGTGACCGGGGGTGCGATACATGTGACCGGGGGGTGCGGTACATGTGACTGGGGGGTGGTATATATGACTAGGGTGGTACATGTGACTGGGGGATGCGGTACATGTGACTGGGGGGTGCGGTACATGTGACTGGGGGGTGCGGTACATGTGACTGGGGGGTGCGATACATGTGACTGGGGGTGCGATACATGTGACTGGGGGGTGCGATACATGTGACCGGGGGGTGCGGTACATGTGACTGGGGGGTGGTACATGTGACTGGGGGGTGCGGTATATATGACTAGGATGGTACATGTGATTGGAGGGATACATGTGAATGGGGAGTTGAGAGCACTGACAACAGCGCACAGTACTAAGTATTAATTCAAATTAATTGCATATATTAAGAGCCCTGGTGTCAGTGTGCTCGCTCTCACTGCTGGTGTCAGTGTGCTCTCAGTGCTGGTGTCAGTGTGCGCTCAGCGCTGGTGTCAGTGTGCGCTCAGCGCTGGTGTGATCAGGGGCGTACCTAGAGCATTCGGCACCCGGGGCGACTCCTATATCTGGCACCCCCCCTCACTTTAAAATGTAAAAACACCGCACTGTGTCCCCTGCATACCTCTGCATCCCCCAATATCTCTTTGTAACTACTTTGTACCCCCTCTCCACAACTGGACTCCTTTACATTGCACAGCCCCCCGCAGCTCTGGATCCCTTTACATTACACACCTCTGGACCTCTTTACATTACAAAACCGGTGAACCTCTGGACCTCTTTACATTACACACCCCCCTGCACCTCTAGACCCCTTTACATTACACAACCCCCTGTATCTCTAGACCCCTTTACATTACACAACCCCCTGTACCTCTAGACCCCTTTACATTGCACAACCCCCTGAACCACAGGGCCCCTTTACATTACACAGCACCCTGCACCTCTAGACCCCTTTACATTACACAACACTCTGCACCTCTAGATCCCTTTACATTACACAACACCCTGCACCTCAGGACACGTTTACATTACAAAACCCTCTGCACCTCCTTGACCCCTTTACATTACACAGCCCCCTGCACCTGTGGACCCCTTTACATTACACAGCCCCCTGCACCTGTGGACCCCTTTACATTACACAGCCCCATGCACCTGTGGACCCCTTTACATTACACAGCCCCCTGCACCTCTGGACCCCTTTACATTACATAGCACTGTGCACCTCAGGAAACCTTTACATTACAAAACCCTCTGCACCTCGTGGACCCCTTTACATTACACAGCGCCCTGAAGCCTTTGGGTTCACACTGGTGTCCTGGAGTTTGTCGCAGTGCTGGGGTATATGCAGTTTTTCTGCATATAATCCTCATTTTTAGCTGCAGTCCCACAGACGTTTATTAGCTTGGGTAATTTTACTGTGTTTTCTGAAAGATTCAGTATAGAGGACATTTGGTGCGCTTTCAGAAAATGGTGCAAATGGTGCAAAAATGTGTAACCTAATAGTCTGTGGGACTGTAGTGAAAATTGAGGCAACTGAACCACAGCGCATCAGTGTGAACCTACCGGAGTTCTGGTTCACATATATGTGATGCAAGAATCAACGAGATTCCAGTGTAGATTCCTTCATTGCATGTTGCTTACTGCCCTTTGCAAGCTGCTACGGGTGTCAATGTAAAATTAATGGCATCCCCAGATCGGTTTGCAAATCGCAGTGAAAACTGTGAAATGGTGCAAGAATCGGATTGCATAGGTGTAAACACCCATCCAATCCAATTCTAGTGCAGACCAAAAAAAAGGGTCCCTCACCATTTTGGTGCAAATGCGATTTCAGCCGTACAGTTTGTATGGCTGAATTTGCATCGCATAGACAGCAATTCGGTGTAAATCACATGCAATGTCTATGAACACACTAGTGTAAACCCTGGTAAAGGAACATGATGGGAACATGATGGAAAGACTCTGTAGGACAACAGAGGAAAGAGGGGGAGTGAATGAGATTTGGGAGAGAGAGGGCAGTGTCTGGACACAGGGACAGTGCTGATAACTTACTTGGATGTTCTTGCTCACACTGTTTAAATGTTCCCGCCCCCACATTCCTTTTAGACGCAGCACAGCTCAGCACACGGGCTGCACGAAGCATGGATGGGACACGCAGGGGAGAGAGGGGGCAGAGCCAATGCAGACTCTTCCATCTCTGTGGAGGGAGGGGGGGGAGTAGTCACTCACTAGGCTGTTATAATTTAACTGAGAGTGAGAGCTTTGTGACAATGGGTCTGTCTGCCTGTCCCTACTCAACATGTCACATCAGCTGCACTACCAAGCCTGTCCCACTCTCACTGTTTCATACAGGGGAGCCGCCTGACACCCCCCTAATGTGTGGCACCTGGGGCGGACCGCACCCCCCGCCCCCTAGTTAGTACGCCACTGGGTGTGATAGAGCACACTGACATCAGTACTCTTAATATATGCAATTAATTTTTATTGCTTCAATTATTTTTTTCCCCATTTTAGAGGTGAGTGGGGCCTCGTGTCTAGGTTATGCCTAAGGCCTCACAAAGCCTAGAGTCGCCTCTGATTGGGCAGTGATTAAATTGCTGCTGGATGCACTGACAGGGGGACATGGTTACTGTTTTGGGGGGTCTGAGTTAGGTATAGGGAGAATATGAATCTTCCTGCTTCCCCCCTCGGATTCCCCCAGATTCCCTCATCGCTCTCCGATTCTCCACCTCTGAGCTGGTAGGTTTGGGGGTGTGAATTCTGACATGGATCTCCGGTGAGGCAAAAGGGTTGCAGTTTTATGGACTGACTGTTTCTGTCGGAGGGAGAACATGTTTAAACACTTCTCCCACGACTGTCTCTGCTTCATGGACTGTTTGTGGACTGTGGTTAGTGGCAGTCCTTGGGTCGCCCTGTTCGCAGTTTTATAAGACGGACACCTGGGTAGAGGGAACTGGTTAATGGAGAGAAATGCATGTGTATGTGAATTTTTGTCTTGTCTTAGAATTCCAATTTAGAGTATAAGATTGTTTTTGTTTTCTGAATTCAGATAGATGGTTGGGTAGTTGATATATGTCCTATGATCCTGCTAAGACAGAGAGCGTTGCTAAAGTGGGCAGGTAAAAGGGACAGAGTAGGGTACTCATCTGTATTTTGTTTCGGGTGAAAGAGGGGAACAAACTTCAACTATATTTTCACCACGGGTTTTGTGGGGAGTATATTTTTATATTTGTATTCCATAGTCAGCGAGTCAGGGACTGAAGTGGAAAATGAATGTTAACCACTTGAGACCCGCGCTATAGCCGAATTACGCCTACAGCGCGGATCTCCTTTTCCGGGACTACGTCTATTGACGTAGTACCGTGCACGAGCGGCCTGCGCGCCCCCTATGAGACTCGCCTGATCCCCGATCCGTGCAAGGGGTCGATCCCGACCCCTTATCACGTGATCAGCTGTCAGCCAATGACAGCTGATCATGTGATATAACGGAGCCGGTAATCGGCTTTTATTCCTCCTCGCGCTGTCAGCGCGAGGAGAAAAAAAAAGCCGATCACCGGCGGCCGTGATCGGGACATCAGTCCCGATCACGGCCAGCCCTGCTAGTGCCCACCTGCCCCCTGCCAGTGCCCACCTGCCCCCTGCCAGTGCCACATTAATAAAAAGTAAGTGCCCCCCGTCAGTGCCACCCAGCAGTGCCCACAGTGCCAACCAGCAGTGCCCACAGTGCCACCCAGCAGTGCCCACAATCTGCCTCAACAAATGTGCTGCACCCCAGTGCCACATATCCGTGCCCATCAGTGTCATCTACCAGTGCCCAGCAGTGCCACCTATCAGAGCCACCTATCAGTGCCACCTATCAGTGCCCATCAGTCCCATCTATCAGTGGTACCTATCAGTGCCCATCCGTGCCACCCATCCGTGCCACCCATCTGTGCCCCCTCATCCATGCCATCTTATCTGTGCCCATCTTTGCCCATCAGTGCCGCCTTATCTGTGCCCATCGGTGCCGCCTTATCTGTGCCTATTAGTGCCGCCTTAACTATGCCTATCAGTGCCCACCAGTGCAGCCTATCGGTGCCCACCAATGCAGCCCATCAGTGCCCACCAATTCAGCCCATCAGTGCCCACCAGTGCAGCCTATCAGTGCCGCCTCATCAGCACACTTCAATGAAGGAGAAAAATGACCCGTTTGCAATATTTTATAACAAACTATTAAACATGATTTATTTTATTTTTTTGCATCTTTTTTTGTTTGTTTAGCAAAAAATAAAACTCCGAGCTGTAATTAAATACCACCAAAAGAAAGCTCTATTTGTGGGAAAAAATGATAAAAATTTCATTTGGGTACAGTGTTGTATGCCCACGCAATTGTCATTCAAAGTGCATCAGCGCTGAAAGCTGAAAATTGGTCTGGGACTGAGGGGGGTTTAAGTGCCCAGTAAGCAAGTGGTTAAAGAAGGATCTGATTCAGAAAAGTTATCTATAAAAGGTACATGTTTATTGTTAAAATGTTGCAACTAGTGTCAGTCTATTCATGAAATGTGTTGGGCATATACTAAGCCGATATTTACTCCATAGTAAATTGGGAACATTAAAAGGGGAATGTGACATGTCACTGATAAAATTACCAAATGTTTTTTAAAGGAATCTGATCAGATGCAAATTTTTATAGTCTGATTTTAAGACTATTTTGGGTGTGGTTGCCTATCCTTACATTATTAGAGTTAAAGTGTGTTTTTTTCTGATAACAGCAAATGTGCTATATTTGTGCAAATTGTTTAAGCTGTATTAACAATGATTTATTTGAAATATTGATTTTGACAGGGTTGAGAATATCATAATTAAGAGCTCAGAATTCGAAAGTAAATAAAAGGGAAGTTGTATATTCCAAGTGCTACGCCAGAGGAATTGTGGTTAGTAAAGAAAAAGAGAAGTAACTGTGTTGTGTAATTCTGGACACTAGAGAGAAAAATATTAACCACTTTCAGACCGGACCAATTTGCTGGTCAAAGACCAGACCACTTTTTGCGATTCGGCACTGCGTCGCTTTAACTGACAATTGCGCGGTCGTGCGACGTGGCTCCCAAACAAAATTGACGTCCTTTTTTTCCCACAAATAGAGCTTTCTTTTGGTGGTATTTTATCACCCCTGCGGTTTTTATTTTTTGCGCTATAAACAAAAATAGAGCGATAATTTTGAAAAAAACTCATTATTTTTTTACTTTTTGTTATAATAAATATCCCCCAAAAATATATAAAAAAAATTTTTTTCCCTCAGTTTAGACCGATACGTATTCTTCTACATATTTTTGGTAAAAAAAAATCGCAATAAGCGATTATTGATTGGTTTGCGCAAAAGTTATAGCGTTTACAAAATAGGGATAGTTTTATAGCATTTTTATTAATAATTTTTCATTATTTTTTTTTTTACTAGTAATGGCGGCGATCTGCGATTTTTATTGTGACTGCGACATTGTGGGGGACCCATCAGACATTTTTGGCACATTTTTGGGACCATTGTCATTTATACAGTAATCACTGCTATATAAATGCAGTGATTCCTGTGTAAATGACACTGGCAGTGAAAGGGTTAACCAGTGGGTGGCAGTGTAGGGGTTAAGTGTTCCTAGGGGTGTGTTACTAACTGTGGGGGGGTTGGGCTTTCATTTAGTGTACACTGATCTCTGCTCCAATCACATGGAGCAGAGATCAGCGTCACTAGTTGCTAGGCAGAATGGAAAAATGTTGTTTACACAGCATTTCCTCCATTCGGCCGCTCCGTGAGACGATCGCGGGGATGCCCGCGGCGATCGAGTCCGCGGGTCCCGCGACCGGACTCACGGGGGTCCCGACCAGCGCGGGAGCGCGTCGCCGGCGGCGCGCTCCCGATGGCAGGGCGGCATCGAATATTGGACGTACCTGTACGCCAATATGCCTGCCCGTGCCATTCTGTCGACGTACATCGTCGTGCGCTGGTCGGGAAGTGATTAAGGTTTGAAGGTGTTATGAATGGAATGGCCAGATGAATGTGGGATGAGAGAGAGTTGTTGTATGTGTGTCTGGAATGTGCACAACAAGGTGTCTTATATTGTGTTTAGGCCCATGTTATACTTTCCCTAAAAGTTTGGGGTTAAATTAAATTAAAAGAATTGATAAAGGGATTTTGGTAAAGGAAGGGTAAAAATTTGAAAAAATGTTTGAAGAAATTAAACCACTGTAATGTGATGGGAAGGATTTATTTGAAATGAGCAATCAGAATGACTATTCTGGATATCTAACTTCTGAATTACCAGGGTGTCAGTCATAGAGTGTTGATGATGAAATGTTGTTTATCCATCAATGTTTTGTTTGTTGCTGATGATCAGACATATTTGCAAAGTTGGGAGACTTCTAAAGCCGCGTACACACGGGCGGACTGTCTGGCCTACTTAGTCCGCCGAAACACATTTCAGCGGACAGTCCGCTCGTGTGTGGGTTTTCAGTGGACTTTTTCAGCGTGCAGTCTGGCGGACTAAGTATTTCGGAATTTCCGTAATACTGTCCGTCGGACTCGCATTTCGGCGGACAATCCGCCCGTGTGTATGCCAGTCCGCCGTACTTTTGAAATGAGCGGACTTTTCCCGCCCGGAGAAAAGTCCGCTCATTTCGAGCGGGTATCCAGGTAGGCGGGGCCCGCGAAGGAGACGTCGCTGGCCCCGCCGCCTGGTATGGACTTAAAGGGGAACCCCAACGCCGAAAAAATCGGCATGGGGGTCCCCCCCAAGTCCACAACAGACCCTTGTCCGAGCACGCTACCCGGCCGGCCAGGAAAGGGGGGCGAGCGAGCCCCCCCCTCCTGAGCCGTACCAGGCTGCGTGCCCTCAACATGGGGGGGTGCCTTGGGGAAGGGGGGCCGCGCGGCCCCCCCACCCCAAAGCACCTTGTCCCCATGTTGATGAGGACAAGGGCCTCTTCCCGACAACCCTGGCCGTTGGTTGTCGGGGTCTGCGGGCGAGGGGCTTATCGGAATCCGGGAGCCCCCTTTAATAAGGGGGCCCCTGGATACCGGCCCCCCACCCTATGTGAATGAGTATGGGGTACAATGTACCCCTACCCATTCACCTGTAAAATAAAAGTACAAAAAAAACACAACACACGAGATAAAATACTTTATTGCACAGCTCCGGGGGTCTTCCGTCTTCGGGGGTCTTCTCGCCGGACTCCTCCGCTATCTTCTTGTAGCTCTTTTGCTAGCGGAGGAGTCCGGCTTTCTTCCTCGCCGCCGGCCTCTTCTCCCGACTTCGGGGGTCTTGTCCCCCTCTTCGGTTCTTCTGCCGGGCCACCGCGCCTTCTTATAGCTCTTTTACAGGCGGTGGCCCGGTCTTCTGTCGCCGCCGTCGCCGCCGCCTTCCGTTATTCTTCATCTTCTTCTTCTTCTCCAGGAGATGTTGCCTCGACGATCTCTCCGGCCGGAATGCCAGGGACGCACTGCGCGGCCACTTATATAGGGACAAGGGGCGGTGTCACATGGCTTTATGTCACATGGGTTGGTGTCACATGGTGACCCGCCCCCTTACGATCTCATAGTCCCCATGTGACATCAACCCATGTGACCAACCCATGTGACATAAAGCCATGTGACACCGCCCCGCTCAGTGCGTCCCTGGCATTCCGGCCGGAGAGATCGTCGAGGCAACATCTCCTGGAGAAGAAGAAGAAGAAGAAGAATGGAAGGCGGCGGCGGCTATAAGAGCTATAAGAAGGCGCGGTGGCCCGGCAGAAGAACCGAAGAGGGGGACAAGACCCCCGAAGTCGGGAGAAGAGGCCGGCGGCGAGGAAGAAAGCCGGACTCCTCCGCTAGCAAAAGAGCTACAAGAAGATAGCGGAGGAGTCCGGCGAGAAGACCCCCGAAGACGGAAGACCCCCGGAGCTGTGCAATAAAGTATTTTATCTCGTGTGTTGTGTTTTTTTTTGTACTTTTATTTTACAGGTGAATGGGTAGGGGTACATTGTACCCCATACTCATTCACATAGGGTGGGGGGCCAGTATTCGGGGGCCCCCTTATTAAAGGGGGCTCCTGGATTCCGATAAGCCCCCCGCCCGCAGACCCCGACAACCAACGGCCAGGGTTGTCGGGAAGAGGCCCTTGTCCTCATCAACATGGGGACAAGGTGCTTTGGGGTGGGGGGGAACCCCCACGCCGATTTTTTTTCGGCGTTGGGGTTCCCCTTTAAGTCCATACCAGGCGGCGGGGCCAGCGACGTCTCCTTCGCGGGCCCCGCCTACCTGGAGACGCGCTCGAAATGAGCGGACTTTCCTCCGCGTGTGTGGGCGAGTCCGTTCATTTCAAAAGTAGGGCGGATAGTATGGCGGACTTAGTACGCCGTATTAGTCCGCTCAAAAAGTGGTGTGTGTGGTCAAGTCCGTTCATTCGAAAGTATGACGGACTGTCCGTCGGATTGTCTGACGGACTAAGTTGGCCAGACAGTCCGCCCCGTGTGTACGCGGCTTAAGTCAGAATATGTGTTTGGGTAAAATGTTCTTTCCTAAGTTCCTTGGGTCCACTTGGATCCCAGGAATAGAAGAAACTAAAGAGGTTTAAGAGGTTAAAGAGGTTTAAGTTTTCTTGAAGTTCTGCTATAATACTGGATTTGTAAAAATGTTTAGTTAAATATATTGAAGCTATATAATGAAAACCCTTGCTGAGAAACATTTTCATTCCTGCATGTTTTACTTATGTTTGAGTCAATTAAGAATATTATTTTTAATATCTCCAATGGTTAAGGCCTGAATTGATCAGGTAGATTCTGTGACTACTCATGTCGGATGAGGAGTATCTGCCCCAGCCAGCCTGAATTCACCCACAGCCCTATTCACATGAAGAAATGCCCACCCCAGTCATACCCTACACCCCATCGATACCCTACCCTATATCCTGTCCGAGTAAAGTGATGACTACAGCTTTAACATGGAAATCTTTGTTGTTCATCTTTGTTGTTCAAATGCCATAGGAGGTGCTCAGATGACTAAAGGCGGACTCCGGCTGGAAACTGTTCCTATGAATGATACCTCAAGGGGGAGCCACATGACGCAAACCTGGGGTACAAAATTCCTGTGAGCACCACAAGAAAAAGATCCAGATGTGCCAGCCGAAAGTCCCCGGTCTCGCCCAACGCTTCAGTTCCAGTCTGTCTGTGGATATCAAGTTCTGTCCTTACAAAGAGGCAGTGTTTTGGGGTAGAGAATTCCTGTCTGTACATATGAGTGATCACAGAATTGAACTAGAAGGTTTTGGAAAAAGTTGAGCAGAATGAGAGTTATAATGTGGACATTTCCTTTTCCTTCCTTTTCTGCAAATCTAATGGACATTCAGAAGCCATCCAAGAGACTTTTCTTTTTGAGTATTCCTTTGGGACTATTTTTATTTGGCCTAAAGGCTATCATGCCCCTCCCACTTGTTTCTATGGACTGTCACACCCCTTCCTCCCTTTTGCATTCCATGGACAATTGCTATGCAACTGAGATTACATGTTTGTTGTTTCCTATTTTTGCATGCTTAGAAGGTGATCCGGGTGAGGGTCAGGGGGTAATATTGGGATTGTTGTTGTAGTGTGTCCAGGACATGCTCGACCATTTCAGTGTATACTGTTTGAAGGGATGCTGGCATAGGCACTGTATTGTATATGTATTGGTTCACATGTCATCTACCAGCCTCTGTGTTCTAGGGGGAGCCTTAAGGTTATATGTGGCCTACCCGATAAAATCACTAGTAACACACTCATTGGACATAGAGGGGATGTGCATTCAGAGTCTACAGGAACTCCACAGTGCTTGACACCTTAGATTGTGCCCTACATCACACTTCATGCATGCCTCTGGCCCCCATACTGAGATGGCCAAGCTACTTTCACAGCTTGCTTTTGCAGGATTCTCTGAGGGTGCCCAACAGGTCCTTAAGCAGACAGCCACTGGCCTTGGACAACTGCACGTACATTTGTTGTGGAAGACCATGCCATCCATGGATTCTGAATGATTCCAGGGGATGGTGTTACTTGGCCTCATTGGTTCTGATAGTGGTTATTCTCAGGGGCAGTGAGGAACATCACTTGCTCAAGGCTAGTGTTCGTCCTGGGTGCCCCCTCAAACACTGTTATGCTAGGTCATTGTTTCTGGAAATGAACATGACCTGGGCATGGTTCCTCTCAGGAGCCTAAGGGGGTATTGACATGATGAAAAAGCAAAATAATTGCTTGGGAGCCCCCTGGGTAACATGGGGGGGTTTGGTCTCAATGCTGACTCCTGGATTAATCCTGGATTGGGGATATTGCAATCTGTGTTGTACTGATTTTGCTTATGGTATTACTTTTATATGCCTGCTTCAGGTTTATTATGTGCATGGTTTCCGAGGTATTTGACCTTCCAACCCAGCTGCAGCTAATGGAGTATATCTTAACTTTTACTATGGCCACCGGGATGAGTATGTCACAGTGAGAAGAAGTAAGTCATGTTCGTGGTTTGCCATGACTTAGAGGGGATTGTAGTAATATGGCTGAACCAGAGTGACTCCATCTTTGTAAGTTCATATAGGATTAACTTGGGTTAATGTTACTGGCTGGCTTAGGTTCTGTATCTGCACAAATGCAAACGGGGGGCATAGAGAAACCACAACAACAAGAAAAGCAACCGCAAACAAGGAGTACCCAAGCAGAAAATAAGGACAAAAAGGATAAAGAAAGGAGGGAAAGAAAGAGACAACAACCTCAAAATAACTCCCCGCAAGTCCAAGAGAATATGCCGGAAGTGGAGATGGATCAATCAGTTGAGCTGAACCATGAAACCGATGAACTTCAGCCCACACAGATGCATTTGTCACAGGAAGAAAACCCCTCAGCATTACCTACAAAAATAGAAATAATTTCAATGTTTGCAGGACTGGAAAACTCCATGAAAAAGGAAATGGACAGAGTGCATAAAAACATTGCGCACGTATTGGACCGTGTAGAGGAAATGGAAAAAAAAGTGGAGAAAGAAGCAAATACAATAAAGAAATTAGAAGCTGAAATAATTTCCTTAAAAAAAGGTCAGCAGGAGCAAGCCTATAAAATCGAGGAACAGAAAAATAAGGAAAGAAAGAGAAACATAAGGATACGCGGTGTCCCGGATACTGAACAGCAAGAAGATTTAACAGAAATAATAAAAAGGATATGTAATCCATTGATGAATAAAGAAATTACCAATCCAATAAGAATTGAAAGGTTATACCGCCTAAGGAAACCCAAACAACTTCCGCAAGACACTCCACGAGACATAATAGTGCGTTTCCAGCAAGAAGAGTTTAACCACTTTCAGACCGGACCATTTTGCTGGTAAATGACCAGAGGTCTTTTTACACTTTGGCACTGCGCTGCTTTAACTGGTAATTGCGCGGTCATGCAATGTTGTACCCAAACGAAATTTGCGTCCTTTTCTTCCCACAAATAGAGCTTTCTTTTAAAGGTATTTGACTGACTCTGCGATTTTTATTTTTTGCGATATAAACGTAAAAAGACCGCAAATTTTGAAAAAAAATGATATTTTCTACTTTTTGTTATTAGAAAAATCCAATAAACTCAATTTTAGTCATACATTTAGGCCAAAATGCATTCAGCCACATGTCTTTGGTAAAAAAAAAGTCAATAATTGTATATTTATTGGTTTGCGCAAAAGTTGTCACATCTACAAACTAAGGTACATTTTCTGGAATTTACGCAGCTTTTAGTTTATGACTGCCTATCTCATTTCTTGAGGTGCTAAAATGGCAGGGCAGTACAAAACCCCCCCAAATGACCCCATTTTGGAAAGTAGACACCCTAAGGAAATTGATAAGAGGCATGTTGAGCCCATTGAATATTTTATTTTTTTGCCGCAAGCGATTGAATAATGACAAAAAAAAAACTTTTTTTTTTTTTACACAAAGTTGTCACTAAATGATATATTGCTCACACATGCCATGGTTATATGTGGAATTGTACCCCAAAATACATTCTGCTGCTTCTCCTGAGTACGGGGATACCACATGTGGTCGACTTTTTGGAAGCCTAGCCGCGTACGGGGCCCCGAAAGCCAAGCACCGCCTTCAGGATTTCTAAGGGCATACATATGTCATTTTACTCCTCACTACCTATCACAGTTTTGAAGGCCATAAAATGCCAAGATGGCACAAAACCCCCACAAATGACCCCATTTTCGAAAGTAGACACCCCAAGCTATTTGCTGAGAGGCATGTTGAGTCCATGGAATATTTTATATTTTGCCACAAGTTGCGGGAAAATTACAAACTTTATAAATTTTTCACAAAGTTGTCACTAAATGATATATTGCTCACACATGCTATGGGCATATGTGAAATTACACCCCAAAATAAATTCTGCTGCTTCTCCTGAGTACGGGGATACCACATATGTGGGACTTTTTGGGAGCCTAGCCGCGTACGGGGCCCCGAAAACCAAGCACCGCCTTCAGGCTTTCTAAGGGCGTAAATTTTTAATTTCACGCCTCACTACCTATTGCAGTTTTGAAGGCCATAAAATGCCAAGATGGCACAAAACCCCCCCAAATGACCCCATTTTAGAAAGTAGACACCCCAAGCTATTTGCTGAGAGGCATGTTGAGTCCATGGAATATTTTATATTTTGCCGCAAGTTGCGGGAAAATTACAAACTTTTTATTTTTTATTTTTTTTTTCCACAAAGTTGTCACTAAATGATATATTGCTCACGCATGCCATGGGCATATGTGAAATGACACCCCAAAATAAATTCTGCTGCTTCTCCTGAGTACGGGGATACCACATATGTGGGACTTTTTGGGAGCCTAGCTGCGTACGGGGCCCCGAAAGCCAAGAACCGCCTTCAGGCTTTCTAAGGGCGTAAATTTTTGATTTCACGCCTCACTACCTATTACAGTTTTGAAGGCCATAAAATGCCAAGATGGCACAAAACCCCCACAAATGACCCCATTTTAGAAAGTAGACACCCCAAGCTATTTGCTGAGAGGCATGTTGAGTTCATGGAATATTTTATATTTTGCCGCAACTTGCGGGAAAATTACAAACTTTTTTTTTTTTTTTTTTTTTCACAAAGTTGTCACTAAATGATATATTGCTCACGCATGCCATGGGCATATGTAAAATGACACCCCAAAATAAATTCTGCTGCTTCTCCTGAGTACGGGGATACCACATGTGTGGGATTTTTTGGGAGCCTAGCTGCGTACGGGGCCCCGAAAGCCAAGAACCGCCTTCAGGCTTTCTAAGGGCGTACATTTTTGATTTCACGCCTCACTACCTATCACAGTTTTGAAGGCCATAAAATGCCAAGATGGCACAAAACCCCCACAAATGACCCCATTTTAGAAAGTAGACACCCCAAGCTATTTGCCGAGAGGCATGGTGAGTATTTTGCAGCTCTCATTTGTTTTTGAAAATGAAGAAAAAAAAAAATTATGTATATTTTTTTTCTTTTTTTCAATTTTCAAAACTTTGTGACAAAAATGAAGGTCTGCAAAATACTAACCATACCTCTCGGCAAATAGCTTGGGGTGTCTCCTTTCCAAAATGGGGTCACTTGGGGGGATTTTGTGCTATCTGGGCATTCCATGGCCTCCGAAACTGTGATAGGCAGTGAGGAATGAAATCTAAAATTTACACCCTTAGAAATCCTGAAGGTGGTGCTTGGATTTTGGGGTACCGTACGCGGTTAGGCTCCCAAAAGGTCTCACACTTGTGGTATACCCGTACTCAGGAGAAGCAACAGAATGTATTTTGGGGTGTAATTTTACATATAACCATGGCATGTTTGAGCAATATATCATTTAATGACAACTTTGTGCAAAAAAAAAAAAAAAAATAATAATAATGTATTTTTTCCACAACTTTTGTCAAAATATAAAATATTCCATGGACTCGACATGCCTCTCAGCAAATAGCTTGGGGTGTCTACTTTCTAAAATGGGGTCATTTGGGGGGGTTTTGAACTGTCCTGGCATTTTATGCACAACATTTAGAAGCTTATGTCACACATCACCCACTCTTCTAACCACTTGAAGAAAAAGCCCTTTCTGACACTTTTTGTTTACATGAAAAAATATTTTTTTTTGCAAGAAAATTACTTTGAACCCCCAAACATGAAGTGTTTTTTTAAAGCAAAAGCCCTACCGATTAAAATGGTGGGTGTTTCATTTTTTTTTTTCACACGGTATTTGCGCAGCGATTTTTCAAACGCATTTTTTGGGGAAAAAACACACTTTTTTTTATTTTAATGCACTAAAAATCACTATATTGCCCAAATGTTTGATGAAATAAAAAATATGATCTTAGGCCGAGTACATGGATACCAAACATGACATGCTTTAAAATTGCGCAGAAACGTGCAGCGGCGACAAACTACGTACATTTTTAAAAGCCTTTAAATGCCTTTACAGGTGACCACTTTAGATTTACGGAGGAGGTCTACTGCTAAAATTAGTACCCTCGATCTGACCTTCGTGGTGATACCTCACATGCATGGTGCAATTGCTGTTTACATATGCCACCAGACCAACGCTTGCGTTCCACGTTGCGCCTTAGCAGGGGGGTACAGGGGTGTTTTTTTTTATTAATTTTTTTTTTATTATTTATTTTGCTTTTTTATTTTATTTTTAAACTGTTCCTTTCATTTATATATATTTTTTTATGATTTTTATTGTTATCTCAGGGAATGTAAATATCCCCTATGATTGCAATAGATAGTGACAGGTACTCTTTTTTTTAAAAATTAGGGTCTATCAGACCCTAGATCTCTCCTCTGTCCTCAAAGCATCTGACCACACCAAGATCGGTGTGATAAAATGCTTTCCCAATTTCCCAATGGCGCTGTTTACATCCCGCAAAATCTAAGTCATGAAATGTTTGTAGCTTCCGGTGTCTTAGGCCATAGAGATGATTGGAGCCATTCTGGTCTCTGATCAGCTCTATGGTCAGCTGGCGGAACCACCGGCTGCATTCTCAGGTTCCCTGTTGGGACAGGAGAGCCTGAGAAAACCATGGAAGATGGTGCGGGGGGGGGGACATTCCCTCCCACTGCTTGTAAAAGTAGTCTAGAGGCTAATTAGCCGCTAGGATTGCTTTTACATAAAAGCCGACCGCTGGCTGAAAAGAATGATACCAAGATGATACCTAAACCTGCAGGCATCATTCTGGTATAAGCACTCAAAGTCCCGCAACATACCAGTATGTTGCTGGAACTGGTTGGGCATATATTGTAATTTTTTTTTCATGCAGCCTGTGGGCTGAACGAAAAAAAAATATTGATCGGTGGGTATGCCCACCATTAGATACCACCCTTCATCCACCCACTTTCTAATGGTGGGCATACATGCACCATTTATATATGCCGAAGCATGGGGGCATCCTCCCGCAAAAGGTAGGAGCAGATCGCTCCTCCACCCCTTATGCCCCCATGCTTCGGCATATATGCTCTTTTTTAACTGTGGTGGTGAAATCACCCCCGACAGTGCTGGAGTCGCGGCTTTATGTATCATGGGAGCAAACGCTGTTGCTGTCAAGATAAATAAATCCGCTCTGCAGCAGAATGGCGTACCTGCTAAGCAAATGATGGTTAACAATAAAACAAAGTAACATTACAGTATAACAGTAGGACTTACCATACCTGCAAAGCAAATACAAAAAAAATCGCAAAAAATAACACATTTAACACAATCTGTGCCTAAAATATATATATGCCGAAGCATGGGGGCATCCTCCCGCAAAAGGTAGGAGCAGATCGCTCCTCCACCCCTTATGCCCCCATGCTTCGGCATATATGCTCTTTTTTTAACTGTGGTGGTGAAATCACCTCCGACAGCGCTGGAGTCGTGGCTTTACGTATCGTGGGAGCAAACGCTGTTGCTGTCAAGATAAATAAATCCACGCTACAGCTGAATGGCGTACCTGAAAACAAAAAATGGTTAACAATAAAACATTGCAGAATAGAATACAGTACAAAGGAGCAGAACAATAGAGAGAGAATAGAGAGAGAGAGAACAATAAAACGACAACTATTTTTGGTTTTTTTATTTTATATTTTTTTTGGTTTTTTGTTTTTTTTACTTTTTTTTTTTTTTTTTTAAACACTTTTTTATGTAACTTTAACACTTCTGTTGTAACGGTTCCAGCGGTTTGGGTCTCTCAAAATGCGATGGCATCTTGGGAGACCCTGTGAACGTGTGCCTAGCCTGTGCAATGCTGTACCCTACGCTAATACTCAACTAGTTCATGGTAGCGTTCAAAACATTCACCAATGCAAAGACCAGGATTGTCAGGACAGCGGGGACAACAATAACGGGTGTCACGCCTAAATCCGCGCTTTCTGCAGACACGACATTTTCTTTGGGGGGCTCGTTGGGTAGGGGTACTCGGGAGGACATAAAGATAATGCCTCTCATGCAGCCGGCTTACTGCATCTGGTAGGGGAAGGTGAGGTGGAGCACCGTCTGGATACAGAAGGGCTCTGACGATATCCTCCTGGAATTTGAGGAAGGATCCAGTCCGTCCTGAAGCTTTGTGTAGTACATAAGCATTCAGTATAGCCAATTGGAATAAATAAACAGACACTTTTTTGTACCAGCGTCTGGCCTTACGGGCAACTAGATACGGCGCCAACAACTGGTCATTGAGGTCCACCCCTCCCATGTTAAGGTTATATTTGTGGACACAGAGGGGTTTCTCCACAATACCAGTCGCCGTAGGAATTTGGACCGTCGTGTCTGCATGAAGGGAGGTAAGAACGAAAACATTCTTATTATCCCTCCACTTCATAGCGAGCAAATTATTACTGCGCAAGCAGGCTCTCTCCCCCAGCCTAAGAGGGGACTCTACAAGCCGCTGGGGAAAGCCCCGGCGATTAGGTCGCACGGTGCCACATGCTCCAATCTGATGATCAAACAAGTGACTAAACAGTGGCACGCTTGTGTAATAATTGTCCACGTACAAGTGGTACCCCTTTCCGAATAAGGGTGACACCATGTCCCACACTATCTTGCCAGCGCTTCCTATGTAATCAGGGCAGTTCTCCGGCTCTACGTGACTATCTCTACCCTCATAAACCATGAAACTACGTGTATAGCCTGTGGCCCTGTCACAGAGCTTATACATCTTGACCCCGTATCTGGAACGCTTGTTGGGGACGTATTGTTTGAATGACAAGCGACCAGAAAACTTAATCAGGGACTCATCAACGCAGACAACTTGATGGGGAGTAAACATGTCTGCAAAACGTTGGTTGAAGTGGTTTATGAGGGGCCGAATTTTGTAGAGCCGATCGTATTCAGGGTCTCCACGAGGACGACAGAGTTCATTGTCGCTGAAGTGCATGAACCGCAAAATCATCTTGTATCGTGCCCTGGACATGGAAGCAGAGAACACGCGCATATGGTGAATTGGGTCAGTGGACCAATATGACCGCAACTCACTCTTTTTGGTTATGCCCATGTTGAGGGAGAGGCCCAGAAAGATTTTAAATTCGGAAACCGTAACTGGTTTCCATTGTTTGGCAAGGGCGGACCGGGGAATAGTGGCGATGTGTTGAGCAGCGTACAAATTGGTTTGGTCCACAATAGATCTATAGAGATCTTCGGTGAAAAACAGTGAGTAAAAGTCAAGTGTCGTAAAATCAACTGTTTCCACGTTAATGCCAGGTTGGCCAGTGAATGGGGGAAGTACGGGTTCTGCAGAAGATGTGGGCACCCAAATAGGATTGGCGAATTCTGCAGGAAGGGCACTATGGGTACGACGGGCCTGTCTTTGTCTTCTTCTTGGTGGCAGCGGGACACTACTTGTGCTTGCCACCTCGCCAGCTTGAACTGCACTTATGGGACTCGCCACGTCACCACGTGTTACTGCAGTGCTGGATGTACGTCCAGGGTGTACTAGGCCGCTGGTGCTTGCCAGTTCACCAGAAGGATGAGCGGCTCTAGTACGTCTCTGCTCCATACGAGTGACCTGCGGTTCCTGCACCTCAACAACAGAATACATACGGGATTGGGCACACCTGTTCTTAGCAGCGGCCTCATCTCCGGCGTCAGAGCTATCTGTCATGGAGCCGCTGTCCTCTACAGGATCGTATTCTGGGCCTGAATCTGACAGATGAGTGACGTCCTCTTCACTATCTGTCATGCTCAGAAACGTGTAGGCCTCTTCACTAGTGTACCTTCGCTTTGCCATTTTGGGCTCTAAATTTAGGGGTACACTAGTGAGACTCACAGGTAAAAAAGCACCTAGCCTGTCAGCGACTGTTTCAAAACGCTACAAAAAAAACTGTTAGCGATCGCAGGGATCAAGCCTGACTCTGCGAACGCTGCAGTTATGTGTGTTGTGTTTTGTAAGTGACAGTGATCGATCGATACTGCACTTGGGTGGGCTGGGCTGGGCTTGGCGGAGGGGCTAAACGCAGGTGCTAGCGGGTATCTGGGCTGATCCCGCTAACAATGCGTTTTGGGAAACCTAAAATGAAGGCAACGCTAATATAGATCTGATCAGATACTATATTACTAAGGGAGGTGTATGCTTTGCGCGTGGGTGTTAGCGGTACTGGCACTAACCTGACGCTGGGGCGACGCAGGCCTTATCTGACCCTCAAACTTATATCACCCGCCGGGTGATCAGGGGGTTAAACCTTTATTAGGTAATAAATGGCGGGTGCCCTGAAACAAAAAAAAAATAACTAACCAACCAGCGTCACCTGTAACAGTTATATGGTGATCACTGGTGAAAGGGTTAACTGGGGGGCAATCAGGGGGCTATGCGGTAGTATATGGGGGTCCCTGACGCTATAAAAAGCTGCGGCGAACCTAAATACTTACCTGCCTAACTAGCGTCACCTGTGACACTAATACAGCGATCAGAAAAAAATCGCTTATTAGTGACACTGGCGACGGGGGGTGATCACGGGGTTAAACCTTTATTGGGGGGGTTAGGGGGGCACCCTAGAGCTAAAGGGGGCTAACCCTAACTGCCCTAACAGTTATTACAGTCACAAATGACACCAATGCAAAAAAAAAAAAAAAAAAATAATAAAAAATGCACTTGGTGTCACTGTGACTGGGGGGGCAGGGGTGATTGGGGGGGTGATTGGGGGGTGATCGGGGGGGTGAAAAGTGTGCCTGGCGTGTTCTACTGTTAGTGTAGTGTTAGGTGCAACTCACCGATCCTCTCTCCTCCGTGCCGGAACGAAAAAGACCGACACGAGGAGAGAATACATCACTTCCTCTGCCTGTGTTTACAATACAGGAGAGGAAGTGATGTCACCGAGGATTTTCATTCGTCGGGAGCGATCGCGAGGGGGTGGCCATGAATGAATGGCCGTCCCCTCATCCCTGATCTCTCCCGAACGAATGCCGACCACCGCAGGCACCGGGGGGGGGGCCCGATCGGGCCCCCCACCCGCGGGCAGGCAGGGACTTATATATACGCCAATATGCCTGCCCGTGCCATTCTGCCGACGTATATCGTCGTGCGGCGGTCGGCAAGTGGTTAAGAACCAACTCTGGAAAAACATAAGAGTCAAAACGCCAATTTTATATGAAGGAAAGGAATTACAGATTTTTCAAGATTTAGCTCCAGATACAATGAACAGAAGAAGACTTTTAAAACCGCTCTTGTCAGCTTTGAAGGAGAATGGGGTGCAGTACAATTGGGGGTTTCCCGCATGCCTTATAGGCAGGAAAAACAGGCGGACTGGGAGATTAAGACATATTGAGGAAATTCCAGAATTCTGTAAAATATTTGATATCCCGGTACCGGCGATGGGAGTGTAGTGGGTGGTGGGGGGGGCAGGGTGGGGGAACGGACAGGGGGCGAGTGAATCCTTTCCCCTTTCTTCCAAGGAAGGGACGGGAAGTAGCGACACTAGCCGTTTGGTCAAAATACAGGAATTATGGGATACGCCCCCTGTTGGTTGTCGCATCGCGTCCCCCCCCCCTCCCCGCCCTACTAATGTGGGGAGGGGGGAGGGGAGGCGGGCGGTGTGGGGGAGAGCGAGGTCCTCTGGCCGCGTCTTAGTTTTCATCTCGCAAGTAAAGGCGGGATGGACGGTGACGTGCCCGAACAGAACTCCACCCCGGGACATAGGGATATAAGGAACATAGAGGTTCCGGAGAAATTATCCCTGACCAAGGGGTCAAAAGTACATCATAGGATGGGATGGGTATGGGTGGGGGGGATGAGGGTGGGAAAGGAGGTTGGCCTGAATTCAATAAAAGAGATAAGAAGGATTATAGAGATACCCAATGGCAGGTTTTAACATAATATCTTATAATGTAAGAGGAATGAATTCTCCAAGGAAAAGGTTTTATATTTTTGAAGAATTAGAGGGCTATCAGGCGGATATCGTTTTTTTTTACAGGAGACACATCTACCCCTGGATTCCAATAGGCGGATTGACACGGAAAAATATCCTACCTGGTACTATGCTGATTCCCCGATTAAGGGTGCCAGGGGGGTAGCCATTGGCTTTGCAAGGGCTGTCGGGTGGAGGCTGGAGGAGTTGAAGGCAGAAACGGAAGGGAGGTTTATATTTTTAAAGGGTTTTATATTAAGACAAAAATATACATTAATTAATATTTATTGTCCCAATAGGGCCCCAAAAAAATACTTGAATGGTTTATTGAATTCAATAGAGAAATATAAACAGGGCCATGTGATCATAGCAGGAGATCTGAATTTCACCATGAGGCCAGAAATTGATGGGACATCACCCATTTCGCCTCAAGAAATTAAACAACATAGAATACTAAAAAAAAAAATTCACACGCAACAGCTCGTAGATGCATGGAGAGCAGGCAAACCTAAAGTCACTGACTATACATATTATTCCCGGGTTCATGACACCTACGCTAGACTGGATTACATAATTTTAGACCATGACGCACTGGAAAGGTTGGTAAATGCACAGATAGGCAATATAACGTTATCGGATCATGCCCCAGTGATAGCCAAAATCAAGATGAGCGAAAAAGAACCCGTAAGGGAGGCCTGGAGACTAAATGAGGCGTTGATTGAGATGGAAGATGTCGAGAATATTATAAAAACAGAAATAGAATAGACATGTGCATTCGTTTTCGTCCGAATGCATTTTCGTCCGAATTTCAGCTATTTTCGTTTTCGTTTTGACAAACGATAACGAAAGCACAAAATCCGAAAAACGAAAGATCCGACATAAATAAATGCTTTATTTTCGTTTTCATTGTTACAACAGTTCGATATAGAATAGGAGATTCGACATGACTCTGACAACAATCTGTGTCTATAGAACCTGTGGTCGAATGTGCTTAACCTTACCTCTATTAGTCCAAGATTATATAGAGAAAATATTCGACAGAGAAAAAAGATTTGACAGAGAGAAAAGATTCTGCAAGTTACTGTCCTAAAAAGTGTTTGGGGACCCGAGTCCTGCCCCAGGGGACATGTATCAATGCAAAAAAAAGTTTTAAAAACGGCCGTTTTTTCGGGAGCAGTGATTTTAATAATGATTAAAGTGAAACAATAAAAGTGTAATATTCCTTTAAATTTCGTAGGGGGGGGGGGTTGTCTATAGTATGCCTGTGAAGGGGCGCATGTTTCCCGTGCTTAGAATTGTCCCTGCACAAAGTGTCATTTATGCAGGAAAAAAAGTCCTTTAAAATCACTCGCAGCTATTATGAATTGTCGGCTCCGTAATACAGAGAACACTCATTGAAAGTCATTGATAAAAAAAAAAAAAAATAAATAAATAAAAAAGCGTGGGGGTCCCCCAAATTCAAATACCAGGCCCTTCAGGTCTGGTATGGATATTAAGGGGAACCCTGCCTCAAATTTAAGAAAAAATTTGACGTGGGGTTCCCCCTAAATATCCATAACCAGACCCTTCAGGTCTGGTATGGATATTAAGGGGAACCCCGCATCAAATTTAAAAAAAAATTGACGTGGGGTTCCCCCTAAAAATTCATACCAGACCCTTTATCCGAGCACGCAACCTGGCAGGCCGCAGGAAAAGAGGGGGGGACGAGAGAGCGGCCCCCCCTCCCTCCTGAACCGTACCAGGCCACATGCCCTCAACATTGGGAGGATGCTTTGGGGGTCTGTGACCCCTCAAAGCACCTTGTCCCCATGTTGATGAGGACAAGGGCCTCATCCCCACAACCCTGGCCGGTGGTTGTGGAGGTCTGCGGGCGGGGGGCTTATCAGAATCTGGAAGCCCCCTTTAACAAGGGGACCCCCAGATCCCGGCCCCCCCCCTGTTTGAAATGGTAAGGGGGTACAAAAGTACCCCTACCATTTCACAAAGAAAGTGTAAAAAATGGTTAAATAAAACAAACACACTTTTGAAAAATTCCTTTATTAAAAATAAAAAAAAAGATTCCAGCGGCGGTAATCCACTCTTGCTATCCAGCGACGGACGATCATCTCTCCAGCGATGTCTCATGTCATCCAGCGCAGCGAATACATCCTTCTTCTGTCTCCTCCACGGAGACACTGCAGGCATTCCGGGGGCTGACGTTTCTTATATACGGAGGGCAGGGGCCACCCGTCACCTGACCCTGCCCCCCTCTGACGCAAGGGGAAACCCGGGGTTCCCTGTGACGTATGGGTGACCCGCACCCCTCTGATGTAACACAGGCAGGTTTCCGTTACATCAGAGGGGGGCGGGGTCACCCATACGTCACGGGGAACCCCGGGTTTCCCCTTGCGTCAGAGGGGGGCGGGGTCAGGTGACGGGTGGCCCCGCCCTCCGTATATAAGAAACGTCAGCCGCCGGAATGCCTGCAGTGTCTCCGTGGAGGAGACAGAAGAAGGATGGAGGATCGCTGCGCTGGATGAGATGAGACATCGCTGGAGAGATGATCGTCCGTCGCTGGATAGCAAGAGTGGATTACCGCCGCTGGAATCTTTTTTTTTTTTTTTTTTTTTTTTTTAAATAAAGGAATTTTTCAAAAGTGTGTTTGTTTTATTTAACCATTTTTTACACTTTCTTTGTGAAATGGTAGGGGTACTTTTGTACCCCCTTACCATTTCAAACAGGGGGGGGGCTGGGATCTGGGGGTCCCCTTGTTAAAGGGGGCTTCCAGATTCTGATAAGCCCCCCGCCCGCAGACCTCCACAGCCACCGGCCAGGGTTGTGGGGATGAGGCCCTTGTCCTCATCAACATGGGGACAAGGTGCTTTGAGGGGTCACGGACCCCCAAAGCATCCTACCAATGTTGAGGGCATGTGGCCTGGTACGGTTCAGGAGGGAGGGGGGGCCGCTCTCTCGTCCCCCCCCTCTTTTCCTGCGGCCTGCCAGGTTGCGTGCTCGGATAAAGGGTCTGGTATGGATTTTTAGGGGGAACCCCACGTCAATTTTTTTTTTAATTTGAGGCAGGGTTCCCCTTAATATCCATACCAGACCTGAAGGGCCTGGTAATTGAATTTGGGGGACCCCCACGCTTTTTTTTTTATTTTTTTATTTTTTTTTATCAATGACTTTCAATGAGTGTTCTCTGTATTACGGAGCCGACAATTCATAATAGCTGCGAGTGATTTTAAAGGACTTTTTTTCCTGCATAAATGACACTTTGTGCAGGGACAATTCTAAGCACGGGAAACATGCGCCCCTTCACAGGCATACTATAGACAACCCCCCCCCCTACGAAATTTAAAGGAATATTACACTTTTATTGTTTCACTTTAATCATTATTAAAATCACTGCTCCCGAAAAAACGGCCGTTTTTAAAACTTTTTTTTGCATTGATACATGTCCCCTGGGGCAGGACCCGGGTCCCCAAACACTTTTTAGGACAGTAACTTGCAAATTAGCCTTTAAAATTAGCACTTTAGATTTTGAAGGTTGGAGTCCCATAGACTTTAATAGGGTTCTAAAGTATGCTATATAGTTAGCTCCGTCGAATCTTCTTTATACATTCGACAGACACCATAAGCCTTCCAAGACAGATTCGACCGTAATTCATGTGGATTTTCGGACGAATGCAATTTTTGAACGAAAAACGAAATAAATAAAAACGAATTTCGGGAGTAACTAAATAAATTAAGTTTTCGGACGAAAACGAAATTCCGAAACGAAATATTTTACTCTGCACATGTCTAAAATAGAACAGTATTTTAAAATAAATGACACCCCAGAAGTCTCCAGGGCCACCTTATGGGAAGCTCATAAAGCTTTAATCAGAGGGAAGTTAATTAGTATAGGAACAGGGAAAAAAAAAAAGAAAGCGAAGAAAGATATGAAAAAACAAAAAAAGCACTCTATGAGTTAGAACAAAAAAAATAAGAGATATTTAGATAAAAAGACATATAAGGAGATCATCCAGAAACGAGCACAATTAGACTAAATGATAGAGTAAAAACAGAGAAGAGTGTATAAGAATATAGCTAAAGAAAGATAACAGTGGGCAAATGAATCGGGGAAATATTTAGCAAGAATAGCCCGGGATAAAAAAGCTCTAAATTATATTGAGAAAATTAAAGATGAACATGGTGAAATTAAATTCAGATCTTCGGAGATCGCAGAGGCCTTCAAAACATATTATAATACTCTTTATCCAATAAGAAGGAAAGAATCCGTGGCACAAAAAGAGCAAAGGAAAAATAAAATTCAGCAATACCTTAGTGAAGCAGATTTACCGAAAATACCAGAAGATAGTGTTATAAGTTTAGAGGAGCCAATTATATCAGAAGAAATATATAAAGTAATAAAAGAAACCCCAAATGGGAAAAGTCCAGGCCCCGATGGCTTCACAATAAGGTACTATAAGAAATTCAAACATCAATTAGTTCCTGAATTATGTAAGTATTGGAATAGTTTGGGTGAACACGAGAATATGAGGAAAGAGGCTTTATTGGCAAACGTAACAGTTATACCAAAACCGGGTAAGGATGACTCCGTCTGCTCCAGCTACCGCCCGATAGCATTGCTGAACGTAGATACTAAGCTATATGCAAAGCTTCTGGCAACAAGAATAAAAAACCTGATGCCGAAATTAATAAATGGGGACCAGGTAGGATTCATCCCAGGCAGGGAGGGACGAGATAATAGCCTGAGGACCCTCCTTCTTATGGAGAAAGATAGGGAAAAGAAAACCCCAATTATACTGATTTCTATCGATGCCGAAAAGGCATTTGATAGAATAGATTGGTGTTTGATAATGGAAACCCTCTGGAACATCGGTTTAGGCCCAAAGATGCTGAAGGGGATTAATAATCTTTATACTCAACCGACAGCCAGAGTGGGCGTAAATGGGAGTATGTCGTCCGCGTTCGAAATGTTAAACGGGACAAGACAAGGCTGTCCACTTTCACCCCTGCTTTACGTAATCGCCTTGGAACCATTTTTATCAAAGATTCAAAATAATGTAAATATAAGTGGGGTTAAATGCGGTGAAGAAGAGCACAAAGTGGCGGCGTACGCAGACGACATACTCCTCTACATAACGAAACCAAGACTATCTATGCCTAGTTTAATAAAAGAAATAAAAGAGTACGGGGAGCTTTCTAACTTTAAAATAAACCCTATTAAAACGGTTATATTGAATATAGGATTGGATAATAAGGAAGAGAAGGCACTACAGCAAGAATATCCTTTTACTTGGGAAAAAAAAGAAATCATGTACTTGGGTATAAAAATCACAAAGACGGCCCAGGACTTACAGTGCCTTGCTAAAGTATTCGGCCCCCTTGAACTTTTCAATCTTTTGCCACATTTCAGGCTTTAAACATAAAGATATAAAATTTTTATTTTTTGTGAAGAATCACCAACAAGTGGGACACAATTGTGAAGTGGAACGAAATCTATTGGATTTTTGAAACTTTTTTATCTAATAAAAAATGAAAAGTGGTGTGTGCAAAATTATTCGGCCCCCTTGCGTTAATACTTTTTAGAGCCACCTTTTGCTGCGATTACAGCTGCAAGTCACTTGGAGTATGTCTCTATCAGTTTTGCACATCGAGAGACTGAAATTCTTGCCCATTCTTCCTTGCAAAACAGCTCGAGCTCAGTGAGGTTGGATGGAGAGCATTTGTGAACAGCAGTTTTCAGCTCTCTCCACAGATTCTCAATTGGATTCAGGTCTGGACTTTGACTTGGCCATTCTAACACCTGGATATGTTTATTTGTGAACCATTCCTTTGTAGATTTTGCTGTATGTTTGGGATCATTGTCTTGTTGGAAGATAAATCTCCGTCCCAGTTTCAGGTCTTTTGCAGACTCCAACAGGTTTTCATCCAGAATGGTCCTGTATTTGGCTGCATCCAACTTCCCCTCAATTTTAACGATCTTCCCTGTCCCTGCTGAAGAAAAGCAGGCCCAAACCATGATGCTGCCACCACCATGTTTGACAGTGGGGATGGTGTGTTGAGGGTGATGAGCTGTGTTGCTTTTACACCAAACATATAGTTTTGCATTGTGGGCAAAAAGTTTGATTTCATCTGATCAGAGCACCTTCTTCCACATGTTTGGTGTGTCTCCCAGGTGGCTTGTGGCAAACTTTAGACAAGACTTTTTATGGATATCTTTGAGAAATGGCTTTCTTCTTACCACTCTTCCATAAAGGCCAGATTTGTGCAGTGTACGACTGATTGTTGTCCTATGGAAAGACTCTCCCACCTCAGCTGTAGTTCTCTGCAGTTCATCCAGAGTGATCATGGGCCTCTTGGCTGCATCTCTGATCAGTCTTCTCCTTGTCTGAGCTGAAAGTTTAGAGGGACGGCCAGGTCTTGGTAGATTTGCAGTGGTCTGATACTCCTTCCATTTCAAAATGATCGCTTGCACAGTGCTCCTTGGGATGTTTAAAGCTTGGGAAATCTTTTTGTATCCAAATCCGGCTTTAAACTTCTCCAAAACAGTATTACGGACCTGCCTGGTGTGTTCCTTGGTCTTCATGATGCTCTCTGCGCTTTCAACAGAACCCTGAGACTATCACAGAGCAGGTGCATTTATACAGAGACTTGATTACACACAGGTGGATTCTATTTATCACCATCAGTCATTTAGGACAACATTGGATCATTCAGTGATCCTCGCTGAACTTCTGGAGTGAGTTTGCTGCACTGAAAGTAAAGGCGAATAATTTTGCACGCACCACTTTTCAGTTATTTGCTAAAAAAGTTTAAATTATCCAATAGATTTCGTTCCACTTCACAATTGTGTCCCACTTGTTGGTGATTCTGCACAAAAAAATTAAATTTTATATCTTTATGTTTGAAGCCTGAAATGTGGCAAAAGGTTGAAAAGTTCAAGGGGGCCGAATACTTTCGCAAGGCACTGTATATCACGTGAATTTTATCCCACTATTAAATGACATTAAAACTAGGAAAAAATGAAAACACGACAAATCTCATGGACAGGTAGAATTAATCTGCTAAAAATTATGGTGTTACCGAAAATTACCTATAAACTTCAAATGCTCCCAATCCACATCCCACATAGTTTCTTTAAAACAATAAAAACACATTTTTTTTAAATTTATTTGGCAAAATAAAAAATCGAGGATAAATTATAATATTTTAACTAGGAAAAACTAGGAAAAAAAAAACGGGGGGATGGCATTGCCTGATATTTATAGATATTACATAGCAATCACGTTGGCTAGAATGGTGGAATGGGCAAATATTCACACTGAAAAAAAATGGGTAAAAATGGAAGAGTCACTAGCGGGTACACAATGAAAAAAAATTATCTGGATTCTGCCAAAATTTAGATTTAGAAAGGGCACAAATAAGACACACGAAATTACGATAACAACACTAAAAATATGGGATGCACTGTATCGAAGGAAGAAATGGGTTTATAATTCCCCACTAATTCCACTAGCGGGCACAAACTTTTTTATTCCAGGAAATGGCACCCAATTAGGTAAACAAATGGAAAACACACAATTAAAAGATATAATTTCACGGGGTAGTTTGATGTTAAAACAAGAAATAATAGAGAAGTATAGATGGAAAAATGTAAAGGATTGGGAGTATGTACAGCTTCAACATTTTGTCGGTTCAATTCCAAAACCCACAAGAGATGAGAATTCTTTAACACATATAGAAAAATTATGTAATTCTAATGAAAATGAAAAACACTGTATGTCTAAAATGTATGATTGTCTATCGGATATGGAGATTCAAAATACTATACCAGCAATTGGAAAGTGGGAAACGGACTTGGGTATCAAAGTGGACGAGAGGCAGATGATGGTGTCAGTATACAGTCAGGTGGCTGACATAATGTCGAGAGAAGTTAACTACAAGTGTATGATGAGATGGCAGATAACTCCCGTTAGACTACACAAAATTGACCCATCGAGATCCAAGTACTGATGGAGGGAGTGTAAATTACCAGGAACTGCAATTCATATCTGATGGGAATGCCCAGAAATAAAGTTTTATTGGCACGAGATTTTAGAATATATAGAAATAATAACCGGAGAAAAAATTCCATACAGCCCGCTGAAATGTTTGTTCTATGGTGTAGAAGATATAAGCGATAAATTACAATTGGAAAAGAATAAAAGAAATAAAAAAAAATGTAATAACCTGGTACCTCTTTTGCTAAATGCAGCAAAAGCCTTGATTCCGGTAAATTGGACACAAGCTAAAAAAAAACACCATTAAAGCGTGGGTGCGGAGAATCGAACACATTAATAATATGGAATATTTGATTAAAATGGAAAACAACCTAATGAACAAATATTGGGCAGGATGGGAAAAATTGAGAATTTTCAAAAAGACGGAAACCTACATTCGGATACAAATGGAATAAAATGAGGAAGAAGGACCAACAAATAGGAGGGGAGGGGGGAGGGTGGTTTTAGAACATAACTAAGGGAAAGTAGGGTGAGAGGGTAGATTAGAAGCTTAAGGAGAGTGGGCGGGTAGTACAAAGGGTGAAAGATAGGAATATAAAGGAATATAAAGGAATCATATGTTGCGTATGCGTGCTGACAGAAGGGGTGGTGGTTTGTTGTGTTTTTTGAATTATATCTTCCTTTTTCCCTTTGTTACTAGCCTCCCACGTTGTTATCGTTGTTATTCTTGTGTTACTGTTTTTTTTTTAATGGAAAATTCAAATAAAATTAAAAAAAATAAAAATAAAATGTACAAAGCTCATAGCTCTCCCTCTCCCAGCAGCACTCTAATGGCGCGTACACACAACTGGACTTTTTGACAGCAAAGGTCCGACGGAACGAGTCTGTCGGACAATTCGATCGTGTGTGGGCTCCATCGGACTTTTGCTTGCCAAAAATCCGGCGGACTTTAGAAATAGAACATGTTTTACATTTTTCCACCGGAACTCCGCCGGACTGAGAAATCCGATCGTGTGTATGCTAGTCAGACGGACAAAAACCGATGCTATGGCAGCTATTGGTTACTGGCTATGAACTTCCTTATTCTAGTCCGGTCGTACATCGGAATCCATCGGACTTTGGTGTGATTGTGTGTGGCCAAGTCCGTTCATTCGGAAAGTCAGTCGGAACTCTGCCGAAAGTCCGTCGGAAAGACCGCCGGACCTAGTCCCTCAAAAAGTCCGGTCGTGTGTACGCGGCATTACTGCTTTTTTGGCCTTGTTTGCTGCTCATTTTTCCTTTAAAAGTTAGAAAAATGTAGACAAAAAAAATATATAATTTTGATTGCAGCAAACTAACACCAAAATCACCAAATGTACAAAAAAATTATACCAACAGAAAATAACAAAATATTAACTAAATGAAACAAGAAATGAAAAAAAAAACGATCTCTCAAAACCAACCAAAAAACGAATAAAACCAGAAACGAAATACTAACAGATGATACACTCGCAATCTACAACAGATATAAACTAAAATGAACAATGAAAAACTAAGGATTGCAAAGATATTCGCTCAGATGCACAGACAAATAATTGTGTGATCTGCTCCACTACACTAACTAACCCACAAAGGGAAGTCACATGATCGGGCCTGCCCTGTAGGCCTCAGCAGCAGAAGAAAACCTCTGATTGGTCAAGCAAGTCACATGTTGTTTCCGTAGTAATGAAATTTGGACCGAAAAGTGAACGCATCTAATGAAAATTTGTATTTCGGATAGGAAATTCTGCAACGGAATTTCGTATTTCGGATAAAAACCAAACTTCCATCAGCATCGACCTGTCATATTGAGGTATATTTTTGCCTTTAAATTCATCGTAAAGAATGTTCGTAGAAGTTAAAGAACCTAACAACAATTCGTATTTCGTACGAATTGAAAAAAAATTTCGGACACGAAATACGAAGTACGAATACATTCTAATACGAACCGTAACGGAACGAAACTAATTTATTGATGGCGCCCATGTCTACTTGACACACAAGGCTGCTCTGCAAGTGTCACCTCCGCTGGCTGCGTCCCTGACTTGATACCCGCTGAAGTTTCCCTATTCTTCACCATCCCCGGTTGGTGACAATACTGCTTCGGTACTTGCTACAGCTACTCACTGTGGTCCCTGGTAATAAGCTGGATGGTCCCTTAGTGGCGACAGCTTCCCATCTATCTCCAACCACGAAAGGTTCTCCGGCCGGCAGAACCATCACTTCTGGTTGGACTGCAAGCTGCAACAACCCTACACTGCTCTCTTTCTTCTGGATAGGCCCTCAGACAGCCAAGCAGCCAGAGGTGCCTGGGATAGGCCCAAACTGCAGCCTAGCAGCCCGGGCAGTACAACACATGTCCACCCAGACAGCCATCCAGGTAGCACAAAACCCTGATCACCTGACTCCACCCAAATATATAGGTTCTCCCAGGAGGCCAATGGATTTAAGAAAACCCCTGCTTATTGGCTAAAGTACCCCATATACTCCTAATCTGTCCTTGCTTTGCTCTTGTCTTATCTAATGCCACCAGGTACCCCGACACCCAGTGGCAGAAGAGAGAAGTGAAGCAATTCCAGACTTGGGGTGAACTCAATTGATCCTCAACAATTAGCCAAGGTAGCTATACCTGGCAGGTAAATTTTAGTAGCAACCCTGCCTAAACACCAGGTTGCTACATTAAAAACACCTGAAAGCATACAGTGGCTTGAAAAAGTATTCATACCCTTTTAAATTTTCCACATTTTGACTTTTTCCACCAAAAAATTGTAAATGTATCTTATTGGGATTTTATGTGATAGAACGACACAAAGTGGCACATAATTGTGAAATAGAGGGAAAATTATAAATGGTTTTAAAATTTTTTTACAAATAAATATGTGAAAAGTGTGGCGTCCAGGGACCGCCAACCAAAAAAGTTTATGCTTTGTTTTTGGTTTATACTGTTAATTTTACTTTAATAAAAGGGCCATAAAACGGAAATTTTTTTCCGAATCTTTGCTGTTAGACTATTTATAGTAGCAATATTAAGGGGCTACAATATGGCTATAAAAATGGGTAGTAATGACAGATTGGATTGAGAGCGTCTGAACAGCAATTTTCAAGTCTTGCCACAGATTCTCCATTGGATTTAGGGCTGGACTTTGACTGGGCCATTAACACATTAATATGCTTTGATCTAAACCACTTGTAGCTCTGGCTGTAAGTTTAGGGTCCTTGTCCTGCTGGAATGTGAACCTCTGCCCCAGTCTCAAGTCTTCTGCACTCTAATGCCACGTACACACGATCAGACTATCCGCCCATGTGTGGGCTCCGACTGACTTTTTCTTTCCAAAAGTCCGGCAGACTTTTTGACTCAAAATTGTCCGCCGGACTCGGCAGTCCGGCGGACAATCCGGCCGTCTGTGTGCTAGTCCGCCGGACTTTTGAAATGAACAGACTTGTCCACACACGGAGTAAAGTCCGTTAATTTTGAACGCGGCTCCAGGTAGATGGGACTAGCGAAGGAATCAATGTCACCGCCGCCAACGGCGAGATTGACACCTCGCTGGCCCCATCACCTGGTATGGACTTAAAGGGGAAGCCCTACGTCGAAAAAACAGCGTGGGGGTACCCCCAAAGTCCATATCAGACCCTTATCCGAGCGCGCAGCCCGGCTGGTCAGGAAAGGGAGTGGGGACGAGCGAGCCCCCGAGCCATAACAGGCCTCGTGCCCCCAACATGGGGGGGGTGCTTTGGGGAAGGGGGGCCCTGCGGCCCTACGCCATCATCTATGGCGTAGTTGAGCCCCACACTGTTTTTTTGGCGTAGGGCTTCCCCTTTAAGTCCATACCAGGTGACGGGGCCAGCGATGTGTCAATCTCACCGATAGAGGCGGCAACATTGACTTCCTTCACTAGTCCCATCTACCTGGAGCCGCGTTCAAAATGAACAGACTTTTCTCCGTGTGTGTGTGGGCAAGTCCGTTCATTTCAAAAATCTGGTGGACTCTCGCCATAGTCTGGCGGATTGTCTGCCGGACCTAGTCCGTCAGAAATGTCCAGTCGTGTGTGTGGGCAGGTCCGCTCGCTCGGAAAGTTTGGCGGACCTCCGCTGCAAAGTCCAGAGGTTTGTCTGCCGGATTAAGTCCGCTGGATAGTTTGATCGTCTGTGTGCAGCATAATAGTTGACCTATGGACAGATTCTCCCATCTGAACTGTGGACCTCTGCAGCTCCTCCAGAGTTACCATGGGTCTCCTTGCTGTTTCCCTGATTAATGCTTTCCTTGTCTGGCCTGTCAGTTTAGGTGGACGGCTATGTCTTGGTAGGTTTGCAGTTGTGCCATACTCTTTCCATTTTTTGATGATGGATTGAGCAGTGCTCCGTGAGATGTTCAAAGCCTGGGATATTTTTTTTTTATAACTTAACCCTGCTTTAAACTTCTCCACAACTTTGTGTGACCTGTCTGGTGTGTTCCTTGGCCTTCATGATGCTGTTTGTTAACTAAGGTTCAATAACAAACCTCTGAGGGAACAGAACAGCTGTATTTATATTGAGATTAAATCACACACAGGTGGACGCTGTTTACTAAATAGATGACTTATGAAGACAATTGGTTCCACTAGATTTTAGTTAGGGGTATAAGGCTATTTTCACACTGAAGGCATTTTTCAGGTGTTTTAGCGCTAAAAATAGTGCCTGTTAAGCCCCTGAAAACCACCTCCCATGCCACCCCAGTGTGAAAGCCCAAGTGCTTTCACACTGGGGTGGCACGCTTGCGGGAAGACAAAAAAAAGTCCTATAAGCAACATCATAGGCGGTTTTAACCCTTTCTTCAGCTGCTAGCGGGGGTTAATAGAGCCCCGCTAGTGGGCAAAAAGCACTGCTAAAACGTCAGTAAAGCGCCACTAAAATGAGCAGTGCTTTACCGCAAACAAGGCGTGGCCCCAGTGTGAAAGTAGCCTTATGCCACCTTATTAGCATTAGTAGCCTTATACACACGATTGGATTTTCCAACAACAAATGTTGGATGTGAGCTTGTTGGCGGAAAGTCTGACCGTGTGTATGCTCCATTGAACTTTTGTTGTCTTACTTTCCACCAACAAATGTTGACTAGCAGGTTCTCAATTTTTCTGCCAACAAATGTTTGTGCCAACAAATTGCTTGTGTGTGTGTGTGTGTGTGTGTGTGTGTGTGTGTGTGTGTGTGTGTGTGTGTGTGTATATAGCTCTGTATGTATATTCTGCTCATTAGCTATGACTAAGCACCGTGTTTGGTGTGAAACATGTCAGCGGGTGTACAGTTAGTCTGTATACAAGCCTAGATGCTATGATTTTAAGTTTTTTGGAGTTGGGGGGTGTATTTAGAGCAATTTTGTTTCATTTATTTTGTGTTATTTAATTTTTTTTTGTGAATTTGATGGTTATTTTGTACTTTTTGTGTTACTTTTTTCTGTCTATGAAAAAAAAAGAAAAATAATTAGAAGCTGATTTTTTTGGAAGAAGGGCACAAGGATTGGGCCAGGATAGTTGAAAGGAGCTCCCCGTAAACTGCCCCTGCATGAAAAGCTTTCTCTTGTTCAAGAAAACTCCAACTTACCTCATCCAGGCTAAACAGGATGGACTGACAAATCTTCTGCTGTTGGCTAGTGTATCCTGACAGCTGGCACCTATCATTGTCAGAATACTGGAAGAACCCATTGCACCCTTAAAAGCTACAAGAAAGCCAACCTGATTTCACCTTTAAGAACTGGTCCTCAAGAGCTTCCCCCAGGCTACTGATTCATATCCACCCAATAGTGCCTTCAGTACCTAATAGTGCTTAAAGTGGTTGTAAACCCTTACAAACCACTTTGACCTACAGGTAAGCCTAGATTAAGGCTTACCTGTAGGTCCAAGAAATATCTCCCAAACCTATACGGTTTAGGAGATATTTGCCTGAAGACGGGCACCGCTATCTACGGCGCATGCGCCGTAGACAGCGGCGCGCAGGCGCACTGAGCGGGGCATCGTCGATGACGGCAATGCCGCGAGTCTCGGCTCCCGTGCGCATGCGCGGGAGTGACGTCATCACTGCTCCGGCGAATCACAGCGCCGGAGCAGCGAGACCCACCAAGAAGATGGACGCTCGGAAATACAGGGGACAGCGGTGACTTCGCTGGCTCCTGTGTCAGGTAAGAGACACATAATGGACTACTATGCGATGCATAGTAGTCCATTATGCTTTGCCTTTACAGGGAATAAAAGAGGAAGTAAACTCATCAGGGTTTACTTCCTCTTTAAGGCTATTAGGTACAGGCTTTAAAGTATAACTAAAGGCAAAACTTTTTTTTTTTTTTTGGATAGAGTGGAGAGGAATTAAAACACCTGTCTGAAAATGTCAAATTTTGGGTTGTCCACAGAAAAGTAACAGAAGGGAAATCTTCCAATGGGGACACTAGTTCTGGTGACCTGGAGGCAGGGCCGGATTAAGAACATCATGACCTGGTGCTGAGGATTTTAGTGGGGCTTTTAAAATAAATTCAAAAAATTTATAAAAATGCAAACAATTTTTTGTTATAACAAATTAACCTAAATAGAGAGAGGGAGGATGAGAGAGAGAGAGAAGTAAGAGCTGCAGCTCCAATAGCCCCTATGTTAATCTGGCCCTGCCTTGGGGTCCCCAAGAAATTGTCTTCTGTGAATGAGCAGTGGAGATCCTGTCATTTAACTGCTTATCCTCCATTCAGAAAATATGAACCATGGGGCTGTATCCCCCCAGCACATACTAAACTTCAGCTTTAATGATAATATTTGGTGAAAGTAGAGTTTCCCTTCAACATTCAAGTATTACCAATTTACAGGAACACCCTCTAAGCAACTGCTCACACATCTCGCTAATCTGATTAAGGAACACGCTCAATCAACGGCATGTCGGATACATATACCATATGAACACCATTAGTTGCATACATTAAAATAGAACTAAAGGCAGAACTTTTTTTCTATTTGAATAGAGTAAGAGAGGGTTCTAAACCCTTTAACCACTTCAGCTCCGGACCAATAAACACCTTAAGGACCAGAGGTCTTTTTGCAATTTCGCACTGCGCTGCTTTAACTGGTAATTGCGCGGTCATGCAATATTGCACCCAAACGAAATTTGCGTCCTTTTCTTCCCACAAATAGAGCTTTCTTTTGATGGTATTTGATTGCCTCTGCGATTTTTTTTTTTTGCGATATAAATGGAAAAAGAGCGAAAATTTTGAAAAAAAAAGATATTTTCTTCTTTTTGTTATAAGAAAAATCGAATAAACTAAATTTTAGTCATACATTGAGGGCAAAATTTATTCAGCCACATGTCTTTAGTAAAAAAAATGTCAATAAGCGTATATTTTTTGGTTTGCGCAAAAGTTATAGCGTCTACAAACTAGAGTACATTTTCTGGAATTTACACAGCTTTTAATTTATGACTGCCGATCTCATTTCTTGAGGTGCTAAAATGACAGGGCAGTACAAATCCCCCCCAAATGACCCCATTTTGGAAAGTAGACACCCCAAGGAAATTGCTGATGGGTATGTTGAGCCCATTGAATATTTATTTTTTTTGTCCTAAGGGATTGAATAATGACAAAAAAAAAAAAAAAAGTTGTCACTAAATGATATATTGCTCACACATGCCATGGTTATATGTGGAATTGCACCCCAAAATATATTCCGCTACTTCTCCCGAGTATGGGGATACCACATGTGTGGGACTTTTTGGGAGTCTAGTCGCGCACGGCACCCCGAAAACCAATCACCACCTTCAGGATTTCTAAGGGTGCAAATTTTTGATTTAACTCCTCACTACCTATCACAGTTTCGAAGGCCATAAAATGCCAAAATAGCACAAAACCCCCCAAAATGACCCCATTTTGGAAAGTAGACACCCCAAGCTATTTACTGAGAGGCATGTTGAGTCCATGGAATATTTTATATTTTGCCACAAGTTGCGGGAATATTACAAACTTTTTTTTTTTGCACCAAGTTGTCACTAAATGATATATTGCTCACACATGCTATGGGCATATGTGAAATGAGACCCCAAAATACATTCTGCTGCTTCTCCTGAGTACGGGGATACCACATGTGTGGGACTTTTTGGGAGTCTAGTCGCGCACGGCACCCCGAAAACCAATCACCACCTTCAGGATTTCTAAGGGTGCAAATTTTTGATTTAACTCCTCACTACCTATCACAGTTTCGAAGGCCATAAAATGCCAAAATAGCACAAAACCCCCCCAAATGACCCCATTTTGGAAAGTAGACACCCCAAGCTATTTACTGAGAGGCATGTTGAGTCCATGGAATATTTTATATTTTGCCAAAAGTTGCGGGAATATTACAAACTTTTTTTTTTTTGCACAAAGTTGTCACTAAATGATATATTGCTCACACATGCTATGGGCAAAAGTCAAATTACACCCCAAAATAAATTCTGCTGCTTCTCCCGAGTACGGGGATACCACATGTGGGGGACTTTTTGGGAGCCTAGCCACGTACGGGACCCCGAAAACCAAGCACTGCCTTCCGGATTTAAATATAAAATGCTACCAAAAAACCTGTTAGCGATGGCAGGGATCAGGCCTGACTCTGCGATCGCTGCAGTTATGTGTTTAGTGTTTTGTAAGTGACAGTGATCGATCGATACTGCACTTGGGTGGGCTGGGCAGAGGGGCAAAACGCAGGTGCCAGCAGGTATCTGGGCTGATCCCGCTAACAATGCGTTTTTTTGGAACCCTAAACTGCTGGGGACGCTAGTATAGATCTGATCAGATCAGATATTGATCTGTTCAGATTCTATAGCACTACGGGAGGTGTATGCTTTGCGTGTGGGTGTTAGCGGTACTGGCACTAACCTAGCGCTGCCTGGGGCGACGCAGACCCTGACCCTAAAACCTAATTGATATCACCCGCCGGGTGATCAGGGGGTTAAACCTTTATTGGGTAATAAATGGTGGGTGCCCTGATGCTATAAAAAACAAACTAACCAGAGTCACCCGTAACACTTATACGGTGATCAGTGGTGAAAGGGTTAACTAGGGGCAATCAGGGGGTTCAAATTTTTATTAGGTAGTATATGGGGGTCCCTGGCGCTATATAAAAACCTGACGGGGAACCTAAATAACTAACTGGCTAACCAGCGTCACCAGTGACACTTATACTGTGATCGCTGGTGAAAGGGGGTGAAAGGGTTAACTAGCAGCAATCAGGGGGTTAAAACCATTATTGGGTAGTATATCGGGGTACCTAGCGCTATAAAAACCTGGCGGTGAACCTAAAAAAATAACTAGCTACCTAGCGACACTAGCGACACTGATGCAGTGATCAGAAAAATTATCGCTTAGTGACACTGGCAAAAGGGGGTGAAAGGGTTAACTAGCGGAAATCAGGGGGTTAAAACCATTATTGGGTAGTATATTGGGGTACCTAGCGATATAAAAACCTGGCGGTGAACCTAAAAAAATAACTAGCTACCTAGCGACACTAGCGACACTGATTCAGCGATCAGAAAAATGATCGCTTAGTGACACTGGCAAAAGGGGGTGAAAGGGTTAACTAGCGGCAATCAGGGGGTTAAAACCATTATTGGGTAGTATATCGGGGTACCTAGCGCTATAAAAACCTGGCGGTGAACCTAAAAAAATAACTAGCTACCTAGCGACTGTAGCGACACTAATGCAGCGATCAGAAAAACGATCGCTTAGTGACACTGGCAAAAGGGGGTGAAAGGGTTAACTAGCGGCAATCAGGGGGTTAAAACCATTATTGGGTAGTATATCGGGGTACCTAGCGATATAAAAACCTGGCGGTGAACCTAAAAAAATAACTAGCTACCTTGCGACACATGCAGCGATCAGAAAAATGATCGCTTAGTGACACTGGCAAAAGGGGGTGAAAGGGTTAACTCTAGGGGCAATTAGGGGGTTAAATCTTTATTGGGGGGTGATAGGGGGCTACCCTGGACCTAACACTAACTGTCCTGACAGTTTTTACTGTCACAACTGACACTGAATGCATTGATCAGTAAAGAAATGATCAATGCAATCAGTGACACTGTGACTGGGGGGGGGAGGGGGGGCGGGGGGGGATCGGGGGGCGATCGGGGGGGATGGGGGGGGGGGTTTGTGTGCCTGTGTGTACCTACATGTCAGTGTAGTGTTGGTGCACACTTACTATTAGTCTTCTCCTCGTAGTCCGGTCAAAAAGACCGCCCCGAGGAGAATGACATCACTTCCTTCTTCCTGTGTAAACAATACACAGTGGGAGGAAGCTTCTCATTGGCCAGGAGCGATCCAGAGGGGGTGGCCGAAAACCAACGGCCATCCCCTCATCACGGAGCGCTCCTGGAGCGAACCGGACCGCCGTATCCAGCGGGAGGGGGTCCGATCGGACCCCCCACCCGCTGGAAGGCAGGCACGTACATCTACGTGATTGTGCCTGCCTGTGCCATTGTGTTGACGTACATTGGCAATATGGCGGTCCTGAAGTGGTTAAACAAAAGAGTCTGAGGTAGGCCAAGGTGCCACATCCCCAAATTATGCAAAGTATCCCAAAAATGTAAAGAAAATAGTTTTTTTAACCACTTCAGGACCGCCGTATTGCCAATGTACGTCAACACAATGGCACAGGCAGGCATAATCACGTAAATGTACGTGAATGCCTTCTAGCGGGTGGGGGGTCCGATCGGACCCCCTCCCGCTAGATACGGCGGTCCCTTTCGGTGCCGGAGCGATCGGCGATGAGGGGATGGCCGTTGGTTTCCGCCCATCCCCTCTCGATCGCTCCTGGCCAGTGACGAACTTCCTCCCCTGTGAAAATGTAAACACAGGAGGAGGAAGTGATGTCACACTCCTCGTGGCGGTCTTTTTGAACCGGACAGCGAGGAGTGAAGACGCAAGTAAGTGCACCAACAGTCCACTGACACATAGGTACACACAGGCACACATTTCACCCCAGTCACCCCCCGATCACCCCCCCCGATCGGCCCCCCGCCCCCCCCCCAGTCACAGTGTCACTAATGCAGTGTTCATTTATTTATTGATCACTACATTTAGTGTCAGTTGTGACTGTAAAAAGTGTCAGGGCAGCTAGTGTTAGGCCCCTTTAGGTCCAGGGTAGCCCCCTACCCCCCCCTAATAAAGGTTTAACCCCTTGATTGCCCTCCCAGTTAACCCTTTCACCCTCTTTTACCAGTGTCACTAAGCGATCGTTTTTCTGATCGCTGCAATAGTGTCACTGGTCCCGCTAGGAAGCTAGTTTTTTTTTAGGTTCAACGCCAGGTTTTTATACCGTTAGGTACCCCGATATATAACCTAATAAAGGTTTTAACCCTTTGATTGCCCCTAGAGTTAACCCTTTCACCAGCGATCGCTGCATAAGTGTCACTGGTGACGCTGGTTAGCCAGTTAGTTATTTAGTTATTTAGGTTCCCCGTCAGCTTTTTATAAAGCTTCAGGTACCCCCATATAAATACCCAATAAAGGTTTTAACCCCTGATTGCCCTTAGTTAACCCTTTCACCAGTGATCACCGTATAAGTGTTACGGGTGACGCTGGTTTGGTAGTTCGCTTTTTATAGCATCAGGGCACCCGCCATTTATTACCTAATAAAGGTTTAACCCCCTGATCACCCGGCGGGTGATATAAATGTGGTTTTAGGGTCAGAAAGGGTCTGCGTCGCCCCAGGCAGTGCTAGGTTAGTGCCAGCACCGCTAACACCCACGCGCAAAGCATACACCTCCCTTAGTGGTATAGTATCCGAACAGATCAATATCTGATCAGATCTATACTAGCGTGCCCAGCAATTTAGGGTTCTAAAAAAACGCATTGTTAGCAGGATCAGCCCAGATACCTGCTAGCACCTGCGTTTTGCCCCTCTGCCCAGCCCAGCCCAGCCCAGCCCACCCAAGTGCAGTATCGATCGATCACTGTCACTTACAAAACACAACACACATAACTGCAGCGTTCGCAGAGTCAGGCCTGATCCCTGCGATCGCTAACAGTTTTTTTTGGTAGCGTTTTATACAGTCGCTGACAGGCTAGGTGCTTTTTTACCTGTGAGTCTCACTACTGTACCCCTAAATTTAGAGCCCAAAATGGCAAAGCGAAGGTACACTAGTGAAGAGGCCTACACGTTTCTGAGCATGACAGATAGTGAAGAGGAAGACACTGATCTGTCAGAATCAGGCTCAGAATACGAACCTGTAGAGGACAGCGCCTCCATGTCAGATAGCTCTGACGACGAAGAAGAGGTCCCTGCTATTGTCAGGCGTACCCGACCCCGATTTTCTGATGTTGTTGAGGTGCAGGAACCGCAAGTCCCTCGTATGGAGTATAGAGCCAGTACTAGCGCCGCTCATCCTTTTGGTGAACTGGCAAGCACCAGCGGCCTAGTACACCCTGGACGTACATCCAGCACTGCAGTATCACGTGGTGACGTGGCGAGTCCCATAAGTGCAGTTCAAGCTGGCGAGGTGGCAAGCACAAGTAGTGTCCCGCTGCCACCAAGAAGAAGAAGACAAAGACAGGCCCGTCGTACCCATAGTGCCCTTCCTGCAGAATTCGCCTATCCCAATTGGGTGCCCACCACTTCTGCAGAACCCGTACTTCCCCCATTCACTGCCCAACCCGGTATTCAGGTGGATACAGATGATTTTACGCCACTCGATTTTTATTCTCTGTATCTCACGGAAGATCTCTATAGATCTATTGTGGACCAAACCAATTTATATGCTGGTCAACGCATCGCCGCTAATCCCCAGTTGCCGTCTCTTGCCAGAGATTGGAAACCAGTTACGGTTTCCGAATTTAAGACGTTTTTGGGCCTTTCCCTCAACATGGGCACACACAAATTTATGCGGATGCGGGCTTATTGGTCCACGCATCCGGCTGACCACATGCCCCTGTTCTCTAACTCCATGCCCAGGGCACGATACGAGCAGATCTTGCGGTTCTTGCACTTCAGTGACAATGAACTTTGTCGTCCACGTGGAGACCCTGAATACGATCGGCTCTACAAAATTCGGCCTCTCATAAACCACTTCAACCAACGTTTTGCAGACTTGTTTACTCCCCAAAAAGTTGTCTGCGTTGATGAGTCCCTGGTTAAGTTTACTGGTCGCTTGTCATTCAAACAGTACATTCCCAACAAGCGTACCAGATACGGGGTCAAGCTCTATAAGTGCTGTGACAGGGCCACAGGCTATGCATGGAGCTTTATGGTTTATGAGGGTAAAGATAGTTACGTAGAGCCGGAGAACTGCCCTGATTACATAGGAAGCGCTGGCAAGATAGTGTGGAAATTGGTGTCACCCTTATTCGGAAAGGGGTACCACTTGTACGTGGACAACTATTACACCAGCGTGCCACTGTTTAGTCATTTATTTGATAATCAGATTGGAGCATGTGGCACCGTGCGACCTAATCGCCGGGGCTTTCCCCAGCGGCTTGTAGATTCCCGTCTTAGGCTGGGGGAGAGAGCCTGCTATCGGTGTAATAATTTGCTCGCTATGAAGTGGAGGCATAATAAGAATGTTTTCGTTCTTACCTCCCTTCATGCAGACACGACGGTCCAAATTCCTACGGCGACTGGTATTGTGGAGAAACCCCTCTGTGTCCACGAATATAACAAAAATATGGGAGGGGTGGACCTCAATGACCAGATGTTAGCGCCGTATCTAACTTCCCGTAAGACCAGACGCTGGTACAAAAAAGTGTCTGCTTACTTATTTCAATTGGCTTTGCTGAATGCTTTTGTGCTATACAAAGCTTCAGGCGGAACATTAACCTTTCTTTTCTTCCAAAGAGAGGTTGTCACAGAGCTTCTGTTTCCAGACGGTTCTGTACCTCACCATTCCCAACCAAATGCAGTAAGCCGGCTGTATGAGAGGCATTATTTTTATGTCCTCCCGAGTACCCCTACCCAACGAGCCCCCCAAAAAAGATGTCGTGTCTGTAGCAAGCGCGGATATAGGCGTGACACCCGTTCTTATTGTCCACGCTGTCCTGGCAATCCTGGTCTTTGTCAGGGTGAGTGTTTTGAACGCTACCATTCACTAGTGAAGTATTAGCGTAGGGTACAGCATTTCACAGGCTAGGCACACTTACACAGGGTCTCCCAAGATGCCATCGCATTTTGAGAGACCCGAACCGTTACAGTTACAGTTTACAGTTCAAAAAAAAGTGTATAAAAAAAAAAAAAAATATATAAAATATAAAAACCAAAAATAGTTGTCGTTTTATTGTTCTCTCTCTCTCTCTCCTCTCAAATTTTTTATACTTTACTGTTTACTGTGTTATTGTTAACCATTTTTCATGTTTTCAGGTACGCCATTCAGCTGCAGCGTGGATTTATTTATCTTGACAGCAACAGCGTTTGCTCCCACGATACATAAAGCCGCGACTCCAGTGCTGTAGGAGGTGATTTCACCACCACAGTTAAAAAAGAGCATATATGCCGAAGCATGGGGGCATAAGGGGTGGAGGAGCGATTTTGCTCCTAATGCCGCGTACATACGGTCAAAATTCCGACGGAGGGCTTGCCCGTGGAAAAGTTTGAACGTATGTACGCAGCATAACTTTTTTGCGGGAGGATGCCCCCATGCTTCGGCATATATATATTTTAGGCACAGGTTGTGTTAAAAAATGTTTTATTTTTTACAGTTTTTTTTGGCAATTGCTTTGCAGGTATGGTATGGTAAGGTTTTACTGGGATGTTACTTTGTTTTAACGTTAACCATAATTTGCTTAGCAGGTACGCCATTCAGCTGCAGCGCGGATTTATTTATCTTGACAGCAACAGCGTTTGCTCCCACGATACATAAAGCCGTGACTCCAGTGCTGTAGGCGGTGATTTCACCACCACAGTTAAAAAAGAGCATATATGCCGAAGCATGGGGGCATAAGGGGTGGAGGAGTGATTTTGCTCCTAATGCCGCGTACATACGGTCAAAATTCCGACAGGGGGCTTGCCCATGGAAAAGTTTGAACGTATGTACGCGGCATAACTTTTTTGCGGGAGGATGCCCCCATGCTTCGGCATATATAAATGGTGCATGTATGTCCATCATTAGAAGTGGGTGGATGAAGGGAGGTATCTAATGGTGGGCATACCCACCGATCAATCTCTTTTTTTTCGTTCAGACAACATGACTCTCAGTAAATAGCTTGGGGTGTCTACTTTCCAAAATGGGGTAATTTGGGGGGGTTTTGTGCTATTTTGGCATTTTATGGCCTTTGCACCCTTAGAAATCCTGAAGGCGGTGCTTGGATTTCGGGGTCCCGTACGCGGCTAGGCTCCCAAAAAGTCCCACACATGTGGTATCCCTGTACTCAGGAGAAGCAGCAGAATGTATTTGGGGTGTCATTTCACATATGCCCATAGCATGTGTGAGCAATATATCATTTAGTGACAACTTTGTGCAAAAAAAAAAAAGTTTGTAATATTCCCGCAACTTGTGGCAAAATATAAAATATTCCATGGACTCAACATGCCTCTCAGTAAATAGCTTGGGGTGTCTACTTTCCAAAATGGGGTCATTTTGGGGGGTTTTGTGCTATTTTGGCTTTTTATGGCCTTCGAAACTGTGATAGGTAGTGAGGGGTAAAATCAAAAATTTGCACCCTTAGAAATCCTGAAGGTGGTGATTGGTTTTCGGGATGCCGTGCGCGACTATACTCCCAAAAAGTCCCACACATGTGGTATCCCCGTACTCGGGAGAAGTAGCGGAATATATTTTGGGGTGCAATTCCACATATAACCATGGCATGTGTGAGCAATATATCATTTAGTGACAACTTTTTGTACATTTTTTATTTTTTATTTTTTTTAGTCATTATTCAATCCCTTAGGATAAAAAAAATAAATATTCAATGGGCTCAACATACCCATCAGCAGTTTCCTTGGGGTGTCTACTTTCCAAAATGGGGTCATTTGGGGGGGGGTTTGTGCCATCTTGGCATTTTATGGCCGTCAAAACTGTGATAGGTAGTGATAGGTAGTGAGGAGTAAAATAAAAAAATTATGCCCTTAGAAATCCTGAAGGCGGTGCTTGGATTTCGGGGTCCCGTACGCGGCTAGGCTCCCAAAAAGTCCCACACATGTGGTATCCCTGTACTCAGGAGAAGCAGCAGAATGTATTTTGGGGTGTCATTTCACATATGCCCATAGCATGTGTGAGCAATATATCATTTAGTGACAACTTTGTGCAAAAAAAAAAAAGTTTGTAATATTCCCGCAACTTGTGGCAAAATATAAAATATTCCATGGACTCAACATGCCTCTCAGTAAATAGCTTGGGGTGTCTACTTTCCAAAATGGGGTCATTTTGGGGGGTTTTGTGCTATTTTGGCTTTTTATGGCCTTCGAAACTGTGATAGGTAGTGAGGGGTGAAATCAAAAATTTGCACCCTTAGAAATCCTGAAGGTGGTGATTGGTTTTCGGGATGCCGTGCGCGACTAGACTCCCAAAAAGTCCCACACATGTGGTATCCCCGTACTCGGGAGAAGTAGCGGAATATATTTTGGGGTGCAATTCCACATATAACCATGGCATGTGTAAGCAATATATCATTTAGTGACAACTTTTTGTACATTTTTTATTTTTTATTTTTTTTAGTCATTATTTAATCCCTTAGGACAAAAAAAATAAATATTCAATGGGCTCAACATACCCATCAGCAGTTTCCTTGGGGTGTCTACTTTCCAAAATGGGGTCATTTGGGGGGGTTTTGTGCCATCTTGGCATTTTATGGCCGTCAAAACTGTGATAGGTAGTGATAGGTAGTGAGGAGTAAAATAAAAAAATTATGCCCTTAGAAATCCTGAAGGCGGTGCTTGGATTTCGGGGTCCCGTACGCGGCTAGGCTCCCAAAAAGTCCCACACATGTGGTATCCCTGTACTCAGGAGAAGCAGCAGAATGTATTTTGGGGTGTCATTTCACATATGCCCATAGCATGTGTGAGCAATATATCATTTAGTGACAACTTTGTGCAAAAAAAAAAAAGTTTGTAATATTCCCGCAACTTGTGGCAAAATATAAAATATTCCATGGACTCAACATGCCTCTCAGTAAATAGCTTGGGGTGTCTACTTTCCAAAATGGGGTCATTTTGGGGGGTTTTGTGCTATTTTGGCTTTTTATGGCCTTCGAAACTGTGATAGGTAGTGAGGGGTGAAATCAAAAATTTGCACCCTTAGAAATCCTGAAGGTGGTGATTGGTTTTCGGGATGCCGTGCGCGACTAGACTCCCAAAAAGTCCCACACATGTGGTATCCCCGTACTCGGGAGAAGTAGCGGAATATATTTTGGGGTGCAATTCCACATATAACCATGGCATGTGTGAGCAATATATCATTTAGTGACAACTTTTTGTACATTTTTTATTTTTTATTTTTTTTAGTCATTATTTAATCCCTTAGGACAAAAAAAATAAATATTCAATGGGCTCAACATACCCATCAGCAGTTTCCTTGGGGTGTCTACTTTCCAAAATGGGGTCATTTGGGGGGGTTTTGTGCCATCTTGGCATTTTATGGCCGTCAAAACTGTGATAGGTAGTGATAGGTAGTGAGGAGTAAAATAAAAAAATTATGCCCTTAGAAATCCTGAAGGCGGTGCTTGGATTTCGGGGTCCCGTACGCGGCTAGGCTCCCAAAAAGTCCCACACATGTGGTATCCCTGTACTCAGGAGAAGCAGCAGAATGTATTTTGGGGTGTCATTTCACATATGCCCATAGCATGTGTGAGCAATATATCATTTAGTGACAACTTTGTGCAAAAAAAAAAAAGTTTGTAATATTCCCGCAACTTGTGGCAAAATATAAAATATTCCATGGACTCAACATGCCTCTCAGTAAATAGCTTGGGGTGTCTACTTTCCAAAATGGGGTCATTTTGGGGAGTTTTGTGCTATTTTGGCTTTTTATGGCCTTCGAAACTGTGATAGGTAGTGAGGGGTGAAATCAAAAATTTGCACCCTTAGAAATCCTGAAGGTGGTGATTGGTTTTCGGGATGCCGTGCGCGACTAGACTCCCAAAAAGTCCCACACATGTGGTATCCCCGTACTCGGGAGAAGTAGCGGAATATATTTTGGGGTGCAATTCCACATATAACCATGGCATGTGTGAGCAATATATCATTTAGTGACAACTTTTTGTACTTTTTTTTTTTTTTGTCATTATTCAATCCCTTAGGACAAAAAAAATAAATATTCAATGGGCTCAACATACCCATCAGCAGTTTCCTTGGGGTGTCTACTTTCCAAAATGGGGTCATTTGGGGGGGGGTTTGTACTGCCCTGCCATTTTAGCACCTCAAGAAATGAGATAGGCAGTCATAAATTAAAAGCTGTGTAAATTCCAGAAAATGTACTCTAGTTTGTAGACGCTATAACTTTTGCGCAAACCAAAAAATATACGCTTATTGACATTTTTTTTACTAAAGACATGTGGCTGAATAAATTTTGCCCTCAATGTATGACTAAAATTTAGTTTATTCGATTTTTCTTATAACAAAAAGAAGAAAATATCATTTTTTTTCAAAATTTTCGCTCTTTTTCCATTTATATCGCAAAAAATAAAAATCGCAGAGGCAATCAAATACCATCAAAAGAAAGCTCTATTTGTGGGAAGAAAAGGACGCAAATTTCGTTTGGGTGCAATATTGCATGACCGCGCAATTACCAGTTAAAGCAGCGCAGTGCAAAATTGGAAAAAGACCTCTGGTCCTTAAGGTATTTATTGGTCCGAGGCTGAAGTGGTTAAGCTCCAAAAAAAGAAGATGCAAAAATAAAACAATAATTTTTATTGAATATTCTATAAAACCATTATAAAAACAAGGCTGATGAAGAAAAATGTTGACACTAATGTTTGTTGAACCACCAATCAACACATGTCACATAGATATATTTTTACAGTCAAGCATGGTGATGGAGTGTCATGGTCTGGGTCTGCATGAGTCCTGCCGACACTGGGGAGCTACAGTTCATTGAGGGAACCATGAATGTCAACATGTACTGTGATCCTGAACCAAAGCATGATCCCCTCCCTTCAGAGACACTGCAGGGCAGTATTCCAACATGATAATGACCCCAAACACACCTCCAAGACTACCACTGCCTTGCTAAAGAAGCTGAGGGTAAAGGTGATGGACTGGCCAAGCATGTCTCTAGACCTAAACCCTATTGAGCATCTGTGGGGCTTCTTCAAATGGAAGGTGGAGGAACGCAAGGTCTCTAACTTCCACCAGCTCTGTAATAACATCATGGAGGAGGGGAAGAGGAATACAGTGGCAACCTGTGAAGCTCTGAATGCCCAAGAGGGTTAAGGCAGTGTTGGAAAATAATGGTGGGCAAACAAAATATTGACACTTTAGGCCCAATTTGGAAAGTTGCCAGCGGTTTAGATATTAATGGCTGTGTGTTGAGTTATTTTGAGCGGACAGCAGATTGACACTGTTATACAAGCTGTACACTCACTACTTTACATTGTAGCAAAGTGTTATTTCTTCAGTGTTGTCACATGATATAATAAAATAGTTACAAAATGTGAGGGGTGTACACATTTTTGTGAGATAATATACATCAGTGATGGCGAACCCTGGCACCCCAGATTATTTGGAACTACATTTCCCATGATGCTCATGCACTCTTCAATGGTCGCTACTCACAGATTTCCTATGCAGGCTGTGCCGTAATGATAATTTGTTTAGCTGTTTTTGTGGTGTAAATTTATTGCTCTCCAAAATTCTTGTCATCCTGGTCAGCAATGAAATTAATCCCTGTGTACCTAATGCAATCTTCCTCAGACTGTAAAAATTCAGGCTGTAGAAATGTTAAAGCCGTAATAAACCCAAAAACAAAAATTTAATATATTGCAGCCTGCCAATCCTTAGAAGCGGTGGCTGAAATTATATATTTTTTAGGCTTTTTTTCACCTTTATTTTCACCTGCTGATCTAGCCAGGGTGTCTGTTATTTTTCAACTTCCTTTAACCACTTAAGGAAGGATTTACCCCCTTAATGACCTTTTTTTGACATACGGCACTGTGTCGTTTTAACTGACAATTACGCGAAGTGGTACCCAAACAAAATTGATGTCCTTTTTTCCCCACAAATAGAACTTTCTTTTGGTGGTATTTGATCACCTCTGCGTTTTTTTTTTTTTTGCACTATACACAAAAAAAAGACTGACAATATTGAAAAAGAAACAATATTTCCTGACGCAATATGGCAGCACATACATTGGGTTGTGACTCCGCCTCCACAACCTGATAGGACTGGTTAGCTATAAGATTTGAAGAGGAGTCCACCGTTGCATTCTCCTTTTTTTCCTCACCTGAATGGGACATCGTGTATTCGATCGGTTAGCAGATGGAGGCCCTTATCGCACCACCCCAGCTAGGTTTGGCCTCTCCTACCTGGAAGCCCCTGACTGTGCAGTCTCTAAATGAGCTATAAAGCAGGGGGCCCCACTCTGGTGGTCTCAGGGGCAAAAACAAAATCCAAAAGCCTAATAAAGCCTTAAAGAGGTTTTTTTAAGTTTTGCAGCGGTCTCCCCCTGTTTTGTTTTCCATCTATTACAGATTTCCATCTATTACAGACACTCCCACTCTCGGCATAGTTGGTCAAGATCTTCCCGTCACCGCAGAGAGTCGTCATCCTCGCACCGAGAGGAGCACCATACCCGACCTGCAGTTAATACCTGCTGGGTTTGTGGAGCGCAAGCATTACCTAATAAACTTGTGTGCCAAATCTGTCTGGAGGAAGCAACTCGAGACAAAGAAGCTGACGCAAGAGAAGCATCCAATATAATAAGAGACTTGTTTAAAGAGACAATTTTGCAGGTGACAGCATATGATCCAATCAGGTCATCTAACTCAGCCTCAACTTCACACACTCCTCAGGATCCAGACGACTCCCCAGAGGAAGATTAACCCCTGACCTCTACGGTTTTTGACTTTGCATTGATAAACCCATTTGCAAAATCAGTTAAGGAGGCGATCAGTTGGGAAGAAGAGAGAAACTCCCCACCTAAGTTACGAAAATATTTCCCTAACCTAAAAAAAGACCAGGAGGTCTTTCCCTGTATCGAAGAGCTAGAAGAGCTTATAAAAGATGAGTGGCAAAAACCAGAAAAAAAAATCCAGTTTAAATAATAGATTAGCAAAGCTCTTTCCCCTAAAAGAACCAGCAATGAACCCTCTTATCTCCGCTCCTGTGGTAGACTCCTCACTGATGCGATTAGCGCGCCATGTAACCTTACCAATAGAAGACGCCATAACATTTAAGGATGTGATGGATTGTAAGATCGATCTTAAGAAAGCCTATTCAGCAGCGGGTGGGGCTTGAAGGCCAGCAATTACTCTAGCAGCAGTCGGTAGAGCCATCCCCTCCTGGACATCCGGCGTGGAAAAATTAATACTGGAAGCCACAGACCAAGACAAGATTATTTCAGCGCTGCAGGAACTCAGCCTAGCGGGTGCTTTTGTAGCAGAGGCGGCGGTGGACCTTATACGGTCTTCAGCAAGAGCGATGCTGGCCTTAGTAACCTCCAGGAGAGCGCTCTGGCTGAAGCCTTGGGTTGCTGACGCAACTTCCAAATCCAGTTGGTGCAAGATCCCTTATGACCGTCTGACAGAGGATCCAACACAGTAGGGCTTCCCCAGGAAAAACTAGATCCACTCGTCCGCAAAGTAAAAAGGCTCCTGTCAGCAGACCACCTGTCAGCAAGAACGTGCTTAAGCATTCTGGGCTCAATGTCATCAACCTTTCTAATGGTTCAGTGGTCTCAATGGAACTCGAGGGTACTCCAGAATTCATTCCTAAAGCAATGGAACAGGGTCTCAATGTCACAACAAATATCAATCACCAGGGCAGTCAAGGAATCTGTACGATGGTGGACTCAAACCAGCAACTTAGTACGCCGTCGTCCTATCGTACACCCACTCCCAGAAATAGTAACGTCAGATGCCAGTCGCCATGGGTGGGGAGCGCACCATCTAGACCGGGGAGCACAGGGCCGCTGGCCCTTCTGTCCACAAGGGATAGTCTCAAACATTCTGGAGCTCAGGGCCGCATGGCAAGCACTCCTAACCTTCGGTCCCCTTCTCTCAGGGAAGAGTGTTCTCCTGCGCATGGACCATACAGTGGCTGTAAATTATGTCCACAGGCAAGGGGGCACCAGAAGCAAAATCCTAATGCAGGAAGTTTGACCCATAATCGAGTGGGCACAGGTCCACTTGACGGATTTGAAGGCAGTATATGTACCCGCGATTCACAACCAACTCGTGGACGACCTAAGTTGAATATTTATATCGAACAATGAGTGGTCTCTCAGTCACAAGGCCTTTATTCTTCTCACACGCAAGTGGGGCGTTCCAGATATGGATCTGGCAGTAACTCCAGCGAACCGCAAGTGTACCCGCTTCCTAGCAAGGACCGCCTATCCAACAGCAATGGGGATCGACTGTCTCCACCATCCTTGGGAATTTCGCCTAGGTTACATATTGTCTCCGGTGCCCCTGATAGCCAGGTTTCTGGCCAGACTGAGGAGTTTGTCTTCCACAGTAATAGCAATGTTGCCCTGCTGGCCCAGAAGACCATGGTTCCCGACCATCCTGCAATTAAACACAGAGGAGCCTCTCCCACTTCCCCCGTTCCCAGACTTGCTCTTGCAGGGGCAATTCCTACACCCGTCACCATAGCGATTACATCTGACGGCTTGGAAATTGAAAGGGAAAGGTTGTTAGATCAGGGGTGTTTGTTAAATGTAGTATCTACCTTACAGCAAGCAAGGAAGAAATCAACAAACAACATATATAATAAGATTTGGGAGAAATTTTCCGCAATAGCCTAACAGCAGTCATGGAACCCCCTCTCTCCATCAGTCTCTCAAGTGTTAGAATTTCTACAACTAGGCCTAGAGAAAGGGTTGAGGTCAAGTACCTTAAAAGTTCACGTCTCTGCCATATCCACAATGACAGGAATCAAATGGGCTTTAAACCCCCTCATCATTCAGTTTCAGAAGGCATGCCTAAAAATAAGGCCTCCCAGAAAACCAACTTTTCCGACCTGGGACCTGTCAATCGTTCTGGAAGCTTTAGCAAAAGAACCTTTCTCGTTGGTAGGATCAATAGCCCTATGGGACTTGACACTTAAACTATCATTTCTAGTTGCAATCATGTCGGCCAAGAGGGTCTCCGAACTGCAAGCTCTGTTAATCAAAGAGATGGCGTTGCGCTACCTGAACTAGATATAAATATAAAGAGCCTAATACTGGAAGAAATAAAATCTAGCTATAAATCAACTAGCCTATCTAGTGTCAGCCTGGGAGATACAGAGATTACCAGAGTTGGAAAATCCAGTCCAGTCTTCCTGCCAAGGAGCCAACCGATGAGAGAGAGATAGAGGAGGAGCGGGTGACATCCATATTACTGTGAGCTCTGCCTGATCATCTCATCTGGACCTCTGGGAGTTATACTGAAGCCAAAGATCTATATGGAAACTATCTGAGAGAAAAATACCTACCTGAGGGGACCAATATCCACCTGCTAGGAATTGGGATAGAATCCCTGGACCCTTGTTTTTGCTGCTTGATTTGCTGTTTACCTTACAGCAGTAAGGTAAGGGGCCATTTTACCTAGTGTGCCGTGTATACTGGAGACACAGAAATTACAACACGATTGCTGGCACCTGTTTTTCTTTTTGAGAAGCACTGAACAAGTCACTGAGCACTTATTTCAGCTTATATATAGACTGTCTTATATACATATTTAATTTTTTTTTTATTAAGAAGATTACGGAACTAATAATCACTGGCACTTTATTTAATTTCACTAAAGACTGTATTTTACCAACTTTTTGTAACCATGCACTATGAATTGCACGTTTTAATATAAGACATTTGCACTTTATGGAATATTTTTCCCTTTTACTTAGAGTTACTTATGTTGATATATAAACACATGATTTCTGGAATTTAAGTTTTATAATACACTGGTTACTATCTGTTTTTTTTTTTTTTTCTCTTCATAGCACAAGGCACCTTAATTTTTATTTAAGATAGGCTAGTTGATTTATAGCTAGATTTTATTTCTTCCAGTATTAGGCTCTTTATATTTATATCTAGTTCAGGTAGCGCAACACCATCTGTTTGATTTTCACTTTTATTATCTGGGGGTTAGGGTTCATACCCCTGTCGGTAGTTTGCTGCAACCTATCCTTTTAAATAGTTTAGGCCCTTGACGACAGCGCGGGGATACCTTAACCCAAATTACTCTGTTAATCAAAGAACCACACCTAGTTTTTTACCCAGACAGGTTCGTACTCAGACCTTCGCACCAGTTTGTGCCGAAGGTAGCGTCTAGCTTCCACTTTAACCCGGAGATCAATCTCCCTGTTTTTCTCAACACAGACGGAAATCCTCATCCTCTGGACGTGAAGTCTGCAATCTCCACCTATCTGGAAGTTACCGCTCCATTCAGAAAGACAGAAAACCTCCTGGTCATTCCGCATGGCACCAAAAAGGGTCAGGCGGCTTCTTCAAGAAAAATAGCTTCTTGGTTGATTAAAGTTATCAAGAAAGCATATTTCAACATATTCCAATACCGGAAAACCTGAAAGCGCATTCAACGAGGGCGGTGGCGGCTTCATGGGCAGTGTACTGTAGAGTATCCCCAGAGACTATATGCAAGGCAGCAACTTGGACGTCAAAAACCACATTCATGTCGCACTAGAGAATAGACCCGGCTCAATTAACTACGGTTGAGTTCGGGAGATCAATTATTCAATCAAATTCATCCATACCTTGTACCTGAGTAAATAAAAACTTCTGAACAGCACCCACCCATGTAGCGAGTTATTTCCCAATGTGTGTGCTGCCATGATGCGTCAGGAAAACGGAAAAGGCCCCCCTTCCCCAAAGCACCCCCCATGTTGAGGGCACATGGCCTGGTACGGTTCAGGAGGGGGGCGCTCGCTCGTCCCCACCCCCTTTCCTGACCGGCCAGGCTGCGTGCTTGGATAAGGGTCTGCTATGGATTTTGGGGGGATCCTCACGCCGTTTTTTTTGTTTTTTCCCCTTTAAATCCATACCAGGTGACGGGGCTAGCAAGGTGTCAATCTTGCCAATGGAGGCGGCGACATTGACTTCCTTCGCTAGTTCCGTCTACCTGGAGCTGCGTTCAAAATGAACAGACTTTACTCCATGTGTGGGCAAGTCCGTTCATTTCAAAAGTCCGGCGGACTAGCACACAGACGGGCGGATTGTACTCTGGCAGACAATTTTGAGTCAAGACTTCTTTCTAAGTCAGCTGGACTTTTGGGAAGAAAAAGTCTGCCGGAGCCCACACACGGGCGGATTGTCCGGCGGACTCTGGTCCACCGGATAGTCCGATCGTGTGCACGCGGCATAACACTACGTTCTCTCCAGATTGACAACATTTTTGTCTAAAGGTGTCTCTGTTGCTCTTCCTTCCACAGTAGAGACTGTATTTCCTTTATCTTCAGCTGGTGATCTGGCCAGTGACACACTTGTTGTGTTACTGGCCAGATCACCAGCTGAAAATAAAGAAAGAAACCCTTAAAAAAAAAAAAGAAGGAAAAACGAATGCAGACACCACATTTAAGGATTAGTAAGATGCAGTATATCAAAGTATTGATTTTGGGTTTCAAACCACTTTAACTTTTCTGTGGAGCCCCATAATCTTTAGTTCCCCTTCTCATGTAATTAGTAATCACAGGGCCAAACACTTCCCCAATACACAGTGCCTGCTGAGAGCAGTAGTAGCACTTATGCCACAAGCAGCACGAACAGAACACAGTGGAATTACAAGGTACAATAGAAAGCTGGGAAACTATCTATTTAAAAAAAAAGAAGGGATTTTTTTTTTCTTCTAAATACTCATTTGAGGCCCATTTTGGACATTTAAAAGCCTGGCTTATTGTTTGTAGGTTGTAGAAGCAATTGCAAATACTATTCTGACAGCAGCACACAAGAGCCTCTGGTGGTCAAATGTGAAACTGCAATGAAATATCAATGCCAAGTCAGAGGAGAGAGATAAGCCCCTGAATAAACAAATCTATTATGTGAGCCTGGGGCTAATGTTAATAATGGATTGTTCTGGTGTTAAAATTCTAGCTGGCTGGTAGCCAACAATCCCATTTATTAGTTGCATTTGCAAAATACCTGTGTGATTAGAAGTTACAGTTGACCTGACTACATAAAAACACTAAAGCTCTGACTCAGTACATGGATCTAACTTCAACACACTAGAACCTGGATACGGTATATGACTCAGAGAATGGCTGTTTCCTTCACAAAAGGAGAGGCGCTTCTGGGTGTAGATTTAAAAACAGTTTTAATCACATAAAGTTAAAAAACTCAAATTTCAAAGGTTAAAAAAGTGCGCTGGATAAAACAATCCAGGGAGTCATCAGATCAGTCTGCACATTCTGCCGGCTGAGACACTGGAAGCGGCCAAATCCAAGAAACTGCTGTGGATAGAGCAGGTGGAGGAATACAGGCGGAGTATGATGACGTCACTAGCATGCTGCGACCGGTTTCGTGAGCGTACGGGCTGAGATAGTGAGTCAGCCATGCTCCTTCATCAAGCTCTTGGGTGTGCAGACTGATCTGATGACTAACCCCTCCCTGGATCGTTTTATCCATCGCACTTTTTTAACCTTTGAAATGTGAGTTTTTTAACTTTATGTGATTAAAACAGTTTTTAAATCTACACCCAGAGGCGCCTCTCCTTTTGCGTATCTTTTACAGTTTGGAACATGGTTTCTGTTTCCTTTGGGGCTGCCCTGTGTGTATGAACTCCCTGCCATCAGATCCTCATCTCTGACTAAAATCCTTTATGGACACTTTATATTATATGGACTGTGTTTGCTTAAACAACACGTGTATAGAGTCTCAGGCTACCTGCTCTGTGTGTAAAAAATTCTAATGCCCCGTACATACGAGCGGACTTTTCGACATCAAAGGTCCGACAGAACGATTCCGGCGGACCATTCGATCGTGTGTGGGCTGCAGCGGACTTTTGCTTTTCAAAAATCCGACAGACTTTAGAAATGGAACATGTTTCAAATTTTTCCGCCGGACCCAGTTCCGATGTAGAAATCCGCTCGTCTGTATGCTGTTCCGACAGACCAAAAACGACGCATGCTCTGAAGCAAGTATGAGACGGAAGTGCTCGGTCTTGTAAAACTCCAGTTTGTATTGGAAGTAGCACATTCACCATGCTGCAAATTCTGTGCTCGTTTAAATGCAGCACATCTTCTTTATAATGCTAGAAGTTGCTTTTCTGCTCATATTCACTCACACAACACAAACACAACACAAACACATTTCTGGATTATTTCTCCTGATCTCATGAATGATATTGTTTTTAGTTTAAAGCCCCATCTCAGTAATAATGTATTTAAAAATATTTTTTGGTAGTCATCTTTTATTTTTTTTTCTTTCATCCATATTTTTAGTATAATTATTTCAAAATTATTTTCTAGTAATCTCCATATTTAATTATTCTGTCAATTTAACACAAAAAAACTTTTTCTTTTGATATTCTTTTTGTATGTCATTACCACAATAACCTTTTTATTTTTTGTGTGTCATTACCACAATAACCTTTTTATTTTTTGTGTGTCATTACCACAATAACCTTTTTATTTTTATTCTGGTGCCAAGTTACCACAATAACATTATTATTTATTTTATTTTTTTTAACCTCAAGGAGGTTGGTGTCCCTTGTTCATTTCACATTGTCTTTTAGGAATGTAATTGACTAAAAACACATAGGCAAGTATATTTTCAAAATAAAATATCCATTTATTCTGGTTAAAAAAATAAAGATGAAGGCAACACTGGAGAAACTTGAGCAATTTGTGTAGCCTTTTGGCCCCAGGGCAAACATTAAAGGCTGTGGAAAAGAAAATTGGGATATTGAGAAGTACATATCATGGGGAGCACAATCTGGTCCATGAATCCCAGAGATCAAGAGCAGCGGCAGATGGTACATATGTCCCCAGGCTGTGGTACAACAGGCTGCGTCTTTGGTCAGACCAGACTGAAGCCAGGTCATCACTTTCTTCTCTTCGCTCCACCCTTCACTGCACCCTTCCCTGCAGACTTCCCTGCAGCCTTCCTGTGAGGCTGTGTCTCTGGTGGTGTACTTGTGGCAGGAGGAGGAACAGGAGAAACTTCATCCAAGATTTGGCTTGTGGCAGTTAACTCGCCACTCAGCCCCTTCTGAAAGGCCGAGAAAATGAGTCGCTCACATTGGAGGCGTTGGCCCCTCTCTAATTGCTGCAACCGGCTGGCTATATAGCAGCCATAGGTCTCTTCAGCTTTGGGGGGGCTCCTTAGGACATTTGTAGCCTCTCTAATGAGGCGCAGTGATTCCTCCTGTGTGACCGTCCCTTTCTTGGGCCTTTTTGCCTGAAGACGGAGGGGAGGCACCTGCAACTGGGTGAGGCTCCTACTGCCTGCCACTTTCCACAACTTCCTCCTGCCTGTGCTCATCCTGTGTATAAAAAAGGGACATAGTTTTAGTTTTTTGTTCATCAATCATAAACATTTTTCAGCTCATGACTTTAAAATTCTGTTAATACATATAAAAGAGTATCATTCTGATCCCAGTATTTATTGTTTCTGCTGGTGACAAACATTTTCGGCCACTACTGTAAATTGATATGTCTAATTCATTTTTTTGGTAACATCAATAATATTGATTAAATTATAACATCTAGGTAACATCATTAATATTATGACAATAAATATTTATGGTAACAATATACCTGGCTCAAGCTGGGTGCATCCGCTTCTTCCAGGATGGAAGGCCCAGGTTGCTCATCAGCCTCTGCTGGGGTGGAGGAAAGGGTAGAGGGAATGCTGCAGGGAAGGGTGGAGGGAAGGGTTGAAAGCGAGTCAAGAAAACGCAGTTTGTCAAAGTACCACTGCCTGGGTACATATACAGCATCTGCGGATGCTCCTGATCTCATGGATTTAATGATTTTATTATGCTCCTTTCTGTACATATTTCTCAATATGCCAATTTTCTTTTCCAGAAAGTCCAAGTTTGCCTCTGGGATCCAAGTCTGCACAAATGCCAGAAGTCTCTCCAGCGTTGCCTTCCTTACTTGTTTATTATAGTAAGCACTGTGCTTTACTTCCCACAGATTTTTCAGCTCCTTGTACTTATCTATAAATAGGCTCAAGAATTCGGGATCTTTAAATGTCTTATTATTAATTTTTCTGAAAGACAATACACAAGACAAAAACAATAATGTTAGCCCAGACCAGTGGCGGCTGGTGCTCTATTTTTTTGGGGGGGGCGCAAACAAAACCACAAACAACCCCCCCCATCACTCGCCCACCATAGGGCCTACACATAGATAAATAGACAGATATTGGGTGGGATATAGATAGGTAGCTAGATAGATAGATGTTGGGTGGGCGATAGAGAGAGAGAGAGAGAGAGAGAGAGACACACACACAAACAGACAGACAGATATTGGGTGAGATAGATAGATAGACAGACAGATATTGGGTGAGATAGATAGATAGACAGACAGATATTGGGTGGGATAGATAGATAGATAGATAGATAGATAGATAGATAGATAGATAGATAGATAGATAGATAGATAGATAGATAGATAGATAGATAGATAGATAGATAGATAGATATTGGGTGGGATAGATAGATAGATAGATAGATAGATAGATAGATAGATAGATAGATAGATAGATAGATATTGGGTGGGATAGATAGATAGATAGATAGATAGATAGATAGATAGATAGATAGATAGATAGATAGATAGACAAATAGATATTGGGTGGGAGATAGATAGATAGACAGATAGATATTGGGTGGGAGATAGATAGATGGATGGATAGAGAGAGAGAGATAGTCAGACAGATAGATAGATATTGGGTGGGAGATAGATAGATAGACAGACAGACAGATATTGGGTGGGAGATAGATAGAGAGATAGACAGACAGACAGATATTGGGTGGGAGATAGATAGAGAGATAGATAGACAGATAGATAGATAGGTAGATATTGGGTGGGAGATAGATAGAGAGATAGATAGACAGATAGATAGATAGATATTGTGTGGGAGATAGATAGATAGATAGATAGATAGATAGATAGATAGATAGATAGATAGATAGATAGATAGATAGATGTTGGGTGGGAGATAGATAGATAGATAGTGAAGTAATTGATCAATTTAGTCTAGTGCTATTATTATTATCAGTTATGTATTCCTTTGTTTAGTCCCTATAGTTTAGCTATCAATCAATATGCCAAGCACATGTTATTGTTACTATCACAATGCTATCACCCTTGGCTATGAAATCAATACACGTTTACGGTCAATTAAATCTCATTTATTTCC